>NC_141152.1:129556645-130197145 GCF_053477565.2 Lygodium microphyllum | reverse complement strand
ACTTATGGGAAATTCCCATATTCGCCAATATGGTGTTATTGAAGGATACAAGATATTTCAATAGACAAACAATGTGTTTTGTGGAGAAAGCCATACTTAACCGGATTAAGGAGGTTTCCCAATGATTTGACAACACTTACTATTTATCTCCATATGTGATGGCTCAAGTCGAATTATGCATTGGGGAGTTCCTTCGCCTTAGGTAATGTAATGCAAGATCCCATCCTTGGATGGTGGTTTGATGTAGTTTATTACATCAATACTTTGAATTGTAGTTTGCTAGCACATGCTTATAATATTTAAACTACAGTGGTGCAGTTGAACATGTTGTGCATTGTGCTATTGTACCGAGGTTGAACATTGTGCTACAGTGCAAAGTGTTTTACTATTGCGATTGAGAGTTTTAAAGGTATTAGGACTTAGGATTTAGATCTCATTAAAGAAAGGTTGGGTGCCACAACTAGAGTTGTCTTTCAGAGAAGAAATTTCAAAGTGGACTTGTGAAGAAGTTTAGAAGCTTGAACAACCCTAGACTTTTTAATTTAATGACAACCCAAACGATGTGAGAATTAGGGTTGAAGAATCTAGAACCTATTCATATAGTTTTATGTGTGGCTCTCGTGTCAGTTTTTTCCTTTTTTTTGGGGGGGGGGTTAGAAAACTAGAAACCCCCCAAGGTCACATGGGGGAGTTTGTGATTTTCTGGAAAAATTGCAATTCCCATTGAGAAACGTCCCACAATGGTTTCCCATTTTTGGGAGAGGGCTTCAAAACCCACCTATACCATCCCAAATTTGAGGAAAATTGGTATATTTAAATATTTTCTTTAGAGTGGCGGGTTATCCCTATGTGTCCTCAATTTTCTTTTGAGAATGGGAAACTCTTGTTCACATGGATATGGTGTTGTTGAGACCCAGTTGCTTGACCTTATCTTTCATACTTTTCCAAATCACCCTCACACGATGACTATGCCACATCAAGTGGGTGATTTTTGAATAGTACATAAATTGTAGAGACTACCCACCTTCAAAACTTGTTTGTTCTGTCTTTGGTAAGTTATTTTCTTCCTACCAACTTTTATAGCAACAAATTTAGTTTTGTCGAATTGGCCTAGCAATCCACGCCCTCACCAATCTTTCCTTCCAAGTGTTAACTAGTCTCTAGGGGTAAATGTATTTCTTAAGCCCGTGCCACTTTGATCCAAAAGGAGTTGTCTAGAATATCAAAACCCCCCTTCTTTTTCATTTGCTAGTCCATTTATACCTTGTAGTTGACCAGACACAATTGTATCTTTTTGGGGCCAAACTTAGAGGCTATTGACCATTTTCCCAACTTCTTCTATAGTGTTTCTCCAACAAAGTTGTTGTCCTCCTCCCCAAGTCTAAATTTAGATGCAATATGATCAACCCTCAATAAGCATCTCCAATTCTCCCATATGTTTGCTCATTTGACTAGCCCTTTCTCTACCAATATGGCAGCTAATTTTGGTTTGGCAATCAGGAGAGGAGTCTTGTCATTGTCTACACAATTATTTAGCATAGTTAGTGGGAACACTTACAAAAAGCTTCATTAATTAACCCATTACACATTATTTCTTTCATGTAAATTATTACATTTAGCAATGGAAATGGAATCACTTCCTAGTAACAAAACTCAGTGGTGTGCTTGATGATGGTCAACAATCCTCCCCATACCATATGTATAGACTAATCCATCAATACTTGCATTTAGAAAGCCCTAGCCGTAATATAGAATAGAAGAAAGGATTTCATTAATGTTGTAGCTTTATCAAGTATTATAGAAAAAACTAGATAACTTTATCAGGAACTACATCAGGGAGACAAACACCAATAGAGAACTATGCATAGAAAGCAGACAATGAGAATAGTGATATAGTATAACACCCTCACCCGATACCACGCGTGAAGGGGGGACTAAGGGGGGGAAATTGCAATTCTAAATGTTGAAAAACCTTAAGGAAATGTTTTTTTTTTTAAAAAAACCTTTACAGAGTCCGTTGACGTCGCTCCACCGCCCTCTCAAAAAACTCATCGGCTCATCTCCCTCGCATTCGTCCATCCCTCTCACACCGTCAATCGATGCGAACTGCGTCAATAGGGGATGCCTAGTTAAGCCCGAGAAGGCCCAAGGCTACAAAAGCTAGGCTTTAGGCAAATCCTATTACTCTGGTGCGCTAGTAGCTGCCCGAGAGAGAGAGAGAGAGAGAGAGAGAGAGAGAGTGAGTGAGTGAGTGAGTGAGAAGAAGGAAAGTGGAAGAGGAGAAGAGAAGAGAATGAGAGAGGAGGCGAGTACAAGAGGCGAAGGAGACGAGAAGAGACGAAGAGAGGAGGAGAGAAGAAGATGAGAAGCGAAAAGAGAAGAAGAGGAGAAGAGAAGAGAAGGAGAATGGAAGAGGTGAAGAATAAGAGAAGAGAAGAAGGGGAAGAGAGAGAGTAGAGTGTGTAGAGAGGAAGAAAGGAAGAGAAGTAAGGAGAGAAGAATAGAGAGGGAGAGAGTGAAGAAGGAGAGGGAGCGAGACAGAGGAGCAAGAAGAGATACCGCTCTGAACCCCAAGAGTCTCGTCTATCTTCTTATCCTCGGTACTTCGATACAAGGCCACGACCATCTACAGCTTGAGAGCTTGGAGGAGCTTGGAGTTAGTGTTGCAGGTGTCTTCTCATCGCGATGACCTCGAAGAGGAGATATTCTAGAGCAAGGAGCGCGGGAGTATTGGTGTAAATACACCTGAAAGCCTCGAGAACTGAAAAGGCATGACATCCTTTTATATCATGCAAAGCAGTTTCTATTTATGTATGCAATACTTTGATAAATTAATAATCTACCTCGACTAATTTTGTGTGCCTATTCTCTCTTCCAAGTTCTGCACCCTGTCTCTGATATACCTCTCGATCATGCTTTCTCTGCTTGTTTCTGATAGTGGGAGGCCTCCTGGCTTCCCACATGGTATCAGAGGCCTCAGTACGGCCTGGGGCCTGTTTCCCACCACCCACAGTGAGGAAGATGAAGTATCCAAGCCTGCAGAGGAATATGCAATTCCTGCAGCAAGTCATGGCGCCCTCATACCCCTTGATCATACAGATGATGAGGAGATTATCAACACATTTCTTGGTGCATTAAAGCATGGTTTTCATGATGACGCTCTAGCCAGAGAGGCCGCGACTCTCATGCCCATCCCTACTCTCATGCCCCTTCCTATTCTGTTGAGAGAGGTCATTCCTCTCAATCCCACCCACAGCAAGGGTGATGCCAACTATGATGCACACGATCTAGAATCTCCTGCAAATGAAGGGGGAGAAGTGAAACGAAGGAAGAGAAGGAGAAGATGAAGCTTTCGCTATCATGCCTCTCAAATTAATCATTATGCTACTTGATCAGGAGGTCGCCACTCTCGTAGCTTGCAGATGTGATAAAGCCACATCCATAGATGTTTTGCCTCCGCTACCCACCACATGTCTGGTGGATGCCGACCCTAAGCATATGGTCGAAGTCAAAGAAGCCAAAGAAGCGCCATCAGCAATCTTTGCTGCAATACATTCATTTTCTGTCAGTGTAGACCAAGCAATCAATGGAGAACTAAATCAAGAACAACAACATTCTTTCTCTCCAATATCTGATGCTGATCGCGATTACAGTGTCTTTGTTCCTGCTGATGTGGCTACCCTCATCAATCTCACCTTTCATGTAGCAGTGGCTGTTCGTTGTGCTACTCCACTTGTGGAATTGGCATACATCTTCTCCCTGATGGTGATCACTTTTGACAACCCTTCCCAAGTGAATTCTTCTACATGCACCCATTCATTCTTCTCATGTCAAGGTCGAAAGGGGGGAAGATTTACTGATGTTGCTGATGCAAAAGTTCGACCTCGACATTCGACAATGATCATCAAGTCATGCGAATATGACATGAAGCCACACTTCAAAATGAAGAGCTTACAACAACTCACAACATTCCATCATTTTCTTATCGATCCCGGCTAATCGATGTAAAGTCATAGCTATCTCGTATAAAGCTATCGACTATAATACTTTTCTTTTCGCACCTTTGCTATTTAGCAGAAAAAAAAGAGAGCACATTTCAATACCATATAGGCATAACCATGCACTTGTAATAGGCTCAAAGTAATGAAATAAAATCCTCTCTCGGCATTCAGCTGAGGGGAGATGTTGGTGTAAATACACCTGAAAGCCTCGAGAACTGAAAAGGCATGACATCCTTTCATATCATGCAAAGCAGTTTCTATTTATGTATGCAATACTTTGATAAATTAATAATCTACCTCGACTAATTCTGTGTGCCTATTCTCTCTTCCAAGTTCTACACCCTGTCTCTGATATACCTCTCGATCATGCTTTCTCTGCTTGTTTCTGATAGTGGGAGGCCTCCTGGCTTCCCACAGGGAGCCACCAACGTGATCGCAAACATGGTCTATGCGCCATCATATGCAGCAGCACAAGACGAGGTTGCTTCACAAATTAATGCTCATTCAATACTTCGTTAGAAATGTAACGATAGAATAAGTAAAGATGGAAGTTACATTAAGATTTTTTTTTCTTTGCATTTATAAATCATTTAAACATTGAAAATATGAAAGTTGTATTAAAAATAACTTCTTTTAAATGTTGAAAATATGGAATTTACATTAAGAATAATTTTTGTTTGCATTTATAAATCATGTAAATATTGAAAAGATGAAAGTTGCATTAAGAATAATTTTCTTTGGATATATGATTTATGTAAATGTTGGAAAGATGGAAGTTTTATTTAGATTTTTTTTTCCATTTATAGATCATGTAAATATCGAAAAGATGAAAGTTACATTAAGAATAATTTATTTTTACATTTATAAATTATGCAAATGATTTGAAAAATAAAACTTGTATTAAGAACATATTTATTAAAAATTATGTGAACTTAACGGATAGCGAAAATTGTATCAAGGATATTTCTCTTTGTGCTTACAAAATTCTTAAATATCAAGAAATATTTTCTTAGTATTTTTAAACTTGGAAAAGTTAGCTTTATCTTGATATTCCAGCAAACTAGGATAATTAAAATACATGATCAAGATTATTGAGATTAGGAGTACTTAAGGAAGAAGAATCCCACCATAAATTCCAAAAATCTGATAAATTTTCACAATTTAGGACAGTCTCTAGATTCTTAGTGAGGTCAATGGCAATCCTTAACAAGGATTACGAACGAAAGATCGCAAACAAATATCAATAACAACTAAGAAAATGACCTAAGGGAGGAAGATTAATCAAATTTTTAAAAGGAGAAAGTTAGAAAAATAAAATCCCAAGAGTTAGAAGAGAACTGAGTCGAAAGGGGTTGCCTCTAAGTTAAAATCTCGCTCCATTACTTCTTTATTTGCTAGGAATATTGCTTGAAAGAAATTGTTTGTGGTTGTAGCAATGCATACAAGTTTGACTTGATGCACTTAGGATATTGTCAATTGAATAATAAAAAGTCCTAATACACTAAGTTTGCAACAAGATAAAAAGAAAAGCGCACTAGACCTCCCCCAAGGCTAGTTGTAGGTTCCTTTCTAAGAGGGAGAAACAAATTGCCACCTCCTCTAAGAGTTTTTGGACCCTGACCGCGAAGGCGAGAGGTCACTTTGCAAGAAGTCCTTGGACAAGAGGTGTTGAGAGTACGAGGGAGGCTCTAGTAGCTTGTAAACTCTTAGAATCTTAGAAACTGTCCAAACATCCACATGACTCAATATTGATTTCCTAAGGCCCGAGACTAGTTAGGGGCAAAAAATCTTAGAGAAATAAAAACCTTAGATGAACGCTTGTATAAAGAATTTCTACTAGATAAAGAAGTTTTCTTTCAAAAGGTTATTTTCATTGTTTGTTTATTGTGATTTTCAAATCATGAAAACAAACACTTTGATTAAAAGGATTAATTAAAATGGTTATTTTTATGTATATAACTTAAATATCTTAGGTAAATAGATAACTAAAATCACTATAAGAATATATAGGCCTTATACCGACATTAAAAGTGACAAAAATGTTCATAAAGAAATTTGTCCCCGTTGTCGCAAAAAGCATCGTTATTGGCGACGCCATAGAATAGTCGGTATCAGTGTCATTATCAGCGTTGCTATTTGCGTCAGTATCAGCGTCACGCTGATATTTGCGCCGGTATCAGTGTCATGCTGATAGCGACGTAAATAACGACGCTGATAATGACGTTTTGCGATGCATTTTGCAACGCTAATAGCGACACGTGTAGTAAATTTGCGATGCTAATAGCGATGGTAACAGGGGAAAAAAAATTTATGGCAGGGCAGCACATATAGCACTATGCACTTTATTTGGGCCATACAAAATAGTTTCAGTAATGTGTACAATGCTCGTGTAAATAAAGGCAGAGTGTAAATATATGATCGCATAATGAAAGCGACCAATACAATCATGGCAAGATACTACTACTACTACATAGAAAATGTCTACACAGATCATGTGACAAAAAAAAAAGGGTATTTGAGCTCCAAGGATCCAAGGCCGAGCTATAGATCATCGCCATCCAAAGCCTCGTCCCGCTGCAAAGGAGTATCGAACGGACTCTGCAAAAAACACCACAACATAAACGAGGCATAGACGCGCAAAGTCGGGCGCGTCTGTCATTGCGTCTATATGTGCGTGTAAAAGAGCGTGTAAATAGACGCGAATTTTGTGTCTATATATCTGCGCAAATAGACGCGAATATAGACACGTTTTGAGACGCGTAATTATTTAACCACCTGAAATTGGATTTAATACAATAAAAAAACCAGAGTCAATAATTATTTTTGCATTGCTTTTTAATGAATGGCAATTCCTCCAGTTGACAAGCCTGATACAAGTAATTAGCGGCAAGCGACACAAACCTTATTATACAATTAGCATTGCATGTATCTCGCAATTTCTCTACTTGAAGATGATAAAAAATACTTTCTTTTTATTATGGAAAATTCAATTTAGCTTTAAACTTGACTATTGATTCTTGAGTATGCACATGTGCACATGATATTTTCCATAGAATTAAGAATACACATTGAATCATTAAGCGAATTAAGTATGTTACAGTGAATGATCCATCGCATCTTCAATGAGATCAGCCCTTGCTAAACTATCTACTTCTAGGTCTATGTTACCAAGAGGTAACGAAACAAATAATTCTATCCCACTATGAGATGTGTTGCTATATTGCTCAATAACTTCATCAATATCATCAACCACATTATTGTCCTCTTCTGCGTTTCCTTGAACATCCTCGCGAGGTTCATCTTATACTATATCACGCACATCATCCATTATGGTGTCATAATGTACATCATCATTAATTGTTGGATTGTCATCTGCTATCTCTATGTCGGTAATATTACCATATATTGGTTTTGAACGATTAGATATAGGGATGACATACCACCATCAGTTATTGTTTACCATTGGATGATACACAACCTGTATTTGAAAAACAAAAGCAAGAAACTTAAATACTTATTATATTGTGTATATGTATCACATGTATACATATAAAAAAATTAGCTTTTATATATATACCTGCTCGCATTGTTGAGGTAGTAATAATGCGTCATTCTTGTTTTGGTGAAATTTTGTAGAGTCAATGATTACAAAACCACTTGGATGACGTCTGATTGTGCAATGCTAACCATTTGTGGCCACTTCTTTAAACCACTTCATATCCAGTACATATATAAAGAATCATCTGAAGTCAAGCTTCAGAATATCTTGGATCAAGCCACAATAACCTTCCATGGTACCATTGGCATCCTCGAAGTGAGCAAGGACACCACAATCTTGGGTATTTCTCTTTTCATCTATACGTTGAGTTCGAAGATGTTTACCCTCACGCCAAATAGCATTGAATAATGTGCACTAGTAGTAAAAGATCAAGATCAAACATGTCAATTTATTATATAAAATATAACTAGAAACAAATTAATTGATAGTATGTCTCACCTTTGATAAGCAACCTCGTGCGTATTCCCACTCTTCTTGAGATATATTAATTTCCTCCTCTTTTTCCATTCTCTCCATTTCCTCATGTAACCAAACTATATCAATATGACGTGGGAGCGCATTTAGATGATCTGGAAATAAGACATTATGTCCATATCTGGTGCGAAATGCTTGTCTTTCGCTTACTCATTCCTTTTCCTTGAGGTATTAGAGAGGTCATCCTCAAGTCTTCATCGTCTTTCCATAGTCGTGGTTGAGAGGGGTCCACTTCAACAAGATATTCAGAGATATAAACAAGGGATGATTGCACTAACCAACCCTCAGCCATGCTACCCTCAGGCCGTGCTTTTTGCCTCACAAAATCTTTCAAGGTTTTCATGAAGCGCTCAAGAAAAAACATCCACCTTGCATGAACTGTCCCACAAAGTGCGATCTCATCAATCAAATGTATGAGTAAATGTAATTGAGTAGTCAAAATGGATCGAGAAAAAATTTCCTCCACCAAACAAACCACCTAACAGATAATACTCAAGCGTCTTGCAATGTGTTTGGATCAATTTCCTTAAGCTCACGTATCTGTCAGGATGTATTTGACAATTATTTATTTTTGTGTAGAAATTCAAAGATATATAATGAAAAAATACAATGTATACACACCTCACAAGATCTCCCATCTTGTAAATGATATCACGTACATCTTTGGATACACAATGGGATATGCTAGGAGGAAGTACGAACTGAATGTAGACAATATTCATAGATCAAATGATTAGTTGAGGAAAAAGTCATCATACCCCAACGTTTACACATAGTTACTCCACTAATTACTATATTCATGGTTAGAGATACCCTTACTTGAATCATTTTGTGCCAATCGTGGGACTTCAAACCAGATAGTTGCTTCACATCTCTTTTCTTTTTCTTTATGAAGGCTCCCTTGAGACATCTCATACATCTTGTGGGTGTTCGAAAGCTACATATTTGTTCTTTCACCATTTTTTTCCTCGTTCTTTGACAACATCCAAGGTGCATGGGGTAGCTCAATGTTTTCTCTGGGTCCAATGCGTGGCCAGGCTCGTCTCATGCGACCAATGTTACGTAAATCCTCCCTTACATTGACTGAATCACGAGCCCCTATCAAGTGATCCCATAATGTAGATACAACATTTTTGAATATGTGCATGGGATCCAACAGGTGATTGATCTTGAGTTCAGTCCAATACGAAAGACGAAAAAATATAGAGAACCTAACAAACAAACAATATATTATGTAAACAATTCATCATGCTAAATACTTTAAAGTCAATCGAGAGAAATGCACTTCTTACCGACTCATGCCGAGTGGAGGGTGGCTGTCGGCGTGAATCCATCTCTCCTTCCAATCTCGAATGGTTAGAGATTGTGGAGTCATTCCAATAGTAGGGAGAACATATTTGGGATGGTCAATAGGAAGAAATCGATGATGATTGTCATAGATAACCTTCTTTAAATGTGCCGGCCTAGAGGATACTAGAGAGGGACCGCAAATAGGACATGCATGATATCCTGATGTGGTTAAACCTGAACAAACAAGTGAATTAATAATTTGCAATTGATTCAAGTCTTGAATTTCAAATATAGAGTTATGTACATGTACCTGAACACTCTCCGTATCCTAGAAAGTCATGCATGGTCCACAACAACATGGCCTTCAACATGAAATCTCTAGAGGATGCAGATGCGCTTGTATCTTGCACCTCAATACCTTTCCATAGCATTTCTAACTCTTCAATCAAAGGCTCTAAGTAAATGTCCATGTTTTTTACCTTGTGCTTTCCAGGAATCAGAAGGGACAACATTACATGTCCCTTTTTAATTGGCATGGATGGAGGAATATTTTAGTTCACCAATACCACTGGCCATACACTATATGATGTTCTTTTGATGCCAAATGGATTGATTCCATCCATACCTAAACCAAATCTCAAATTTATTGGCTCTTCTTTGAAAATGGGCCACAAATTATCTATATGTTGCCATGCCGGTGTGTCTGCAGGGATCCTCCATTTTCCATCACTTGAATGATGACTAGCATGCCATGACATGAGCTTTCCAATAGACTTACACTTGAACATAAGTTGAATACGTGGAACAGTCGAAAAATGTCGCAAAACCTTACAAGGCATATCCATTGACTTCATCTCCACTTCGTATCTTGATTCGACACAAACAGGACACTCTCATGCGAACTCATGAATCCCACGAAATAAGACACAATCATTGACACATGCATGGATCTTGACATAATCGAGGCTTCCCAGAGATGTCAAGTAATGTCTTGCTTGCTCTCTCTTAGTTGGCAATTTGTTTCCTTTTGGAAGCATTTGTGATAATAACCTACATATATTTTTAAAAGTCAGTTAAAAAACCACCAATATATATTTGTGTCTGATTTCAAAATAGAACAATTAATATTATGATTCATAAGCCAAACTGAATTAATACCTACTTCAATAACGCATTCAAAATTGACATTACTCCATCCATAAATTGTTTGCAAGTTAAGTATCTCGAGGGACGCACGAAGAACGGAGTACGTACAACCTTCATACAATCGACTAGATGATGCTACGTATAGTGGGTCATCTGGCTTCGTAGAGTGACCTTCTCCCTGAACCGGTTGCGAAAATAGATTGTGTACCATGTTGTCCAAAATCTCATCCTCTACAATTTGATGGGGCATTTCATGAGGGCTACTATCATGGTCGTCAGTCTCCACTCTTCTTGAAGACTCTGCCTCCTCGCGTCGACGTCTTGCAGCCTCTCGACGCCCGGGAGGGAGCATCTGAGTATGTGGCACCGCATCCTGCTCAACCACAAAAGGGAGTTTCATGTACGTTGATATATACTGAGTAACATAGACTAGCAATCTTAGTGTTAAAAAAAAACAATGAATACCGGTGATTTTTCTCGATCCCATTCTCCATACATGCTGAAGTATGACATTGCAACTCGACGTGCTCGAAAAATACATCCTCGACAACGATCACACATGCATTTAATTTTTCGTCGTAGCCATGCATCTCGATTATGAAGACGTAATGTTTCATCCTCACTTGAGGATGTGCTCGTTGACTCATCAACATGCACCGCACTAGCACTACAAGAGAAAGGCCCTATAGACGCGCATTGTACACGTGAAAAAGTGGGCGCATCTATAAGCGCGTGTATCAAAGCGTCTATTTACGCTAGTATACAGAACACGTCTATATATCCGCGTTTATAAACGTGCCTATAGATGTGAAAATAAACACACATATTTTTCATTTCTCATAAAGTCCCTAAATATGACCAAACCTCTTTACAGCTAGTATTTGTTTGAATACATTACCAACTTTACTTCTTTCTCAGTATTACAAATATACATCCAATCATTTAAAGCTAATTATATATATGTGATTTCATGCCCTATATACATCCAATCATGCCCTATACAAATGTGATTGGATAGGGCATGATTGGATGTATATACAACATAATTACACCTAGATCACATGTAGCCAATGTGCACATGTCCTCTTTTCATCATCTTTAGCCAGTGTGTCCACTTGTTGGTGACTAAAATAGATCACTGTTATGGGAACTTGCTGAAGTCAATGGAGCATCCTAAAAATGAGGCATCCTAAATATGAGAGAGAGAGAGGATGGTTAGCTCGTCCTGGCTCTCTAGAATCTATGTATACGATTCATGAACATAGATATGGCGTCGTGTCTGCTATGTTAAGTTCTGAAACTGTTGACTATATATGAAAGGTGGGACGTTTTTAGTAGAGAGAGAGAGAGAGAGAGAGAGAGAGAGAGAGAGAGAGAGAGAGAGAGGTAGAGGTTTTGTTAAAGGTGGCCATGGGTGTGTTCAAGGCTTCGGGAGGGCAAGGAAGACCTGTGTCACCATGGGAAGCTTGTGGGAACCATGAAACAGCGCAAGTCAGCTCCAGCAGGATATCTTTCTCGTTTCTAATCCTGCAACCTTGCCCTTCGTACCTGCCGCGCCCCCCCTCCCGCCCCTCTCTCTGTCTCTCTTTCTTTCTCTCTCTTTCTCAACAAAGGTTGCGTCCATGAAGTCTAAGCAGAGAGTTGGCCAGCCACAGTTATAGTAAGCATAGATATTGTGAAAAAAAAGGAGAAAGAAAAAAGTAAGATTGCATTCAGTGCCCATGAAGAAGGATAGTGAATATACTGACTGTTTGGTAGGAGATCCCAATTCACAGGGATTGACAATGGATCGCATGTGATGATCCTCTTATGAGAGACATTTGTACATACCATGGACTATGTAAGTCATTTGAGATCGATACGGCAGCAGCAAGCCGGTGGCCTCGGAGGTTGGCTCTCTACGCCAAAGAAGTTTGTGGCGCGTGATGGCCCTCATGACAGACCATTGATCAACCAAAGATCAATGATCGGTAGCAACATGATCATCAAGAGCTACACAAAATTATATGGAATGTTTATGCAGCCCGACAGTGAGGCGCACCTCGAGGCATCCTCTGTGAAGCTTATAATGCAGCCTACAGTGACTGTCAAAAGGTGAGATTCTTCCTAGTAGTTCTTACTTTTGAAGAGAGAGAGAGAGAGAGAGAGAGAGATGACGGCTTCTATTCTTAGCATTTGGTTTGTATCCCAGTTAGCTTCCTAGCTTTTGTATGCACATCAGCATGCGTGTTTTACCTCAATTTTTCCTTCTAAGATGCCAACTATGACATGCTTTAGAAGTATCACAAGTCATGATGAGCATACTGAGCCATACAAAGAAGTGATTTCCTTCTTTCCAACAATCGAGCTGCACTTGAAGGCTCTCAGCAAAGGGATTGTGAGACTTTCAAACCAATCAGGTACGTTGAGAGAGAGAGAGAGAGAGAGAGAGAGAGTGTGTGTGTGTGTGTGTTTTTTTTGTAGTCGAGTGCAGTTTTTCATCTAGTCTAATGAACCGGTTGCTCCCATTTATGAACGACGGGATATTCATAGCCCTTAAAAATTTTTGAAATATTTTGTGCCACAATGTGAGTATTAGATTAGGTTAACCTCTACTAGATTGTTTCGAAGTCTTGAAACTAACAGGGACACATGATGATACATTGCTCTACATATCTAGAAAGTGTAATTTGACACGACTGCTAATTAGTAGTATCAACATCTAAAATTAGCAAGGTTGCCTAAACCGAGTCTTCACAGTTCAAATTAGGCTTTAAATTTGATGCCCAAGGTTGGGCTTCAAGAAAAAATCAATGACACTTTTATCCTTTTTGGTGAGCTTCATTTTGACACCTTTTCTCTAAATTTAGGCATCAACTTCCAAGTAGCTTACAAGAGAGCATTCTTAGATGTAACTTAAGAGATAACAATTCTTAATATAAAATGGTAAGGTCCCATAATACATGATACAAAAAAGAAGTATAAACTAGTGTGGAAAATCACAATAAAAACTTTGGTTTTATATTCTTAAGACCGAAAAAATTTCCAAGGTCTAGACTCTTGTACATCATAGTTAATTGATAAAGTTCATCATGATAGAAAAAAGGTGAGCAACAAGCAAGAACTACAAATCAAGTAGTCTTCTAACCTTTACTAGCTCCCATTTCTCATAGACCAAGGCCCATTCAATGCTTTTGATGTCAAGGCCAATAAGAGAAATTCGCATTAATGCCTCAAGAGTTGACACCATCAATCTGCTTAGAGAAGCCTCCTTCACATGCTATTTATGAAGTAGGAAGAACCAAAAGAATTTTCCATAATCTCATCAAGTTTGGTTATGTTACTTACCAATCAGAATTGCTGGAGAAAACGCGCCATGCATCCTTCATACTCATTCTCTCTCATCCAAAATATAGCATGTTAGTGAATGCATAGATTTCGTTTCCCTCATTCATATACTCATTATTTTCCTCCACCACACGTTTTAAAGAAGGATATTTTCTAGTCCATTATATTTGAAATTTTCTAGAGTACTCTTTTGATGTTGTTGTGGAGTTTCCTGTGTTAGCTGCATTTTCTGAAGTGCTACTCGACATATCAAACATTTCTATATCACCCTCCATTTCATTATCATCGTCTTCATTTTCAATCTCATTGTCTTCATCTTCATCATGCTCTGGAGTATCGCCAAAGAGTTGATGATGAAGATCTAGATTCACATCTGGATTGTCTTCTAGATAGACATTAATCTCTATATTTGGATTCACTTCTAGGTTGACATTTGGATTAAATTTCTCATTTTGTTTTCCCTTTCCAAACATATCAAATAAAGTTCGTTGACTCATCTATTAAACAATGAAAAAGAGGTATTTCAATTATGGTTTTCACAAACTTTAATTTTTCTCAAATAATTTGACTAGATGCATACTTTAAAAAATTAGAACTCGTACCTTGATGCCTTTTGGATTCCTTGTAAGTTGTAACTCGTACATAAAAAATCCTCCAAATAAGTTCTATGGCCACCTTTTCCAAAGTGATGCATGTATAGGGCATGATTGGATGTATATACGACATAATTATACCTGGATCATAAGGACAAATGTGATTTCATTTGGTATATATGTCATATTCCCTAAATGCATGCATTGATACTTACAACATGGAGGCAAACATTTTGATATTGAAAGACTAGGAAAGTCATGTTATGTTGATCCAAAAACAACCAAAAGCTAGCATCTAATCAATTTAATTATTACTGTGTGTCTGTCATCGCGTGTAATAAGTATTATCTGCGCATATACACGTGCAATTACACGCGCTTACAGATGCGCTACACAAATATTAAAAAAATTTAAAAAAAGTTGTGGCTTTCTTTTCAAACCAGTGCTTTCCTGCGTTTTTTGTGCGTTTTCTATAGTTCGACCTCGACATCACTAATCATGTCTATCTATCACTTCATGAAGACAATGAGGGAAGGAAATAAGAGTAAAAAGAGGACAGGAGGAAGAAAGAGCCAAAGAGTAAAGAACAAGAGCCAAACAACAAGGAAGAGAAGAAGATTCAAGCAACTTACCAAGGGAAGGGAGAAGGAGGACAAGGAGCTTGCAACCTAGCCGCCACCTGTCAGAACAAGCAAAGAAGGCGAGTTCTTCTTCTCTCTCTCAATCTTGTTTGCTTTCTCTGTCTGTTTGTCTCTCTCTCTCTCTCTCTCTTTATATGCTATAGACTGTCATCTATGGAGGTTTTTTTGCGCGGTTTTTAACCAAGTTTGAAAAAACTGGTCTGACTGTGCGCGTCTGTCAGCGCGTCCAAATGACAGTGTAGACACAGGTATAGACACGAAAATAGACGCGCTGACAGATGCACACAGAGATACAGATATAGACGTAGCATGTAATATGTTTTATCTGCACAGGGAAATATGATTTTTCTTGTGTAGATGTGGAATCCTGGATCTTCCAGCACTGATCCTGAGTTGGAACGCATGAACAACACCTTAGCGGAGTTTTCTAGAGGTGTTAGTAGCCTTTTTGGAGGTTTTCCAAACAAGGAGCAATTCATGGGGGAGATGACCAATTATCTTGGTCGCCCTCCCACTGTAGAGGAGGTTTTCAGTGTGATATCTGGGACAACTATCACATCTTTGCCTAGCACTTCCGCACAAACACCAAACCTTGGCATACCTCTACTAACAGATACTCCATGCACTATGCATACACACAGATCAGCTGATGCACAGGGATCAGCTGAAGTACATGGATCGGCCGAAGCACGTGCATCTACAGAAGCACGTGCATCGAGTGAGGTAGAGGGTAGTTCTCATCGAGGAAGGAGGGAGAGTTGTGCGGGAGGACGAGGAGGTCGAGGGCTTTGTGGGGCTTGCCTAGGAGGTGCCTCTCGATCACCCTCACCGGGAAATGAGAGAGGTGAGCCTCCACAAATGTACTACTCTGTCACTGATGTTGGTGGTATCTTGCGTGACTTTGAGGGGAGGGAAGTGATAGCCTACTTGAGGAGTGTCGTGCATGCCACATACAAAGATTGCATGATTCCCTTCAAGCACAAAAAAAAAGGTTTGTGGCAAGAGGTGCTGTGGGCAGTACATAGAAGGTACCCTAATCCCAAGAATTCATGATTCTCAGATGATTGGGGACGGTCAAAGGTGAGAGACGTGCTTCATAACAAGAGGTGTCACCTTATGACACACACCAAGGAGTCACTGCGGAGACAAGAGCAGGGGCGCCGTGGATATGGCCAACCACCTAATTGCCACCGTAGGGAGTGGAAAGAGGCTAAGAAGAGAGCAGCAGAGAAAATGACAAGTCGCCAGCATGCAGAGGCGCGACGTATCCAGATGGCAACCATGGGATCGTCGCATTATGGATCGTGTGGCAGGGAGTCATGGGAGGTTGAGTTTGTAAGTATTATTTGATTTCTTTTTTAAAATTAAATTTTATAATTTGTTTCACTTCATTATGTAGTGTGTTCTAATATGTTGTATGTTCAAATTATTTTGTAGTATCATATCGTTGGTAGGATGCCTACTCCTAGAGAGGTAGGCTACCATCGAGGTCATAAGCGGGCGTCCACTTGGCAGCATTTCTACAAGGAGGGACTCATCACGGAGGAGCAATATAATCGTGCCATGAGGATTCTACAACCAGAAGAGGTATGTTTTATTTTTTATATGAAAAGTATAGGTTACTCTAATTTATTGTTTGTAATGGTATTTATATACCTTAATCCTTTGTGTAGGTGAACCCTGATGCAGTTGAGGATAGCGAAGGGGGGACTAGCAATAGCGGTGGTGGCTACGGTAGCGGTGGTGGTAGCGATGATGATGCCTCTTCTGAGGAGATGTAGAGGAGCCCCATGCATGCATGCCTCCCCTTGGCTTGTAGTTTTCATTTTTGATATGTATTACTTTTAGCTAGTGCTTGCGACCATGACCATGCTCGAGGTCACAAGCACTAGAACTCATCATGTAAAAACGTTTCATCTATATATATGAAATTTCGTGTTCTATATACATTGTTTTGTTTTCAGTACAAAAATCTTCGAAATAATTTTTCTCTGTTTTCCCTAAGCATACAATTTGATGTTGATGGGGGGAAAAAAACCAAAGAGCATGTGGCTTGCAAAGCCACATGCTCTCTGGTTTTTTTTTTCACACCTCTATTTTGTGCGTCTATCAGTACGTCTAAATTGCAGGATAAATACGCGTCTATTCTCGTCAAAAAATTACAGAGTAAACGCTTTTTTAGATGCGCAGATACATGCATGTACTAAATTTGCGTCTATTTGCGCGTCTAACTTCGCATCTATAAGCGCGTTTACGTAAACTTAGACGTGCATATACACGCAAAAATAGATGCAAAAGTCAAAATTCAAAAGATACTTGAATCATTTCTTTTCAAATTGCACCTTTCCTTTCCTGCGTTTTTTGCGCGTTCTGAAGCTCGAGTTTAGCCGACATGCAGTCTATCTCCACTAGTCTCTTCATGCATCACCTCCTCATGAATCACCTCTTCTTTCACTTCAAAGAGACAAGAGGGGAAATAAGAAAGCCAAGGAGAAGAAGAAAGAGAGAACAAAAGAGAGAATAAGAGGAAGAAGAAGCAAAGAGAGGAGACAAAAAGCAGCAAGCATCAAGGGAGAGTAACTCACCAAGGAGAGGAAGAAGGAGAAGGAAGAAGCGCCACCACCCGTCCACACCAAAGACCCAAGGTGAGTCCTCTCTCTCTCTCTCTCTCTCTCTTTCTCTCTCTCTCTCTCTCTGTATTAGGATCTATGATTGAACTTCTTATAGCACAAATAAATCATGGATGGCAATTGTCGGATTAAAATCAGTCGACTGAGCGCGTTTGACAGCAGGTGTAGATTTCAGTACAGACGCAGACATAGACGCAAAGCTATGTTTACTGTCATCGCGTCTGCGGTTGCATCTTCTAGCACGTGTATTCTGCCTCTCAGACACACGAGAATACACGTGCTCTGCCCAGAAGCTTTGACTTCATAGTCGTGTCTCCAGGCACGTGAATTCTGCATCTTAGACGCAGGAATACACGCGCTCTGCCCCGAAGCTTTGACTTCAGAGTCGCGTCTCCAAGCGTGTGTATTCTGCATTGCAGACGCGAGAATACACGTGCGCTGCCTAGAAGCTTTAACTTCAGAATCGCATGTGAGAGCGCATCTATGCTGCATCTCAGACGCGTCTACACACGCGCTCTGACTAGAGGGTTTGAAGTTTAAGCTTAAAAAGAACTTATCTATCCACTGGTACCATGCACTAGGTGCTTGTTTCAGCCCATACAATGCCTTCTTCAGCTTACACACTTTGTTCTCAGAATGGGGGGCCTCAAACCTTGGTAGCTAAGCCACGTACACCTCCTCCTTGAGGTCACCATTTAAGAATGCTGACTTAACATCCATTTGGTATATTGGCCACTACTTGTGGGCAGCCACTACAAGTACTGTGCGAATAGTGGTCATTCTGGTAGTTGGGGAAAATGACTCTTGAAAATCAAACCCTTCAACCTATGAAAATCCTTGTGAAACTAGTCTAGCTTTGTACTTTTCTAAGGTACCATCAGCCTTGTACTTTACCTTCCAGAGCCACATGATGCCAATAACCTTCCACTTTGCTGGCCAATCTACTAGCTCCCAAGTGTCATTATTCATTATGCTGTCATACTCAGCTTGCATAGCTGCCTTCCATGCTAGATCTGCAATTGCTTCTTCTAAGTCGATGGAGTGCATGTGTGCATACATGTCACACAGACGATTGGACGCACACAAGGCACTCAAGAGTGGGGCTTCAAAGCTCGAGTGGCTAGACCGGACGACTAGCGTCGACTCAGGGAGGAGGCTACAGATTCTCCAGGATGTTGGAGATAGCAGCGCGAGGCGGCGAGGGCACGACTAGAGGCCAGAGTGGTCCATCATCTTGGGAGTGGTGGCCACATTACATATCTGGAGGACTTTGTAAGTTTTTCTTTTGTTCTACTTGCTTATTTTTTTGCAATATTCTTTGTACTAGCAATCCTATTTCTAACAGTTGTATTTTGTTTTCTTTATAGCACTCCATTACAAACTACGATTCCACTGGCCTTGAGACTGATTGATATGCAGAGAGGCACGGTCTCACTGCATTGATCGATCGATTGTATGGATGCGACGGCCTTGTAAGTCACTTATCTTTCTTATATGTGGTTACTAAGTTTAATTAAAATGCATTATTTTATGGTGGACTGATGTGTAGTTGTTTCTTTTTTTTTCAGAGTCCGTTCGGTGCTCCTTTGCGACGGGATGAGGTTTCGGATGGTGAGGATCTATAGCTTGCCCTTGGATCCATGGAGCTCACATACTCTTCTTTTTTAGTCACATAATCTGTGTAGACATTTTCTATGTAGTAGTAGTAGTATCTTGCCATGATTGTACCGTCCGCTTTCATTACACGATCATGTATTTATTTCATGTATTAGTGTTATGTTTTAAGTACACTTTTCCTTTATTTACACGAGCATTATACACATTACTAAAATTATTTTGTATGGCCCAAATAAAGCACATAGTGCTATATGTAGCAGGGCAACCACAAAATTAAATTTTTCCTTGTTACTGTCACTATTAGCGTCGCAAATTTACTGCATGTGTTGCTATTAGCATCGCAAAATGTGTCGCAAAGTGTCCTTATCAGCGTCGTTATTTGCATCGGTACACAAATAGTGACACTGATAACGAAAAGTGCATGGGTTATCATTTCAAGAAATTTTTATTGTTTTGAAAATGAATGTGGGAGCTTTCGCTTAACCGCCAAGACCCATGTACCGCTTATTGCTTCAAGCATTTCAAGCGAGCTCTAATGACTATCTCTTACCTAGCCGATGCACTGTCGATCCTATGAATGTAGTGAGCTTACCTTGATGCCGATGTGAGTAGCCTCCTCCCTCGCACAGCTCGATAGCTCCACGATTCTTGATGCTAGCTCAAGCATCCTCAAGCCTCCTCCATCTCCAAGCTCCATCCTCCATAGCTGCATGCGCGAGAAAAGAGAAGAGAAGAGAAGAGAAAAAGAGAAGAGGAGATGGTGAAGAGCTTCACCCTCTTGATCCCTCACTCCCACACACTCACTCCCTCACACTCTCACACTCCCTCTTTCAAGAGCACACACAAGCAAGAAGGAGAGAAGAAGAGAGGAAGAAGAAGACTCCTTTTGCCGTACATACATTTGTCCGAGCCCTTCTCGCTTCACTAGGATAGAAACCAATGATAGAACTCGAGATTATACTGAAGTGTAGCACACGCATCTAGCACACGTGGTAGCTTACTTAATACTGATAAATATTTCGCCATATCGAGTAGCATGGAACCTTGTCCGAGTCTACTGGAAACATGTAACTCCTCCTCAGCAAGAACTTTATCAAACAGAGGGTTTTCTTGGCTTGGTTCGGCCGAGTCCTTGCCCCGAATGGCAGTCAGCACTCGAAGGGAAGTTGGTGCCACATAGGTTGGGTCTCTTTGGGATCGCCATTTGGCCAATCGCTCCTTAGAGACTGTCATGATCTGAACCCCTAGTTCGGCCATTGCAACGTGGCCTTCGTACCAACGCTGCTCAAATTGACTCTGGCCTGCTGACAGTCGCTTTAGTTGCTCTATGTCTACGAGATTCGGTTGGCAGAGCACTTCATTGAACATGACGGTTAAGCGTAGTTCGTCAGCTTCCTCGCCCGAGATGAGTTGCAAGTGTTCGTATAGGAGCCTACTATAGTGCTCATCAAGGTGTTCCTACTCTTCCCAAGATAAAAGGAAGGGCAAGTAATCTCCAAGCTGCTCCTTGGGGATTGTGCCCATGTCCTCAAGGACGTAAACGCGTGTGTACACCTTGAGCTTAGCCTCCAACTCAGTTAAGCATTCTGTGACACTTCTATGTCCAACGAGGGCTTGCTCGGTTGCTATTTCATGTAAGGTTCTAGGAGTTTGCCTAGGCTTTAGTATAGCTGGGGGTTCAGGCCTATATGAGCAAGATTGGTCAACGCTAGGATTGCTCATGCTCTTGGGGTTTCCATGTTTCTCTTGAGGCTTCATTATTGCGTCATGGTTCTCCTTGGGTGTGACTGGTGTGAATTCGTCACCCCGTCGTGACAGTGTTGTATCCACTCTTGATTTGTCAATGCGAGTTCTATTGTCAGTGAATAGAGTGTTGCAAGCAGCCATTGATGGTAACGACTACTTTGATTTGTCAGAGCTCACGGATATGTCTGAGGTTTCACCGCTATTAGGAGAGGCATCAGTGGGCTCATTGGTGGATGGACTCGATGCTTTATTCATCAGCTCTCCAGCACTCTTCGTCCCAATGTCCTTGGGGTCCGCAACCACCTGCAATTGTTGTTGTTTTCGCTGTTTTTGCCTCTTTTTCTTGGTCAGTGCAGGTGCATCTAACGTCTCAGGACCCTGGGCTATATCGACCATTGATGTGCTTGGTTGAGCCTTAGCATTTCCCTTCTCTAGTGGGTTCTCATGGGACCTAGTCGTTGCCTGCGGAGTAGCCTTGCCAAGTTGCATGGGTACAACTGTTTCCCTTTTGGGAGAGTCTAGCTCTTCAGCCCGCTCCCCTGTGCTTAACTCCTTCAACCCAGGTTGTAGACGCTTTGGAAGTTCTAGAGTTGTTAAGGAGGTAGGTCGCGACACCTCCTTCACAGATAAACTATAAGGACACGTTCCACAAGGGGCGTTGTCACGGCCAAAGGCTGTGACTGTTATGGTCCTTGATTGGAAGTAGTGGTGGCCAGTACGGTGGACTGGCTACCATTGGTAGACAGCGGTGTCAAGTCCCTAGGAAGATCAGAAGTGATAGTGTCTTTTGTTGCCCTTTGCACATTCACTTGTGTAGGTTGAGTAGCGGCATGAGGCTGCTGCTAGCATGCTTCCCGCGTCCATTTAGGTGAAGATGATGTAGGAAATTTGGGACTCCTACGTGGGCTTGGCACTGATTGGAGAATTTGCTCGTGATTGTTAGGTGATTCTGTCATTAGCTTTGTTGAGAAATCGGCCTTATCATGAGCAATGTTGTGCCTGTGGTACTCATTATCCTCTTGGGAAGTCGAAGGCTCTTTGGGCACTAGTGGAGCTTGTGCGCGCTCGACAGTTACCTCTGATATATGCTTGCTAAGCTCGCTAGGCTCAGGATCTACTTTTTGATAGGTCATGTTCAGTTTCTTGATTTCAATCGTGAGGGGCTCAATCACTCCAATATTTTTGGTTTGAGACTTGGATTTTCGTTTAGATTTCCTCCTACGCCTCTTTGCTTTTGACATAATTGGGGCTTCTGATAGAGGTGGTTTAGTAGGGGGTTTTGGTACCCAAATCCATTGGTTGCCTGCATGATACCCTTGAGCACGAAGCAACGCTTTGGATATCCATCATGGTGTTGTGCTGACCCTCCATCGATACCTACGTCTATAAGGCTTGGGCTTCTTTTGGGGTCTTTTACGATATTTGTAAGTCCAAAGCCCGTCGTTGGCATTGTCTCTTGACCTTCTTGTTTCAGGCATGGCCTCACTCACTGGTTCTCGTTGTTCGTCCCGTGCTTGTATTAACTCTTCCAACAAGTCCTTGCTCTCGTCAGCAAGCTTGACTGTTGTGTCAGCACCTTGCTTGCCTTTCCCTCGAGGTTTGATGAGGTCACCCTCGCTAAAGGTCATGACTATCCTTACACCCGGTAGTGTTAGGTGTATCCTCTGTGCTACATAGTCGGCCTCGCATTTGGTTGCCCTTTTGAAGGGTCTTCCAAGGAGGGTTTCTTTCCCGCAGCTATCACTATTTGGAGGAACATGAAATAGGATAGGCAAGCTTTTCGTTTCAATTGTCGCAAGGATTTTGCACTTCCCTATGAGTGCTTGTGGGTGTCCCTCATAAGGGCTAAGAGTTTCACTAGTCGGTCTGAGCTCTGGTTGGCCTAGTAGGGTCCATGATTCATAGGTCAAGATGTTAAAATCTGCTCCTTCATCAATCAGAGCATCAATAGTATGCTCTCTTTTCACGGTGAGTTTGACCCTGAGATAAGCACGTGGTACTCTGTCTTCATCTTCCAGGTCTTGGCTTGTAAATTTAAGCCTTCTGACAGATGCCCTTGAGTCCCCACTTGCATGACCGAACATGGATTCTCCACCAATGTCTTGGGTTCTATGTATTGTTGCTCAAGGTACATCTCTCATCAAGAGTGTCATGTCTATTCATCTTGGCATTTGCAGCTTGCTGATGTTGCATTTCGCTCTGACTAGACATGGTCTGAACACAATGTCTTTGTGTTCTCGTGGTATGGCCTTTTTGCCCTTGATGGCTAGATTGGCCCGTTAAGGTTCTAGGGTCTCGGTTTGCCCCTATTCAAGTGCGAGCTTTTGGTTGCTCTTTTGCAAGGGAGCCTACTTGCTCACGTAGGGCCATTACTGCCCGAGCGTCTAAGTTAGAGGGCCTGATAAGCTTCGTTGCTCAAGTCCTGGCCGTTCTAGCAGATTCTAGGGTCTGCACTGCTTCTTGCTGTTCATGCGGGGTTTGATCAGAGGTCCTACGATTGGATTTTCATTCTCAACGCGCCAGGTCGCTGGGGAGTGCTCCAGCACTGTCCCCTTGTCCCTTGGTCGTGACTCCTACGTCGGGAACTGCCTACAAGGCATTCGCTATGTTGTCTTGGAGCGGGTTGCACTTCCAGTCGGTCTCGCAGGGGTCAATTTTTGATGTTTTCTTTTTTCTGCCTAAGGGTATGTCCGATTTACCAGTGGTCCAATTCTCAGAATTGGACCAGGTGGGTCCAATTTTGAGCTGTCCGATTCTCAGAATCGGACAGGGGTCAAGTGTCCAATTTTTGAAAATCGGACAAGTGGTCCGATCGGACCAGGTGGGTGGTCCGATTGCTAATGTGTATTAATCAGTGGGTCCGATTCTACGAATCGGACAGGGGTGGGTCCGCCGATTGCCTCGATCGGACGAGGCGTCCGATCGGACAAGTGGTTTGATTAAATATGGTCCGATTTTCAAAATCGGACGGGTTGGTCCGAGTGGTCCGATCGAACAGGATTGTCCGATCGGGACGGTTGTCCGAGCGTCCGATTTTCAGAATCGGACGTCCGATTCTGAGAGTCAGACACTGGATCAAGTGTCCGATTCCATCGACCTGAACGCACTTTCGAGCATGAAATCGTCAAAAATCTTAAGGTATTGATTATTACAAGCTACAAGATTCAACAGGAATGATGCTGCCGCAATGGAGAGTGAAGATAAGATGTATCAGGCCAATGTAGTCAGTTGGGGGGGTGTATTGAACTGTCATAGCCCCACCTTCATCAAATTGTCGTGCAGGAGGAGGCCCCTTCAACCTGTTTCTTTTTTGCCGCCAAAAACAAACCCCCCCCACGAAATCATTTTTTGGTTGGGGCTCCAAGGGGAGCCCCCAAAGGTCACATCTTTTGGGACTTTTAGAGTCCATTTCCGCTTGATTTTTTGCCGTTTTTTTTTATAACCTTATTTTTAAACTCCACACCCTCAAGATCTGCCAATAATGCTGTGGATTTATTCTTTCTGATTTTGTCAATCCTATAAGGACTGTCCCATTTGGGCTCCAGCTTTCTTGAAAATAATTCTGTTAGACGCACCATAATACAACACTAGCTATCCTTTCTTAAAAGTATATTTCTTTGCTTTTAGGTCATGGAGCTACTTCATTCGACACTTGGTCACCTCCTGATGTAGCAAGCTCTACAATTTAATCTCATCGAGGTGTGCCAGAGTCGTAAAGCACTCTAAGAGGGCATCCACATCACCCAAAGAATGATTGATTGTGAATCTTATCGTCGGCAACTCGATCTCTAGAAGTAGGACACACTCCTCTCCATATACTAGCTTAAATGGGGTGTGACCAGTAGCTCATTTGAACGTTGTATTATATGCCCATACTACCACATATAATTTGGTATCCCAGTCCCATTTCTTTTTGGATATTATCTTAGATAGGATACCCACAAGCTGCTTATTGGTACTTTCAACTTGTCCATTTGCTTGCGGATTATAAGGGGTCGTCTTATTATGCTTGATTGTCCACACTTCCATTAGGCTTTTAATCACATTGTTTAAAAAATGGGTTCCACGATCCGATCCTATTTCTTTTGGTGGACCAAATCGACATATGGTTTTCTCCAATAGGAAACTGGCGGTTTCCTTTGCATCGTCTTTCCATGTTGCATGTGCTTCTGACCACTTAGTAAAATAATCAGTCGCTACAATAATATATTTTTTCTGTGTAGTTGGCGACGGACTAATAGGGTCCAGAAAGTCGATTCCCCACTTCTCGAATGGAAGGATTGCCATAGTAGGAGTGAGTGGTCGCTTCCTATTCTCTCAGCTATCATGTCGTTGACAAATGTCGCATCTTTTAACATACTCGAATGCGTCCTGGAAAATGACGGCCACCAATATCCCGCCCTCAAGGCTTTTTGCGCAGTTAGTCACCTAGCAAAATGACCTCCACAAGTAGAGTCATGGCACTCTTCTAAGATGAAAGGGACCTCGTCAGACATTACACATCGGCAGTAGATATCGTCTACCCCTTGCCGATACAAGGTGCCTGCAATTATTGTGAATTTTAAAGCTTGTTGCTTAATCTTTTGCTTTTTTGACTTCAATAGACTAGCTTCAGTCTCTCCCATCGACAAATAATGCATTATCACCGCATATCAGGAGGGAATAGATGCTGTGTCAATCTTGAACAATGAGTCCCAGTCACTACCTTTAGCCAGAACTTCCTTCGGCTCCCCAAAGTCCACAAAGGCACTCTACGATACCCTGCAACCTCGGTGGCTTGATCTTAACCTCATAGTCAAACTCCTGTAAAGTGATTAATCACTTTGCAAAACGGTCAGGCGGTTGTAGCTTATTCACCAGTAGTCATAGCCCTTCCACCTTCGTATAAAGGACAATGTTCTCATAAAGGATGTAGTGCCTGAACTTTTTAGTCGCAAAGACCATCGCAAGGCACAACTTTTTCATATAAGTATAATTAATTTCGGATACACCCAGCTTCTAACTAGCAAAAGCAATTGGTGATACCACTTCTCTTCCCCGATCTGCACTAAATAACAACTAATGCTATGCATTAGTAACTACTAAAAAGATATAAAAAAATTCGCCCCTCTTTGGTGCTTTCAACACAAGTGCTCTTATGAGTTCCTGCTTGACATCCTCGAAAGCCACCTTCAAGGGTCACTCCACATAAACAAACAATTGAGGGATAATAGATTTGTCAATGGCAATGTTCTTTCTGTGAATGCGTTTATGAATCATCGATAATATCCAACTGATGACAGAAAGCTGTGGACTTCTTTGGGGGTACATGGCAGACCCATGGGGACTATAGCTTTGATTTTTTCAGGATCCTTTGCAATCCCTATCGAGCTAACTACATGGCCTAGCAGGAGCCCATAAGGTACACCAAAAACGCACTTTCTCGGATTGAGAGCTATGCAAAATTGTCTGCATTGCTCAAAACATTTTTGTAAAATAATCAACTGCCTTTCTCTCACGGTAGCTGTCCCTAAATCATCAATAAATACCTTCAGCTCCTCAGGGGAAATGTCACCAAAGGTCTTATCGGTAGTTCATTGCCAAGAACGAGGTGCATTGCATATACCAAATGCCATCACATGATACACAAAGGTTTTGAAGACTATTATGAACGTCGTTTTGAGCTTATCCTCTTCTGCAATTGCCATTTGATTATAGCCTGTAAAACAGTCCATGAATGAATATATCTCCCTACCTGCCAATTGATCCAGAATCTAGTCGATAAAGGGCAGTGGGTAATAATCCTGAACTTTTTGCTTATTCAAATCTCAAAAGTCCACCCACAGCTGGATTTGATTATTTTTCTTCTTCGTGATCACAACTAGTGAACACCATTCAGTGTGCTGCATAGGGAAGATCAAACAATCCGCTTTCCATAATTTCTGTAACTCCTCGAACAGCCTATCCCACAACTCAAATGGCATACGCCTGACTTTATGTCGCACAGGACGGCTTCTTTCCTTCAACTGAATTATATGGATAGTGAGGCTGGGAGGAATGCTCCTAAGTTCATCGTAACTCCAAGCAAAAATATTGCGGAACTCCTGGATTAGAGTAACATAATCCTCATGTTCCTCCGCACTAATCATAGACCCTAGCTTTATTAGCCGCTCATAGTCTAGCATACCAAGGTCTAGCTTGATAACATCTGCATATCTTATTCTATCTTGAGCTTCTAATGGCTTGTTTAACTTTACTTGATAGATGTCTTTTGTGGTTGATCCCTCTTGGATTCTTAGTCGACGACATCTCACTTTCAAACACATCTTCCATTGTCTCTAACTCTGTAGAAGATAGGGGAGCTCCCTCACTTTGAGGTGATTCAGGATATGCATCGACTACCACACGTCCAGTACCTCTGCCAAATATCAATCTACCTGCGGGTATATCTACTTGACAATATTCTTGTAAAATCCAAGGTCGACCAAGCAATACTTGGTAACTCGAACGCCCTGCAAACCGGACCACCCTAAAGTCCAATAGGCATTCTGCGTTGGCAGCTGTCACATGGACTTTAGTAATGCAGCCCTCCGGCTATCTCAGACTATCATTAGCCATTCTAAGGATTGTGGAGGCATCTTTCTGAATCGCAAGATCCAACCTCTCCATCAATTCAGAACTCATAATATTAACCGAGGATCCTATGTCGACGATAGCACTATCCACTAGAATCCCATCAACATAGGCTATAACCCTTGGGCAGTGCTTTTCGGCATGTTCAAACCAGTCATCCCCTACCCACGCTATTCCCAAGGGTTCTACGATATAACCCATACACAAGATCTTTTTGAAATCTTTACGTACTCCTGGCGAAAGCTTGATTAGCTACAAGAGATTCATGTCTGGCTTAACATTGCAAAGGGAGCTAGTTAAATCAAATTCGTGATAATTCGCTAAAGCTCGCTTCTCGCTCCAAACCATCTGCTCTTTAGGATGCTGCACCAGCTTTATTGCCTCTTTTTTAACTCTCACCTTCTTTCTTGATACCTCTTTATCTCTCTTGGCTCTCTACGGGCTACAGAGATCCCCCTTCCTTATCTAGATTTATAACTTGCATTCCTTTATCATCCTGCCTAGGGTTTTCGTCGACAGGTTTTACATTATCTTTGTCACCTTCTCTATGTTTTTGCCCTCTTGTTACGGCACGTAGATTAGAAGCTTCAGTGCCATTAACCTACACAGCCTCGATGAGGCTCACCCCACTGCTACCTAGCAGTTCCTCGATAGTAGCCTTACCCTTTTGGAGTATTTATTTCGGCCCATCATCCTGCTGAAAATTGTTTCCTTGTGCACGATGATTAATAATATAAGATTTATGTGTGTGAATGTTTGGCAAGGTTAAAGCATGAGGTTAAGCCTCAGTTTGGCCTTTTCCTTTGTGTTATAGTCCGTGTTTATTGCTTTTTACATACAAAAATGATACAAAACAACCATTTACACCTATGCACCGCAGCAACACCTAAATGGTGAGGGGGAAATGAAGTTTGTGCGATGATCTAATTGTTGAAAAGATACAAATTCTGATTTCCCTATTTCTGCATAGCATTTAGGGATAGTTCCATAATTAAATAGAGGTGACTAGTAGCACGGAAGTTCCGGTGCTAGTCCCTAAAGCAGCACAGCACGTAACGCTTAGTTAAAATTCATGAAAGGGCTGTTTTTCGCACCTCACATGGCTGTTTTTTTAATCATAAAATAGTTATGCACAATTTTCATACAACTTGCATCAAGCATGCCACGTGGTATCTCATGGAATGCATTGCAATTGATTGATAAACTTTGACCAACGCTGAGAGGACAGGAAACCTAAGTTGTAGGTTAGACAAGCGCTTCCATTGGGAAAAGTTTTGTGAGGTAAATCAAAATCTCCTAGAACGCTGAATTATGAAAGAGTGGAGTTTGTGCGAATGTTATATGTGTTACCGACTCATCTTGGGGCTAATTCATGAGGTATAGGAGAGTCATAGTGGAGCTGCGGCAATCAGTTGAGAGGTGCTTCCCTATGTGTGTATTACGAGGCATTATGCTTATATGTTATGGGATCTCCCTCTCAGGAGAAGGGAAGGTGAACTTTGGACTACATATTGGATACAAATGTAAAATCATCATAAGCATTTAGTGCAAAGTGAGTCTTAGATGCTCCTGGCCCGCGAGGCCATGTGGTGGGATTGTCTGTCATATGCATGAGGTCCGGCTAGTGCCATAGCCAGTGCCGGCCCATTTTAGGTCCCATCACCTGTCATCGCCGACAGGTGGCAAAGGAGGGGGTGGAAAGAGGGAGGGTGTAAGAAATAATGACGATGGGAGGTGGAAAACGAAGATAATGGGGAAGGAGAATGCGGAGACAATGACAGAAAGAAGGGGAAGATGACGACACTATCGAGGGGGAAAAGTAGGAGTAGCCAACAATCACAATGACAATGAGGACAAGAATGAGGCCATGGGCCTATAATACTCCCCTCCGCCATGCAGATTAGGTGATGGGGGAGATTACCACCACTATATTTCCTCCCCACAATCTATTTTCCCACCTAGTAACACTTCTTCCCCCCTATAACCCCCCCCGCTATCGAATTGTAGAAAGGATACCACCCTTTTTTCCCCTTGTTGCTGTTGGGAGAGAGAGGGTGAGAGAGAGAGAGGAAGAGAGAGAGGAGAAGAAGAAAAGAAGAGGAAGAAGAAGGAGAGAGAGAGAGAGAGAGAAGAAGAAGAAAAAGAAGAAGAAGAGGGAGAGAGAGAGAGGGAGAAGAAGAGAGAGGGGAGAGAGAGAGGAGAAGAAGAAGAGAAGAGGAAGAAGAAGAGAGAGAGAGAGAGAAGGAGAAGAGAAGATTAGAAGAAGAAGAAAAAGAAGAGGGAGAAGAAGAGAGAGAGAGAGAGAGAGAGAGAGAGAGAGAGAGAGAGAGAGAGAGGAATCTCCGAGAGATCCCATTTCTCTTCCCCTCCTAAGAGAGTGGGCATCCTTCTTCCCCTTTGCCACAAATCACTATATGTCTTTCCGCAAGATTATCATCCACGTGCAAGCCTAAATATTTCCCCCAATTACCCCCATTGATCGAGCACAAGGTGCGAAAGTCATGTGCGACTCGTGTCTAAGGGAGATGAAGTTTGAGAATGGCCCCCAAGCGAAAATTAGAATGCTTAGATGGCAATCCCTCAACGAACAATGGAGCCTTGGGTGAGGACATCACTGCCAATCCAACTACGGTACCAACCGTAAGTGATGTATTTCCAAATTAATAGATGCTTACTTTGATTTCCTGCATGGGGAGCATTAGACTCATATTATGCCGCACAAGAATAGGACATTGAAAAGGTTAAACTGCATTGCAAGTATTCGAAGGATTGAATTTCCCAAATGTATGTATCAAGAGAAGTTAATTGTATTTAGACGCTGTGCGATGAATTCATAAACAACATTTAAGGCTTCAAGCATGTCCTCGCAATAGTACATGTGTTTTCCTCGCTTTGAAGGTATATGTTATAACTTGCATGCTTGAAGGATTGCATGGCAAACAACTTTGTTTAAAAAAGAATTGTTATCCAAGCTCTAGACCATTGTCCAAGCTCTCATTAATAGCTTATGTTTGATAGATTGGGAGTTTTGATGTTGTGTGTAGTTAACACAAACGGCGATCATAAGGGCTAAAACTGAGATGCCTTGAGATCCGTCTGATAGCTACAATGTTATCAATCCTATTTACGGATTGGAATGGATACAAACAACTCTAGGCCTCAAAGGCAAATGAAGAGCTCAAGAGTTAGGAAATCCTAAGTCAAAGGAAAGACCAATGCTTTTGAACTCAAGAAGGTTCAGTTATCAATCAAAGAAAGGGATTATTAGAACTCATGTCTTGAACAATATTGAAACTTCGACATATGTCCTAGCCAAATAGAGGAAGTGTTAAGTAATTTTTGCACGGAATCGCTTAGATCCCAAGGGGGAGAGCAAACATGCAATGGAAGGTTATCGTGACTATTCCTGCAATGTTTGAAAAAGGATAACATTGTTTTTGTTGATTGATCAAATAATGTTCTAAATGCTTTTGCGTTAAACTGATTGTTGGGATGTGATCTGGATGATTATTCCAAGTGCTTGTGTTTGATGGTAAATGCATGGCAGGAGTCAGTAATGACAAGTTTCCATGGAAAATAAAGGAATGTTTTTGAAAGATGATATTAGGTTGATTGCCTTGATTGTGCTTGATTCTTAATTGGATTAATTAAGGAAGGATATTTTATGTGGCTGGATCATCTCCAAGGTCACACCACATCTCAACCCGAGAGGGTACTGCTTGATTCATGGGCGGAATGTCAAGTGGTAAAAAGGCCAACCACGGAAAGTTATGTCTCACTCCTAGGTCTCTTGGGGTCAGTGGAGCTCTCGATACCCCTTGTTGAGTCTAGGATGGAGTGGAAGACTGTCGTGAGCCCAATATTTGGGGCATTGGAAGATCCTATTCTAGATAAAGGATAGAAGTTATGGTGCCATGTGATTTAGACCGGGACTTCTGTTGAAGAAAAGGGATATATAATTCTCCTGTATGGGTAGGAGACAAAGATTAACTTGAGATAACTTAAGAAACTTGTTTAAACTTGTTATCAAAGGACTGTTTGCTCTATATTCATGTCTGTGACGTAACTTATGTGAATGAACCTTGTTCCCTAAAAGGCTTAATTAAGGAAGATGATTTTGCATGTCACACATAAATGTGATACGACCCAATTAGAAAAATAAAGTTATCAAGGGAAGTGGGTGGGCAGAACCCTGACGGGTCTGTCCTACGGTAGGGTGGTCCTAGAGAACTAGGAGGCTTCTCACAAGGTTTTACCGTCGTTTGACCCTTAGATATGGTTAGGTTCGAACCCGATTCGTGCTGTTTTAGGGAACCGGGATGGGACTATGCCCTACGGATAGAGAGGTTGAGCAGCGCATCCCTCTTGTTTCCCATTCTCTTTGAACCAAGTGCGGTATGGATCTGCTTCGGATTGGGTATCTCTGTGTAAAGTAAGATGTCTAGGACCCGACATTAGAATGTTGTCAAGAGACCTTGACCCCTAAAAACCTAGATTTTAGGTCAATCATAGTGGGTTCGGGACGTGAACATTCCATTGTGAGACGGGGACTCGAGAAACCCTAAGCGACAAACCCTGGAACATTCCATGGGAGTGTCAGGTGGCGATGCTTAGATTTGTTTCTCAATGGATCTCTAAAATGTGCTCGGACGATAGGTGGGCACATTACACAACTCTTCCTCCAAGCTCCATTCTCCATAGTTACGCACAAGAGAAGAGAAGAGAAGAGAAGAAAAAGAGAGTAGATGGTGGAGGGCTTCACCTCCAACATCCCTCACCCTCACACACTCACTCCCTCACTCATTCACACTCCCTCCCTCAAGCACTCACAAGTAAGCAAGCAAGAGAAGAGAAGGAGAGAAGAAGAAGATTCCACTTTGCCACACACCAAAGAATGAGCTCTCATTCACTTTTTGGAGTTTATATACATGTCCTAAAATCCCTTGGGTACCCATCCCTTTTTTACATGACTAGCCATTGTGGCAAGGTCCTCTTTTCCATTTCCATTCTACTTGCCCTATTCTTAAGCCTATGCTCCTCTATCTTTTACATTTTGCATAGGAGGGAGCCTAGTGCTCTTTTACAATAATTTTTGGGGCGCCTTGCATTTAAAAATATACTTTTTTCCTTTTACTTGATTTTTGAGGCCGCCCTTGCGCCTTGCTTGTTCTTTGTCCTGCTTCTTCCATTGCATCTGTATTTTATTTCTTTTTCTTCCATCTTGAGCTGGGGCTAACATTACCCCCCTCCTAGATAAGTGCTAGTCCCATGGCACTTACACGTCTTTGGTGATGAGGGCTTGGTTATTGGAACAGTGGTTGTCTAGTTGGTGATGGGGCCTTGGATTGTTGCTAGTTGAGAGGCTTGGCAATGATTGCATTGTTAGAGGCCGAGGCGAGTGGGTTGTGAGGGCCTCCAATGTTAGTGGTTTGCAACATCTGGCATTACCTGAAAAGAGAAGAAGTGCACTATACCTAAGGGAAATGTCTACCTTAATATGTTGTGCATTGTGCTCGTGCTAGTGAAACTGGGAGTTGTGTTAAACCTGGTTGTTGTCTTAGACTTGAGGACCTAGTTTGTGCATACAGTTGTGTGGTGCGTATAGCATAGGGTGACAGGTCTAAGTGTTATCTCCTTAGATATGTCATGCCCTTTATGTGCCCTAAGTGTGATGTGGGAAATTAAAATGGACTAGGGGTTAGAGATAGAGCCGGCCAACCGAAGCCCTCAGGTGTTGTTAACTTGAGAACCCCTAGGTGTAGTGACTGTGACCTTTGTGTGTTTTTTGTTTGCCACATTGATCCAGCCATAGAATAGATATCTTGGCCGACATTGGAGGTCAACAAGAGTGGTGGTGGACATCCTTGTCATAAAAACATCCCTCTAAGGAGTCGTTGCTTTTGCTGCCACCTTTTAAAACTTGGTTTTGCTTCTTTGGCGGCCTTCACCTTTCTTCTATCCTATGCTGTGGTGGCTCTACTTCTATGGGCCCTACAATTTTTATTTGAATGTGTAGCCCATGCCTTAGAGCACCGTGGGTGATTGTTAGATTTTTCTTTAAGGGCTCAATGGTCTCCTCTTCCTCAAATTGTGTGGTTCCCAAGAGAGTGTGGAGGAAGGTGCATTGTTGGGTGTCAAAGGTCACCTATGCGGCCTCTGCCGCCCTATTTCTTGCTAGCACTTTGTAGTCTACTCAGTGCACTAAGGCGCTTACTCTTTTTTTGCTTTTGTTTACCCAATCATCTACTCTTTTTCTCATGTCTTGCAAACTTTTGTTGTGCTTGCAGGCTAGCACCCTTTGCCCTTTCTTGTGTTCTTTGATCTCTCTTTTATAGTTCCATTGTTCTTCAAGCTTCGAGGCCAGCCTTTGTTCCACATTTGCAATGGTGGAGGCCTTTGAGGATGACGATATCCTAGATTTGGAGGTCGGGGACTCTTTGCTTGATAGTTTTTTGCCAGTGACTAATACTTTTGCCACCATCTCTATCGTCTTTCTCATGAGGCCATTAAGGTTTACTTCGTTGAAGGACCATGCAGCAATGCTCTCCACCATTAGTACATTGATTCGGCTCATTAATGTGTTATACTGCTATGACAAGAGAACAGAGCGTGAACTATTTTGGCCTGTATTTGAACCTTGAGGTCGGGGATGTCGACTAGGTTGATACCATCATTGGTGTGGACCATCACTTTGTCCATCCCTAGCATGCTGTACTACACATCTCGTTTTGGCCTTTTTTCTACTTTGTTTGGTAAGCCCTGGTGCTTTCTGTACCAACTTAGGGCTTAGCTTGATATCTACTTGGCGGGCTTTGTTTTCTTGATGCACCATGACAATACCCCGGTTTTGGTTGAAGGTTCAAAGGAACTCGGCACACTTCTCATAGTCGATGGCTTGGCCCACCTTTTCAATGTACTTTCGCAGCCTGCATTGCTTCACTGGTTGTTGGAATGTTGATTCCTCCACAACTATGTCTTTTAGATTCAGGATATACTTGAATTTGAGTTGATTATAAGCCCTTATCTCCAACAAGAGGATGTATTTTTGCTTGCTTCTCCGCTGAGAATGGAAGTTTGATGCTTTTGTCTCAACCTGCCATATTGGGTACCTATCATAATACCATAGTTCACCATTAGTGTTCTCAAGGTAATTTCTTGCAGAAAGGTGAGCAAAAACTGTGAGAGCGGAATTTTGGTGCCGGAAATTGCTTAAAAATAGCTAAAAATTATGAATATCAAGGGAAAAAAATTCACCGTCAAAGGCGGCGGCTCGACCTAGGACGATTTTAAGCGTTAAAGTGCTCTAAGGACGCCCGGGCAACACTTGCGGATTTTTAGTAATTTTTCCATGCGCCTATGGCGGTCAATGGAGCTATCAGCCAGTGCGGGATGCCGAGACGAGCTCACAGAAATTTTCAGATTGCGATTCAAACATTGTATGCGCGAGAGGCGGGAAAAAGGCCAAAAGGCCGGTCAAAAATTGGGAGGTGCCCAAAAATGAGAAGTGAAGGGGTGCCTTTGTGAAGGGGCACCCCCCCCTTAAGAAAAAAACGTGATTTAGGAGGGGGGCGGCGGCTGATCAGAGGCGCCGCGAAAAAAACGCCCCCCCCCCCCCCCCCCCCCCACAAATCGAGATGTTGGCTTGAAGATAAGCCATGAAACCAACTACTCCAGGCCACTACACTCGATCTCCGCTCCGTATCGCGCCGCTCCGCGCGAGGAATGGCAGCCTGTAGAGGGAGAGAGAAAATCAATCTTTCTCTCTCCTCCCTCTCTCTCCTCTAAGAGGGAGTTCATGTGGGAAGAGAAAGGAAGAAGAAAGAATGGTGGAGGCTTGTCCGGCATCGATCGGATTGCTCCACGTGCTGGAAATGGTGATTTGTGATTGTCATGAGCATGAAGTGCTGCTGATTTTCAGATTTGCAGCCATGGACATGAAACCTGAAACACGCAAATAAGCGGTAATTCAAATTTTTCAAAGGAAATTTGAGATTTCATGGCTTTTGATTGATAAAATGTTGTTCATGTGGGCTAAAAATTGTTTATGTTGTTGTTTTCCACTTGTTGATCATAATCAGAAAATCAGAAAAACATGCATCTTGTGGGTCAAAATAATACATAAAACACGTGAAATATGGAAAATCAAGGGAAAATGATGTTTTTGGGCATAAAAATGGAAGAATAAATAGGAACACCAACTAAATTTTCATTTTTGTTGCAAGAAGGAACTAAGGGCCACGGCCCATAACCTATTTTGAATTTTCAGTAATAAAATAATGCAAAAAATAAGGAAAAATACAAGGAAAATAGAGGAAAACCACAAAAAATAGGGAAAAAATGCATTTTGGGTGCGGAAAATTAATGAAAATTAAGAAAAATGTTTGTGAATGTTTGTGGGGACTGAAGCATGAGGATTTGCCTCAGTTCAACCCCAACTTCTTGTTCTAGTGCGTCTTTTTCCGCTTTTTACACATAAAATGATGGCAAAATGCCTTATAAATCTATACAACAATGCAACATTTGATCGATGGGAGGGTAGAGTGGTTAAAATGTGTCTAAATGCGGAGTAAAATGATGAAAAGATTACTATTTTTTTGGTTGCATGCCATATAGGTCGGTGAATAATTATAAAATAAGAGCCTAGTAGCACGAGGGTTTCCTCGGTGCTAGGTTCGTGCAACGTCGCATAAGAACGGTAGTTGAAAATCATTGAAAGGATGTTTTCCAGATGTGCACAATATTGATTTTATAACTATTTGAGCACTTAGCATCCACAATATGCATAAATCATGGAAATATTTAAAGGTATCAGAAATCCTGGATGCACAGCAATTGCTTTTATTAGGACCTTGACCCACGTCGAGTGAGAGACAGGACACCCTAAGCCATAGGCTAGTCGTTGGGTCTAGGGGAAAGAGAAGTAAGGCCAATGGTACATTCCTGTATATGATTAAATGGTACCTTGAGTGGATTTTGTGCGAAATGTTTATATGTTGAGCAATGCACCGAGGGGCCAATCCCCAAGGTGTAGGAGAGTCGCAGAGGGGTGGCGGCATTCAGCCGTTGGAGGACCCCCTATGTCTATGCTTCGTGCCATTAGGCAATGTGTAAGGGACTCCCTCTGAGGAGTAGTGGGTGAGAGAAGAGTGGACTACAAACGACGTAATACAAACGCAAGATGTCTAGGAAGGCAATGTATGTGTCATCAATGCTCCTGGCCGCGAGGCCGTGGGGTTGTTGAGTGCATGAGATAGAGGTCCGGCTAGTGCACGAGCCAGTGCCAGTCCGTTCTAGGTTCCATCAAACTGATTATGCTTTCTACAGAATAATAACATGCTTAATTACAAAGAATAGCATTTTTTCCTTCAAGCTGTTCATTCATTTCAAAGATTTTACCACTTTTCATAAGTCACGAGTTGATTTTTATCCACTCTCTTCTACTCTTGGTTATTGTATTAAGGTTACATAGGCAAGCAATTTCTGCACAGACTTTGACAAAACTGTGTGACTTCTACCCTGACAAACATCAGAATTCCGCCTATTGCACAAAACGTCACTACAGCAACATGGACATTCCTCACTCAGCATCACTGCATTGTTACTACACTCCAAAACATGAAATACGCAGAAAATACCGATTATTGGGATAGAGAAGAAGATAGAATGTAAATTGCGAACTACATCTGTCATATCATAAATTCAGCCATAGCCATCATAACTTTCACCACTTGCATCTACCACATAAGCTAAGGTTCATACATATGCCAAAAATAATCCGCCTAAGATGCTTGCCCTTATACACTTGGCACAACTCGGTGGCTTGAGCCAACAGCTCACCTCAGACCCACAGTCCCTTGATCCACTTAGCCACTAGCTTTGTCTTTAGAACCTTCTGCCTTTTTCATTGCATACTCCATTCCAACTTCCACCTCATGACTCCCCGCTGCATCCACCTTATGCATTCTACTGCAACTCTGACATCTTGACATATCTTCCAAAGGTTGACTTCTCCACAACTCTGCTGGGTCTTCCTCAAGGACCTCAGGAACAACATCAACCCACTAAATTGCTATCTGCTCAGCTTTATTCACCATCCAATGAGGGATTTCAGGGATCCTCCCATAGAAATTTTTCAATTGAAATCTATTCATTGACTTCAATATCGGAGTTCCAAATATATCCTTCAACTTGAAAGCGCCTTGTCCCAATTCTTCGACAATCTGATATGGCCCAAAATACCTCAACTTCAATTTACCAAGATGTGGTCCTAACTTTGGGTTATAGAGCATCACCCAGTCCTCTTTCTAAAATATCTAAAATTTCACCTGCCTTGAAATCCATGCTTGTCTTCTATGCTGATTTATTTCCACTACATATGCACTTTGAATCCAATCTTCCTCCAACTTCAGCAACTCCCTTTGTCTATGCAAAATTGCATCCTCGAGGCTCATCCTATGCTGTACTACTAGCCTCAAGATGGGAACTACATTCTCCATTGGAACAACAACTTCAATCCCATAAACTAGCTTGAAAGGTGTCATCCCTGTTGCAAGTTTGTATGTTGTGCGAAATGATGACAATGCTGAATCTAACTTGTCATCCCAATCAGATATGTTCTCTGCCACTATCTTTTTCAGAATCTTCACCAACACTTTATTGGTACTTTCTACTTGCCCATTCACTTGCGGATGATATGGGGTAGACTTCTTATGCATGATCATATGCTGACTTGTCAACTCTTCAATGACTGAATTCAGAAAATGCACACCCTGATCAGACACCAGCTCAATCAGACATCCAAATCTTGTCATAATGTTCTTGTACAAGAATCTGGCCACACTTTTTGCTTTGTTATCTCTCAAAGGTATTGCTTCGACCTACTTTGTGGCATAGTCCATTGCAACCAGAATATATATTGCTCCTGTCATGCTAGCTTTTGGCTTTATGGGACCTAAAAAGTCTAATCCCCACTTCTGCAATGGCTCAAGTGGCAACAGAGGATGATCTTGCATCCTATCCATTGAAGTTAGTTTCCCAATCTTCTGACATTGCAAACAATCCCTAGAAAACTGATATGCATCCTTAGGCAACAATGGCCACCACAAACTTGCTTGCATAATCTTTCTTCCTGTAATCTCACTGAAAAAATGTCCTCCAGCTGTTCCATGATGTGCTTCTTGCAAAAATGCCTTTTGCTCCTCATCCAAAATGCATCTTCTAATTATATGATCAGCTCCTTTCCTATACAATGCTCCTGTAATTATTAAGAATGGCCTACTTCGCAAGGCGAACTTTTTCTTCTGGTCTGTTGACATATTAGAATGCAACACTGCATCTGCCAAAAACTGCACCATTTGGTCATACCAATTATCAAAAGCTTGCCCTTGTATTTGAAACAATTCCACATCTAGAAGCTGATCTGACACTCCAAGTGCTTCCTGCACATGCTCCAATCTACTAGGATAATTCGCCACTGCGTGTTTTGTTGCCTGGTGTATGCAGCACTGTATAATCAAATCCTTGTAACAAAAGCATCCATCTGGCAAGTCTACCTTCCAGCTTTGGTTTCTTCACCAAGAAAATGAGTGCTTGATGATCCATATGAAAGATCACTTTATTCCCTAGCAAATAATGCCTGAACTTTTCCAATGCAAAAGTCATCCCCAAAGCTTCTCTCTCAATGACCGTATAATTCTTTTTCACCCGTTTCAGCATCCGACTAGCATAATACACCGGTATGAACCATCTTTGGATCTTTTCCAGCATCAACATTGCTTTTCGACTGCCATATCTAAGGCATCCACAAACACGTGAAATGGTGGCTACCAAAATGGTGGTTGGATGATAAGGGAAACCACAAGCATCTTTTTCATAATCTAAAATGCCTTCTCCTGAGCATCTCCCCAAACAAACTCAACATCTTTCTTTGTTAGATGCATCAAAGGTGAATTGACATCTGCCAAATACTGCAAATACCGATTATGCCACTTTCTTTGCCCCATGAATCTTGACACCGCCTTCAAGTTGTCAGGGGCTACTACCTTCTAGATTGCACTTATCTGTCAAAGTCAATCGACATCCCTTTGTGTGAGATGATATGACCCAACAATTTCCCTCTTTGCATTGCGATTGCACACTTGAAAGGATTCAAAGACATCCGAAATAGTCGGCATCTGTCCAAACATTTTCTAAGATACTCTAAATGCTTTGCCTTTGCTCCAAACATAGAAAAATCATCCATAAAAATTTGCATGAATTCTGTCAAGTACGGCTCAAAAGTTTTGAAAGCTGCTTTAGAAAATGATGGTGGTCCATTCTTCAATCCAAAGCTCATCACTGTGTATGAAAATGCTACCCATTCAATTCTAAATGCCATCTTGGGGCGACATCCTCATCGGCCGTCCGGATTTGATTGTATCCTAAAAATCCATCAAGAAAGTTGTACATCTCATGCTCGACAACATCATCGAGAACTGAATCCACAAATGGCAATGGAAATGGATCTACGATTGTTGCTCCATTTAGCTTCCTATAATCCACACACACTCAAATCTTGCCTGACTTGTTTGGAACAACCACTATCGATGACAACTATTCTGCCTGATCTATTGGGACAATGAAACCCACTTGCAAAAAGCTTATCTAACTCCTCCTTCACCTACTTTGCATAATTCAGATTCATCCTATAATGTTGCTGAATCACTGGCACTGCATCCTCCTTCAAATTGATTTGATGCTTATACACTCCTGGATCCATGCATTTCAGGTTAGAATAATCCCAAGCAAATACATCCATGAATTCTTGCAACAACTTCTTAAGATTCTTCTTAAATCCATCATCCAAATTAACACTGACTTTGACAAATTTTGGGCTAACTTCAGATCCCAAATTCAAATCTTGCAAATAATCCTCTTTTACCCATGAAACCTTTTCCATTAGCATGTCGTACAAGAATTCAACTTTGGTTATTGCCTCCTTAGGTGCAATTTCCCTTTTTACACATTCCAAGTCCTCCTTCAGCTTTAACTGATGAGAAACTGTTGACTTCTGAGTTAGATTCTGCTCTACATCCACATGCTTTGACTTATAAGATGATTCCTTAACTGACTTCCCAGATTCCTCCTAACAAACATATTTTTGCACAATCGTTTCCACATCAACTTCAAACATTGGTACCACAGTGGGATTGGCATCCAAAAAACATGCTTCCTCCTCATCTTCAACATCATTAGCTAAATTAATAGTCTGAGCCATCATTAGCTTTATTGTTGTTGGCAATCTCTTCATAAATGTCATTGGAATCCTTATTGAATGCTTTCCTTTCTTTAAAAGCACTTCATTTCGTTCCCAAACCTGCTTAAGCTTTGCTAATTTGAACCAAGGTCTTCCCAATAGCATTGAAGAAGCATTACTTGCATCTTTCATTGTTAAGTTAACCCCAACACAAAGAAAGTAAAAGGGAAATAAAAAAGACGCAAGGCAAAGGCGAAAAAAGGTAGCCCGACTGAAGAAAAAAGAGGAGAAAAGGCCAGAAGCGCAAGGGCAACCTTAAAAGTCCAAGGCAAATGCAAAAGGGAAAAGGTGCATTTTAAAATACAAAGGCCCACCCTAAAATCTTGTAAAAAAGGGCCAGGCGGTGAAAAATCCAGAAAGGTAAAACAGAAGACAAAGATAAAGACCAAAATAAAGAGAAACAGAAGACAAAGGCACACAAGGAAAAGCGCAAGTCAAAACTTTTGTAAAAGAGCGCAAGTGCATCATGGTTTAATTCAAGGAGCGCTGGGCTGTCACCCGTGCAATTTGTAGATGTAGACGGGCAGTGGAAAGGAAGCTAGGGAGAGAGAAGGACAATGGGAAAAAGGGCCTAGGCTATAGCCGGCCATGTAAGAAAGGGAAAAAGGAGATGACCGCCCAAAAGGGATTTAGGGTTTTGTATATAAAGTTGAAAAGTGAATGAGAAGCTCATTCTTTGGTGTGTGGCAAAAGGAGTCTTCTTCTTCCTCTCTTCTTCTCTCCTTCTTGCTTGTGTGTGCTCTTGAAAGAGGGAGTGTGAGAGTGTGAGGGAGTGAGTGTGTGGGAGTGAGGGATCAAGAGGGTGAAGCTCTTCACCATCTCCTCTTCTCTTCTTCTCGTCTCTTCTCTTCTCTTCTCTTTTCTCGCGTGCGCAGCTATGGAAGATGGAGCTTGGAGATGGAGGAGGCTTGAGGATGCTTGAGCTAGCATCAAGAATTGTGGAGCTATCGAGGTGTGCGAGGGAGGAGGCTACTCACATCGGCATCAAGGTAAGCTCACTACATTCGTAGAATCGACGGCACGTCAGCTAGGTGAGAGATAGCCATTAGAGCTCGCTTGAAACGCTTGAAGCAATAAGCGGTCCATGGGTCTTGGCGGTTGAGCGAAAGCTCCCACATTTTGGTTTCGTTGCCGGGACCAACGGATTCAAGCTTGAGCACTTGCGCGCCTCATATCAAGCATCGAAGTAGGGGATTCATCCCCGAAATGGAGCTTGAGATAGGTAGGAAGTTTGGGTGTTTTTGATCTTCAAAACAAGTAAGTATTTTGGTCGTTTGATGATTGGAAAACATGGAGAAATTATTTTAGTTTTTTGCTTTCGATTTTTGTTGCGTTTAGAGTAGGCTAGCATTAGGAAATCGCATCCGAGAGGCATAGGGTTTACTACTGTAAAACAGGGAGAAAATCGGAGATAACAAGTGGAAAATGGAGGAAATGCTCATTTGAATGGGTAGGAATCGCAAGGAGAGTGATCGGTAACATCCGCGTGATGTCCAATAGGGGTATAAGTTCTTGGAGGGCAAGGAAATCCTCATTTGCAACTAGTTGAGAGTGAGAGAGAGAGAGAGAGAGAGAGAGAGAGAGAGAGAGAGAGAGAGAGAGAGAGAGAGAGAGAGAGAGAGAGAGCTTGGGTGACCCAATTCGATCGATTAGTGCAAAAGGTTACGTTACTATCAGCGATCCCCAAGTATATAGATCTCTTCCCCATCACTCCCCTTTGGCTTCAGAGATGGCAGCAGGTTGCTGAGAAAAAAACAGTATTTCTCACTCCTCCCTCTCTCTCCCCTTAAGAGGCAGTTCATGCCCATGAAGAAGATTGAAGACCGCTTGTTCGGCATGGTACCGGATCACTCCCGAATTGATGGAGGGCTTGAGTTTGCTATTCGGAGGTTGGCTGAGCATTGAATGAGGGCGGATCTGCAGTCCCGCATCTGATTTTAAAACCCATAAAGAAGGAAAAAACTGGTAATTTTATTTTACAAAGGAAAATTGCTTGTTTTTACGTTTGATTGAGTCAATATTATTCTTATGGAGTGAAAATTGGTAGAAATGATGTTCACTGTTTGTTCTATGCTTCCATGATGAAAAAATCAGAAAACATAAAGTCAAAGTGCTGGAAATAATTTTTAGAAACCCGTAAAATATTATTTTTATGAGGAAAATGGAGGTTTTGGTGTTTTTGGGTGGGATAAACCGATACACATGGGATAAAATGCTAATAAAATCTATATTTATATTTTTTTAAGAATCAAGAGCCACAACTCTGAAAATATATCAATTTTTAATTGGAAAAATAGAGAAAAATAAAAAAAATTAAGAGAAAAAATAAGAATATGTCTTAGAAAAATACAAAAAAATATAATAAGTGGTTGTGGATGTATGGTGGGGCAAAGCATGAGTTTTGGCCTCCATTTGCCATATCTTTTTGTTACATTATGTGATCTATTACTACTTATACACTAAATCATGACAAAACAACCTCTATACATCCATGCAACAAAGCAAAACTTAAACGATGAGGGGGAGTAGAATTTTGTGCAACAATTTGAGGGCTGAAATAATACAAATTCTAAATTTTTTTCCAAACATAGCATTTAGGAAACGGTTCATTTGGAAATTAGGGGTCTAGTAGGACACGGTTTGCCTTGGTGCTAGATTCTTGCAATGAAGCATACGCGTATTAGTTGAAATTCATGGAAACATTATTTGTGTACTAGCACATAGACTCATTTCGAAACATAACTGTTTGTGCACAATGAGACATCCACTATTGTATTAATCATACATGTGGTATCAACTCTTGGAAATGCATAGCAATTGTTTGAGTTATACTTGACCTATTCTTGAGATGCTGAGATTCCCCTTACCATAGGTTAGTCGTTCGTTTCTTGGGAAAATTTATTGGTAAGAAACATGGTATCTCCTGGATCTCACTGAAAAGATATGAGTCTTGTGCGAATGTATTTATATGTGAAAGTAGCATATCTAGGGGCCAATCCCTAAGATATAGGAGAGCTGCAGCGGGGCCACGATAATTAGCCAGTGAAGTGCCTCCTATGTCTATGATACGTGGTGCTTATTGCCAATATGTGTGGGACAACCCCTTTGAGGGGTTTTGGGGAAGGTGTCGTTGGACTCTTATCCAGCTACAAACACAATATTAGAAGTATCTAGTGTGCATTTAGTTATCAGAGACACTCCTAACCTGCAAGGCCGGGTGGTGGTGGAGGTGTATGTTGCATGTATGAGGTCCGGCTAGTGCCATAGATAGTGCCAGCCCATTTTTTGTCCCATCAATGAGTGGTCTTTGTTAGCATGTCTACTATCACCATCATTGAGTTATATCCTCCTTGCATAGAAGGTAACCCAACTACAAAGTTCATGCTAATAAACTCCCATTTCATCTAGGCAATGTCAAGTGGTTGGAGTTTCCCTGGTAACTTGATACGTTTAGATTTTACCCTTTGGCAATTTAGACATTTAGTGGCATACTTAAGTACATCACCCTTGAGTCTTTGCTAGTAATACGTTTTCTAGGGTGTCTTTAGAAATGAGAGTCATGTGCTTCCCAAAGTATCCTTCTCTTGAGAGTCTGACTTGAAGAAATGCATAGTCTCATTCTAAAATAAACAAGTCCTTTGTCTTCATTCTTGATACTTAGTCTTGAATTTGGGATCTTGTTCCTTATTTTGAACTTCCCAAAACAATTGTTGATAGTCTGGGTCCTTATTTACTTCAACTCGATGATAGGATTAGTTGGTATTGATACCATTGTAGCCAGAGTTTCTACCTTAGATGGTTCTTCAGAGATAAGAGCATTAAGGAAGGCTTTATGACTAAGGGCATTTGCTACTACATTTTCTTTACTAGGTCTGAACTTAATTTCAAAGTTATACTCCTGCAAAATTTTGATCCATCGTCATTGCTTCATATTAAGATCAAGCTGAGTGAAAATAAACTTAAGACTTTTATGATCTGTGACTAAAAACTTATTTCCAAGCAAGTAATTTCTCCATAATTTAAGAATGTGAATCACAAATAACAAGTCCAATTGAGTAGCATATCTCTTTTCATGGGCTTTCAACGTTCTTGAAGAGTAAGCTACAAGATGACCCTCCTGCATTAGTACGCATCCCAATGCAAGAGAGTTGGCATCTGTGACAACTTCAAATTCCTTGCTTAAGTCAGGTACCCTTAAGATGGAAGCAGTTATCAAACTATGCTTTAGTTGCTCAAAGTTATATTGCTCAATTTGGCATCTAGATAATGGCAACTTGCTTTTTGAGTAGATCTGTAAGAGGTGCTGCAATTTGGGCATAGTTTTTGATGAATATCCTATGCCATCTTGTTAAACCTAGAAAACTTCTCACTTCCTTGATAGTGGTTGGGGGTGGCCAATCTTGAACATCTTTGACCTTGGCAGGATCTACTAATATACCTTCAACAGACACTATGAATCCCAAGTATTCAATCTTCCTTTTGAAGAAGGCGTACTTCTTCTTCTTAGCATAAAATTTGTGTGTTCTCATTGTCTCTAGGACAATGCGAAGATGTGGTTCACGATCTTCTTCCTCCTTAGAATAAGTTGGGACATCATCAAAGAATAAGAGAACAAAATCATCAAGATGAGGCCTGAAAATGTCCTGCATTAACCTATTGAAGGTAGTTTGAGCATTTGTCAACCCAAATGACATCATGATGAATTCGAAATGACTGTATCTTGTGTTGAAGGTGGTTTTATGAATATCTTCATCCCTGATTCAGATCTAATAATATCATGAGCAATGATCAATTTGAAAAGATCCTTGCTCCTTGTAAATGATCAAGAAGCTCGTCTATCCTTGAGATCGAGTACTTATTATTCACTATTATCTGGTTTAGCCCTCGGTAGTCAATACAAAGACAAAGAGTTCCATCCTTTTTGTTTTTGAATAATACTAGGGCTCCCCATGATGAACTACTTGGCCAGATATACCCTTGTTCAAGTAGTTGTTTGAGTTGCTCTTTTAGTTAGATGGCTTTAAGAATAGAAATTTTGTAAGGTCTTTTTGCCACTAGAGCGGCTCCTAGAACAAGTTTGATCTCATGATCAACTTCTCTTTCCAGAGGTAACTCAATTAGCTCTTCACAAAATATGTCAGCGTATTCTTTTAATCGGGATGGTTCATCTTCTATCCGGCCATCTTGATTTAAATTATTAATCTTGATCAAGTGAATTGATAATTCTTTCTTCAAGCCTTTCACAATTCAAGAAGCTTTTGCTAATTGAACTTTAGGTTTTCTTGTTTTACCTTGTGTAGTTGCTATTTCACCATTCAAATCTTGAAACGCAACTTGACCTTTTCCACAATGGATATGAGCATCAATAGGAACGGAACAATCCATTCCTAGTAAACATTCATAAGCTCCTAAGTTCATTACTCTGAACCTCATACTTGAAAGGTTTCCTCCTAGGTTAAACTCTACCTTGGCAGTTTACTATTTAGAACGTATTTCATTTCCATTTGCTAATTCCACGAGAAGTTTTGATGTATTTACTATATCTATTCCCAACTTTTTAGCTCACTTGGATGAAATAAATGAGTGTGTACTTCCATAGCCAATCAAAACTTTGAATGATTTACCTCAGTGAGACTAGGTGGTGTTTGTATTATCGAATATTGACGATTTGGACCCTTCTTGTGGAATGCAACATGAAAATTTACTTTTTCAATATCTTCTTTCATAGAAGGGTCTTCCTCCTTATTAATCTCTTTAAGGATAATATTTGATGTTCTTCCTCTTGCTATAGTTATTTGACCACAGCCTTGGGTAGCTCTGCCTTGACCTCAAAATTGAACTTGGTGATGGTTTCCACCAAACTTTGGAAAATCTCTCATGAAATGTCCTGGCTCATTACAGTGAAATCACCTAAGACCATCCCTATTTCCTTGGGTAGGAACAAAATTTCCAACTGCATTGGATTTCACATTTTTCTTCTAACCTTGGTGAAATTGACCTTGGGTTCTTTTTGCTTGACCTTTGAATCCTCCTTTGTTCTCATTGTTGTAGCTCCATGACTTATTATTTTTAGGTTTTGATTGTACTTCTCGCATAGTAAGAACAACTCAAATAAAAGCATCTTAGAGGTCTATTGGGCACATTGATTTCAAACCAGTGTTCAGAGGAGAATTTAGCCAGTGCAGAACTTGGACACTTGTTGAGTAGTATCTATGGAGGGTGCATATTTAAGAAGTGAAACAAACTTGGAGTAATATGCCTCCAGGGTCAGACCCATTTGCTTCAAATTAAAGAACTCATCATCTTCTAGGTGTGATAAGTTGGAGGTAAATATCTTCCTCTTATAGCTTCTTTTAGCAAATCCTAGGTAATGTTATTTTCAAGGACACCTTGATCTCGACATCACTTCTTCCACCAAAGTCGAGCTTTGCCAATTAATTTTAGCTTAAGTATCATGGCTTGGTTGGCTGGGATAGTTCCAACAACAGTTAAATAATCTTCCATGGATTCGATCCATATTTTTTTTTACCTCCACATTCTCGCCTCTCTCATTAAATTTTGGAGGTTTGACTTGCTTCAAAAGATTCCTTTTCTCTTGGACTTCATTGGAATTATTGTGGATGTGAAATTCTAGGAAATTTTCAATAATTTCCAAGTTAAACTTTACGAAATTTATATTGTGTTAATATTAAAGTTTGATACTCAAATTATTTCTCGCTTAATTTATTGAAACAATTTCAAATAAAAATCTTTTCCCATTACTAAAGTTAAACTGCAATTTCAGAGGTTCCAAAGGAAAATAAGGTTCCATTATTTCTCTGATTGATAAAGTATCAATCAATATTTGTTACAACGGATGTACAAGATAATCAAATGGGAAGAAATACATTATTCAAATAGCTTACAAGCTCATCTTATTTTCTTTAGAAAAGGGTTCCCTACTGTAATCTAAGCATGACACTCTGATACATCCTTTATGAAGTAACTTGGATTCTGAGAGTAGATATCTAGGAGTCTATATTTTTTAGGGAGATCAAGAAATTCATCCTTTTTGTAGTTGCAGCAGCTAGAGCGACCTACCACTTTTATTTTGTCGACTGGAAGGATCTTTGTAACTTCCTCATAAATATACGGGTTTAGTTTGATCTTCTTACCCCTAGTGTACAGGGTGGTTGAGTTTATACATTGGCTTCACAAAATAGATAGATTTTGACAACTTTAGGATCTTCCATCTATTTTACCCTTTTCAAATTATTCTGAAGATAAGCTAAACGGCTTGCATCAATATAGTAGTATCCTCTGCTAATCATCCACCCTCTTTCACGATATAGAGGCGAGGGGTTATATAACTTATCTAGTATCCACATCATCAGATCCCTCCATGCAAGACTGGATGAATGCATAGCTGATATAAACATTACTAGGAAGATCAAGAATCGTTTCCAAGATTTGTTACTCTACCATAATTGAAAAACATACATTAACAAAGAGAAAAAAACATGTCCTAGGCTATATTTACCATCCAAGAAAAAAATTTCTTAAGCTTACGTTGTATTCTATTCTAACGAGCGCTCTAATACCAACTGTAAGCATCTACCAGTCTCAATCCAAGGTCCATCTTTGAGTAGTCCATCAGTAGGTTTTCCAACACCTAGCACTCCCTTCAAGTATCGCAGGATTTGTCACTTAGGTCCTATTGAGTCTATATTGCAATGGAAGAGTTTCGGTCGAATCCACTAGAATCGACCTGAATTTGCAGATTTCTAAAATTAGACGGGTCTCCTAACAGCTAGTTAGTGTCATTAATTTTGAGTTCCCACTTCTTAAAGGATTACTCAAACTGAAGCGGACTTGCCATTGCACTTGGTTCAAAGAGAATGGGAGACAAAGGGGAGTGTAATACATCAATTGTCCTGCCCATAAGGCAAAATCCCATTCCAACCCCCTAAAACAATCCAAGTCGGTTCTACCTACTGACCAGTTCATCAATTTATAATCTTCCTATTTTTGTCACCCATTTAGAAAAGCTCCTAGTAGCTACTAGATCACCCTACCATTGGGATGGACCCATTAGAGATCATGCCCACTAGCTTTTCTTTCATGACGGTATCATCTTTAGTTTTTTAATTATCTACACCACATTTATTTGAAACACTTGCAACCAGCTTCCTTAATTAGTCCATTAAATCACAACTTTTTTCATGTAATTTATCTCATGGACATGCATACAATTCAAACAACCCTTGAATTAAAACAAATTCCTTTATTATATTGACATTTTATTACAATATCCATCTTTTTAATCTTGCAGAACATATGTAGAATTCCACTAGGGTATTTTGTGTAACTAGTATTAGGGTTCCACGATCCCATCCTCGATTGCGAAGGGGATCGTCAAATTCTAGGAGTAATGCGGAATTTATGGCCAGAGTCCCCCCGAGCATCCACATTTCCTATAGCTTGAGACTATCCCTACGAGCAAACATTCTTGCTACAAAGCCAATCTAAGCCTCTCAAAGTGATAATCATGAACCCCTTGGAGTAGGATATCACAACTAGCTTGGGGGTAGCCTAGTGCGATCTTTCCTTTTATTCGTTTGTTAAAGTTTTTAATCAAAGATCTAGATTCTAGTAAACACAAACAATCCTTTCAAACAATGACAATCACACCATCATGCAGTTCACACATTCACATAGCCAAGGTAGATCATTAACCTAAGGTAACCTTACATTCTAACGAGGATTCTTTTTCCCTTAAAGAAGTGTTGAGTACAAAATTTTCAACATTATTAAGTAAGACACAAATTTCCCATTTAGGACTAACTTACCCAATATAAGTGAATTTTCTTTAGTTGGTACTTAGAAAAATATTGTGACAATAATTTAACAAGATGATTTACAAGATCTTTAAATAGACTTTCACTTTTTAAGCGTTTGTTAACTCTTAACCATTATCACATTTGGCAATAAATATATCAAGTTATTTTACTAATCTCAAGTGCGCATAACTTCCTTTACTCATTTCGTGCAATAACCTCCTACAACTATTTCCATCATGATTCCATGAATTATAATCTTGATTAATCTATGTACAAATCCTAGGTAGGAGTTAACCATTTGTGCATGTATTAATATGCACTCTAGATGAAACTCACATTTCGTGTAAGTGTAAATATGGAAGCTAATATTTTATATACTTAATTTTTATATGGATGCTATCCATGTAATTTAATAAGTAGTTATTGTACCAATTAATGCAAAGGCTAACATTTTATGAATTTTTTGACAAAAACCTTATTATTTTATGTGGCGGTATGAAAATAATAGCCTATTTCTGAGTTGTGAGTAACCTAGTTTGGCACGACAATATTGGGAATTTCATCTTTGCTTGCAATTGCATTCGCCACTCTCGATGTTCCATTGATTGTGGCAGTTCTGGCAACCGCAGGCACTCTTGTATCTCTAGCAATATCCATTGTGGTGGATCTCATGGTCTTCCTGCCTCATTGCGTTGGAGCCATCATTTGCAAGTGGGTTCAAGAGATAGAGAAGGTGGAATGAATTTGGGATGGGAGAGCATGAGAAAAGATTTTCGAGATGAAGACTGAGGTTTAGTTAATTCGTTTCCTCTCTAACCCTTTCTCTAATTCCCTCTCTCGCAGTCTCTCGAGATCTTCTTCACTCTCTCTCTCTCACTCTTGCAGTCTCTCAAGATCTTCTTCACTCTCTCTTTCTCTCTGTGTCTAACTCTCCCCTTCTCTAGCTCCCCCTCACAGCCCTCGGGGGGGGGGGGGGGGGGGGATATCCTTCTACCTCTCTCTCTCTCTCTTTACCTCCATCTTGCAACCTCTCAGAATCTCCTTGCACATCCCTATGAACTGAGTAGAGGGCATGCCTTTATAAAGATAGAAGGGAGTGCATGTTGCCTCTCCCTTCCCCTCTCTTTCTACCCTCTTTGGGTAAAGACAACTCCTCCACTCAAAGTGGGGAGCTTCTTTCTCTTTTTTTAAAATTTTTTATGATTTCTTTAAATTTAATGTAGGAAAAGGGAGGGGTATTGTGAGGCTGTTGACACCTATGTATGGGGATAAAGAATTTTTTTTGGTAAAGAATATTTTTATGGCAAAGGTGATGACGATTATGATGATGAGGATGACAACGACGAAGAAGATGATGATGTCGATGATGAGAACGATGATGATGATTAGGTAGGGCGTCCTTTATGGTGGCCATCAGTTTGACAGCCCCCCTTTAATTAATTTTAGTTTTTTAACATTAGTTAGTTTTTAACATTAGTGAGTTTTTTCTTTAGTTAGTAGTTATTTAGTTAGTAACTTTACTAACTTACTAATTATTAATTAACTAACTAACTTACTTACTAAATCTTAACTAACTTTACTAACTTACTAACTCGCAACTAAGTTATAAATTGACTAACTAAAGGATGAGAAGTGGTGAAAAGCAATGAATGGAGAATATGATGCTTTATTGAAAAATAAAACTTGGGATTTAGTTAGGGTTTATGAAGGCAAGATGTCTATTGCATGCAAGTGGTTTTCCAAAGTCAAATGCAAATCAAATGTCTCATTTGAAAGATACAAAGCCAAGTTTCTACGTTCCATCTACTCATGAAAGAGTGTTTTAGGTAAAATGGAAAAAACCTCATGTTATGGGACAATTAAAAGTTCCAAGGTCAACATTTATTATAGCAATTTTGTCTAGTTTTATAAGTCTAGGAAGGGATAATATGGTTGAGAAGTATCATTTTTAGTATGCTTATTATTCTCTTTTGATTTTGAGCTTGGCTATGTGACCATGCCATATATCTATGCTTTGAATATGATTAGGCCACTTGACTATTACTAGCTAATATTGTTATTTTATGGTAAATATCAATATTAGGAAGGTCATTAATGATAGTATATGATGAGAAGTATGTTGGATTGGCAAGACTTGGTTACTCTATCTTTTTGTAATAACTCTCAAGAAAAAGTGGGTGGTGTTTTAAAACACCATTGGAACTCCTTCTGATTAGTCGCAAGTACTAGTTTAGGGTATTGCTAGACTATGTCATACAAAGTCTTCACAAGACAAAAGATCAATAAAACTTGTAAAGAATTTTAATAAATTCAAATGAAAACTAAAATATATTTAATGAAATTTGAATGTCATTGGCATCATTGTAGTCAAAACTCAATAGTTAACAAAATATAATTAAAGGAAACATGATATTGAAGGCATTGTTACTTACCCTTTATGTGCTCATGAACTAAGGTTGCATGGTCCATAGGCTTGATTGTGCCTTCTCACATCCGGCCTTTTGGTATCTTCACTCTTTAATGCTGAACCTGTCCATTTGATTTCCATGCCCAAACAATTGAATCAACATGTTCCCATACCTTTGGGTCTACCTTATTCTCCATCCAATACTTATTCCAACAATCATGATAAACCTCTGCATCAGTCATACCCTTCCTTTTTACACATGATGCCCAATACTAGATGAAAACTTTTTGGTAGTTTGGTGATGTCCTATCCACCTCAACATTTGAATTAGCAACTGCAAGCCAAATGGGATAGATGTTGCTGTCATTTGGACATAGTAGGAGGAAGTCTCCATGCTACATATCAATATACGATTTGAATTCTTCCTTTGGTTTCAAAGAACATGACCCACAATATTGTTCATTCCATTGCTCAAATCCTAACCATTTCATCTTTTTTGGAGTCTCCATTTTCTAATGTGATGTTGAAATCATCTCTTTGACACGTCCTTGGCCAAAAGTCTACATATGATGCAAAATTTTGCTTTGCTTGACTAATAAGACTCTCAATCTCTTTAATAACATTATCCCAATAGTCAATAACATGCTTAAAGTACAAAGGGATATCATGGTCCTTTCTTGTGCTCTCCCAAAACCTCATATGAGAAGCCTTTACTCTTGGTATAACTAACTCGTGATCCTTGACAAAACTAGCCATTGGCAACAATTCAGGACGTCTGCTCCGAAGTAGTGTTCTACCTTGGGCATCCTTCTTCCATAACTCTATACCCCCATCCTTAGGCATCCAATCAAGTATTTTTGGATGCACTTCATATTGCATGACTAGACTAGCTCCTTCCATAAAGAACCAAAATTGGAGTGGTTTTGATCGGCCAACAAGGGCCTCGAGTCCATCATAAAGGTATCCATCAACAAAATTCTTAAAGTTGGGAACTCATGTAAGTAAAAATGGGGTTGACACTGATGATGTAGATGTTCATAGTACCTCCATCAAATGTAGGAATGTGTATATTGTTTCTATTCTCAAGGCTTCTGAGTATCGACCAAACATTGCATCTACATCCTCATGTGTATGATCCACCATAAAAAAACCAAGATGCATAGTTTTGAAAACCCCCCTTGCAACAAGAAGTGAGAGATATGCAAATACATATCTATTCTTATTCTCTAATGCATAATTATCCATTTGTAGCAAAAAAAATTCTAGGAGCTTACGAAATGAGGGCTCCCAGGTGGAGAAATTACTTTGCTATTGTTGTTGATCTTTGTTGATATCAATCACCATATCCTCTCCATTTGATGAGCAACCATTTATATACAACTTAGCACTACAAGGATGTTTATTGGGTGGTCATAGTTGTCATTTGCCATCATGAGCTATATGGTAATCTAGTGCATTTCTACAATTCAAAGCATTAAACAAGGAAATTTTACCCCTTGTTGAGCCAGTGGTCTTGCTAGATCCCCAAGCTCATGTTTTTCTGCTCTCTCTAAGTTATGCAAACAAAATACAAGAGATACAATTATTAGATTAGGATCAAAAGGCCATAAACCATTTAACACAAAGTGCCCATAGTGACCTTCTTCATGATTATGAGTGATTGCTTCAATAAGTGATACTTGGAGTTGCCATGCTAAATACAACTCTTTTCAAACTTGAGTCAATCTAGGGATTGCAATCTTCCTTTGATTCACTTTATTATGAATGATGCACACATATTTTTGTGGTTAAACCTCTGAGTACCTACGCCATGTGTAGTAGAGGTTCCTTCAACTTAGATGTTGTGTCATATGAAGTTGTCTATTTGTGGATATTCTTTGTCTCTCCTAGATATCCTTTGTGGCTCCAAGTTGAGCTTTTAAAGATCTACAAATGGTGCACTTGGAAAATTGACTAGACCTGCTCAATGCCATGTGTGGATACTCTTTATTCCAAATTCTATTAACTGTTGACTTTGGCATTCCTTCTTTGTAACCTAGTTGTTGTAGTGACAAATTCACCTAACATAAAATGTCAACTTTCTTAAATGTATCTAGAATAACCAATTGCATTTCTCTCACCCCATCAAGCAATGTCCTACTTTTGTTTGGCATGTGTTCTCCATTTTTTTCAACAAAATCTTTGAAAAATGATATTGCCACCCCCAATAGTGCTTGAATTCTCTTTAGTCTTTATGTATTTCCATGGACAACACCTTTCCTCCAATCTCAAATTTGCTTCTATCATGATAAAAGGTTTTTTTAGGAATTCCATGCACTATGTACGATTCCTTGCAACATACTATGGAACCATCTATCTTGAAAGTGTAACTTAATCTTCCTTGTATTGTTATGGTGCCAAGCAGTGGAAAGCATATCATATACATAATTATTTTGAGATTCAAAGTTTTTCCCCCAAAATTTTTTACGTATTTGCATTGCACTATCACGATATGCATATTGGTAACATTTGTTAGAGCAACAATCCACAGTAGCTACTTGTTGTACTAAACCAAGTGAAGTATATGTGCTAGCAATTGTTGGAGACATGTCTCTTGGAACCCTCTTGATGAAAGTATACTTCCTTTTCTTAGAGAATGATTTATTAGAAGCCACATCTAGGATTCCACTAGTTGAATTACTTAAGTTTTCTACTAGTGATTGGTCCAAAGAAGAACGTCGTAGTGGACTACCATCCAACTAAGTCACTTGATCAATTGGCCATCTAATTATGTCAAGACTATTCATAGCATGCAAGTGCTCCTAATAACCTTCAATGAAATTATACTCTATGCTAACCCCAATAGAACTCTCTCCCAAGCGGTCAAAATGTATAGCATTATCAGGATATGCACAAATAGTATAACACCTTCATGGCATTTCTGAACCTTACTCTCATCCCATAAGGTGACACACTGATCCTTCCATGATTGACAAATCCTTAAATCATCTTCTTGGTTTGAGATAGGTGGCATTTCATCAAGAGGCATAGAACCATTAGAGGGTGTACTTTCTCCATACATATGCAAGACATCCACATTTTTAGTAACACCATAGTGCTTTATTTGTTCACATACATCAATTAGAGATGCTAAATTTGTAGTGTTCTCTTTATCAACTAAAAGCCTTACACCCAACAAATAGCTCTCCACATAGCATGTTTCAAGTCTTTCACATCTAAAGTAGAAAAAGGAAACATGAAAATTTTGAAGTATGCATTCACTATCATGGAAACATTGCCCATCCCAATCTTTGATCCACCACAGATTGCATTTGGACAAGTTGAGCATATGGAACCAAAACCAACTTCTACATTATCTAATAGCCAGGGGGGTTCACTATAGATGTTGTATGGCATCACATGAGTGTAAGGGAGGGGGGTTTTGGGAAGGGGATACTTAAGCGTATACATTAGAGATAGACCCCTCTTAATTTCCTATATTGAACTTAAATTTAAGGAGGGGATAGAGGGAAAAAGAAGGGGGGGATGCATTTGATCACCTCTCTCCATAGATTGGTTTCTCCATGGCATACAAGAGACTTTGACAAGGTTGGTTAAAACCCTAAACCCTCACATAGTAGGGTTATTGAATTAATCATAGTGTGGGAGGGGGGAGTTCACACTCTCCCATGGTTTTGGTAGAAAGATTCAACTCCCCTTCTTCCAAAGAGAGCTTGGTGTCTGCTTGGTGTAGTCACTTTAAGTATAAAGGGGTTCGATTCCCCTACTCTCTCTCCTTATGTGGTAAGGGGGCACGTGCACTCAAAAACATTGCGACACATACTTTGATGGTATCCAAGTGCCACTACATAAATCTCTTTGTGATATGACCATTTTGATACTTTTAATTGCTTAGGATAATTCCAACTTTTAAAAAGAAAGTTAGTATATGTTCTATGAAGACTTACATTTAAGAAAGGGGATGCATAAAAAGTCATACATGTATATATCTTATAAACTTAAATAGGGGGATATATTAGTCTTACAAGCTTCATAAATAGGGGGTTTTTTAAAGTCCTTGCACGCAGGTAACATGTCTTCTTTACTATGAGTGAACTCCCCGTGTCCAATAGAAAATAAACATTGTCTCCAACCTTGTAAGAAATAATCTATGAAACAGGAATAATAGTCTTAGACTATGCTAGCATGAAACTAATAGAGATATGAACAACTTATAGATAACCAAACATAGAATATGAAAATACAACCAATTGTGTATATCAACCTCTACCTAATGTTATGAAGAAAAGGTTTACTACCAAACATGGAAAATCTCCATCTCAATGAGAGTTTGCTAAGCTCAAAGAGAGTTAATGTGTTGAGCTCAGCCACATTACCAATTTTAAACTTAGTAGATGATTTATTTCAATTTGAAAGAATTGCCACATCATGAAGTCTATCTCCTTTAGCTGGTGATTGGCCATATGGCACACCTATTTCAACTATCTCTATTATGGGATATATTTTATAAAGAAAGGGAGATATAAGCTTGACCACATGGCCAGTCTTTGATCACATGGCCAATCTTTGCCCCAAAGAGATCTTGACAGATTTTAAATACCTTCTTGAGGAGAGGATTGATACAAATTGGACCACATGCTTAAGCTCTTTTTTAAAGATGTCCCAAATTTATTGCCAAAAGGAGATAGTTGAGACAAGCTTGCATACGTGCTCAAGCTCTAATTCAAAGGCATCTGAAAGAGGTAAATGAGATACCATGAATGTGTATTGCCAAGGTTCTCCCTAATAAAGAGAGTGTTGAGTCATATCAAAGACACATCAAATAGATAGTGTTGAGCACATACTAAAGCATTATCTCATTGATATTATTTGTGCCATAAGGGTTATAAAGATAAGATAGATGTGAGTCATAATGAACATGGATATAAGAAGATGACCATATCAATGAGAGAGTCTTGAGAAATAGACAAATGGTGTATGCTCCAAGAAGAGATGTCCTGAATCCCATATGCACAGTGAGGAGAGTGGAACAACCCAACTTCTATAAAGCCTTGTACTTGACTATCACTTTCATAATGATGAATACAATATCATGATGCTTTCCTCTTTTAGTTATTGTTATTGTTAGTCCAATACACAAGATTGTATTTATGAGTCCAAGCTTCCATCTTGGAACCTAATTCACTTTGTAACAGTTATCTACTCATTGTTTATGTCAACATGAATTTAGTCTACATCTTCCAACCTCCATAACTCTTGCCATGCTCTAGATCTGACAATTTAAACATGGTGATAGAGCTCAGCTAAACATGGTCAACTTCTCACTTTTCTTCTCTAGCTCCCTTTCACTTTTTCCCAACTTGGTATCAACTCAAGACTTCATTTCCTACTCAAGGTTCACCTTCACCTTCACTGGAGCTTTCATGGTGGCTGCCATGGATAGTAGTACCTTGTCTACTTGCATCACCTAGATCTCTCTCCATAGTCAATATCTCCACATGATATCTTTTGGATATCTTTCCCTCTGCTCAGGATGCACCATCCTATCATTTCACACATCGACATTGAGTACTGCAAAAGTCGACATTTTCGAAATTCTTTCTCACTGTCCTGAATTGTGCCCCTACTAGTCGTATGGTTGCCATCATCTCCACACTGTTGCGTGATCTGTGTTGCCACCATAGGGCTTTCGTAGCCTTCCAAGTGGGCTAACCTCACCCAAGAGGGTCCCCCAAAATACTCTCCGTGTTGATCACAATCTGAGAAACCCTAATTGTCATCTCTATGGGTAGCCATAGCCATTGACCTTCAAGGTCATAAAACCTTTCATTTTCTTACTCCTCTCAGTCCACTGAAGACTCTATCACTCTGGTCTTATTGACTACTTAATTTCTAGCAAAGCATCATACTAAATCAGCAATCAAGAAGAAGATCAAGCATCAACATCCGACACTAAGCTCCAATCACTACAAGGGACTGGGGCAATAGCGACGCCGATTAGCGACGGCGTTTATCGGCGTCGCTATTGGCGTCGCTATATGCGTCGCTATACGCGTCGCTATTTGCGTCGCATAGCGACGCAAATAGCGACGCATATAGCGACGCCGCAGGGAAAAAAAGCGCGGCCGAAACCAGAGCGCCGTTTTCATTTTGTTTTCTTCGCCTTTTGAGAGCGAGAGCGAGGGAGAGAGCCAAGGCTTTGTGAAAGAAGAGGAGGAAGAGACTTGTTGCCGCCGCCGCCGCCACCGCCACCGTCGTTGTTCGCGAAGGAGAGGAGGAGCCCTCGTTGCAAAGAGAAGCCGCCCACGCTCGCCATATCTCATTGGTGAGTCTCCCTCTCTCTTTCTTTTACTTGTTGAAGGTTTAAATCGTTCTCTTTTGTTTATTTAGGAGAGGAAAAGAAAGAGAAGGAGAGGGAGAGGGAGAGAGAGGGAGAGAAAGAGAGGGAGAGGGAGAGAAAGAGAGTGAGAGTGCATTCTCTCTCTCTCTCTCTCCCTTTTGCTTGTTTAATGTTTAAATTACTTTCTTCTTTGCTTGTTTAGGAGAGGAAACGAGAGAGTAAGAGAGAAAGAGAGGGAGAGGGAGAGGGAAAGGGAAAGAAAGAGAAAGAGAAATAGAGGGAGAGGGAGAGGGAGGGGGAGGAAATAGGAGAGGGAGAGAAAGAAAAAGAGAGGGAGAAGGAGGGAGAGTGCATTCTCTCTCTCCCTCCCTCTCCCTTTTGCTTGTTTAATGTTTGAATCACTTTATTTTTTTCTTGTTTAGGAGAGGAAATGAGAGAGAAAGAGAGTGAGAGGGATAGGAAGGGGAAGGAAATGAGAGAGGGATAGAAAGAGAAAGAGAGGGAGAGTGCATTGTATCTCTCCCTCTCCCTTTTGCTTGGAGGATGTTTAAATCACTTTATTTTTTGCTTGTTTAGGAAATGAGAGAGAAAGAGAGATAGAGAGGGAGAGGGAGAAAAAGAGAGGGAGAGGGAGAGGGAGAGGGAGAGGGAGGGGGAGGGGAAGGAAATGAGAGAGGGAGAGAAAGAGGGAGGGGGAGGGAGAGGGAGCGAGGGAGCGAGGGAGAGGGAGAGGGAGAAAGAGGGAGAAAGAGGGAGGGAGAGGGAGAGGGAGGAGGAGGGAGGAAATGAGAGAGGGAGAGAAAGAGAACGAGAGGGTGAGGGAGAGGGTGAGAGAAAGAGAGGGAGAGGGTGAGGGAGAGGGAGAGGGAGAGGGAAGGGAATGAAATTTAAGATAATATACGTATCGATAATGGTATGCAATGTGCTTTGCATACGGCCACGTACTTCATCAAAATTAACCCAAAATTATTGTTATAGAAGTGGAGATCCCTTAAATTGAGTATAGGATAATTTCTCTCAGGTCTTATGACTATGAGTAGAATTGATTGAAATAAATTTTATTACTATAGTTGTAAAATTTCATAGATGGCGCGCATTAATTTTAAAATGGATTACTTATACTCAAAGCCGAGATATAACAAAAAATTATCTACCGGGACAAACAAATCGTTGAGCATGATACAAGGCCGAGATATAACATCGGAAAATCTCTCGACTACTATATACAATGCAAGGTTTATGGTCAACTTGCAAGTTGACGTACATCTCCAAAAAGCTATCCATTTAAGCCTCGTTTGCTGTAATGTAGATAAGATGGCAAACGAAGAAGGTCCTATTGTTCAAGACCGCGAGTCGTATCTTAATCAGCGTGTCCCATGTCCTTGCTCTCAATGCAAGTTGGCAATTAGACGAAAACGTCGATTGTCTATAGAACACGTACGACGATTTGGCGAGTTTCAACCTGAGATTATTGATCAGGCGATTGCAGATTTTCAGCAAACGGTATTTTCAAGTTAGCATTTTTCATGCATTGTACTCTCAAGCTAATTGAAAACCATACACAATAAGATTGGGTCTTGTTGGCAAATTTTGTGTCCAGGGGGGTGATGTCTCGACCCAAGGGGGAGAGCACCCTTTGCGGCCAATTAGAAGAGTTCGTGGACGTGAGATGGATGGATGGCAGGAGCCAATAGACCACTCGCAAGGCCCATCTATATCGTCAATGCCAGAGGAGACAGACAACCTTCCCGACTTGCCTACAATCTTGGAGCCTGAGATGGAGGCAATGATCGATGCATTGATTCCCATGGATGTTGAGACATCTGACCCGCTTAGAGAGGAAGCATCCATACCATTATATGATGGGTGCCGAGTATCTCGATTGAAGACATTGCTTGCACTCTTAAGTGTGCAAGCGAAATACGGTTGGAGCGATACGAGTGTGACTGAGTTATTCAGGTACCTTGCATACAGACTTCATTGTTTTTTTTTTAAACAGTATTATTGTAAATATGGATGGATTTTTCAAGGTGTTTTATGATGTTTTTAGGTTATTGAAATATCATATATTGCCACCTGCAAACACCATGCCTGAGTCTCGTGATGATGCACGACATGTTTTACGGAAGCTTGGCATGGACTACAATAACATCCATGCATGTATCAACGACTGCATATTGTTTCGAGATGAATACGAGACTATGGAGACATGTCCAAAGTGTGGTGCTCACAGGTATCGACAGGACTTGCAAGGGCAGACCATCCCTCAAAAAGTCCTCAGACACTTTCCGCTCATCCCCCGCATAAACCACATGTTTCGCACGTCTGCCATGGCAAGCTTGACAACGTGGCATGTGCAGAATAGGTCTACGGATGGAGTGCAACGAATATCAGCAGATTCGCGCGCATGGAGCCACATTGACTCTACCTTCCCAGGCTTTGCGCGAGAGCCAAGGAATCTTCGGCTCGGTCTCGCCATGGATGGTGTGAACCCATTCGGTCTGCGCTCGACGGCATTTTTGGCATTTTCGGCATTTTCGGGTGGAGCGTATTGACAAAATGCGCTCCACAATGGACTGTGGTGTCATGGCAAGGTTTGAGCAAGAGAGCCGGCGACGAGCAACGGATCCGAACACGGTTGTGGATGAGATGGAGTATTTTGGGAATTTGCAAAGTATTATTACGGTGGATTACCGTAGCTTCTCCATGATAATATTCGATGTGCAGTGGTTCAAAGTGGTACTTGGAGGAGCTGGCGCAACGGTTCGACGAGGTCCATCTGGATTTCTCGAAATAGATTCCGAAAAAAAATGGATGGATTTGCGCGACACCTTTGTGTTGCCGGCACATTGTGAACAGGTAATCTTCTAGTCATTTGCTTGCTAATTGTAATACGACATGCTTTATGTCACAATGGTTTGAAGACGGTTTGTAAGTGTTTGTGAACAGGTAATCTTCTATCCAAATCCCCGACAACCTCGATGGTGGTATGTTATACCTTCAACTCCTAGAGGTGCGAGAGTATACGATCAAAGCGATGTTCCAGGCATAGATGAAGAATATATGCAAATAGAGGGATCGAAATTACAAGGGGTGGAGGCCACCGCAAGCTTGGAGCCCGCATCGGCTAACAATGATGGAAATACAGAAGTCGTAGAATTTTTTGAGAACGAGGCAGACTCGTTCTTTTGTGGTGACATGTCTATCGACCTTCCAGTGTATGCAGAGTTATGTCAGGAGATTAACATGGGACCATAGAATACTTCATTCTTGGAGAATTGTATTACTCAATTCGTTGTTTAGATCTTCCATAAAGGTAGATAAGATATGCATTTTAAGATGGATTTTTCAAAAATGATTTATATTAATGCGCTTTGTATAGTTTCAATTGATTATTCTAACATTATTTTTTATCTCTGCAGGTATCTTTATTTTCAGGATGAGTCGAGGGATGAGCGATGAGGAGTTTCAGGAGATGATGGCACGTATGTCTCCAGATCAGCTCGCGAGATTCAGAGAGATAGCAGATCAGGAGCTGTCTCGTTCTTCGTCAGGGCGCTCTGCTAGATCAGCTTCAGTGCGATCAGATGCTTCAGCTTCGAGCAGACGATCTCGACGCTCGCGACTTGGGCCAGAGGGAGGGACTGCGACTGCAGGAGGATCAGGGGGGTGCTGCTGTGGAGACACGGACGCGGTGTCTCCGTCTCGTCGTTCAGCTAGAGCTCGGTCACCTCCAGGATTTGTCACACCTGTGGGGACGTCCACTCCAGTTACTCCGGCTTTTGCGCAGCCGTCGGCAGATGTCACGCCTTTTGGTGGCACTCCTTTTGGTGGCACCCCCTCTGGTGGCACTCCTTTTGGTGGCACCCCCTCTGGTGGCACTCCTTTTGGTGGCACCCCCTCTGGTGGCACCCCTTTCAGTGGCACTCCGGGAGAGGGTACCCCCGTCGGTACACCGGATGTTCAGGGGTCTCCTGGATATGCCCAGGAGCGTGGACGGAGATGGGAGAGGGCCCATACGAGGCACACTCCTAGGGATTATGGATACCTAGTGGATGGCAGGTCAGGAGCTATCATCATGAATGATGAGGGGAGGAGGGTGATAGCTCGCATGAGGGAGTTGTGCCAACAAGTTTTTCGGCACAACGTCCTGGATCATTGGAGGAACATACCGGAGGGGAGCAAGGAGTACATAGTAGCATCCTTGCATGAGGAGTTCCCGGTGCCAGCCGCAGTGGATAGATTCTCTATGGGCTGGATGATGGATTGCATGCGTGCATACATGTCACATAGACGATCCGACGCACGCAAGGCAATCAAGAGTGGGGCTCCAAAGCCCGAGTGGTTAGATGCAGAGGACTGGCGCCGACTGAGGGAGGAGGCTACAAATTCGCCAGGACGTTGGAGTCAGCAGCGGGAGGCGGCGAGGGCACGAATCGAGGCCGGATCGGTACATCATCTTGGGAGTGGCGGCCACAGGACATATTTGGAGGACTTTGTAAGTTTCTCTTTTGTTTTGCTTATTTGTTTTTTTGAGATATTATTTGTACTGACAATCATATTTCTAACAGTTAGCATTTTGTTTTCTTTGCAGCACTCCATTACAAATCGTGATCCGCAAGGCCTTGAGACTCAATATGCAGAGAGGCACGGTCTCAGATCATTGATCGACCGATTGTACAGACGCGGCGGCCCAGTAAGTCTCTCATCTTTCATGTCCGTAGTTACCATGAGATATTTGAATGCATTATTGTATGGTGGATTGATATGTTGTTTCTTTTTCTGCAGAATCCGTTTGATGCTCCTTTGCAGAGGGACGAGCTTTCGGGGGACGACGATTTGTAGCTCGCCCTCGGATCCTTAGCGCTCACATACCTTTAGTTTTTAGTCGCCCGATCTATGTAGACATTTTCTATGTATTAGTGATATTGTTTTATGATTGTACCAATCGCATTTTATGCGATATCATGTATTTATTTCATCTATCAGTTTTATGATTTCAGTATAGATTCTTTTTGTTTGCAAACGCTTTGTATGCAGCAGTGCAGAAACTATTTTGTATGGCTCTCATACAGCACACAGTGCTATATGTGGCAGGGCAGCTTGCTGCCCTGCCACAAAATTTTTTTTTCCTCTGTTACCATCGCTATTTGCGTTGCAAATTTACTGCAGGCGTCGCTATTGTCGTCGCTATCAGCGTCGCAAATTCTCTGTAACCGTCGCTATATGCGTCGCTATGTGCGTCGCTATATGCGTCGCATTTGCGACGCATATAGCGACGCAAATAGCGACGCATATAGCGACGCAAATAGCGACGATTCCATGGCGTCGTCAATAACGACGCTTTTTGCGACGACGGGGGCAAATTTTGTTGTTTGTATTTTCGTCGCTTTAAACGTCGCTATAAGGTCTATATCTTGTAGTGAATATAGTATCTTTTTAATACTCATGCATTGTTGTTAAACACTAATCATCTTGTGTCTCTTGACATATTGAAGTACAACTCTTTTGCTAGCTGATTTATTGCTAATCAAAAATGGAAAAGATAAAAAAAATAGCAAAGTTCAATGGAGAAGGCTTCCATGCCTAGAAGGAAAAGACCATGTATCACCTCATGAGGAAAGACCTCTAGGATCTCTTTGAAGGATCTCTTTGAAGATGATGAAGGTGATGCATATGGCGGGAAAGAAGATTCCGAAAAAAGTGGGATCCTTGTAGTAGCTCCACAAAAAACCAAAGAATGGAAGAATATGACAAGGCACTAGGCATCATTTCCTAGGGACTAAGTGATGATGTGCTACATCATATCTTTGGCATCAGAGATGCTAGAACTACTTGGGAGGAACTTGACACGATCTTTCGTACTACCTGAGCAAATAATTAAAAGGTAAAATTAATCATGAAGTTTTATAAATTGGATATAAAAGATAATTCTTCTATGAGCATACACATTAACAAGTTCAAGAGCCTAAAAAGCCATCTTGCAACTCTTAAGAAGAATATTGATGAAGACAAAGCAATAGCCATACTACTTGCAAATGTAAATAAGGATCCATATGAGAATCTTGTGTCCACCCTAAGTAATGTTCCAAGTCTCTCACTTAAAGATATTGAGCACTCACTACTTGATGGAGAAAAAAAAGTTAAAAGCAAGGATGCAAAGGAACACACCACCAACAGCAATCTCTTGTACACCAAGGGCACTTATGGAGTAATAGGCAATGGTCAAGGACTCAACACCAACAACAAAAAGGATCGTATTATATGTCATTACTAAGGCAAGACTAGCCATACAACTAGTGAACGCTTTCACAAGAAAAGAGCATATCAGATGGATAATGATGACCACCGAAACCAGTTCATGAATGAAGAGGAAGAAGAAGAAGAAGATGCTTCCGCTACCATCAACAACTCTGACAGATAGTTCTAAAGAATTTTCATTGTATCTTCATATGTTTTTCCTGTAGTGGATCTCTATTTTTCCCTTAGTGGATTTGTTCTGTAAAAACCCTTACCAAAGATGTAAAGTTTCAAGCTCTAACTTAACTAGGCTACCTATGAGCTAGTCTCCCGGGCCATGTCACCATGTAGGGGGGGCAAAAGCTAGCAGGTGTAGGGACCCATCATTTAAGGGGAGGTGTTGATAAATAGACAAATGATGTATGCTCTAGGAAGAGATGTCCTGAATCTATAAAGCATTGTACTTGACTATCACTTTCATAATGATGAATACAATATCATGATGCTTTCCTCTTTTAGTTAGTGTCATTTTCAATCCAATACAAAATATTGTCTTTATGAGTCCAAGCTTCCATCTTGGAACCTAATTCACTTGTGTAACAGTTATCTACTCATTGTTTATGTCAACATGAATTTAGTCTTCATCTTCCAACCTCCATAGCTCCTGCATACTCTAGATCTAAGATTTTTAATAGAGAGGAGGTACTATTTTTCCATGCCCTCAAAGATAGATGGAAAAAAATATTATCAAGCTCTTCCTCATAGGTAGAGAGTTGATATAAGCTCGAGCAAGGTATCTGAAGGCAAGATGTCCATTGCATGCAAGTGGGTTTCCAAAGTTGAATGCAATCACATGACTCACTTGAAAGATGCAAATCCAAATTGCTAGGTTCCATCTACTCATGAGAAAGAAAACCTATTGACAAATTTACTTGTAGTAGATACTCAGCTAAACATTATGCAAATATGACAGAAGCAATGAAGTACAAAGAATCCACAACATTTTCAAGTGTAGTTAAGGATGAGAACTAGTGAAAATAAATGGATGAAGAATATGATGGTTTGTTGAAAAATAAAACTTCGTATTTAGTTAAGATGTCTAAACGCAAGATATCTATTGCATGCAAGTGGGTTTCCAAAGTCAAATGCAAGACACTCTACCAAGAAATGTATTAAAATTTGAGTAGACACCCTTTGATCAAAAAAGAAGGGTGAAAGATGTTGAAAATGGAATGTAGGACACCACTACTACTAGTGGACCCATGCATAGTGTATCTGCTAGTGTGAGTCCTCAGATAGGTAGACTATGCAATCATGGATATCATTCTAGTGACATGGATATGTCAATGATGGGGAGATTGGACATGGATAAAGGAAAAGAGAATGCACTTGATGATGTAATAGGTTTGTTGACTTTGAGTTATCATTCCCTTAATAGTTTGAATAGTGAGTTTGGAATATGTCTAGTTGTTACACCTAGTGTTAAGCAGAGATATCTATTGCCTCATGAGAGAGAAGAATTGCATAATGCACCATAGCTACAAAGATCATACTAGAAAGAGAGAGATAACTTTTTAACAAATTTACTTACAGTGGACACTCAACTAAACACTATGCATACATGACAATAATAATGAAGTACAATGAACCCACGAAATTTGCAAAAGAAATTAAGGATGACATAAATAATGAGGTAGTACAAAGAACCCATGTCATTTGTAGATGTAGTTAAGGGTGAGAACTAGTGCAGAGCAATGGATGAAGAACATCATACTTTATGGAAAAATAAAACTTGGGATTTAGTTAAGGTGTCTAATGGAAAGTTGTCTATTGCATGCAAGTGGGTTTTCAAAGTCAAATGTGAATAAGATGACTCATTTGAAAGATACAAAGCCAAGTTGCTTTGTTACATATACTCATGAGACTCTAATTAGCTGTGATCTGCTATTTGATGAGGTAGTAGCCCTGTATAATGCTAAGCACGTAATAGTTCATGATGAGTTTCGAAAGAGCATTACAGCAAAATTATGGTAATAGATAATCGAGCAAGCAATGTATTGACCTTCGAATATACACAATTTGATCAGAAAAAAGAAAGGAAAAATATGTCTAAAATGGAATGTAGCACACTACTACTACTAGGTGACCTATGCATGATGTATCTACCAGTGTGAGTCCTTAGATAGGTAGACTATGCAGTCATAGATCTCATTCCATTGACATGGATATTTCAATGAGGGGGAGATTGGACATGAATAAAGGCAAAGAGAAGACACTTGATGATGTAACATTCTGCTGAATTTGGGTTATAATTCCATTGATAGTTTGGATAGTGAGATTGGAATACGTGCAATTGTTACACCTCATGTTAAGCAAAGGTATGTATCACCTCATGAGAGAGAGGAATGGCATAGTGCATGATAGATATGAAGCCATAGAGAGAGAGAAAACCTATTCACAAATTTACTTGTAGTGGATACTTGGCTAAACACTATGCATACACAATAGAAGTAAGGAAGTACCAAAAACCCACATCATTTGCAGAAGCAATGAAGGATATGAACTAACACAAAGCAATGGATGAAGAATATGATGCTTTGCGGGATTTAGTTAAGGTGTCTGAAGGGGGTGTCTATTGCATGGAAGTGGGTTTCCAAAGTCGAATGCAAATCAGATGACTCGCTTGAAAGATACAAAGCCAAGTTGCTACGTTCCATCTACTCATGAGACTTTGATTAGCCGTGATGTGGTATTTGATGAGCTAGCATCGTGCTTTGGTGCTAAGCAAGTAATAGTTCATGATGACTTCTAAAAGAGTGTTACATGAAATAATACAATCTTATGATATTTCTCTTTATCTGCTAACACTCGAGCAAGTGATGTATTGACATTTGAGTAGAAAACCTTTTATCGGAAAAGAAGAGCCAAATATACCAAAAATGGAATGTAGGACACCACTACTCCTAGTGGACCTATGCATGATGTATGTTCCAGTGTGAGTCTCTGGATAGGTAGACTATGCATTCATGGATCTCATTCCAGTGACATGGATATGTCAATGACGGGGATATTGGACATGGATAAAGGCAAAGAGAATGCACTTGATGATGTAATAGGTCTGTTGACTTTGAGTTATAATACCATTGATAGTTTGGATAGTGAGTTTGGAATATGTGCAGTTGTTACACCTAGTGTTAAGCGAAGAGGAATCTACTACCTCATGAGGGAGTAGAATCGCATAACGCACCATAGCTATAAATATATTAGAAGGCAAAATAATACCTATTGAAAATTTTACTTATAGTGGATACCCAGGTAAACACTATGCATACACAATAGAAGGAAGTACAAAGAACCCACGTCATTTGTAGAAGCAATTAAGGATGAGAACTTGTGCAAAGCAATGGATGAAGAATATGATGCTTTGTCGAAAAATAAATCTTGGGATTTAGTTAAGGTGTCTAAAGGCAAGATGTTTATTGCATGCAAGTGGGTTTCCAAAGTCAAATGCAAATTAGATGACTCACCTGAAAGATACAAAGCCAAGTTGCTATGTTCCGTCTAGTCATGAGACTTTGATGAGCTGTGATGTGGTATTTGATAAGCTAGCATCCTCGTATGATGCTAAGAATGTAACAATTCATGATGACTTCCGAAATAGCGTTACTAGGTGAAAAATATGACCTTCTGATCTTTTTATTTATCTACTAACCCTCGACCAAGCAATGTATTAACATTCGAGTAGACACCCTTTGATGGAAAAAGAAGGGAAAAATATGCCAAAAATAGAATGTAGGACACTACTACTACTGGTAGACATGCGCATTATGTATCTTCCAATGTGAGTCCTTGGATAGGTAGACTATGCACTCATGGATCTCATTCTAGTGACATGGATATGTCAATGACGGGGGGATTGGACATGGATAAAGGCAAAGAGAAAGCACTTTATGATGTAATAGGTGTGTTGACTTTGAGTTATAATTCCATTGATAGTTTGGATAGTGAGTTTGGAATACAAGAAGTTGTTACACCTAATGTTAAGCAGAGGTGTCTACTGCCTTATGAGAGTGGAGAATCGCATAGTGCACCATAGCTACAAAGATCCTGGCACAACATTTGCAAAAGAAATTAAGAATGAGAATTGGTGTAGAGCAATGGATGAAGCATATGATGCTTTTTGAAAAATAGAACTTGGGATGTAGTTAAGGTGTCTGATGCATGAAAGTGGGTTTCCAAAGTCAAATGAAAATGGGATGATTCACTTGAAAGATACAAAGCCAAGTTGCTATGTTACCTATACTCATGAGACTCTGATCAGGCATGATGTGGTATTTGATGAGCTAGCATCCTAGTATGATGCTAATCAAGTAACAATTCATGATGACTTTCAAAAGAGAATTATGCAAAAAATTAAACCTTATGATATTTTCTTTATCTACTTTGATGCTCGACCAAGCAATGTATTAAAATTGGAGTAGACACTATTTGATCAGGATAGAAGGGGCACATATGCCGAAAGGGAATGTAGGACACTACTACTGCTAGGGGACCTATGCATGATGTATCTACCAATGTTAGTCCTTGGATAGGTAGACTATGCAGTCATGGATCTCATTCCACTGACATGGATATGTCAATGGGGGGAGATTGGACATGGATAAAGGCAAAGAGAAGGCACTTGATGATGCAACATGTTTGCGGATTTAGGACTATATTTCCATTGATAGTTTGGATAGTGAGTTTGTAATACATGCAATTCTTATACATTGTGTTAAGTTGAGGTATGTGTTGCCTCATGAGAGAGAAGAATTGCATAGTGCATGATAGCTATGAAGATCACAAAGAGAGAGTCTAGCTTACTAGTAAGCTAGTACTAGAAATCCATGTTAGTGGTGAGGCTATTAGAGAAGCTTGATAAATAAATGAGAAAAGTGATAAATATATCTAAAATATATATAATACAAAGGTGTGTAAAAAGGGATTCTAGCCTGTAAAATACGAAAATAAAAAGAAATAAAAATTTAAAAGAGTTTATGTTCATTGCCTTGTGAAGGCTTGGTAGGTTCCTAGGGACGAGTTAGTGGAGTCAATGACCTGAATTCCTAGGGGTGGCATGAGAATGGTTGGAGTGAAAATAAAAGTGAGCGGGAAGAAAAAGGAAAATCGTGTTACCTCACAAGAACTTGGTAGATTCTTGGATACTAAGACTAGACCTAAGGCCCCGATACCATATTCTTCTTGGGTCTAAATACTCCCAGCTCCCTCTATTTTACACATATGAGTACAAAATAATAAAGAAAAGAGATTGAGCAAAAGGAAAAAAAAATCTAAATGAGATAGGCTATAGGAATACTTACCTAGTAGAAGTTCTTGGTCTAGTTTTCGTAGGTAAGGTGGTAGGTTAGATCACCACTTTGGATGACTTCTTTGATTGTTCTTTTAGCCGGTAGTCTATGTTGGAACAATTGGTTTTCAGCTAGCTCTTGATCTCTTTGTCAGATTATACTTAGCCTCTATCCCTCTTGGAATTCATGCCTTAATTTTTTTCAAGGGATGGGGTAAGAGTTGTATTCTATATTATATTGTGTATTTAATTTGAAACAACTTACTACTCTTTATGTTGTGTATGTGCAAATCCGTTCGTGAATTTGATGGGTTGAGTTGTCATATCCCATGGTTGCCAATGAGAGATGATTTTAATGTGGAATTTAAAGTGCAAAAATGGCTTGAGAGCCATAAAAGTAGCATTTTTGGTAGAAAATGTATTGATCATGGATCAAGGAGATGGAGTTTTTATAGGTGCATTTCGATGCTAGGAATCCAACACAAGTGTCTATTTGGATTAGCGATCAAGGAGCTAGAGTTTTCCTAGGTACATTTCGATGTTGGAAATCCAACATAAGTGTCTATTTGTCAATCAGAGTTCATTTGACACCCATTTAACTGCACTATATCTAAAAGCTATTATTGGACTACTTGCAGGTCCAAGACTAAGACTTTATTAAGCAATCAACCATCCACTTGCTACTGACCATATTTACAAGAATAGAGTGGAAGGTAACCTTGTTAAAGCACATTATGCATCGATGCTCCAATGTTGGGCCAAACAGCTTGAGCATGCAAAACTCCCTATGGACTTGGACTTGACACCTAGCTTTCACTCTGAATGCCAAACCCAGAAGGCAAGGGTCCATCTTGAGACGCCTCAGGGATGAATGGCCTTTTCTAGCTGCATTTGTCAATCCCAATCCAAAGAAGAAGGAAACATGAGGGCACTGCGGGGTAGCCGCATGCTTCTTGATCTAAGAGGCATGTTTTGGTTTAGACACATCTCCCCTTGAAAAGAGTTGTGGGCCTGAGTCTCCCAAGTCTTATGTTGAGCACACATGCGAGGGAACGAGTTAAAGGTGGCACAACATCTCCAAAGTGAAGCCACATGTCACCTTGCATGAAAGGTGCAATCCCATGATGTAGCACCTCCCATTGTCTTGGTGCCCTTAAATGCAAGGATTTGACTTGAAGCTTCGATCTTCCTAGTGGTGCCCTTATTGTGTTTCTTATTTTTCTTATTCTTAATACCCTTGGTGAAATAGATCTAGCTTGTTGAGCTCCTGACTTTTGGCTACTCAACATCACACTACATAGCAGTGTGATGCATTACTCTTCTTGCGAGGTCCATTTCACTCACATCCACATTATCCTCCATGGTTTTGAACCACATAAGTTTAAAGCAGTGCGGGGGAGTCTTCTACTTAATTGGGTTGCACAAGGAGCATGTGGAGCAAGAGCAAACCATATAACATGCCCAGAAGTTGCATACCATTTGGCCTGCCATGTGAGATCCATCTCTCACATCAAGTACCCTCACCCTCTTTGTATCGCACACCTTTTGAGAGATAGGATAAGAGTACTAACTCTAGTTGTGGGCTCGCAGGCTGGAGTGCATGGATAGCATACCACAACTTGATAAGGGGCATCAAACCATTGTGCCTATAGAGTGAGGGCCATTTTCTTGACAACAATCACTTTTGGGCCTATATTGCCTAGATCTATCCTTGATACGTACAAGAAGAAAAGGTGGGTTGTAGATCTATCCATGCATGCCACATCCACTTGAATTTTGAGGCCCTTGGTGTCCAGATCAAACATTATAGTCCATGCTAAAGCTAGATCAGTGTTATTCATAGCCTCGAACCTTCTAGCTTCCATCACAAGGGCCATGTCCCCCATCGTAGTTACTTTGAACTGGCCCACAATGGCCTGATTGAATAAGAGGGCACCCAAGATTTTAAGCAACTTGAGTGGAGGGGTCACTATGCCTTGCTTTGCTTCAATCATGGACCTCATCATGCCCGCGTCTAACTTGATTGCATTGCTCAGGTCTAGGCCTTCATACTTTTCCCTCTCCTTCTTATCTTGCTTCGTGTAAGCTAGATCCACTTGGACTAGCCTTGATGGTGAAGCCTTCTTGCCTCTACCTTGGTTTGATCTTGTAGCCATTTGACCACCTTGACTTCCCTAAGTAGATTGCATCCCTTTGACCCAAAGATTGGATTGGCCTTGATTGCATAAGTGGGCTTCATAGGTTCATGCACCTCCTTGAAGTTCACCTTCATGGTGATTATGGGGCATCATTCATCCCATAGCTCCACCACTTGAGTTCCATTCACAAAGATCCAATCACCATGATCAATCCACACTTGGAGCACCCGAGCACTCCCAATCAACTCACTGTGTGAGGATCTAAGACCCTCATGTTGAAATGGCAAGCTCAATACATGCGGACATTGATGATGGACCGCCTGGCTAGATGAGTCCGCACATCTACACTTAGCACATTGGTGGTCATTATGATACTCACATGTGTTAACCCCAACACGAAGAAAGCAAAAGGAAGTGGAAACAACATGAAGAAAGCAAAAGGAAGTGGAAAAGACGCAGGGCAAAGGCGGAAAAAAGGTAGCCCGACTGAAGGAAGAAAAGGAGAAAAGGCCAAAAGCGCAAGGGCAACCTTAAAAGTCCAAGGCAAAGGCAAAAGGGGAAAGGCGCATTTTAAAATAAAAAGGCGCACCCTGAAATCTTGTAAAAGAGCACCGGGCTCTCACCCGTGCAATTTGTAAATGTAGACGGGCGGTGGAAAGGAAGCTAGGAAGCTAGAAGGACAATGGGAAAAAGGGCCTAGGCTATGGCCGGCCATGTAAAAAGGGGAAAAAGGGGATGACCGCCCAAAAGGGATTTAGGGTTTTGTATATAAAGTTGAAAAGTGAATGAGAAGCTCATTCTTGTGTGTGGCCAAAAGTAGCTCTCTTCTTCTTCTTCTTCTTCTTCTTGTTCTTGCTTGTGCTTGAGAGAGGGAGTGTGAGTGTGTGAGGGAGCGAGTGTGTGAGGGTGAGGGACCGAGGAGGAGAAGCTCTCCATCTTCTCCTGTCTTCTTCTCTTCTCTTCTCTTCTCTTCTCTTGCTCGTGGCAATGGAGCTTGGAGCGTGGAGCTTGAGGATGGAGCTTGCACTTGGATCGTGGAGCTACCGGAGTGCGCGGGAGAGGAGGTAACTCGAACGGCATCAAGGTAAGCTCACTACACCCGTAGATATGGATGGCGCATCGGCTATGTGAGAGGTAGCCATTAGTGCTCGGCTTGGAATGCTTGAAACAATAAGCGGTCCGTGGGTCTTGGCGGTCGAGCGAAAGCTCCCACATTTTGGTTCCGTTGCCGGGACCAACGGATTCAAGCCTTGAGCGCTTGCGCGCTTCGAATCGAGCATTGGAGTAGGGTTTTCCCCGAACCGGTGCTTGAGGTAGATAGGTAGGAAGCGAGGGGGTTGAAGATGGTATTCGATCTCCTTGGCAAGTAGGTGTTTTGCTTTCTTGAGATTTATGTTTTGGAATGAAGTAGTGTAGGTATTTACTTTGTGATTGGATGCATTAGGATAGGAAAAAACAAAGAAAAAGAAACAAACAGTAGGGTTCTCTGTTTGCTGTATAACAGGCTAAAAAGGGAAATAGGGGCACAGATCCTTGGAGTGCCATTCGATTCGAGCACCACAGTGGTTCCAGGCATGTCTGGCATTCCCTTGTAGTGTCTTGCACCTATTTGGAAGGCGTTGGACGATTCGGTGTAGTAGACGTCAGCCTAGAGGCATCGCGTGCAAGTCGCGGGCCGTCGTCCGCGCCGTTGGACCAGGCCGTCCGAGTCTCAGAATCGGACGTCCGATTTTGAGAATCAGATGTTCGAACAATTGTCGGATCGGACCAACCCGTCTGATCTTGGAAATCGGACCACTCGGACCAACCCCGTCCGATCGGACCACTCGGACTCGGACGCTCATCCGATCGGACCATCCGGTCCGATCGGACCAGTCCAGAATCGGACCACCCTGTCCGATCCGATTCCCAGAATCGGACCAATCTAAAAATCGGACCACTTTTTCGATCCAACTCCCAGAATCGGACGTGACCAAAATCGGACCACTTTTTTGATCCGACTCCCAGAATCGGACGTGACCAAAATCGGACCACTGGGCCGATTGGACCAACCCAAAAATCGGACGTCCGATTTTGATAATCGGACTCCTGAAAATCGGACGTCTGAGAATCGGATAGAAAATTGTCAAAATCGGACAGGTATCTAGGACACAAATTTTGACACATCTAAACCCCGAAATTGACCCCAAAGGCTACATAGAGCCAAAGGCACATCATAGGTCCATGACCGGGCTAAAATTTAGAGCACGTAGTTCAAAATTTGGCTATATACGGTCCTCCAAATTGTGCATGGCTTTTACCGTAACGGCCCTGCGGGCCGGGGGGGACTGCCCCCCCGGACCCCCGTAGAGGGGGCTCTGCCCCCTCCACACCTCCCCCGAGTAGGTTGGAGAGAAAATGTGCGCCGTGACAGGTCTTCCAAATTGGACCCTAGTGAAGTAATGGCTCTATACCAGTATGGAGTCTCACTTGCAATAGAGCAACCAAAAGCCCATACCCGAATAGAGACAAATAGAGACCCTAGAACCTCAATGGGCCAATCTAGCCATCAAGGGCAAAAAGGCCACACCATGAGAACACAAAGACATTGTGTTCAAACCGTGTCTACTCAGAGCAAAATGCAACTTCAGCAAGCTACAAATGCGAAGATGACTAGACATGACACTCTGGATGAGAGATGTACCATGAGCAACACTGCACAGACAACCCAAGACAGCAGTGGAGAATCCACATTTGGTCGTGCAGTCGAGAACTCAAGGGCATCGGTCAGAAGGCTTAAATTTACAAGCCAAGACCCGGAAGATGAAGACATAGTACCACCTGCTTATCTTAGGGTCAAACTCACCGCGAAAAGAGAGCATACTATCGATGCTCTAATTGATGAAGGAGCAGATTTTAACATCTTGACCTATGAATCATGGACCCTACTAGGCCAACTAGAGCTCACACCGACTAGTGCAACTCTTAGCCCTTATGGGGGACACCCACAAGCACTCATAGGGAAGTGCAAAATCCTTGCGACAATTAAAACGGAAAGCTTGCCTATCCTATTTCATGTTCCTTCAAAAAGTGCTAGCTGTGGGAAAGAAACCCTCCTAGGAAGACCCTTCAAAAGGGCGACCAAGTGTGAGGCTGACTATGTAGCACAAAGGATACACCTGACACTACCGGGTGTGAGGATAGTCACAACCTTTAGCAAGGGTGGCCTCATCAAACCTCAAGGGAAAGGCAAGGAAGGTGTTGACGTAACAGTCAAGCCTACTAACAAGGGCAAGGACTTGTTGGAAGAGTTGATACAAGCACAGGTCGAACAACGAGGACCAGTGTGTGAGGCCAGACCTGAAAAAAGAAGGTCGAGACAATGCCAAGGACGGGCTCTGGACTTACAAATATCGTAGAAGACCCCAAAAGAAGTCCAAGCCTTATAGACGGAGGCGTCAATGGAGAGTCAGCACAACACCGCGGTGGATATCCAAGGCGTTGCTTCGTGCTCAAGGGTATTATGCAGGCAATCATTGGATTTGGGTGCCCAAACTCCCTGCTAGGCCACCTCTATCAGAAGCCCAAACTATGTCCAAAGCAAAGAGGTGCAGGAGGGAAACTAAACGAAAGGCCAAGTTTCAAACCAAAAATATTGGAATGATTGAGCCCAGCACTACTGAAATCAAGAAACCAAACATGGCCTATCAAAAAGTAGATCCTCAGCCTAGTGTGCTTGACAAGCGGACATCAGATGCAGCCATTGAGCGTGCACAAAAATCATTAGTGCCCAATAAGCCTTTGATTTCCCAAGGGAAGAACAAACATCATAGGCACAACATTGCTCATGGCAAGGCTACTCACTCGACAAAGCAAATGGCACAATCATCTAATAGCCTTGAGAAAATCATTCAGCTAGTGCCACATCCACCTAGGAGCCCTAGATCTCCTACGCCCTCTTCTCCCAAACAGACGCAGGAAGCACTACAGCAGTTGTCAAGGGCGACTGCTCAATTCCAATCTCTATCTCCATCTAAGCTTCCAACCGTCAAAGAGGTGGGACATGATGCCATCTGTAGCCCTCAACCCAAGGATATGCCTGAGCCACCTAATGCGACTAGATCAGCTCATGTTCGATCTACACAGCTGAGTGCTCAAAGACCAACAAAAGACATGACCACCTCTGATCGCCCTAGGAACTTGACACCGCAATCCACCAAGGGTAGCCAGCCCACTAAACTAGCTGCTACTACTTCCAACCAGGGACCACAGCAGTCACAGCCCTTGGCTGTAACAATACCCTATGTGGAACGTGTCCTTAGAAGTTCACCTGTGGAGGAGGTGTCACAACCAAATCCCTTGGCAACTCCAGCACTTTCAAAGTGCCTAAAGCCTAGGATGGAGGAGTCAAACGCAAGGGAGTTGCTTGAAAAGCTAGACTCTCCGAAAAGGGTGGCAGTTGTGCCCTCACAACCGGGCAAGGCTATTCAACAAACCACGGATATGTCCCATAAGGACACACTAGAGAAGGGAAATGCTAAGGCCCGACCAAGCACATCAACGATCGATATAGCCCAGGGTCCTGAGTCATTGAGGGAGGCACCTTCATTGACCAAGAAAAGGAGGAGAAAGCAGAGAAAACAGCAACAGATGGAGGTGGTTGTGGACCCCAAGAACATTGAGATGAAGGGCGCTGGAGAGCTGATGAAAAAAGCATCGAGTCCACCCACCAATGAATCCACTGATGCCTCTCCTAATAGCAGTGAAACCCCAGACACATCCGTGTGTTCTGAGAAACCAAAGCAACTGTTGCCATCAACAGTTGCTTGCAACACTCTATCCACTGACAATAGAACTCACATTGATCAATCAAGAGTGGATACAACGCTTCACAACAGGGTGACAAATCTATACCAGTCACATCCGAGAAGAACCATGACGAAATAACAGCAAAACCTCAGGAGAAATGTGAGAACCCCAAGAGCATAAGAAAGCCTAGCGTGGACCAATCTTGCTTATCTAGGCCTGAGCCCCCAACCATGCTAAAGCCTAAGGAAACTCTTAGAACTTTGCATGAGATAGCAATCGAGCAAGCCCTCATTGAACATAGAAGTGTCGCAGAATGCTTAACTGAGTTGGAGGCTAAGCTCAAAGTGGTCGCGCGTGTCTACGTCCTTGCAGACGTGGGCACGATCCCCAAGGAGCATCTTGGAAATTACTTGACCTTTCCTCTATCATGGGAAGAACAAGAACATCTTAACGGGCACTACGATAGGCTCCTGCATGAACAGATGCGACTCATCCCTAACGAGGAGGCTGACGAACTACGCTTAACCGTCACGTTCAATGAAGTGCTATGCCGACCGAATCTCGTAGACATAGAGCTACTAAAGAGACTGTCAGCAGGCCAGAGTCAATTTGAGCAGCGTTGGTGCGAAAGCCGCGTTGTAATGGCCGAACTAGGGGCTCAGATCATGACAGTCTCTGAGGAGCAATTGGCCAAATGGCGATCCCAAAGGGACCCAACCTATGTGGCACCAACGTCCCTTCGAGTACTCACTGACATTCGGGGTACGGACTTAGCTGGGACTAGGCTTCAGGGCCCTTTGATTGATAAGGTTCTCACTGAGGAGGAGTTACATATTGCCAGTAGACTCGGTCAAGGTTCCATGCTACTCGACATGGCAAAATATCTATCAGTATTAAGCAACTGCCACGAATACTAGATGCGTGTGCCATGCTCGGGTACAACCCCGAGTTCTACACTTGGTTCTTATCCTCGTGATGTGACATGGATGTTGAGATATCGAGCTCCACTCGTGATACGCCAGGGTGACCATTGTGTATTTATGTCACCGACTTGTTAGTTGCAGACGCGGTTGGTACACCGCCCATGAATAATAGCTACATGATAGCTATCCTTATCTACTCTAGTTCGTGGCTCAGTTAGTATACCACCTTAGTTACTTGAGTTTGGTTTGAGACCCATATAGAGGGTTCTTCTATTTCTTTGTATTAGAGTTCTTTTGGCTTACACAACTAAGAAGAGGAAAACTGTTTTCAGCCTCCACCCTTGTGTGTATTCCCCCATTGTGCAAGCAAGAAAGCTACAAGTGAGACTCCTTCCTTCTCTCCCACAATCTTGACATGGTATCAGAGCCTTGTTCGTGGTAAGGAGCTCAAGAAAGCAAGCCAAGCTCGCGGTGTTCTGGTAAGAGGAGTAGTGTTGCTTTCATTTTCTGTTTTGGGAGCAGATCTCTGCAGGTAGCACAGCCGGAAAGTGCAAGAGTGCATTGTCTCAGGTTGAGACGCCCTTCGTGGTGAAGCAAGAAGCGACCTTGTTTTTTTGATTTGAGGCCATTTCGGGGCCTGTTTTGGAGGCGGAAGTTTTCTGCACGCACTCAGGAAAAGGCCTAGTTTTATGCTGTGCAGCCACTGTTCTACAGGTCGGTGAATAGTTACTGTAAAAATTGCATTGTATGCTTGTGTGCAGAGACATTGGGAGTTACAGAATCATCCCTGTTTCCTGTTGATGCAAAATCGTCACTAGGAAGTGACTGTGTGGTCAAATACCACTTTCGCCAGTTTTGCAGATTTTCCCTTGTGAGGGTGAAGCTGTGGTTTTTGCAGTGACAGAATTTTTTGGAGTCTTCTGTAATGGCATCTGATTCTCTTTCACAGATTGTCACTGAAAAGCTTGACAAGAACAACTTCCAAGCATGGAAGTTTAGAATGACGAATTTCCTTATGGGAAAAGGATATTGGGAATTTGTTGCAGGAAATGAAGAAGAACCAGTTCTTCCTGATGTTCCCAATCAACAGCAAATGCAGGCATTTAAAGCATGGCATGAGAGAGCCAGGAAAGTTATGTATTGGCTGTCTATCAGCATTTCAGACTCTATGATTGTGCATATTCAGGATGCAAGTACGCCAAAGGAGGCATGGGATACTTTGTCAAAAATGTATAGCACAAATACGCAAGCCAGGAAAATGCAGCTCAAGCAAGAGTTGCACAATGTGCAAAGAGAAAATATGAGCATCAACGACTACCATATGAAGGTGAAGAAGATTGCAGATGCACTTGCTTCCATTGGGTCACCAGTGGAAGATGATGATTTAGTTTCTGTGACCTTGAATGGTCTAGGAAAGGATTATGCGCAGTTTCGGACATCCATTTCCGTCCGTGAAAGATTTCCTGATTTTGAGGAGTTGATTGCTCTTCTAATTTCTGAGGAGCAGAGAAATGGTGGTGCATCTTCCTTAGGAGGAACTTCAAAAGAAGCTGTCTTCTACTCAAATGCTGGAAGAGGTAGAGGCAGAGGTAGAGGAGGCCGATTTGGAGGCCGTGGTAGAAATCAGAATATGCAGCAAACTCAAGAAAACCAGTCCTATGGAGGAGGACGTGGTAACTCTAGAGGCAGGGGGAGCCAAAGAGGTCGTGGTGGATGGCAAAGAGGTCAAAATGCAAACAGTAATGTTGAATGCTACTATTGTGGTAAAATGGGTCATATGGCTAAAGACTGCTATAAAAAGCAGAATGACATCATGAATGGAAAACTGCAACAAGGAAATTATGCATCTTCTAGTAGACAGGGTGATGACAGAAATGAGCATTTGTTTATGGTGCAGCACATGAACAATTCTGTGACAAATGTAGAAGAAAGCAACGATGTGTGGTATGTTGACTCAGGTGCATCAAACCACATGACAGGTCATGCAGAATGGATGGAGGATGCAAGGAAAATGGAAAAACCAGGATTTGTGGAGACTGGTGATGATACTGCACATCCGATTGTGCAGATTGGAAAAATTCCTTTGTCTATGCAGGATGGGAAAAAGAAATACCTGTCCGATGTATTTCATGTCCCCAATATCACCAAGAATCTGGTTTCTGTTGGTCAAATGGTTGAACAGGGCTTGCAGGTCAGATTTAATCCTCATGGATGCTTTGTTGAGGATATGAAAAATAAAGGTCGCTTGATAGCAAAAGGAAAGAAGAAGGGCAGAATGTTTACGTTGGATGCAGACATGTCTGAATTGAGTGCAGCAATGTTTGCACATGGGACCGGTGTAGTTGCAGATATTGATATCTGGCATAAACGCATTGGTCATGTTAATGTACAGCGACTTAAATCAATGCAGGCCCAAAATATTGTTGCAGGATTGCCTAGATTCAAGGTTGCAGAAATGCATAAGGTATGTGAAGCCTGTCAGTTTGGAAAACAGGCAAGGAAACCATTTCCTAGACATGTTCAAGAGAGCAAGAACCCATTGGAATTAATCCACTCTGATGTGTGGACTACTAAAGCTGCATCTCTAGGAGGCTGTCATTATTTTGTTACTTTTATTGATGACTATAGCAGAAAAGTTTGGGTGTATTTTATGAAAAAGAAAAGTGAAGTTTTTGGGCATTTCAAAACTCTTAAAGCTATGGTTGAAAAAGAAACAGGTCTGCAAATAAAATGCCTAAGGTCAGATGGAGGGGGAGAGTACCTCTCAAATGAGTTTGCAAAGTTCTTGCAGGAGCATGGCATAAAGCAGCAATATTCATGCAGTTATACCCCACAACAAAATGGAATTGCAGAAAGGAAAAACAGGCATATTGGAGAGGTATCTCGTGCCATGCTCAATGAAAAAGACTTGCCAGATTTTTATTGGGCTGAAGCAGTTGCTACAGCAGTCTACATAATGAACAGGACTCCCACTGCAGCAATACATGGAATGACTCCAGAGGAGAGGTATACTGGTAGGAAACCAGATATTTCTCATTTGAAAATTTTTGGTTGCATTGCCTATGTACATGTGCCAGATGAGCTGAGATCCAAGTTGGATCCAAAAGCTGAGAAGTGCATCTTTATTGGTTACTCTCTGCAGCAAAAAGGGTATAGATGCTATAACCCTTCTATTCGTAAGTTTACAGTGAGCAGAGATGTTGTTTTTGATGAGATGAGTAGCTGGTATAAACCAGTAAATGTGATTGATGATGTAGATGCACAAAATGGTAATGCTGTACTGAATTCACAGCAGCAGTCACAAAATATTAGTGGACCTGGAGCGTCCTCTACCAGTGGTTCACATTCTTCGCCATGGACAGGCAAATTGAGATCAGGAGAATCTTCTCAAAGTAATGCAGATAGTGGTATGCAGGTATCACGAAAAGGAAAAGAGAAGGTTGATCAGCCCATGTTTGATGTGAATGCAGGTCACTCTTATGTGGATGGTGAATCCAGTGGCTCAGAACAGAGCATTGATGATGAGTTGGGTATTCCTTCTATTGTTACACCTGGAGTAAGGAAGACCAGGGATGTTTTGAGAGAACCTGGGAGTGAACCCACTTTGCGCAGGTCTACCAGAGTTAGGTATCCTGTGGATAGGCTGAAATATGATGGATTTACAGCCATTCACTATGCATATATGGTTAAAGTGATACAGGAACCAGAACCCACTTCTTTTGAGGAAGCCATGGGAAAAGAAAAATGGGAGAAAGCCATGGATGAAGAAATGGATGCCTTGGAAGCAAATGCTACATGGGAATTGGTACCTTTGCCTAAAGGTAAGAATTCAATTGGCTGTAAGTAGGTTTATAAGGTGAAGCACAATGCAGATGGTTCTGTAAACAGATACAAGGCAAGATTAGTAGTCAAGGGGTATGCACAAACATATGGCATTGACTATGAAGAAACATTCAGTCCGGTTGCAAGGATGGCAACCATAAGAGCAGTCATTGCTATGGCTGCATCAAAGGGATGGTCTTTACATCAGATGGATGTAAAGAATGCCTTCTTGCATGGTGATTTGCAAGAAGAGGTCTATATGGAGCAGCCACCAGGTTATGTGCATGATGTTCATCCTCAGTTTGTTTGCAGGTTGAAGAAAGCCTTGTATGGCTTGAAGCAAGCACCTAGAGCATGGTCTGACAAGATAGGACAGTATCTTGTCACTATTGGCTTTCAGATTTCCAAGGCAGATTTCTCACTTTATGTGAGAAAAACAGAGAAAGGTATTATGCTACTTGTCATTTATGTTGATGATTTGATTATGACAGGTGACAGTGATGAAGATATCCTTCATGTGAAAATGCTATTGAAGCAGAAGTTTGAGATGAAGGATTTGGGAGAGCTGCGTTATTTCTTGGGCATTGAGGTGATTAGATCACCAAGTGGGATACAGCTCTTGCAGAGGCAGTATGGATTGGACATGCTGTCCAAATATGGGATGACAGGCTGTAAGCCTATTTCAGTTCCTTTGGAGCAGAATGTGAAGCTGAGCACAGATGCAGGTGAGCTTCTAGAAGACCCTACTATGTACAGACGCATAGTAGGAAGTTTGATTTATATGACTATTACCAGGCCAGATTTGAGCTATGCTGTTGGACTGGTAAGTCAGTTTATGCAGGCTCCAAGGAAACCGCATTTGGATGCGGCTAGACGCATACTCAGGTATGTGAAGTCCACATTGCAGTATGGACTATTTTATGAGACTGGGGTTCAGATACAGCTGCATGGATACACTGATGCTGATTGGGCTGGTAGTACTTCTGACAGACGATCTACCAGTGGATATGTGTTCTTTTTTGGGAGTGCTGCAGTCACTTGGAGCAGCAAGAAACAGCCTACAGTTGCCTTGTCGAGCACAGAGGCTGAGTACAGGGGTGCAGCAATGGCTGCATGTGAGGTAGCTTGGTTGCATAAGCTACTTTATGATATGCATCAGTCTACAGATGGGCCAGTTGTCATTTATTGTGACAACATGAGTAGTATACACTTGGCAAATAACCCAGTCTATCATGCTAGAACAAAGCACATTGAGGTGCATTATCACTATGTGCGGGAGTGGGTTTTACTAGGTCTTATTGATCTAGTTTATGTCAGCACAGAGGATCAGGTAGCTGACATATTTACGAAGGCATTGGGCGCAGAGAAGCTGCGCAAGTTCAGAGACCTGCTTGGTGTGCAGGAATTGGGATTGAGCTCGAGGGGGAGTGTTGAGATATCGAGCTCCACTCGTGATACGCCAGGGTGACCGTTGTGTATTTATGTCACCGACTTGTTAGTTGCAGACACGGTTGGTATACCGCCCATGAATAATAGCTACATGATAGCTATCCTTATCTACTCTAGTTCGTGGCTCAGTTAGTATGCCACCTTAGTTACTTGAGTTTGGTTTGAGACCCATATAGAGGGTTCTTCTATTTCTTTGTATTAGAGTTCTTTTGGCTTACACAACTAAGAAGAGGAAAACTGTTTTCAGCCTCCACCCTTGTGTGTATTCCCCCATTGTGCAAGCAAGAAAGCTACAAGTGAGACTCCTTCCTTCTCTCCCACAATCTTGACAATGGATTCATAGATATGTATATAAATAAACACTAATTTTTGTGTCACCTTGTATAAACAATATCAACACACAAGTAATGATAGTCAAGCGCAGGGAGAAGAGTTGGTTCTAACAGGCTAACTCCTCAAGTCCTCTTCTCATCACACATTTAAAAGCCGTGTGACCACTCCCATCTCCAAGTGAAGGGCATGCAACCCACGTTACCACCATAGGAAGCCTTGACCAACAACACTGATGGTGTAGACAGGGTGCAGCCCCTCTCTATACACCTTCTTCCCTTTTTGGTCTATCCTTCCAAGGATGTGCCCTATCCCACTCCATGACAACCAGTCCACACAACTTAGCATAAGCCAATATTGGCTAATGGCTGGAGGCAAAACGAACATCATCATGGGGGCCATCCCGTTATGACAAAACACTGCATGCCTCACCCCTCCCCTTCTTGTCACATGCGCTTGATAAACCACACTAAAATCCCTTCCATGCAAACAGTTGTATCCTGTATCAAGGTCTAACCCTTGGTTCGCACCTTGCAGGGTTCCTTTTTTGGCGGAACGCATGGAGAATCATGGAAAGTTGGCTTGCAAAGACGCTCTTCGCAGAAGGCGGGAGCATGTGGCACGCACCCCTCCACCAGAGCGCTATGTGCCCACCATCAAGAGGTATGCCAAGAAGCGGGGCCCTAAGCGACATTGCCCAGGGCGAAGGCCGAAGAACCCTCGAGTCAAGAAAGTTGAGACTCGAAACCCACAACAGGCCGCAGCACTAGTAGTACGCACTCCCAGCTCCTGCTCGGGCCCCAGACGCTCAAAGGCAGAAAGGGCAGCTCAGGAAAAAGAAGAATTTAATGAATTATTTAAAGAAATTCTGGAGACGGTAGCGAGCCGGGATTACACCATTCATATCCTGGCCGACATGTTCCATGCTCACCCCCATGGGAGCCCCACACCAGCAGAGCCCGAGTCACCCGGCCATCCAGAATCGCCCCGCCTCGTACAGATCGAGTAGCCCATAATGCATGAAGGGCTTATCACATGATGACTGGCCAGGATTTTTTGTTTTTAAATGATTAAGTGTTCCCGACTTGTTAAGTGTTGACATGTTCTTGACTTATATGAACTTATCATATCTGCGTTTAATATATGCTACGTCTTTAGCAAAAGAAAAAAGCTAATCAAGCGCAGGTGATAAATGTCTAGTCAACACCATAGAATTCAAATAAGTGATGTCTCCTTGCATTGCACTGGTTTATTATAGTTGCGGCATACACAATGCATATGCTCTCATGAAGCGACAAGTGGATGCAGGATAATACAGGTCCTTGTGCGAAAATGTTCAATGCCCAAATCACCGCAACACCCACAACCCCACAACGAGCCGCGGCAAAGCCATGCTGCCGAAAGCACCCTTGCCAATCGCCCACATTGCATGGCCCACAAAACATTCCTGGGCCACGCCCCCTTTCTGGGTCAGGCTCTATAGTTGGCTCACGGCAGTCGTTACCTCAATTGTATCAACATCGCATGAGCCGCAAGGAGGGTTGCAATATCTCAAGTGTATCTCCCCCTTTCGCCAACTACTTCTCTAATAGCGAGGCTAGGGCACCATCATCATTGTACTATTCATTTTCTGAGCCTTCGAAGCTTGACATTTTCCAACCCATTGAAAGGCTGATAGCCTCAACATATTGTAATGGTTGTACTCAGGCAAAAAAAAAAAAAAAAGAAAGAAAAGAAAAGAAAAGAAAAGAAAAAGAAAAGCAAAGAAAAAGAAGTGAATGGAAAAACAAGAAGCACCCACGATCACAGCACAGCACCTAGGGGTCCTCAAATTAGGTACGTCTGGTGACCTTGGTCGACCGGCTTCGTCCCTAGTCCCCTAGCCCCTTACAATCACCCACAATTGTTCAGGGCACATCAAGGGCAGGACATACCTGGGGAGCTTGTCTCGCCTAGGGTTAGACCTGTCACCCTGACCCACTTACACATTTTCTTTTGCACTCTGCCTTAGTACCATTGCAATCAGTGGTGATAAGCACCGCACGATTGGCCATGAAAAGTACACTGTACTCATCAAGCAAGTCCAATAGTTTCCAGCTACTGAAAGTGCGGTGTCGTTGTATTCCATTATGCTCCATCGTGCAGTCACAGTGCAAAGGATGTCTCATATGCCTTCACGCGTACTCCTTCTCCCCATGGACAACTTTGCTTCATCCACGAATTGTTATGAGAAGCTAGCCCACGGTCTTCTAAGTATGTAATATCTAAGTATGCACAAGCACTCACATAATATTTGCACCAAAGTATATCCACAGGTTGGGTCCTCAAGTGCAGGACAATACTCTAGGCTTGCTTAGCGTTCGACCTGTCTCCCAAACTAATCAAAATATGTCTTGTGCACGATGAGAAGCCTAGCACTACCCCTTAAGGAGAGATCACAGGTGAGGTTTTCCAATTGCAGGTATAAGGTGTTGTTTGCTCTTCATCAACACTCAACTTTGATACTTGTCCCTTACCATCCAACAAGCCTGCAAAGAATCGTCATGTGCAGAATCCCCAACAAACCAACACTTGTGCCGGCCATCAATGCAATCCCCAACACAGCATAGCCCTACCACCAACTCCAACAACCTTCCACCAGCCACCTTGGCCACCGACAGGCCCCCAGGACCTTCTGCCACACCACCACCAACACTCCTCCACGGAAACCACAGGCGTCCTTGTCACCCACGTCTTCGGTGCATGCTACAGCCTGCTACCTACGACGGTGAGTGCCATGGGATTGGCACTCGTCTAGGAGGGGGGTAATGTTAACCCCAACACGAAGAAAGCAAAAGGAAGTGGAAAAAACACGAAGAAAGCAAAAGGAAGTGGAAAAGACGCAGGGCAAAGGCAGAAAAAAGGTAGCCCGACTGAAGGAAGAAAAGGAGAAAAGGCCAAAAGCGCAAGGGCAACCTTAAAAGTCCAAGGCAAAGGTAAAAGGGGAAAGGCGCATTTTAAAATAAAAAGGCGCACCCTGAAATCTTGTAAAAGAGCGCCGGGCGGTGGAAAGGAAGCTAGGAAGATAGAAGGACAATGGGAAAAAGGGCCTAGGCTATGGCCGGCCATGTAAAAAGGGGAAAAAGGGGATGACCGCCCAAAAGGGATTTAGGGTTTTGTATATGGTATGGCTGCAAAAGTTATTAGGTGATTTGGACATGCAGGGAGATGGTCCAGTTGTCATTCATTGTGACAACATGAGCAGCATACAGCTAGCTAGGAATCCAGTGTTCCATGCTAGGATAAAACACATTGAGATGCACTACCACTTTGTGAGAGAGAAGGTACTTACAAGAGAGATTGACTTGGTATATGTCAGCACACAGGATCAGATAGCTGACATTTTCACAAAGGCATTGGGTGCATAGAAGCTTTGGAAGTTTTGAAGCTCACTTGGATTTGCAGACCATGTGTTTTTCTTTATTAAAAGTAGTAAAAACTCTCTCTAACAAAGAGATGGAGCTGAAATGAGGCTAAACCTCATGCTTTAGCTCCATTATACGAGCACACATATTAATCTTATTTTTTCTTATTTTTCTAACACAAAAATCCTAATTATTTAATTTTTTTAGTTTTCTCCATTTATTTATAGAAAATTCCTAATTTTCAGATGTAGACTAATTACTCTTATAGAAAATGATTTTCTTAGTATATTTCATTTCATGGGAACGGCAAATGCACATCAAAAACCCAAAAACCACATATTTTTCCTTAAACCACCTAGTCTCAAGTTTTGCATTACTAACCATTTCAAATAAGAATCCATCATAAAACGATAAAATATACATTTTCTCATAAAATTGCTCATTATGAAGCGTGTATTTCCATGTTGGAGGCTCGTTGACACTCTTCCACAGTCGTTGATTATCCATCCAACTCCGATTCATGTGTCTCTCTACTTCATCGTTTGACAAAAAACGTCCATCTCAACCCATCCCCTCTCTTTTACATTAATCCATAAGAATAGTCCACAAGAGGAGAGAGGAGGGAGGAAGAAAAAGACTATATTTTTCACTTTCAGAGGGGCAAACGTGCTCAGAATTGAGATCCGTCTGGACAACTAGCTTCATGACATCGAAATTTGTAAACGGGGCACACCCGCCACACACTTTCGAGCTTCCAAATCATATAGCTGCTTCATAACATGAGATCTTGTAGAGATTAAATGGGGGTCAAACAGACTCCGATCAATGAACTGAGACGTGTGTTGGCTTCCTAGCTTGGAACTCCATCTAGGAAAACTCCAGCACGGGATAGGGCGACTCAGCTTGTTGAATCCCACAAATTGATCTGCACCAATAACAACCATAAAAAGCACCAAGCTGCCACAAAAAATATATTCAACAAAGTGCAAGCATAGCTCTCACCCTTCCTCTTGACAAGATCAAGGCATAAAAATCTTGAAGGGATAGGCTCGGCATAATCTGACAAAAAGCCAGAGCAAGTCGCTAACCAACTGCTCCAACATGGATTGGCTTAAAGAACTATCAAAGAGGTCATCCTAGTGGTGGTCTAAACTACCTACCTAACTAAGGACAACTGGACTAGGAACTCCTACTAAACGAGGACTCTTATAGCTTGATCATCAGATATTGTCTTTTAACACACTTTTCTTTTAAGGTTCCATACTTGGGCATGTAAAAAGAAGGGAGTTGAGCATAGAGTGACCCAAGGAGAATAGGGCATCCGCCTCAGTCCTGACTCGGTACCCAAGAACCTACCAAGCTATTGCTAGGTAGCACTTAATTCTTTTTTGACGCTCACTTTTGTTTTCACTCCAACTTTCTTATTTCTTTATTTCAGCTATCTCCTACCCCTAAGAAGACAAGGCATCAGCCTCGGGTCTCTCATCCCTAAGAACCTACTAGGTCTTCACAAGGCAATAATAAACTGCTCAGAATATTTATCCTTTCTTTTATTTTCCCTGCTAGGTTAATGAGTTAGAACCTCCATTTACACTGATTGCCTGATCAATCATGTTGAAAGAACCATAAAAATTAGTCGTATAATAATTGTATACAAAACCTCAAGACTTTGAATGTGTTTAAAAATTCGACATGGTAATGCTGACTAAACTTGAAAGTGTCGATTACCACTTGAGAACCAGTGTGTGCTAACATGCTCTACTTGTAAGGTTAGACCATATGAAGAGACGTGAACTATCTTGATTTGACCATGCTAAAAAGAAAAATAGATAGAATCTATTTTGCCTTTGTACTTTTAAGATTGGTATTGAAGAAAACAAACACTAGACACAATGCAAGGTGATGAACTAATGTTCTTGATTTGAAAGGTCATGAAATCTTTCAATGAGTTGAATGTAAAAGTTGAAATAGTTGACTTGGGAATACTTCTAGAAATATCATTTTCTAGAATAGTGATTTGTTCATATTTTTCAAGAGCATATTTAGCTTTTCCTCTTCTTTATTCTTTGTTGGCAGGTTTCAAACTCGGAAAGGTGACAACACCACTTAGAATGGCCACAAGAAACTCCCACGTAGCAAAGGCTCCCTCCAAGCACTTCATCCAACTTGTTTGATGCAATCACTAAAACAAAAAAATCATTAAATACACCTACACCAAGCAAACATAGGGCCCTCTTGGCCTTATGAAATAAAACATTAGAACCTAATAGAGATAGGTCTTGGCCTTACAAAATAAAACACTTTACTACCATTGAGCAACGTATTGCTGAAACAAACCCTTGGTCCTACTCGTAAGTCTACTAAAGCACAAAACCGACCAAGGATATGGGCTTCTCAGGCCCTACATTAAGTGCATCAGGTTATTAGCTAAGCCCTACATAAATTGCAAGGGGTGATTGATAAATATAATGATACACAATCCTGTGCATCCATGACAAAGTAGGAAGGTGCTCAATGGCTACCTAACTCATTACCCAAACTAACCATCGGCAGCTAAAATGGGACATGTCAGCCGGAAGATCCCAAAGTAGGCCAAGGCTAATGTTAGGAGTTAATTACAAAGGCTCCCCTAGACCAAAAATGAAAAAGACATCTTCAACAAAAGCATAATTGGCGAGGAACTAACTAACAAGTCACCATCTCAAAAATATGCAACGTATCCAATGCTGCACAATGGTAAATCCATAAGATGGGATCACACACACTATAGGTCCCATTCAGCTAATTGATCACTAATTGAGAGTTATCTTTCACCAATAATCGATGGATACCTCCAAATCAGTGTGCTACATTTAGCCCCATGATCAAGGCCCTATATTCTGCCATATTATTAGTAAAAGAGGATCCTAAATAGACTCTCGTCTTCATAACAACCCAATGTCGAGGGTCTTTAATGACCACACCAATGCTCACATGTTTAGCAAGCCCTTTCAAAGCTAGACTGTCAAAATACAGAGTATAAACCTAGGTTTCATTGACATGCCACACCATACTAATCAACTCACTTGTACTTATGATAATAAAAATCAAGTTGAGAGAGAGGATGTATAATAGGCTCAATCCCCCCTTCCTCACTAAACTCGATAGAAATGCTAGTCATAACTCACTTGATAATGGTGGTAGTAGACCTTAACTCCCACGTAAAAGATTCATCTTGCCACTCAACAACCTTATACCCTTTGCTCCACCAGATCACTTGACCTTGGTGGTAACGTTGCTCAAGATATGGAATGATTGGTCCCATCTGCTCGTCTTGGTATCTACTACACATTAAAGCTAAATCTTGAAGGACCTACACATGCACCAAGCCCCATGTTAGCCCTTATATATAGTAAGGCTTTAACTTATTAAAATTAATTTTAATCTTAAACTCTATCCCCTGCAAATCTACTAGAAGGGCCGTAGAGCCATTCTTTCCTAGACGTATAATCTTATATGGTCCATCCCATTTAGGTTCTAATTTTCCTAGAAAGAACTACCGAGGAGCATCATAATACATCACTAATTGGCATTTCGCAAATTTGTACTTCTCGAAGATCATGAAGGGCTTTCAATCTCCGCTTCCCTACTTCTTGATATAGTAAATCCTACATTCGAATCTCATCATTTCAAGATGTGCCAAAGAACTATACATTTCTTATAATGCTTTTTCCTCTCCCAACAAATGATTGAGGGGAAAACACATAGTGGGGAGCTCTATTTCCAACGGCAAAACACACTCCTCCCCATACACTAGCTTGAACAAGGCGTGGCCTATGGCTCTCTTGAATGTCGTGTTGTAAGCCCACATTGCCACATATAATTTCTTATCTCAATTGTACTTACTTTTCGATATGATCTTGGATAAGATTCTAACTAAATGTTTATTTGTACTCTCAACTTGACCATTTTCTTGAGGATTATACGAGGTAGTCTTGTTGTGTTTAATCTTCAAAGCTTCAATCAAAGCTATGATAACCTTATTCAAGAAGTGTGTCCCTGAATCAGACATAATCTCCTTCGGTGGACCAAAATAGCAAACAATTTTCTCCATAATGAAACTGGTCGTCTCCTTAGCATTATCTTTCACCATTGCTCAAGCCTCAAACCACTTTGTAAAGTAGTTTGTCACTACAATAATATATCGCTTTTGTATAGTTGATGAAGGGTATATTGGTCCCACAAAATCAATACCCCATTTCTCAAAGGGTAACATAACCAAAATGGGGTTTAGAGGCCGCTTACAATTTTCCCTCGCATCATGTCTTTGGCATACATCATGGTGCTTAACATAGCTAAAAGCATCTTGGAAAATCGATGGCCACCAATATCCAGCAACACGGAGGGCTTTTTGGGTGGTAAGCCATCCAACAAAATGTCCCCCACATGCTAAGTCATGGCAATCCTCAAGAATGAATGGTACCTCATCGGGTAATACACATTGGCGCTAAACATCATCTACTTCTCTCGGATACAAAACACCCACTATAATCAAAAAGTGTTATCGTGACGTTGTGTGTCCACCACTGTAAACTTGAGGGCAAAGACTTTTATCAAGAATTTGAACACATTAGTCAACGTCATTAGGAATTTATTTTCCATTGTGTGTGCCTTTTGTTTTCCATGACACACGAACACATGTAGTTAGGCTAGACACATTCTCTTCAGTGCATTCATAATTTTTGTATGTAGCATCGATTGATTGGTTGCATATCATGGATACAACATTTCGTATCAAGAGTGAATGAGCAAGTAGTTTTGTTTAAAAGAATATTTCTTGTTAGGGCACAATGCATGGAAAATAAGGTTCTTTGCAATGTGACGAAAGAAGTTGTAAAGAAAATTTGGACCAATGTTGATTTTCCACTCCCAATTCTTCCTACAATACCTATCTTATGCCCATCAGCTATTGCCAAACTTCCTTTCAGAATTCTGAGAGGCCAACTTGACAGATCCTCAAGCAATTTCTACTCTGTGAAGCTTGTGTATTTGGCTAGATCTGGTCAGGAGCTTCATTTTGCCATAATAATCACTACTGCGGGCTCAAGTGACTACAAGATCAACAACAAGTCCGCTATATGGGATGAGTATAATGCTATGTTGAGATGACAAGCTCAACACATGCAGACATTAATGATGGACCGCTTGGTTAGATGGGTCCACACGTCTACACTTAGCACATCAGTGGTCATTATGACTCTCACATGGCCACTGACTCATTACTTATTATATTCAGGTTGTTACACCTATTTACAACTGGCATAGTTATAGCGCCAGTCAACTAGTGTAGTCGGTTATGCGTTGTTTGACTTAGTAGGCCACTTTCCTTTATGTTGTATCTTATCTATACTTTGTGTACATTGTAAAGTGTGTGGAAGAAGAAGAAGAAACTAGGAAGAAAACGTTTTGGCTTCCATCTCTCTTCTTGTCTCTTGAGTGAGCTTCTCCTTGTGCATTTTGTGTGTGTTCAGCATAGCATCTTGAGCAAGTCCCCCCACAACGTGATTTGTGACATGATATCAGAGCTGCACCACTAATTGAGGCTAGATTTGAAGGCTAAAGCGAAGGAGAGGAGCCAAGGATTCGATCAAGCAAGCAACGGGTAAGAAGCTCTTCCATTCTCTACTTCTTCTCTTGGACAGTGCCTGTGGAGGCATCGGAAGCAGGGCAGAGCAAAAATCTCAGATTGCAATGAGATTTGGTGTGCGCGAAGAGCGCTGTGTTTTTTGCAGATCGGCCCGTTAGGACTATTCGCTGCTATTTTGGCCATTCAAGGTCATTTCAGGCCCCGTTTTAGACTCGCAAGGTTGCAGACAGCAGTTCGAGGTATCGTGCAATTTCAGCTGTGTCTGCCGTATACAGGTGCACAAGTTACAGATTTCAGATATGTAAGTTCAAAGGTGTTTATCAGCGAATAAACACAAGGTTTATCTGCAAATTGGTTGCATATTGCATGTATTGTGAGCAGATAGTGAAAAATACTGTCTGGTATATTGCTGTGTACTACAGGTTGAGGGTTGCAGAAGATTTGCTTGCTGTTTGGTATTAGTTTTGTGATAATGGTAGAGAACGGTGGAAACCCCATCATTGAGAAGCTAGACAAGAACAACTACCCTTCATGGAAGTTCCGTATCATGAACTTTCTTATTGGAAAAGGCCTCTACGAGTTTGTTTCAGGTGAAGAAAAGAAGCCGGAGGTGAGTGATCCTCCAACTGCAGAAGAGACAAAGGCACGAAAGGAATGGAATGCAAAAGACAAAAAGATCATGTATTGGCTGTCTGTAGTAATTGACAATAATATGCTAGGACATATTAGAAATGCAAAGAATTCATATGCAGCTTGGACCATAATTGAAAGTATGTTTTTCGTAAATACAAAGGCACGAAAGATTCAACTCAAGCAAGAGTTGAATACATTGAAGAAAGGAAAGATGTCTATCAATGAGTATGCACTGAAGGTAAAAAGCATTGCAAATGCCTTGGCAGCGATTGATGCAATGCCCGATGATGATGATTTGATGTCATCTACCTTGGGTCGACTTAACAATGAAAAGGCTTGGAAGTCTTTTGTAACTTCCGTATATGTCAGCAAGCCATTTCGTGATTTCGATGAGTTGGTCTCCCTTATGATCACTGAAGAGATCAACATGCAGAGTGAGACATCTGAAAAAAGTGGTGAACAGGTCCAAGCTTTCTACTCCAGTTCAGGAAGGGGACGTGGTAGGTCCTCTTCAAGAGGCTGTGGTACAGGACGTGGTAGTGACAACCAACAAAACAGATTGAATCAGCAATTTGGCGATATGTAGGTTTCAGGAGGTCATGGTAACTTTAGAGGCAGAGGGAGCTTTAGAGGAAGAGGTGGATGGCAGAACAAAGTTCTAACAACTTTGGTATTGTGTGTCACTAGACCTTCCGACACTCGCTACGTTCGTATATAGCATCCGATTTGTGCACCAATATTTGTTGGCTATTCCCTTAAGCAAAAGGGTTACATCTGTTATAATCTAGTTACACACAAGTTACAAGTCAGTGGAGATGTTGTGTTTGATGATATGACCAGTTGATATGTTGCTAAAAAAATGATTGTTATAGATTATGTAAAAGGAAAGGTTATTGTAGAAAATGTGGGTCCACAATTATAGACATTGGGTGGTTGAAAAGAGTCCTCTTCTAGTAGGTCTATTGAGAGACTATAGAGTGGCATATTGCGTATGAATAGCACTTCTACAAGTGCAAGAAATGCATCACAAAAGTAAAAAGAAAACATGGTTGAGTCACTTGGTGTGCCAAATGTTTCTACAATCTATTCATATGTAGATGGTGAGTCTCATGGTTTAGATTAGACTATGGATGAGAAGTTTGGCATTTCAATTGTCTCTATACTCAATGTAAGAAAAACTAGGTTTGATGCAAAGGGATAATAGAGTGCTCTGCAAGTACCAAAGCCAACAAGAGTAAGATATCCCATAAACATGTTGACATATGATGGCTATGTTACTCTCCATTATACATATATGGCAAAAGCTATAAAAACAATTGAGCCCACTTATTTTGAGGGAGCTAGTGGTCATGTTCATTGGAAGTAAGTCTAGATGAAAAAATGGTTGCATTGGATGTAAATTAGACTTGAATTTGATGCCACTTTCTGAGGGAAAGAAAGCTTTAGGCTACAAGTGGGTTTACAAAGTAAAATGCAATGCAAATGGAAGTATGTACAAGTATAAAGCAAGACTAGATTCCGAAAGCTTATGCACAAACTTATGGGATTGATTATGAGGAGACATTTGCTCTAGTAGAAAAAATGGCAACTAAAAGAGCTATCATTCCACTCGTTGTAGCAAATGGTTGGATTTTGTATCAAATAGATGTAAAGAGTGTATTCTTACATGGTGAGTTGCAAGAAGATATGTGTGTGTGTGTGTGTGTGTGTCCAAATGGTTACAAGCGCATATTTCACTCCAATTAAGTGTGTAGGCTAAAATAGGCACGAAGAGCATGGCATGACAAGATAGAACAATGCATTTTCTCTATTGGTTTCCATGTTGAAAATGTAGATCACTCACTTTATGGGTGTCAGAGTGATAGGGGTATTTTTTTTTATTATGTTGTATGTGGAGGTTTTGATAGTTAGGGATGATAGTGTGCAAGTGGTGGAGCATGTGAAGAGTCTTCTCAAGAAAAAATTTAACATGAAAGATTCTAGGAGAGATGAAGTACTTTCTTGGCATTGAGGTAATAAGAATATCAATGGGAATATGGCTCCCACAAAGGAGTACATCTTGGATATGTTGACAAAGTATGGTATGATTGATTATAAGCCAATCTCAGTATCATTGGATTAAAACGTTGTCGTCATGTTAAGGGCTGAAGATCTACCACCGGGGTTTTAGTGCAGAAGAGGAGTTTAGGATTCAAAGTTCAAGAAGGGGAAATAGATTAGGGTTTAATAAGATCCGGGATTTAGAAATGATTTAGGTATGGAAGAAGAATTCAAGTTTCTTCTCCATGTATTTAGCATACATGAACGGAAGAAATAACTCTATCTTGATTACATCAAATGCCTCTGGATACATACATCATATCATAAAGGATATTTTCAGATTCTCAATTCAATTATGAATATCAAATGCAAGTTCTAATGGCTTTTATTTCAAGTACATAGATGGATTTCAACCCTTTGGAACAAGTATTATGTTGATAGACTCAAATACATTCAAGATTTGGGCCAAAGATACATGAAATGAATTGAAGAAGCATACTTTTAGCTTCAGCCCTGTTTTAAAACAGAAAATTCCAGCCCATAATCAAGCTCAAAATGAGTGCATAAACTCATGAAGAAGCTCTTCTAATCTTTAATGAACAAAGTCCTGATGAAAAGAGGTCATTTCCTTCCATTGCAACCACATAAATCTCTTGTATGCTCATAAAAATGGACAATAACAGTGGGCTGCCCTGTTTATGACTGGTTATTTCAGCCTAGAACAGCCCATATACCTTCAAAATCCTCATCCTTTGCTTGCCCCAAAGTCACTCAAGTACTTGGGTACAAGTCGGGCTTCATTGGACCAAGAATAAGGTAGACAAAATGAGAGAAGTCGTGCATAAGAGCAGGCTAAATAATTTTCTCTTAGATTTCCCCCTTTTATAGACTGTTTCAACATGCATTTTCGTCAAACCAAATGGGCAGAGAAGTGGAGCTCTCACCGTGTTTACATCTTCAGCTTCTCGGCCTGTTGATCTTCAGTTTGCATGCTCCAAAGCATGCACCATAGCTTCAGCTTTCTCCAGTTGTGCTCAGATTGTGCAGCCCGCATTTTGCGCTGAAAAATGCGGGCTGCTCCTTGCTCAGGCCTAGGTCACTTTTTGACCTACCTAGGTCACTTGCTGGTCAATTAAGTTTATTACTTCAGGTCCCCTGTGAACTTAGTGGACTTTTGGCAACTTTTGGCATTTTTCTTGAGTTCTGACTATATTTTTTTACCTGAATCAATGTGATTTATCCTGCAGACTGTCAATTACTTCTAATTGACCAAGTTATAGGTTTCCATAGACTTATTTTTCATCAATATACATGGTATAACTGAAAATTATATGCTAAATACAAAAGAACTTATGTAACTAAGTTGGTTATTGGATAACAATGTCTGAATTTTGTATGCAAATTCATCATATAACTCCCAATGAAGTTCTTCTGTGTTCATAAGAATCCCATGATTTATATTATGAACAGTAAACTCTTTGACATTCACCCCCTCCTAACCAGCACATCCTCCGGCGTGTGCCATTTCATAAGATTACAGGTCAAGGAGGGTCTTCTTTTGATATATCTTCATCTTCATTCTCTAAGTCTTTTTCTTCCTGCATGTCTTCAAGTAGAGGGTTCATATCTAAGTCATCAAGTTTATAAGTTGAAGATTCTCTTCGTTTGAAGAGTTTGATTCGTTTCTCGGCTATTGATATCTTAATCATGGTCCCATCCATTTCAGCCAAAGAGTAAGTAGCATTATTATGTACTACTTTTACAACATTTGGTCCAAACCATCGCTTGGCTAACTTCCTATGAGCACTATATTGATTGTCCAGGCTGCTATCATAGACAAGTACCCAATCATTCTCTTGAATAGCTCTTGGACGGAGTCAATGATGCTTGTCAAACCTCTTTTTATTCTTTAATCTTGCTTTTTTCAGCCTTTCAACAGCTGTTTTGACATCTTCTGGCCTTCTTTCGAGTTGCCTTATGCGTAGAGACAGCAACTCTTCTCTATTCATGCCTTCATCCCAAGGTAAGATACTCCATGTGACAATGGATTCCTCAATAGGCATAACAGGTGGCTGTCCATATATAAGTTCAGCCGGCATATATCCTGTCACCACTGCACTATGGGTAGTTCTATCAGCCCATAATGCGAATGGTAGCATTTTAGGCCATTTCGTCATCTTTCCTTTGCATGATTTTGCTAAAGCTTTAAGAATTGGTTGATGACATCTTTCCCTCTTACCATTGCCTTCAAGGTTGTAGGCTGAAGTAGGAGATAGCTTAATTTCCAATTGAGCAAAGAAATGGCGAGCCTCATCAACATCCAATTCTCCTCTATCAGCAATTACTTTAGCAATACATCCATACCTGCAAAATACTTCTTCAAGTAAAAATCTACAAACAGCATGAGTAGACTTTGTTGTCAAGGCTTTTCCTTCCACTTGATTTGTGAGAATTTCTCTAGCAAGTACTAAATATCTCATGTTCCAAATTCCTGTAGGCATGGTTACTAAATCAATAACCCATCTATAGTGAATGGATAAAGGATAGGTAGGCTGAAGCCCATCTCTATGCTTTACCATAGAGTACATTTGACAAACATGACAAGACTCAACAAAATGCTCAATGTCTTTACACATGTTTTTCCACCAAAATTTCTCTTTTATTTTGGCAAAAGTGCCCCATATGCCTCTATGACCAGCCAATAGGCTTTCATGAAATTCTTGCATGACCTGTCTTTGAGTCTTTTTGTCTCCTAAGACACGAACAGGCGCCCTTCCTTTCTTTTTCGCATGCCTCCAAAGGTAACCATCTTTAAGAAAAAAACCATAAGCTTTTCTCTTAATTCTCATGAACTCTTCATTAGTTTAATCTTCCTTCTTTATCATAGTGCTCAAAAATTGGCCAATTTTTAGCCAATCGTCTGCATAATATTCTTCTTTAAAGTGTGAATAAACCATAACAAAAATTGAACATGCTGATTACTAGCTGTCCATTGTCCTTCTTTGGTTGATTCATCCTTCCTTGCTGATGTAAAATTTGTTTTAGTAGCTGAGCCTGTTGTACTTGCTGTAATTTTTGTTGTACCTGCATTTTTGACTGCTGAATCAACATTAGATTCAGCTATACTTGCTGTTTTCAGATTTGTACCTACATTTACAGCATCATTTATAAACTCTGATTCTTCTTCATCCATCATTTCTTCTTTATCCCTATATCTGGCATGCGAAAGCATGTCAGCAACAATTGGATTATCTCTACCTGCAATATGTTTCAAGTTAGGATTTAAGGATTTAATATAGGCTATCCATCTTAGCATGACTATGTCAGGAGTGGACTAGTTTTTGGCGATCATACCCAAGAGTGGAAGGCAATCTGTTTCAACTATAACGTGTGCGCCCATGAAGTACTCCCTGTCATATTTTAATGCAGTTACTACTCCCCAAAGTTCTCTTTTAATTTGAGCATACCTTCTTTGTCGTTCATTAAGAACCTTCGCTCCAAAGCGGATTACATATCTGTTGCCTTCAAGGCCGTCTTGACCAACTGCCCATCCTATTCCAATAGGACTTGTGTCCACTGTGAGTATAATGGGCTGTCCATTAGAGTAATTAGCCCTCTTTAAAGTGGAGGCTGAAATCAACATTTTCTTGAGTTTCCGAATAGCCTGAGTATGTTCTTTTTCCCATATAAACCTTTGGCCCTTTCTTAGCAGCTGATAAAGACTTTCAGCAACATGAGAAAAATATGGTATCCAAATAAGGTAGAAGACACATGCACCAAGAAATCTTCTCACCTTTGAAATATTCATACATTCTTCTTGCATTTTGCTGATAGCATCTATTTTGGATGGAGAAGGCTTTCGGCCATATGGACCACACATATATCTGACCACAAGGACTTCTTTGAATCCAAAAACAGATTTAGCTCCTGAAAGAGTAAGATGGACTTATTCTAATTTAGATAAGATTTGAGCACAATCATTAATATGATCAGAAACAAACTTTTGACATCCAAGTTCATTGAGTTCTTCATTTTTCTCATGAACTTCACATCCTTTGATTGGAATATCATCAAGAAAAGGAAGAGTTAATTGAGGAATATAATCCCTCAATACTTTATGCATATCATTCATCATGTGAGCTACTGAATTCGTAGCCCCTTGAGGTAGAGTACACATGCGGACTAGGCCAAGAGGCGTCTTCATTATGGTAATGTCTTGGCTTTCCAAAGCAAGCTGAAATTGGTCATAGCCTGAGTATAAATCTCCCATGGAATAGATTGCCCTACCTGAAAAAGCTTCAGCAAAATCATCAACAACATTTCTAATAGTGACTTTATTGACGGGTTGTAAATCTTGAATGAATCGCAAAGATCCATTCTTCTTAGGTACGGTAAACCATCGGTTTGAATATGGAGCTGAAGATGGCTCCAATATTCGCATTTTTATCTTTTCATTTAGAAGTTCCAATAACTTAGGCAAATGAGCCCTTGGAACCGGAATTGGTTTAAGATTCCAAGGAACATGTGGGATTGTAAAAATCACCATTGGTGCCACAATGCTTGGATCCACACAACCAATTTCATGTGGCTGAAATGAAAAGTCTTTGCCATGATTCTTTAACATTTGCATGAAGATTTGCTTTTCAGTTGGCAAGAGGAAAGAGTCTACCAATTTTCAGCTTTTGTAGACTTTCTGTCGTAAATTGGTGACCAATATCTTTAGGATCATGAAGGCTTGGCTGTTTGGATACCTTTTCTGCCAGTCCTTCGCTTTCAGGCGGTAGAGGAGTAGCTACCAGCTTGACCTTTTTATCAATTGTTTTATACTTTGTTTCTACTCTTACTTCATCCTTGTTTGGCTGTCCAAAAGCTTCATAATCTGCAAATTCTTGAATTATGTCATATATATCCAATGTACATACCTGTATGGACTGATTTTCAGCCTGATTTTTTGCATGAACGGTTCTATAAATTTCAGCCATTGTATCATTATAATTCAGCCCATAAAATAGTCCTGAAATTTCTTCATCTTTAGGTAAAACATCAATTTGCTTAAGCTCTTGTTCCATATGACACAAATACTTTCTTTCAGCCCTGTTCATGGCTGAAAACTATTTATAACAGCCCACACTATTGGCTGTAAAAACCTGCAAATCAGATTTTGGCCTTGCCTCCTTTATATGTGGAGGCATTTTTTTGTGACATGATGCACTACCATAGCCTCCACTTATAGCAGCGCTACCCGAAAACCCTTAAATTCTCGGGCATTAGGAGGAATAGGATGATCTCTCCATCGATCCCTATTCTAGTGGTGATTAACACAGACGGTCAGGAATTGGACAGCTTTGTCATTATCCTTACTTCTTATCCGAGCATATGATGAACCATCATCAAGAGCCTTTGTCTCTAAACTAGACTTGGAAATAAATGGTTGTCCAAGAATGATAGGATAGCTGCACGAATCTTGAACAAAGAAATGAAATTCATCTTTTACATTACCAATAGTAACTTGTATATAAGGACATGCTGCATAAAGATCGCCAGAAGAGTTATTGGCTGCCTTTATGCGCCATCCTGGGTCCACATCAATGGTCCATCCGCCATCCTCATAGAGACTTATTGACATAACATTAATTTTCGAACCATGGTCTATAAGGTCAATGCATGGAGTTTCTTTTTCACCAATTTTAACAACAATTTCAATAGTCACCCTTGCCCAATGGGTACGGGAGTAGTGACTACTAGGAATAAAGTGAGCTTCACTTTCTTCTTGCATGTTGTGAAGAAGAGCCTTTTCCTTACACATGGGCTGCACTTTAGATTGAGAAGTCCCCACCATAATGGCTTCTTCAGTTTCTGCTTCATAAATGTCTTCATCTTTGGCTTCTATGGCTACAATCAATTCTTTGATTGCCTCCAATCGAATCCTTTGAGTTTTCAGCTTCTCTTCATCTTGCAAATACACATGAAGTACTTGCAAAAAAGCATGCACAGATTCTTCAGTTTCCTCACCAACATATTGTCTTTTTCGTTTAATTACATCAATTATTACATCATGAAATCCTCATTTTGCAATACCAAGAATTTCACCTAATGTAAATTCAATTCTACTTCCAAGAATCCTTTCTTCTAGGATCCGTTTAAGATCCGTTGCGATCTCTATGTCAGACTACAACTTGTAACTGGGATGTTTGCTTTTTATTTTTCCTTCTGTCTTCTTTGCTTGAGGGGGATCTCCCATGTCAAACTCTGGCGGTGGTGGATTTTCAGCAGCCTTCTGTTGGTCTGGTTTACTTCTTGTTATGCGTTTAGTCGATCCTGAAGAAGAAGGGCCGGCAACATCTTCTTCTCTTCTTCTCTTTTCTTCTATCATGGCTTCTTGCTTATTAATTTCAGCTAACCGGGCAAAAGCTGAAAATGAATCCGCAGGCTCGGTCCAACCGGTTCTTCCTCGAATACATTGACTGGCAATGGTTAAATCATCTTTAGTTGCCTTGCCTTGCTCCATGCAATCCAAGGCCTGCATCCACACTTTAGATTTTGCATTAGTTTTACATGCTTTAACAATTTCATTAGTTGGCTCAATTTGCAGCCCATAGGTTGCAACATCAACAGCTGCATAGGCCGTTCTTGTTGCCAAATCCTCCAATCTTTTCTTCATGCCACCGTTGCCAAAGTTTGGCTCAAGAGGAAGCCCGGTTTCGGTTGCATGAATTTTACCATCCTTCCAAAAGACTAATTTTTGTGCTTCAGCTTCATGGAATGCACCGCACTCCCTCTTGTCATGCTAAAGGCTATCACACCAAATAGAGCGTCTTTTGAAGCCTTCTCGTATAGGCCTTTGGGCAGTTTACCGACCCCTTTCTTCTACCTTTACATCAAGCCTTTCCACTTTAGAATTAATCTCTGTTAGATTAAGATGGAGATCCCGCATGCTTTTAATTAGCTCGTCCATGACATCCTTCTTTGGAGATGGAACAGCAGAATTTCTTGGTTGCTCGGCCATAGAGATAGGAGATCGAGAAACTGGAACAGGCTCCTTCATAGATTCAGTTGTTCCAGGGGTTGATCCCCATCTTAGGCGCAATCGCTCTCTTCGAGAAATCATATTAATTGCTTCAGTGACATCACTCAAAGTAGTCTTCAATCCAGTCTCAGAGTCAAGGTCTTCAAGTCGATCAGTTAATTTCTCCTGAAGAGAAGAATCTGCAGCCTTTAGAAATAATTCAATCTTTTGACTTTCCATACCTTGTTGGTCGTCAGGATCTAGTTGGGCAAATTTGCTTTCAAATTCTCGATGAAGAGCAATGGCGGTTAGACCCTTATTGGGCCTTTCGACCCATTCAATGAAGACTTTCTTTATCATAAGGCCAGAATCTTCAAGGAAAATTTCTTCTCAAAGAGCCTTCTTGAACACAGTCCATCCCGCATCTTTTTGGAAAAGACCATGAATCCGGTCCTGGAGACCATGCACAGCCAGATGGGCAAAATAACGGCTCCATGCATGTTGAGGGACTCCAAAGAAGACCATCTTGTCAGTATAAAGGCGGATAAAAGAGGATACATTTTTCCCATTAAATTGCTTGAGCTCTTGTCCAACTGCTTCTAAGGCTTTAATGGCAGTAGCATCAATCCGCTCTTCTTCTTGTCTCCATTGTTGTTGCAATTGCAACTGCTACTGAAATTACAATTGTTGTTGTTGGCTTTCTTGCATTAGACGAACCAACTGTTGCAAGGCATCTCCTCCCGAACTTGATGATTCTCCTATTGGACTTCTTCTTCCACAGCGGACCTTCACGTCGGGTTGAGGAGGACGAGTTTGGCGGAGAGGCTAGTGGTGGAAAATGCAGACTTCTTGGATGAGCTAGGAGGTTGGCTTTCCTAGGGCGAGTGATTATGTACTAGTGTAGGCTTAGTAGAGTCTTGATATATCTCATCCTCTTTTTTGAGAACTTGGTCTTCAGTGCACTACACCATCGAGTCTAGATTAGGGTTTGGACTGGCTGGGCTCCTCCAAAAGTACCAGCCCGAAGGTGAGACTGAGTGGCGTCCCTCATGAGCAGCATTTGCGAGGTAGGTACTAGAAGCTATTAGGGGAGATCGATGAGAGAAAGTGGGGAAAAAAGTAGAGTAGAATGTTGGCTGCACATCACTTCATTGATTTTATGCTAGCCGACATGTGGACTAGGCATTTTGCCTCTATGAAGAGGTAATCACAAAAGACATGGATCGAGGAAATAGGAAGAACACAAGGAGAGACAAAGGGAGAAGCTATCTTTTTGGATATGCTAAATGCCTTGGCCCACTACAAGATACAGGCCTCATACCGACATTCAAAGCGATGAAAATGTTCATAAAATTTTTTTTCCCCGTCATCACTAAAAGCATCGGTATTAGTAATGCCATAGAACCATCGCTATTTGCATTGCTATCAACGTCGTAATTTGCGACACTGATAGCAATGCAAATAACAGTGCCTATAGCAATGGTTTGCGATGCAAACTACGACACTAATAGCAATGCATGTAGTAAATTTGCAACGCTCACTACAAGGATATGAGGGTATAGCGACGGCCATTTGCGACGAGAAATAGCGGCGTCGCTACTTGCGTCGCTATTAGCATCGCATTTGCGACACTAATAGCAATTATACCCAGACGAAAAAAAATGCAGGCCGAAACCCGAGCGCTTCATTTTGCACGCATTCACAAAAGAGAAAACGAAAGGGAGAGCAAGAGGGATAGTGAACATCTTGCATTTGAGAGGGAGAGAGAGAGAAAGAGGGAGAAAGAAGGCTTCTGCCACCGCCGTTCGCAAAGAAGAGGAGAAGGTGTACGGAGGGCGAAGAGGAGCCATCGTCACAAAGAGAAGCTGCCAAATCCTTCTTCGAGCCTTTACGGTGAGTGCATTTCCCATCCTTGCTTTGCTTTTGTGTTTTCTCTCTCTCTTTTACTTGTTTTTGGTATAATTCGTGTGTATAGAGAGAGGGAGAGGAAATGAGACAGAAAGAGAGGGAGAGGGAGAGGGAGGGAGAGAAAATGAGAGAGGGAGAGGGAGGGAGAGAAAGAAAAGAAAGAAAGAAAGTTATATTAACGTCTTCTAAAGACCAAAACTGGCCTATGAGACAAACTATGATACAACTGATGAGGTCCAGCTATCCAAAATAAAAGTGTTGAATGAAAAGCTAAAAACTGGAAACTGAAAATACGGTGCTGTGAGTGTGATAAGTGTCGTGTATGTGTATGTGTGTATGTAGCTCTGGTACTCCAGATAATGGCTACGAAAGGGGAACAAATGTCGGCTGTGATAGGGGAACAACTGTCGGCTGTGATAAAGTGGTGCGATGTGTATATGTAACAGATGCAAGGAGATATACTATCCTGGGATGTAGTAGCAGTCGTCGAAGTCGCTAATAGCAGGTGATCCCTCCTGGATGCAGGATGTGGTACATCAGCGGTGGAGAAAGAGCAAACTGAAGATGTGAGATCCAATGTGTCGAGTGTCATCGGATCTCAGTCTGCTGTTGATGTAGATCAAGAATCCTCCGGATCTCCTGTCGGTGTGGCTGTAAGGTCCAAAACCCACGGATCCTCGTGCGGCGTTGGGTACGCTGGTCCTCAGCCTGCTGTAGTGTGAGCCCGGAGGTCTGGCTGGAGGCTGGTACAGTAGCTCTCACTCTGTCTATCTAAAAGAACTGTGTAATAGTCGTCTGGGTGGGCCCCTCTCTGACTGGGACCCGCTGTGTGCTCTGCTCTCTGATGTGCCATGCCTCTCCCAGAAAATGGCCAAATGATCTCTGGTCCATATCAATCATACATCCCTGAAGTGAGCTGCTCAATGTGTATCTAGATCTCAACTCTAAGTATGCCGGGCATCTGAGAACAAAATGCCCCTCACTCTCCACCTCTGATCTGCAAAGGGGGCATATCCTCTCCTCCCGTGGGATGCCACTGGCTCTGCCACTCTCAATCATAAGCTGATGTGATGATACCCTGAGCTGAGAGGGAGAGGGAGAGGGAGAGGGAGAGGGAGAGAGAAAGAGAGAGAGAGAGGGAGAGAGGAAAACATTAAACATAATAGGGAAAGAGATAAAGAGAGGGAGAGGGAGAGGGAGAGGGAGGGAGAGACAAAGAGAGGGGGAGGGAGAGGAAATGAGAGAGGGAAAGGGAGAGGGAGAGGGAGACATTAAGCATAATAGTGAAATGAGAGAGGGAGAGGAAATGAGAGAGGGAGAGGGAGAGGGAGAGGGAAACATTAAACATAATAGGGAAAGAGAGAAAGAGAGGGAGAGGGAGAGGGAGGGAGAGAGAAAGAGAGGGGAGGGAGAGGATTTGAGAGAGGGAGAGGAAGAGAGAAAAAACATTAAACATAATAGGGAAAGGGAGAAAGAGAGGGAGAGGGGGAGGGAGGGAGAGGAAATGCGAGAGAGAGAGGAAGGGAGAGGAAGGGAGAGGAAAGAGAGGGAAACATTCAACATAATAGGGAAAGAGAGGGAGGGAGAGGAAATGAGAGAGGGAGAGGAAGGAAAAAACATTAAACATGATAGGGAGAGAGAGAAAGCGAGGGAGAGCACTACAAGTTATAGGCCTTATACCAACGTTAAAAGTGACGAAAATGTAAATAACAAAATTTGCCCCCGTTATCGCAAAAAGTGTCGTTATTGGCGACGCCATAGAACAGTCAGTATCAACATCGCTATTTGCATCGGTATCAGTGTCGCATTTGCGATGCTGATATCGATGCAAATAACGACGCTCTGCGACGCTAATAACGACACCAATAATGATGCGTGTAGTAAATTTGTGACGCTAATGGAGACGATAACAGGAAAAAAATTTGTGGCCCTGCCACATATAGCACTGTGTGCTTTATTTGGGCCATACAAAATAGTTTCTGCACTGTGTACAATGCTCGTGTAAACAAAAACAAAGTGTACTTAAATCATAACAGTGATACATAAAATAAATACATGATCGCATAATGAAAGCAATTGGTACAATCATGGCAAGATATCACTACTACATAGAAAATGTCTGCACAGATCAGGCGACCAAAAAGAAAGGGTGTGTGAGCTCCAGAGATCCAAGGGCTCGCGGTGAAGAGTAGTGGCAGTTAATAAACCCTTATTGGGCCTTTCGACCCATTCAGTGAAAACTTTCTTTGTCATAAGTCCACCATACAATAATGCATTATAATTAAACATGGTAACTATGGACAAGAAAGATGAGTGACTTACAGGGCCACTACGTCTATACAATCGGTCGATCAATGCAGTGAGACCATGCATCTTTGCATATTGAGTCTTAAGGCTAGTCAGATCATGATTTGTAATGGAGTCCTGTAAAGAAAACAAAATACTAACTATTAGAAACATGATTGTGAGTACAAAGAATATTGCAAACAAATAAGCAAGAAAAACAAAAGAAAAACTTACAAAGTCCTCCAGATATGTCTTGTGGCCTCCACTCCCAAGATGATGGACCACTCCGGCCTCTAGTCGTGCCCTTGCCGCCTCGCGTTGATGAATCCAACGTCCTAGAGAATCTGTAGCCTCCTCCCTCAGTCGGTGCCAGTCGTCCGCATCTAGCCACTCAAGCTTTACAGGCCCATTCTTGAGTGCCTTGATTGCGTCCAATCGTCTATGTGACATATATGCACGCATGCAGTCCATCATCCAGCTCGTAGAAAATCTATATGCTATGGCTAGAACCGGAAACTCCTCATGCAAGGATGCTATTATGTAGTCCTTGCTCCCCTCCAGTATATTTTTCCAATGATCTAAGATGTTGTGCTGAAAAACTTCTTGGCACAACTCTCTCATGCGAGCCATCACTCTCCTTCCCTCATCATTCATGATGATGGCTCCTGACCTATGATCGAAAAGATAGGCATATCCCTCTGGGGTATGCCTAAGATGGGTCCTCTTCCACCTGTATCCATGCTCCCGGGCATATCCAAGAGACCCCTGTATATCCGGTGTACCGATCGAGGTAGTATCTATCGGTGTAGCAACCATAGGGGTGCCACCTATAGTGGCGGAGGAAAGCATTGGAGGATAGCGAGTTTTCGAGTTATGGATTATATTTTGATAGGAGCCACGCCTATATTTTGTCATGCCTATTTATTAAGACGTCGGATATTTATTATTATTTTGTATGCACATGGGCGCACGATTATGTTATTTCTATTTGGACATTGTATTGGGCGTGCCAGACTCTTTGGGCACCGTCCATTAGCTTTATTCTTATTTTGTGTTAAAGCAAACTCAAAAGCTAAAAGCTTGCTATTTTGTAATTTGGGCTATTATTTGAGCTTGAAGATGAATAATACATAAAATACATGCTTTGTGGAGCACTCACACAAGGCATGGGGGGAGATTGCACCCAATTGGTCTCTTGCTCTTGTCGTTCATGCTTTTTACCTTGTAATTTGTGCAGAAAGTAGAGTTCCATTGTTCTTGGGAACCTTCCGGCATTTACTACGCGAGCATACAGCATCCGATCTGCGCACCAGTGGTATTAGAGCGAAGCTGAGATCAAGAGCTTCCAATCGCTACCCATCTCGTGCGAAGGCGGAGCTCCTGGAACGATCGGGCTCTACGGTCAATGTCATCACGAACCGTCGATACAGGCAGATTTCTGGCAATCAAGAACCCCTGTTTCCATCATCGGATCGTGAAGGACCGGTCTGCAGAGGTGGAGGACCACTCCTACATCCTCACATACAAGTCGTCAAAAACCAGTGAGATAAAACTCCATAGCTCACAAGCTTAAAAGCTTTTACTTTTAATAAGCTTATTATTAAAGCTTAATAAGCTTTAAGAAGCTTTAAACTCCTAAAAATCTCATCGAGGTATCAGAAGACGTCGCGGATTTTTCGGCGGTGTCAGAAAACGGCCCCCCCCCACGAATTGCGCCGTTTGCTGCCCATTCAAGCTTAATCAATTAAGCCATAGTCACACAAGCTCTTCAATCTTGCAAGTCACAACTAACTCCAGGTCACACCCAACCAGTCAAGTTCAGCAAGTCTCTCAAGTCTAAATCCTGCAAGTCAGATAAATTGACTAAGTTCTGCAAGTCTGCAAGTCTGTAACTCTACAAGTCACATAAGTCTGCAACTCTGCAAGTCAGACAAGTCAACTGGAGTCAGAACTGACTTGTGCTCAAAACTCCTAGAAGGGCTATCCTGCGCAGAAACTCCGAACTGCAAAGTTGTTCATTGGAAGGTACTCTACCCATACACAAGTTTGCTTAAGCATTTTCAGCATACAAAGAAGGATAAAACACAGATTTTCCGAAGATTGTGAAAGCTATACCCAAAAACACATAAGCCTTGTATTCCCGAACTTGAGCTACGCTCATCCCGCTAACTTGATTTTGAGTGAGAAAGGTCTTTTGAGTTTTGCAGGATGACAGAACCACATATGGATGATCTTATGGCTGAAGGCGACCTACCTGAACCTACGATGGAGCAAAAGCTGGACTTAATCATGATGCAATTGGAAGAAGAACGAAGGGCTAGGCAAGTATTGCAAGTTCAACTGGCAAATCTACAAAGAGCGTCTACCGACAAAGAAGAACCTCAAGTTGAAGATCTTATCCGACGTACCATCGACGCAAATCTCGAAGCTCAAACCATCCGTAAGGAATCAAAGATAAGTAAAAGAAGTTTCAAATTCCGTACTTTCAGTGGCATACGAGAAGGAAAAACTGTTCTTGCATTCATTAGTCAGTTTGATGACTACTTTCATGAGAAAACCTATGCAGAAAAAGATAAAATCAAGTGTGTCACTAATCATTTAGTGGGCAGAGCATCTCTTTGGTGGACTGTAGTATGCAAGAGTATAGATTGTCCTGCTACTTGGGAGAATTTCAAGAAGAAGTTCATGTAGAATTTCCTTCCTCCACAATTTCATGAGAAAGCTATTAAGCAATGGGATCTTCTTCAGCAACGGGATCATGAGCCTATTCCTCAGTATACAGAGCGTTTTTGGAATGCACTACTCCAGCTACGCATGCTTGAAGACGTACCTGAAGTGACACACAAGCACAAGTATATCTCTGGACTTCTTGGGCATTACTACACTGAAGTTAACATGTTCAAGCCTGCTACTCTTGAAGATGCCATTTCACTAGCTCACGACACTGAAGACAAGCTGCGAGGTAGAGACAGACGTCCACAGCAATTCCAAGCCAATGGTAACTATGGATCTAAGCAATTCAATTCTAATTTTAGAAGATTTAATCCAGGTTGTTTCTCTTCATCATCTTTCCGTAAAAATTGGGTAAAACCACCTCCTTTACCATCCAATGTCAATCAAAATTCTAAGCCTATTCCATAGCCAAATCCTAATGTCCCTAGACTTCCTACCATTGCAAACAATGTAACCAAAGCCAAGCCAATAGTATGCTATAAATGCCACCAGCCTGGACATCTAGCAGCAAATTGCCATTCAAAGAAGCCACCTATCCATATCAACTATCTTGGAGCAATGGACGATGAAGAACATGAAGATATGCCCGATTTCACGGAAGATGAGGACGACACTACTACTCCTTCGGATACTTTACCAAGTATGCCAACTCCACATTCTTTATTGACTATGAAATGTTTGGTGCATGGAAAGGAAAAGATTATTTTGCATGATGACGGTAGCACTCATGATTTTATTTCAGCAAAGCTAGTAAAAGAATTGAAGTTACAGACTGTACCTACGCATTATCGTATTAAAGCAGCATTCTTAGGCACTAGGTATAATGGTACACAGGAAGTGCATGACTTAGAGATTCAAATTGGTCAATACATTGAAAGAAGAAATTTTCTAGTTGTTCCATTACAGTCGAGTGACATTATTTTAGGTATGCCTTGGCGTCATCAGCATAACCCAAATATAGATTACTCCACACATTCAATGAATATTACTTTTCAAGGAAAATCTATTACATTGTATGGTATGCATGCATCTAATATTTTTCCACTGCTTTCGCATACTCAAGCTAAACGTGCATTACGCAAGAGTAGTAAATCCTATCTCATTTGGGTGAATGAATTGCAAGTACAAGAAAATCATATGCACCCTAGGCATAAAGAATTTCTTACACATTTTAAGGACTGTTTTGCCGAAGACCTACCACCTGGTTTACCTCCTTCACGTCCAGAAGACCATAAAATAGATTTGATTCCTGGCACACAACCACCTTGCAAAGCACCATATAGGCATAACCAGATAGAGCAAAAAGAAATTCAGAGTCAAGTTGAGGAATTACTAAATAGAGGATTGATTAGACCTAGTAGTTCTCCATTTGGTGCACCTGTTCTGTTAGTCAAGAAAAAGAATAATACCTATCGTATGTGCATTGACTATCAAGCTTTAAATAAGATCACTGTAAAGAATAGGTATCCCATTCCTAGAGTTGATGACCTTATGGACAAACTACAAGGATCTGCTATATTTAGTAAAATAGACCTTAAGTCTGGTTATCATCAGGTGAGACTAGATACGTCAGACATATTCAAAACTGCATTTAGAACACAGTTTGGTCATTATGAATTTTTAGTGATGCCATTTGGATTGACTAATGCACCTGCTACGTTTAGTAGAATGATGAACCCTATATTTTTGAAATATCAGTATTGTGTAATTGTCTTCTTTGATGATATTTTGGTGTTTAGTCAAAATGAGAAAGAACATTATGAGCATTTGTCATTGGTTTTCCAGTTATTAAAAGATAATCAATTGTATGAAAATCTTGAAAAGAGTGAATTCTTTAAAACAGAAATTGAGTATTTAGGTCATATTGTATCATCTGATGGAATTAAAGTTGACCCTAAGAAAATAGATGCAATATTGAATTGGCCTGTACCTAAAAATGTGCATGAGTTACGCTCATTCCTTGGTCTTGCTAGTTTCTATAGGAAGTTTGTACGTAATTTTTCCTTACTTGCTTTACCATTAACCAAACTTCTGAAGAAAGGAATTGTTTATCATTGGTCTGAGAATCAACAGAAATCCTTTGACTTATTGAAACATGCATTAACCCATGCCCCTGTCCTACAGTTGCCTGATTTTAATAGACCATTCTTTCTAGTAGTGACCGATGCTAGTGGATCAGGAATAGGAGCTGTACTTATGCAAGACAATCATCCCATAGCCTATTCTAGTTGTAAGCTGAAATCCTCTGAACTGAAATATTCCACATATGACAAAGAACTATTAGCAGTTGTACAAGCATTAAGACAGTGGAAACACTACTTAATGGGTTCAGAATTTATGATTAAGACCAATCAGCAAAGTATTAGACATTTACTTAGCCAACCCCAAATCTCTGACCGACATATCAAATGGGCATCCTTTATTCAAAGTTTTCATCCTATCATTCAATATCAACCCGGAAAAGAAAATGTAGTGGCTGATGCATTAAGTAGAAGACATGCCATTCATAATATTTTTGTTATATCTTTTGATTCTTTGATTGCTATGAAAGATACTTATCATCTAGATATTACTTTTCATGCTGATTGGAATAAATTAGTTCAAAATAACTTGATTCCTATTGATTCACTATCTTATAATGATGGATTTATATTTTATGAAAACAGATTGTGTGTTACAATTCCATTCCGATCTTTTGTTTTGAATGAGATTCACTGTCCCCCATATCAAGGTCGTAGAGGTATCATATCTACTTTACGTACATTAACTGAAGATTTTTATTGGCCGCATATGGACATTGATGTATCTAACTTTGTTTTTGAATGTTTGATTTGTCAAAGAGTTAAGAGACATCATGGTAAACAGTATGGATTACTTATGCCTTTGTCTATTCCATCTAAATCTTGGGAACAAATTTCTATGGATTTTATTACTGGTTTACCTCATACTAAATCTAACCATGATATGATTTGGACAGTAGTAGATAGATTTAGTAAACAAGCATATTTCATTCCATGTAAGAAAACTTTAATAGTATCACAAGCAGCATAATTGTTTTTGAAAACTGTTTTTACTAACCATGGATTGCCAAAAGTTATTATTTCAGACCGTGATTCTAGATTTTGTAACAACTTTTGGATTACTCTGTTTGCTAACCTAGGCACAAAGATTGATTTCTCATCTGCATTTCATCCAGAAACTAATGGACAAACAGAAGCCACTAATAGCACTATTCTAGATCTCTTATGTGCATATACTATCTCTAAACCTCAGACATGGGGCACACATTTGCATTTATTATAGTTTGCATATAACAATACACCACACACATCTACAAAGAAAGCACCGTTTGAAGTGATTTATGGATATAGATTATCTACACCTGTTGCATCTTTGTCAAATAGAATTCAGAGTGCTGATGATATTGCTAGTATGCATAATACTATTTTTGATGAGGTAAAAGACATGATTGGTAAAGCCCAGCAATCATATACCAAACAAGCCAATAAGAAAAGACAAGCAATGAATTTTAAAGTTGATGACTATGTTTGGTTGAGAATAGAAAAACGTAGACTACAAAGTGTAGATAGACACCCAGTTGTGAAATTAGCCCCTAGATTCTATGGACCATTTAGGATCATTCATAAAAATTAACGACAATGCATTCAAGTTAGAATTACCACCTCATTGAAAAATTCACAACACATTTCACATTAGTTTATTAAGACCATTTAGAGGCCAATTACCTGTATACCCTGTTTATGAAAACCCACCTTTGTTAGAGGAAGAGACTGAAATACTTGAACCAGAAGCTATCATAGACACTGACTTTATGACCACTAGAACTGGCCGAAGATATTCTAGATATCTAGTTAAATTTAAGAACCATCCTGTAGAGGAAGCACAATGGATGCACGATAGAGACTTAAATGCTTTCCCCACTCTGTTAGCTCCACATTGAGCTAATAGCAATTGAGGTCAATTGCTATCCCACCTCGGGGGTATGATGCTAGGAGGCATATTTCACGGTGGATTCCGTGCCACGGTGGATTCTGTGAGGTTTTACGGTGGATTCCGTAAACTTTGATGACCGGGGCTCATACACAAAGTGGATTCTTTGTGCGAGAAGTTGATGGGGACGCCTGTCCTTTTCGGGCGTTTCATTAATTTAGTGTGTACATGGGTGATTCCATAGCGGGTGATTCCGCAAAATGCATATTAAATTAATAAACATTTATGAGTTTAGAGTGCGCACTCGTAATAAATTAAGGTTAGTATTTATTTCTAACCAGTTGATTTATTTATGTAGCTGAAGACTACTAGGTATTCACTTTTGTCTGTTTAATTGTATTATTTTACTAACGATTGTGAATGCTTCATTTGATGTGTAGAGATAGAAGCAGTGGCGGAGGAAAGCATCGGAGGATAGCGAGTATTCGAGTTATGGATTATATTTTGATAGGCGCTACGTCTATATTTTGTCATGCCTATTTATTAAGGCGTCGGATATTTATTATTATTTTGTATGCGCATGGGCGCACGATTATGTTATTTCTATTTGGACATTGTATTGGGCGTGCCAGACTCTTTGGGCACCGTCCATTAGCTTTATTCTTATTTTGTGTTAAAGCAAACTCAAAAGCTAAAAGCTTGCTATTTTGTAATTTGGGCTATTATTTGAGCTTGAAGATGAATAATACATAAAATACATGCTTTGTGGAGCGCTCACACAAGGCATGGGGGGAGATTGCACCCAATTGGTCTCTTGCTCTTGTCGGTCATGCTTTTTACCTTGTAATTTGTGCAAAAAGTAGAGTTCCATTGTTCTTGCGAACCTTCCGGCATTCACTACGTGAGCATACAGCATCCGATCTGCACACCACTGTACGATACTCATGTTGTCACAATGAATGACAATTGGACCATCTCCCTGCACATCCAAATCACCTAATAACTTTTACAACCATACCACCTCACATGTTGCCATAGCACCACCTCTATACTCAGCCTGTGTACTCGATAAAGCAACTGTAGGTTGCTTTTTGCTACTCCATGTAATTGCTGCACTACCAAGGGAAAACATGAATCCACTTGTAGATCTTCTGTCTGATATGCTATGAGCCCAATCTGTATCTGTGTATCCAAAGACCTGTACGTCCTTACCTACCTCATAAAAAATTCCATAATATAAAGTGGACTTCACATACCTCAATATATGTCTAACGGCATCCAAATGAGGCTTTCTAGGCATCTACATAAACTGACTGGCAAGGCCAATAGCATAGCTTAAGTCTGGCCTTGTGATAGTCATGTAGATCAAACTCCCTACTATCCTCCTGAACATAGTAGGATCTTCTATCACATCTCCAACATCAACACTCAACTTCACATTTTGCTCCAATGGTACTGAAAGGGGCTTACATGCTGTCATACCATACTTGGATAACATATCCAAGCCATACTGCCTTTGGGATAGCCATATATCATCATCACATCTGATCATCTCAATACCAAAAAAGTATCTTAGCTCACCCAAATCTTTCATCTCAAAATTTTTATTTAAGAAGTCCTTAACTTCAGCAATCCCATTATCACTGCCACCTGTAATAATCAAGTCATCCACATAGATGACTATGATGACCAACCCTGCATTTCCCTTTCTCACATAAAGTGAGTGATCAGCATCAGAAATACAAAATCCAATATTGACAAGATACTCTCCAATCTTGTCAGACCATGCTCTAGGTGCTTGCTTCAACCCATAGAGTGCCTTCTTTAACCTACACACATATATGGGCTGCTCTAAATCCTCATAACCTGCTGGCTGCTCCATGTATGCTTCTTCTTGCAATTCACCATGCAAGAAGACATTCTTAACATCCATTTTCTGCAAACTCCAACCTTTGGATACTTCCAAGGTAATCACACATCTAACAGTTGCCATCCTAGCAACTAGACTGAATGTCTCTTCATAATCTATGCCATATGTTTAAGCATAGCCTTTTGCAACCAGCCTAGCTTTATACCTACAAACTGAACCATCTGCATTATGCTTGACTTTGTAAACCCACTTACAGACAATAGCTTTCTTGCCCTTAGGTAAGGTTACCAAATCCCAAGTCTTATTGGCTTCTAATGCAGCCATCTCCTCATCCATTGCTACATCCCAATGAGCATGACCAACACCATCCTCAAAATAAGTGGGCTCAACATCCTCAACTAGTTTCACCATATAAGCATAATGGTGAGCTACATAACCTTTAAAACCAAATCTTTTAACAGGGTATCTCACCCTGCTAGATTTGTGTACCACCGGATCACTCAATGGATCCTTTACATTACTATGAGCTCTTTGTACACCTGGTGTCCTGACAGAAGGAATACCAAGCTCATCATCCAAGCTCTCTGAACCACTATAATCTCCATCCAATCCCAAATGACTAGTAGATGTATCATTACCATCCAACACTTTCTTCTTTCCTTTGCTCTTCCCTGCAACACTTATAGATTCACCTGAAGATGTGGGGCTACTCCTTAGTCTCCCAGACCAAGGGCTCCCTGTAGGTGTAGTACCAGATGATGTTTCTGGTCCACTAAGACTCCGTGATTCTTGTTTATCTTTCTGCACATAGCTTTCCTGATCATTATCATCATCCAAAACATCACCAGCAGGTGTAAACCAACTTCCCATCTCATCAAAGATAACATCCCTGCTCACTCTGAACTCACCTATGACAGGGTTATAACAGCGATACCCTTTCTGCTCTAAAGAGTATCCAACAAAAACATATTTTTCTGCCTTTGGATCAAGCTTCTTCTATAGCTCATCTAGCACATGAACATATGCAACACAGCCAAATACCTTCAAGTGTGATACATCAGGCTTCTTGCCAGTAAAGCATTCTTCAGGAGTCATCCCATGAACTGCAGCTATGGGAGTTCTGTTCATAATGTAAACAGCAGTATGGACAGCCTCAGACCAAAAATGTTTGGGCATATTCTTTTTAGCCATTAATTCCCGTGCAACTTCTGCAATATGCCTGTTTTCTCTTTCTGCAACACCATTTTGCTGTGGGGTATGCCTACAAGTAAATTGCCTCTTTATCCCATGAGTCCTCAAGAAGCCACTGAACTCATTAGAGGGGTACTCTCCCCCTCCATCTGATCTCAAGCACTTTATTTTTAAGCCTGTCTCTATTTCAAAAGCTACCTTAAAAGATTTGAAGTGCTCAAACACATCACTTTTTTCCTTCATGAAGTATACCCATAACTTCCTTGAACAATCATCAATAAATGTGACGAAGTATTGGCTGCCACCAAGAGATACATTCTGTGTAGACCTCCAAAAATCTATATGCACTACATCAAGTATTTTTCTACTCACTTCTCTATCATGCGAGAAGGGTTGTCTTGCCTGCTTTTACTAAACTGGCATGCTTCACAGACTTTATGCAATTCTGCAACTCTAAAAGAAGGCAACCCTGTAACCAATCCTCTGGACTGTATTAATTTTAGCCTTTGCACATTTGCATGTCCAATACGTTTATGCCATTGATGGACCTAAAAACGGGCCGGCACTGGCTCATACACTAGCCGGGCCTCGTCACTGCGCACAAGACAACCCCTCGGCCTCGCGGCCAGGAGCGTCTATCAAAATCTCTGCCTTCCTAAACATTGCGTTTGTAATACGTTGTAGTCCAACTGATCCTAACCCAATATTACTCCTTAGAGGGAGTCCCTTTCACATAGCCAAAAGGCTCGAATCACATACACATGGGGTTCCTCCTACGGCTGAATGCCGTCAACCCTCTGCGACTCTCCTACACCTTGGGGATTGGCCCCTCGATGCGTCGCTCAACATTTAGACATTTCGCACAAACGTCGCTCAAGGTACCAAATAAGCGTATCCAGGAATGTACCATTGTCCTTACTTGATCTCCCCTTTAGGATCCCACGACTAGCCTACAGCATAGGAACCTCACGCTCTCAACGGTGGGTCAAGGGCCTACTGAAAACAATTGCTATGCGTATCCAGGAGCTGACTCTGATACTTTTAATTTCCTCTAAATGATCATGCAAAGAGGTGGATGCCTAGTGCTCAAACATTTTAAAAAAAACCAGCAGCGTGCAAGTGCAAAACATCTATTTCATGCTTTTCTTTCTAACCGCTTTGTGCTTCGCTGCAACACCTAGCACCGAAGTGATCTTCGTGCTACTAGGTTTTAATTTTTATCATTATTATTCCGTCCTAGATGCGATGCATATAAAATCAGCAAATTATCCCTCATGCTCAGCGGCATTTAACCAGTTTTTCCACAACTCTACCCTTCCCCGTTTTGATAGTGCATCATTGCATTCATTTCTTTTAGGGTTTCCTTGTCATTTTATGTGGAGAAAGGAAGGAAACACGCACTAAAACATATAAACAAGGCTGAACTGAAGCATAACTTCATGCCCCAGCCTTGCTATACATCAACAAACATAAATCCTATTTTTCTATATTTTTCGTAGCCCCAAATGTATTTTTCCCCTATTTTTCATGGTTTTTTAATCATTTTCCCGCCATTTTCTTCATTCTCTTGTATTTTTTAAATTGCTGAAAATGAAAACCAGTTTGTGGGCTGTGGCCCTTAGTTCATTTGCAACAAAATTGAAAGATTAGTTGATGTGTATCGACGGTTTTCCCCATTTATATGCTCAAAAAATCCCATTTTTCCCATTTTTCTATGCTTTTGCGTGTATTGTTTGAATATTTACGACCATAAAATGCGTATTTCTCTGATTTTTTTCCTTTTCCTTTTATGAACAACAAGAAAACAGCAAGAACCAAATTTATCTCCTAATCATACTCCATAGGAACACATTTTGGCAAAGCATTTTGCAAAAAAAACCATCATTTTCTTCATAAAATTCTTATTACCGGTTTTTTTTCGGGTTGCGGGTTTTCAATTGCGCACACCGAGACTGATTTCCAGCCATGCCTTCAGCCCGAAATCAGTAAATTATCTTCATCATGGGTGTTGGAGCGATCCCCCTTCATCCGGGCCGTCATCCATCAAGCATTCTCCATCTCCTTCTTGCATACGCGAACTAGGCTTAAGAGGAGAGAGAGGGAGGAGAGAGAAAGACTGGTTTCCCCTCTTCTTCCACGGGCAGCCATTGCGTGCGTGAAGACAAGCGATTGGAGGCGAAAGAAATCAGAAGTCGGGCTGTGTCTTCATCTCTTCCTGTCTCTCTCATCGTGGATTTGGCATTTGGGGGGGGGGGGGGGGGCGGCCGTTTTTTTCCCTGCGCACTGCCGTCATCGCACTACCTTGGATGGCACGAAAAAATTTGTTTTGGGGGGAGCCAAAGGGCACCCCCAATGGCCCCCCTACTTCATGCCTTTTCATATTTGGCCATATTAGGTCCCGGCCGGCCGGTTTTGGGCCAACTCTCGCGTGCGAACTCCGAACTGCGTTCCGAAAATTTCTGTGGCTTCCTCTTCGCGTCCCGCACTGCCTGGCATCTTCAGTGACCACCACAAGAACTCGAAAAAAATTACAAAAATTCACAGAGCGTCTCACGGGCGCCCGTCAAGCACTTGACACTTAAAATCGTCCTGGATCGAGCCGCCGCCTTCGCGATCAAATATTTTTCCCAGCTTTTTCACATTTTTCCGCTATTTTTAGGCACGTTTCGATGCCTAAAATTCGCAGTCAGCCATATTTCAATATCTGCAACTACTCCTTTTTCTTTAGCATACATAGCAGCATCTATTGCAGGAATTCCAACATCCAAAGTAAATATCCGACCAACTCTACTTCCTTTTGCGACCAACCTGCACTTATCATTAAAGTCTTCTACAAAACAACCTTTTGCATTGAATCGGACCTGCAACCCCTACTGTACCATTTGGCCAACAGATACTAGATTCTTTGTAATTGATGGCACATGTAATACATCTGTTAGACTCTTTGTTTGGCCATCATACAAGGACAAGGGAACCTTTCTAATGTGTGAAATTGGGTGGCATGTATCATCAACGGTCTGTACATAACCTGGGTTTTGTAAGTCCTGCATCTCTCCAAACCATTCAACATGACTGGTCATATGATTAGATACACCTAAATTGACATACCATACATCATCATGTGTCCCCTTTCCTGTAACTACATTCATCATATGCTACATAACAAACAAACGCTCATTTTTGTCTTCATTCTGTCTTAAGACGATGCATAGTTTCCTTGCTGCAATTTACCACTACGAATATCATCCTTCTTTGCATAGCAATGGGCTGAAATATGGCTTGTTTTGCCATAATAATGGCAAATAATAGCAAAATTTCCAGAACCTCTGTTCTGCCATCCACCTCTTCCTCTAGAGCTCCCCCTACCTCTAAAGTTTCCTCTACCTCCAGAAACCTGCATTTCACCAAACTGTTGATTGAACCTGTTTTGTTGGTTATCGCCAGTGTGTCCCATACCACGGCCTCTCAAAGAAGATCTACCATGTCCCCTTCCTAAACTCGAATAAAATGCTTGGACCTGTTCACCATTTCTTTCAGAGGAATCACCTTGCATATTGATCTCTTCAGTAATCATGAGAGAGATCAACTCATCAAAATCTGGAAATGGCTTCCGTACATATACTGAAGTAACAAATGATTTCCATGCCTTCTCATTGTTATGGCCACTTAGAGTGGATGAAACCAAATCATCATCATCCGGCATTGCATCAATCACTGCTAAAGCATCTGCAATTCTCCTCACCTTCAGCACATACTCATTGATAGACATTTTCCCTTTCTTCAAGGCATTCAACTCTTGCTTGAGTTGAATCTTTCGTGCCTTTGTATTTACTGAAAACATGCTCTCAAAAATTGTCCAAGCTGCATGTGAAGTTTCTACATTCTTGATATGTCCCAGCATATTATTATCAATAAATGCAGATAGCCAGTACATCACCTTTTTGTCTTTCGCATTCCACTCTTTCCATGCTTTTAACTCATCTGCAGTCGGAGGGATACCCAACTCTAGCTCCTTTTCGTCACCTGAAACAAATTCATAAAGGCCCTTTCCTATGAGTAAGTTCGTCACACGAAACTTCCATGAAGGGTAGTTGTTCTTGTCGAGCTTCTCAATAATGGGATTTCCACTATTGTCTGCCATTATCACAAAGAAGGATGTAACACAACAAGCTAGTCTTCTGCAATCTTTCAGAACACATGCACAGCACTACGCTGTCGAAGGGTTTGTAAAAGCAATGTCGCAACCACAGAGGACCTTAAATAATTTCAGGACATGTCCTTAACCTTTTTCTGCAGCCTTTTGTGGTAGAACTCTTTTATTGGTCGTTACTTTCAAGAGAGGATGTGGCTTTACTCTTCAAAATAGACTAGCATGTCAATTTCTGTCACTGTAAAAGAACCTGAAGCTTATTGATTACTTCATCATGTGCTTGTAAAAGAGATCATAAAGTCTAGAATTGATGAAGTCTAACGAAACACAGAGTACAAGAAGTTGTTTTATAAAGAGAGTCGAGTAAGGCTCTTTGTACTCTATTGGCTGAAGGAACAAACATCCAGCAGTCATAACAGTAAGGATTAAGCTCTTACTTTCCTGATGATATGTGGGGAATTTTATTTCTCATAACTCTCCATAATTTTGGTAGATCTATATTATTTGCTTCCATATATTCATCTTCAGCTCATCATGATAGAGATGGAAAGCGGTCAAAACTGGCTCAGTTTCTGTAATACACTCTGTGTCTTCATTAAAGGCTGATAGTAGCTGGGTCTTCAGGATCAAGGGAGCAAAGTTCAAGAACCAATTCTGATGATGTGCTGCTGTTAAGGATAAAAAAACTTGGCCACTATACTCTGGTCAGTGACAGTAATGTTGGTACTTCAAGGCGCTGAACAAACACTGTTTGATGCACGTCCATGTTGACTATATGTCACCAGAATTCAAAAACAAAACAGGAACGACAGTCGGTATGGTATGATCAATGTGATGTGTAGAGTGCTGGTAAGCGCTTTAAGGACTCCTATGCGAATCTCGTTATCCAATTAGACAAGGTAGCTCTGAAGGAAATTCATCGATCGCTGACGGAGGAACAAGATGAAGATCTGAAGGAAGTCCAGCATCATCGTCACTCCTCGTCCTCCGTCACTTCGGTCACAGCAGCATCGATCATCGTCGGCTTTCCTTTTTTTATACTCTACACCATCGGCAACTTCAGGTCTTCTTCTCAATTTCGTTGTCTCGATGATGACTAGCGATTTTCCTTCGACAGTAGATTCTTCTTCAGCGTTTCCTTCGTCATCCGATTCCCAGTCCTTCCTCAACTGCGGCTTCTAATTCCTTGTCACTTCCATCTTCTTCGTCAATCTTCGACCTCTCTTCTCGATGCCTCCTCTCTGCTGCCTTTCTCCCTCGTGCTTTTTCTTCTGTTCCCCCTCTTGAACCAGAAAAAGCCCCTTTTTTAGCCACACTTTTCTCTCATACACACACAGCGTTTACCTATCGAAAAGCGGCCTCCACCTTTAGCCAATATAAATGGAGAGCGACAAGGATAGCTTCACCTGGTTGCCAGTGGTTAGTACCTTCCATTTACTGCTTGTGCATAACTCTCCCGCACTGTGAATGTGGGGAAGCTGCAGTCCTCAATGCGACAATCGCAGGGGTGCGAAGGAATAGACAGCATGGCAGGCTAAACCTTTTTTAAACAGAAATCTTACAACAGGATCTCCATTCAAAGTTTAGCATACCATGTACAGAAAGAGTGTGAAGATACCTCTGTAGAGTGTTTCTAGAAAGTTTTCCTCAAATCCCCAGCAGACTGCAATGCACAGGAATATACAAAGAAGGGAAGTAAACGCTTCGAAGGCTTCTGTGAGTATTGTTACCGGCACTCCTCAATCTACCACAATCCTTGCCCTCTTAAGATCCTGCAAAGATAGAACTCGAAAGCTGTTTTGCCGAGAGAGATACACAACTTGCCCCTTCAAGGCAGAAGCTTGGATCCTGCATGTGAAATAAGAAATCAAGACGCACCCAGGACATAATCAACCAACTTCTTAGTCTGCTACTATTATAATTGGATATACAACTCATTTTCATAATCGAAAAGGAAACCAAAAATACATCAGCCCTCATAAGGCCTGATGTGTTCCGATAAAAGTTTCCCTTCAAGAACGTTGTAAGAATGAACTTTTGGGCCAGCCCTTGATGCTAAAAAAACACCATTCGTTTCCAGATCCAGATATAAGAAAGGACATGAGAAGTGTGAAGGTTAAAATGTTAACATGTCCAATCATAACCTTTTACAACCAACTAGACACACTGCACTTCAAAGTGCAATCATAAGTTCTAGGGCAAGAAACAACACAGCATGCTTGTCAAAGACAAATGATTCCCTTGCTTGTTCTCCATTAGGCTTTTTGGCACTTCAAGATGAACTCAACAGCCTTTTTTTCAATGAACTTGCACTTCTTCAAGGGGTATCAGCTAGCAGAATAGAGTGGAAATTTGCATTAAACAGTGTTGTACTGCCACCTGAAGTAGCACTATCACTTGTCTTGGGGGGAGGGTCCACCAAAGCAATCAAGATGATGAGGCCTATAGAAGCCAAAGCATGCTACTACTGTGCGTGACCATCTCGGCGAAGTGGGCAAAACAAACACCAGCAACAACAATGTGCACCGAAAAACCCCACCTCGCATGCACAATCTCATCAACTGTATGTGCTGATGATGCCTTCCGTTTGATTTCAATGGCAAGTACTCCAAAAAGGAGCACCTAAATTGTCGTCCCACTCGCATACCAGAAAGGGCCATTAACACCATACTCCCATGCAACATTAGAGCTTTGCAAAATAGTAGCTGCCCAAGTCCACTGTGATACAATGACACTCGCAATCAAGCCTATCTTGATTTACCAGCTGTATTGAACCATTCTGAGGTGTGCTAAACATCAAGCAAACTCCCACATTTGACATACATATCCACTAATGTACTTCGATTTGCATCTCTTGGAATTAGTTTAGTACTTCCTCACAAAGCCCATTATCGGCATATCTTGAAATAAGTGTAGCCCATGAGATTACATCTCGAGTTACCAATCCATCAAAAACTCCCTGTTCTTCTACAAGCATGTCACATTTAGCATACATGTCAACCAGAGCATTGTTGATTAATTCCTTTTGCTCCAAACCCTCTTCACTATATTTTCCGCATAGAATGAAAGAGCAAACATAACAAGTAAGTATGTACAAAGTATCAAATCACACACACAACTTTCGGGTGGTTTTCACACCTCGAATGCGCAGCAATATGACATCCACCCCCTCTAATCCTGCACATCCTCCGGATGGGCCAACTACCCATGATCGTTATCATCAAGATCCACAAACAGATCAATCTCTTCATTATGCATTTCCGGTAGATCAACAAGATTATCTGTCATATCATCTGTCTCTTCCATTGGAGTTTCTTCTCGTTTTTCTCTTGCAAATTCTTCCAATGCATAATCTTCATCATCTCTTTTCTTGAAAATCTTGATTCTTTTTCCAGCAATAGGCACTCTAAGCATTGTCCCATCCAATTCTGTCAGCTCATATGTTGCATTATCAAAGACATGTCTGACTATGTACGGCCCAAACCATCGTTTCACCATCTTCCGAAGTGCAGTATGCTGATTTTCAAGGCTGCTATCAAAGACCAATACCCAATCTCCCTCTTCTATTGCTCTAGGCCGCAAGCGATGCCTGTTGTCAAACCTGTCCTTATTCCTTAGTCTAGCAACCTTCAACCTGTCAATAGCTAGTTGAATATCCTCTCGTCTCCTCTCCAACTATCGAATCCGAAGAGCTAAGAGCTCTTCTCTCGCAAATCCTCCTGCCAAGGTAAAACTGACCAAGTCAAAGCACAAGTCTCAGTCGGCATAACAGGTTTCTGACCATACATCAACTCTGCAGGCATGTATCCTGTGGTAACACTATGAGTCGTACGATCAGCCCACAAAGCAAATGGTAGAAGTCTCGGCCATTCTCCAATCCGTCCTCTGCATGCTTTGGCTAATGCTTTCACTATCGACGGATGCCCTCTTTCACTCTTCCCATTTCCCTCTGGATTGTATGCTGTGGTTAGAGCCAACTTGATTCCTAGCTGAGAGAAAAACTCCCTAGCTTCATCTACATCCAATTCACCACGATCCGCAGTGATCTTACCCACACAACCATACCTGCAGAAAATTTCCTCCAATAAGAACTTACACACTGCACTAGTGGTCTTCGTTCTCAAAGGTCTGCCCTCAACATGATTGGTAAGATCCTCTCTAGCCAAAACAATGTATCTCATCTGCCATAGACCCATAGGCATGGTAACCAAATCAACTACCCACTTATAATGAATGCATAGCGGATAGGTCGGATGAAGCTCATCTCGATGATGCACTACTGAATACATCTGACAATCTCTGCAAGTCTCAACAAAGTGAGAAACATCTCTATACATGCCTTTCCACCAATATTTCTCCTTAATTTTCTCATAAGTAGCCCACACTCCTCTATGACCAGCCCAAGGACTCTCATGAAACTCCCTCATCACCTGTAACTGTGTCTCTCTATCACAGACAACCCGCAAAGGTAATCCGCCTCTTTTCTTCGGATGCTTCCAAAGAAATCCGTCCTTGAGAAAATAACCATAGGCTTTCCTTCTGATCTTCTTGAACTCTTCATCTGTCCATTCATCTCTTTTGCTTAGTGTACTAAGGTACCTGCCAATCTGCAACCAATCTCCATCATAGAGATCTTCTATAAAAGTCACAATATCATAGACATGACAAACATGATCAACCATAGTGGCTGAAATTTTTGCATCATCCTCTTCTGCAAGTAGAGTCTCCTCATCATCATATCTAGCTCTAGACAACATATCTGCCACTGGATTATCCTTCCCTTCTATGTGTTTAAATTCCGGATTTAATGACTTGATGTATGCAATCCATCTCAGCATAGCTATATCCGGAGTAGAGCAACTCGTGATCATACCAATCAATGGCAAACAATCTGTCTCTACCACAACTGAAGCTCCAATAAAGTACTCCTTGTCACATTTGAGAGCCGTGACAATTCCCAGTAGCTCCCTTTTGATTTGCGGATATCTCCTCTGTCTTTCGTTTAGGACTTTCGCCCCAAACCGAATGGCATACCTATTTCCATCTGCATCATCTTGACCCACAGCCCAACCTATGCCAATTGGACTAGTGTCAACTGTCTATACAATAGGCCTTCCACAATTATAATCCGCTTTCCTGAGAGTAGGAGCATTCTGCAATAACTTCTTCAATTTCCGCATGGCTCTAGTGTGGCTCTCATCCCAATAGAATTTCTGCCCCTTTCGAAGCAGCTGATACAAACAATCTACTATGTGTGCAAAATGAGGTATCCAAATCATATAAAACACACAAGCTCCAATGAATCTCCGTACCTCTAAAGTGGTAGAACAATACTCCGCAATCTTGCCTATAGCATTCACCTTATCAGGTGAGGGTTTCTTGCCATAATATCCACACATATGTCCGACAATGACAACCTCATTCACTCCAAAAACAGATTTTTGCCCTGAAAGTGTCAAGTTCACTTCTTCTAACCTGGCCAAAATCTTCTCACATGCTGAAATATGATCAGCCACAAAATATATGCATCCCTACTCATTTAGACTCTCATTCTTCTCTTCTTCTGCACACCCCTTAATGGGCACATCATCCAAGAAAGGCATGGTAAGCTGAGGTATGTAATCACGAAGGACCTTATGCATGGCATTCATCATATGCGCAACAGAATTAGTGGCACCTTGAGGCAAGGTACACATCCTGACAAGCCCAATAGGAGTTCTCATGGTGGTTATGTCCCTGCTTTCCAAAGCCAGCTGAAACTGATCATACCCTGAATACAAATCGCCTAAAGAATAGATGGCACGTCCAGCAAATGCTTCTGCAAACTCATCCACAACTGGACCTATACCAACATTCTTGATAGTAACTCTGTTCACTGGCTGCATATCCTGAATAAATCGGAGAGTACCATTCTTCTTTGGAACTGTAAACCACCTGTTTGAGTATGGTGCAGATGAAGGCTCAAGGATTCCCATCCTGATTTTCTCATTCAATAAATCAATCAGCTTTGGCAGGTGTGCCTTAGGCACTGGAATAGGTCGGAGATTCCATGGAATATGAGAAATAGTAAAAATGACCATAGGAGCAACAATATCAGGATTCACACATCCAATCTCATGTGGGAAAAAAGCAAATCCCCTTCCATGTCACTCAAGCATCTCCTGAAAGCATTGCTTCTCTATGGGTTCCAATTTTCAATTCAGCAAGAGTCTCTGCTGAAAATTTATGACCAATATGCTCCGGATTCCTCAAAATTTGCTGTTTAGCAGCCCTCTCTATTTGCTGATCACTGTCAGGTGGAAGCGGTACAGCAACCGGCTTCACCTTTTTATCCATAGTTTTGCATTTCTGTCAACCCTGGCTTCATTATGCTCTTCTGCATTATTCAAATCTTGCTGTAAATCAGCAATTCTGCACTCCAATGGCTGAATATCCTCAGCCCTCTGCTCTATGGACTGCATAGAAACAACCCTAAACTCTGGATGCTGAAATATTTCAGCAGTAAACTCTGTTGGCTGAAAGTTTTCAGCCCTCTGTGTCTCTGAAAGCTGATCATAACTAGCTGGAAACTTTGTTTGCCGAATTTCTTCAGCACTCAACACTCTTTGCTGAGTTACCTCAGCCTCTGACTCAATCTGTGACACAAAATCTGCAATTTTATGAAACATGTCCAGGGACTGCACTAATACATTACTATGACAACTCTGCATAACAGTTTTCAGCATATCTTTCATCTCTTCCATTGTATCTGCACAAGTCATACTGTCATACATCCCATCTATGTGCTCATCATCCTCCAAAATTCCTGCATTTTTCAAAATTTGCTCCTTCCTGCATATATACTGCCTGGCAGCTCTAGGCAACCTAGAAGTCTTCTGATAGCTCATCGAACTGTTTGCTGAAATCCCAACAAAACGGGAGGAGAAAACACTGCTGCCAGGAGGTGAGAACTCCAATCTCCTCTGCTCTGTACCACCGTCGTCTCGCGAAACGGCGGTACCTAATGAAAACCCGAATCCCTCACAGTGGGCAAAGGTGCATCTCTGAGAGTATCCCTGTTTCTAACATGGTTCACACACACAGTCATAAACTGAACTGCTCTCATACCATCTTTACTGCGAATCCGTGCATAAGCAGATCCATCATCCATGACCTTTGTTTCCATGCCCACCTCTGTGATGAATGGCTGTCCAAGAATTATGGGATAAGAGCATGAATCCTGCACAAAGAAATGAAAATCCTCCTCTACATCACCAATAGAAACCCTGACACTAGGACAGGCAGCATACAAATCACCTGTAGTGTTATTGGCAGCTCTCATACGCCACCCATGCTCTACATCCATAGGCCATCTGTTACTCTCATAAACTCCACGAACTATGAGATTAATCTCTGAACCATGATCCACCAATGCAACATAAGGCACATGTTTCTCTCCAATCTTTACCATCGTCTCTGTAGTTGCCCTAGCCCAATTGCTCCATGAAAAGTGACTACGCGGTATCAAGACAGGCTCATCAATTTCAGCATAATGCATAGGCTGAACCCTCTTCTCTACCTGCGGAAAAATAGAAGCATTATCAACCATAACCTCATCCTCATCCTCATCCAACTCCCCAATCAAAACTCCTTGTGTATCAGTGGTAGACAATGCATGTCTTTTCCTCTTCAAAACCTCCTGAAACTGATCCTGAAACTCTCTTTTCGAGATGCCCAAAATCTCAGAAATAGTGAAAGTCACCTCACTGCCAAGTATCTTGTCATTAAATATTTTCTTCATGTTTGTAGATGTCTCAATATCGGACATCAATCTAAACCCTGGCTGCTTTCTCTCTCTAGGTTCTTGCCTCTTTTCTCTCTTTTGAGCATCTTCCATATGTCGATCTGGCCCTGGTCTTGAAGACGGTCCTGCAGTAGGTGGAGTAGCAAACTCACCCCCTCTAGTCTTCTTAGCTGCACTTGGATTTTCTTCATCCCTCTTACGCTTCTCCTCAACAAGTACATCTGCACCCTGAGACTTAGCCAAATAAGCATAAATAGAGTACCTGTCAACAGGCGAATCCCAACCTGTCTCTGATCTGATGCTAGAGCCTGCCTGCACTAGTCAAAACAATTTGCTGAATTTTTCCCTTGTTTGCAGTCTCCATAGCATAAGTCCATAGTGCTGACTAAGTCTCTGATCCCTTCTCAATCTGGACTCCATATGCAGAAGCATCACCTCTAACTGTCACATAAGAAGTACGCATAATTAAGGAAGCTGATTTTGCATGTCAAAACGTAATGTGTTAGGTAATTAGATAACTAAAGCAAACTGAGGAAAGTGCGGTGGACATGACTTAGATTTGTCCTACGGAAGGGTGGTCTTGGTTAGCTGGGAACTTTTCTCAAATGATGAGATAATAAGACAACGAAGACCTAGTATCAGTAGATATAGAATTTCAAGTTTATTCTGTTTTAGGGGAAAGGAATGGGACTATGCCGTTCGACAGAGAGGTTGAGCTTCGCAACCCTCTCGTTTCCCATTCTCCATGAACCAAGTACAGCATGAACCGCATCGACTGTGTTGTTCCTACACAAAGTGGTACAACTGGAGCTCGATGCGAGCTCCTTCCTAGAGACTTTGCTGATAAGAAAGGAACCCTGACCTCAGGTCGATCCCAAGTGGGAATGACTGGACACTTCTACTTGGGGAAGACTCGGGAAGACCTAGATAGCAAACCCTATGTCATTCCCTGTGAGTGCCAGGTGAAGCCTTCTAGACCCTCCTCTCGATGGGCTGCTAAGACGTGTCCCGCAAGCGGACAAACGGACTCGTTACATTCAGTTACTATGATGGAAGAATATTGAAAGAAGAACAACAATGAGATGAGGCTCATCTCCTGCTCCAATATATCTCTCTCCCTCTCTTCTAACAGAAGAATCTTTTGTCATTTGGACAGATGGCATAACAGAATCTGCAAGTGAGATTTAATAGAGATGGATACTTTGTTGAAGAATATGGTAATGGCTGCAAATTGATTGCTAGAGGCCGAAGAGATGGCAGAATGTTTACTCTTGATGCGTCAATTCCAAAATTGAAAGCAGTCATCTTTGCACATGATGATGGTGCTATACGGGATGTTGAGATATGGCATAAGCGGATTGGCCATGTGAATGTACAAAAGCTTAAATCTATGCAGCAAAAGGAGATTGTGCTTGGACTGCCTAAGTTCAAGTATCATGGCTTTGGACATGTATGTGATGCATGTCAGTTTGGAAAGCAAGCACACCCTTGCAGTCGGTACATTCAGTTGTATGGGGTCCATCTCATAATGCTTCATTTGGTGGTGCTCATTACTAGATATCCTTCATTGATGATTTCAGCAATAGATATACTTGGCTTTACATACTGAAACATAAGGATGATTTGTTTGATCCATTCAAGGACTTCAAGAAGCATGTTGAAAATGAGTTGAGTGGTAATATTTCCTGTCTTAGATCAGATGGAGGTGTAGAATATGTCTCTAATTACTTTGACAGGTACCTTGTTAAACATGGGATCAGAAGACAGCTAACTTGCAACTATACACCACAACAAAATGGTGTAGTAGAAAGGAAAAATATGGTACTGATGGAATCGGTAATAGCTATGTTGAATGAAAAGAGTTTGCGAAACGGTTATTGGGCTAAAGTAGTAGTTGTGCTAAATAGAACTCCTACAACAGGGATTCATGATGTAACTCCATATGAGAGGTTGTATGGCCATAAACCCGACAATTCACACTTGAAGGTATTTGGCAGCATTGCATATGTGCATATTCTTGATGAAAACAGGAAGAAATTAGATCCTAAAGCTATCAAGAGTGTGTTCCTTGGTTATGCACAAGACTGCAAACCTACAAGTATTATGTACCATCTACACATGAGACATTGATTAGCAGAGATGTTTTTTTTAATGAGTTGGAATGGTGGTATGGTAATCTTGTTGCAGTGGCTACTGATGGATCAGCCACCAGCACTAGTAATGCTGAAAATACACCTATAGTGAGTACATCTATGAGTGGTCCAATAGGTGATGGGTCATCTACAGTAAGTCCTTGGTCAAGACGCTTGCGGAGTCGTACTCCTACATCCACTGACACGGATATGTTAGTGAGAGGGGGAGATTGGATAAGGGAAAAGAAAAGATGCTTGAGGGGAGATCAACCAGTGGTTATGCATTTGGGTTGGGCAACAATATGATTAGTTAGCAGAGTTAGAAATAGCCTATTATTGCATTGTCGAGTACAAAAGCTGAGTATAGAGGAGCTATCTTAGCAGCTTGCGAAGTAGTTTGGCTGATGAAAATACTGAAAGACTTGGGAATACATCTGGAAAGGAGAGTGAGATTGCATTGTGATAACCTCAGCAGTGTTATATTGGCTAGCAATCTTGTCTACCATGCTAGGTCCAAACATATTGAGGTTCACTACCATTTTATGCCTTTGTATTTATTGAAAACATGTTCTCAAAAATTGTCCAAGTTGCATGTGAAGTTTTTGCATTCCTAATATGTCCTAGCATAGTATTATTAATGATTATAGATAGCCAATACATCACCTTTTTGTCTTTTGCATTCCATTCTTTCCATGACTTTAATTCATCTGTAGTCGGAGGGATACCCAGCTGTGCCTTCTTTTCTTCACCTAAAACAAACTCATAAAGGCCCTTTCCAATGAGGAAGTTCATCACACTGAACTTCCATGAACGGTAGTTGCTCTTATTGAGCTTCTCAATAATGGGTTTTCCATTGTTCTCTGCCATTATTAAAAAAAAAAGATACAACACAGCAAGCTAGTCTTCTGCAACCTTTCAGAATAAGTGCATAGCAAAACACTAAGCAATCTTTTTCACTGATTGCTCAACATTAAATTTAATTTGCAACCTGTTTGCAGATAAACCTCATGTTTGCTTCTAGTAAACACCTAAAAATTTATAGATTTAAATTTTGTAACATGTACATCCACTTTCGATCAATACAGTCGAAATCATAGTGTACCCTCAAACTGCTATCCACAACCTTGTGGCTCTAAAACAGGGCCTAAAATAGCCTCAGGTGCTTTGCTCGCACACCAAATCTTACAGCAATCTGAGATTTTCACCCTACCCCCTACTTCCAGTGCCTCCACAAGCACTATCCAAGAGAAATAGTGAAAGGATGGAAGAGCTTCTTACCGATTGCTTCCTTGCTTGAACCTTGCTTCTTTTCCTTCATTTTAGCCTTCAAATCAGCCCCTCTCAATGGTGCCGCTCTAATACCATGCAAAAATCGTGTGGTGGGGGGACTTGCTTGAGCTACTGCACCCAACACGCATTGTATACACAAAAGGAAGCTTACTCAAGAACATAAGAAGAGAGATGGAGGCTGAAACGTTTCCTTGTAGATTTCTTCTTCTTCTTCCATGCACTATACAATGTACACAAAGTATATATAAGATACAACATAAAGGAAAGTGGCCTACTAAGTCAAACAGTGCATAACAGACTATACTAATCAACTGACACTGTATCTTTACTAGCTGTAGGTAGGTGTAACAAAATAAATATAATAAGTTCTAAGTTAGTGGCTATGTGAGTATCATAATGACCAATAACTTTCTAAGTGTAGACGTGTGGACCCAGCTAGCTGAAAGGGAAGTGGAACCTAGGAGAAAGAAGCTTGGCGGTGAGAGCTATGGTGGATGGAGAGCAAGAGCCAAGAGAGAGAGAGACTCAAAAGTGGGAACTCTAACAACCACAATGTGTGGCCAGGCCTTCCTTTATTCAAACTGTCACTAAAAGAATAAAGAATAAGTGACTGTGACGAGCAGCCGCCACCTATAGTGTGCAGTGGCGGGTATTGTCACTGTACTAATACATGGGCGTTTAGGCGGGACTCAATCCTTCTCTCCAAAATTCGATGATTGTCTTCGAAGAAGGCGAGGGATACAAGCTCAACCTCTAGCCTCTCTCCCTTGATTTGATGGCCCTTCTTCTCTCCTTTTCCTCCCTTTTATAGTTTTTCTCCACTCCCTTTTACTCATAAAAGATTAAGGCATTTAGTTTTAAGGCTTATGATTTTTTAATTCCTTTTCAGTACATTTGTTTTTTCTGCCTTGTGCCTGTTTACAACTTATTTGGATCATAACTTTGTCATATGAACTTCGAATATAGTAATCCATGTACTCAAAATGATCAAAATGCATCGGGTCGACAAGCTAGCACGGGAAAGATTGCAAAATTTCATTAAAAAATGTGAAAATGTCAATATTTGTAAATCACATTATTTTTCTCCATCCTTTGTCGTGGACGACTTATTCCCTTCAAAATAAGTCATAGTATATATTTGGATCTATCTAAAGTGAGAATTAAGTTATCTAAACATGATACTAGATATTCTAGACTATTTTAGTAAACCAATCTTGCTTCCCTTGTGTGCTTTAAAGTTCACACGAACTGGAGCTTATGAGATCCAAAATAGACATGTTCATGTACCAACCTTCCTTGGCCTATTGTTCTTGTAATTGCACACACTTTCAACACACATGTCCTCTTTTTCTTCAAGAAATACTCGTTGATGATGTAAAACTTACTTCATGGCTCGATTGACGTTTATGGATACTTCATGGCTCGATTGACAAAACCAAAATAATTTCACACGGTTTATGGATATCATACATTCAGAAGAAGGTCAAGTACTAAGAGAAGAATTAGCATGGTCTTCAGAGAAAATAATATCTACTATCTCTCCACAGGCTCTTGATGGGTTTGATTCCATGGCCACTTCTCGAGATTCGTCTCGCAGATTCTTATATTCTGAGTTATTCTCATTCTCTCTTCCTTAAGTTTCAAGGTTTTAGGATGCTTTTTGTCTTGTTCCACCCTTTTCTTTACTTTCTTCTTTCCATCAAGTAACAAAACCTTCATAAAAACAATTCACTCTTTCTTCTTTTCTTGAAATTTGAGCTCTATTTGCTCTTTCATTTTCTTGCTCTCAATTACTATAGACCTCTTCATGTGATTTCTCAACTTTCCAAATCTTCCTAGTCTATCTTAAACTTCTTAGATCCAAATATTTGCTAAAAAAGGGCAGTTAGCTCCTTTGGATTCTTGGACGCAAATTATTCAACATCACCTAGAAAACCAAGAAGTTGCTAGCCTTAATGAGGATGCCTAGAGGCCTCATTGTAGCATTATACTCATCCCATGTAGCGGACTTGTTGTTGATTTTATAATTACTTGAGTCCGCACTAGTGATTATTCTGGTAAAAAGGAGCTCTTGACACTAGATCCAATCAGATACACGAGCTTCACATAGTAGAAATTGCTTGAGGAGCTGTAGAATTAGCCTCTCAGAATTCTGAAAGGAAGTCTAGCAATAGCTAATGGGCACAAGATAGGTGTTGTAGAAAGAACTCGGAGTGGAAAATCAACATTGGTCCAAATTTTCTTCACAACTTATTTCTTCACATTCCAAAGAACCTTATTTTCCATGCATTGTTCCCTAACAAGAAATATGCTTTCAAACTAAACTTCGTGCACATTCACTCTTCATACAAACTGTTGTATCCATGATATGCAACCAATCAATCCACGCTCCACACAAAAATTATGAATGCATTGAAGAGAATGTGCCTAGCCTAACTACATGTGTTTAGTGCATCATGCAAAACAAAAAGACACACTCAATGGAAAATAAATTCCTAATGACACTGACTAATGTATTCAAATTATTGGTGAAAATATCCACCCTCGGGTTTACAGTGGTGGATGCACAATGGCACGACATCCATCCCCTCCAAACCTGCACATCCTCTGGAAGGGGGCCACAACTACCCTGTTAAAATATCAAGCTCCCGTTACTCTTCAATCAGTCTATCTTTATGTGTGTGACTGACATTAGCTGGATACAGCTGTACACATGTGTGACATTCAATAGGTCAGTGCAGTCAGTGATTTAACCACAATTAGTCTTGGTTAGTCATACCTATGTGTGTAAGTCTCTTTCAGTTAGTATGATGAAGGAATAATGGAAGAATAATAACAATGAGCTGAGGCTCATCTTCTGCTCCACTCTGTCTCTCTCCCTCTCTTCCAACATGGTATCAAAGCATGAACACTTGAAGCCTGAAGGCTTGGCAGTGGCCATTCGACATCAAGACATCATATCTGTAGAAAACGTCATCAAAGGAGACAGTGCATGCAGCCCGTTTTTTTTGCAGAAGCTACATCTTGGTACAAAAATGGGTTTTTGGAGAAACAACATGCTAATCATGACTGTTTCGACGTGGTCTGCAACTTTGCAGAAGAAAGTTTTCCGAAATTTCTCACATATTTTGAGATATTCAGTACAGACCTGTGCAGACTATCTATTTATTGTAGTAAACAATAGGTGATTCTAGGGCACTGGTGGATTTCATCCTAACAATGTATATGCCCTTATTATCATGCATTTGAGCATGATATTGGAGTGTTAAATGCTCAATTTTGGAGCTTATTTGTTGGATGTAAATAGTGAACTCGTTGTTGTTTTGAATTTGGAAACAATATACCTACAAGGTTGAAGTATCAGTAATGCTTATTTGCTACTAACAAATGCTTGGATCATACCGCTTGAGTGGTAGATGCTTTTTGGGATATTGTGAGTGCTGAAAGTCCAAAGTTTGGATAGATTTATTGCTGGTTATACCAAAGTATTGACTGGTTATTGTCTACAGGAAGGATATCTATCATCTTCACTTGATATACATGCAATATATTCTGATCGGTTGGACATGTATCAACTCCTGCATAGAGTGGCAATTGAATGAGATGTTTTGGGGCTATTTTGAGGTTTGAATACTCTTGTTTTAACAAATAAAAACTGCTAGTTATAGCAATGGGCTGGCTATATTTGGTACTGCTACTTGCATACAATAGAAACATTGATACTTATATGGACATAGTTTGTTGCAGGGATGCTTTGCCACCACCATAGAATTTTTTGAACTAATTTGAGCTTAGTTTATTCTCAGTTGACTGTGTTTTTTCATTATTGGAATACAGTTTACAGCAAGTACGTTGTTAGGAAAGCTGTCCTAAATTAGCAAGAAACTGTCATGACTAGCAAGAAACTGGTCCTGAACTGTAGGAAAAGGAGTTAGATACTTACAGGTTGTATACATCACTGTACCTAAGCTGCAACTATGGCAAATGCTCAAGGCACTGACAATATCACTCAAATTGCGGGAGAAAAGCTGGACAATAAAAATTTTGCTTTATGGAAGTTTCATATGAAGAATTTTTTGGTTGGTAGAGGTTATTGGGACTTATGTACAGGTGATGAGGTTGAACTTGAAATGCATGAAAGGAATCTAAAAAATGATCAGAAAAGGGCTCATAAGCTATAGATTGAGAGAGCATGCAAGTTGTTACATTGGTTTTCCTTATGTATATCAGATGCTATGGTTATACAGATTACTGGATGCAGTTCTCCAAAGGATGCATGTGACATAATCATGAAGAATTATGGAAATGTAACACATGAAAGAAAGATTCAACTAAAGCAACAATTCAATAACATGTCTAGGAATGACAGAAGCATTCAGGCCTACACTACAGAGATCAAGAACAGATCAACTTGCCACCATTGGATCTTCAGTGTTTGAGGATGATATGATTGCACTGACATTGAATGGACTTGGCAAAGAGTATAAAGCATTTGATACGTCTATTTCTGTGAGAGCTAAATCCCCTGATTGGGATGAGCTGATTGCTTTGGTGGTATGAGGAAGTTAAACTTGGGATGAATACAGATTCTAGTATGTCTCAAAGTAGAGACACTATTCTTTACTCTAGCGAGCGTAGTAGAGGCGGCAAAGTTGGTGACTCTTTTCAAGGTCGAGGAGACACTCGAAATTCTTATGGATAGCATCAACAGAATGCTTGGCATGTCACAAATACATAGGGCCAGCGTGGATTTGGCAGCTTTAGAGGTAGGGGGAGATCACCCAATGGTAGAGGTGGTGGAGCTAGTTCATGGCAGTCAAATGATCAGTCAAACAGAGATAAGGACTATTATTATTGCGGCAGATATGGACACATTGCAAAGGATTGTTACAAGAAGCAGGGAGATATGAAGGCAAAGGGCAAATAGCATGGGCACTATGCATCTTCTAGCGGTGCTCATGATGAGCAGGTTGATATATTGTTTGCCATGCAGCATGTGTCTAAGTATGCATCTAGGTAGAACAAAGATGAGAGATGGTACATTGATTCATGAGCTTCAAATCATATGACACCCCATGGAGAATGGTTTGATGAGATGGTTGTAGGTTTGCATGGACATGTTTGTACTGGGGATGACACCCAACATACTATTCAGCATAGAGTTGTATCTTTTTTGATGCCTGATGGCAAGAAAAAGAGTTTGCATGATGTACTACATGTGCCTACAATAACCAAGAATATTTTGTCAGTTAGACAGATGGCAGAATAGAATCTACATGTGAGATTTAATAGAGATGGATGCTTTGTTGAAGAATATGGTAATGGCTGCAAATTGATTGCTAGAGGCCGAAGAGATGGCAGAATGTTTACTCTTGATGCGTCAATTCCAGAATTGAAAGTAGCCATGTTTGCACATGATGATGGTGCTATACGGGATGTTGAGATATGGCATAAGAGGATTGGCCATGTGAATGTACAAAAGCTAAAATCTATGCAGCAGAAGGAGATTGTGCTTGGACTGCATAAGTTCAAGTATCATGACTTTGGACATGTATATGATGCATGTCAGTTTGGAAAGCAAGCATGGTTTCCATTTATGAGACATGTACGGAATAGCTCACGACCCTTGCAATTGATACATCTAGATGTATGGGGTCCGTCTCATAATGCTTCATTTAGTGGTGCTCATTATTATGCATCCTTCATTGATGATTTCAGCAGGTATACTTGGCTTTACATACTGAAACATAAGGATGATGTGTTTGAAGCATGCTGAAAAAGAGTTGAGCTGTAAAATTTCATGTCTTAGATCAGATGGAGGTAGAGAATATGTCTCTAATTACTTTGACATGTACCTTGCTAAACATGGGATCAGAAGACAGTTAGCTTGCAGCTATACATCGCAGAAAAATGGTGTAGAAAAAAGGAAAAATAGGGTATTGATGGAATCAACAAGAGTTATGCTGAGAGGCAGTAATGACTACTGTCTATGTGCTAAATAGAACCCCTATAGCAGAGATTCATGATGTAACTCCATATGAGAGGTTGTATGGTCATAATCCTGATATTTCACACTTGAAGGTATTTGGCAGCATTGCATATGTCCATGTTGTTGATGAAAAGAGGAAAAAATTGAATCCTAAAGCTGTCAAGAGTGTGTTCCTTGGTAATGCACAAGATTCGAAATCTTACGAGTGTTATGTACCGTCTACACATGAGACATTGATTAGCAGAGATGTTGTTTTTTATGAGCTGGCATTCAGCCCACCATTATGCATATATGGCTGTTGATAGGTTATAAAGAAACTACAAAGTTTGATGATGCAATTACAGATGATAACTGGTGTATTGCAATGGATGAGGAGTATACAACCCTCGCTGAAAATGAGACATGGGAATTGGTTGAGTTACCTAAAGGCAAAGTCCCCATTGGCTGCAAATGGGTGTAGAAGGTCAAGTGCAAGTCAGATGGTTTGTTAGAACGCTATAAGGCCAGGCTGGTTGCAAAAGGGCATGCACAACAATATGGCCTTGACTATGAGGAGACTTTCAAACCAGTGGCTAAAATGGCAACAATCAAAACTGTCATTGCTTTAGTAGCATGCAAAGGCTCAAAATTATGGCAAATGGAGGTCAAGAATTCTTTCTTGAATGGTGATTTGGTTGAGGAAGTATATATGGAGCAGCCTAAAGGTAATGTTCACCTGGACTTTCCTACACATGTATGTAAGATGAAAAAGGCTTTATATGGACTAAAATATGCACCTAGAGCATGGATGCTCGGATCATTAGTTATTTATAGCAACATGGATTTAGATTGGGTGATGCAGATCACAGTCTGTTCATGAAGAAGACAGATCATGGATATGTGTTTCTAGTGGTTTATATAAATGATCTTAACATCACTAGAGATGATGAAGAGGGCATTGCTGAAATTAAATCATGTTTAAAGGCTGAATTCAGAGTCAAAGACCTTGGTGAACTAAAGTATTTTCTTGGGATTGAGGTAGTCTCTACGCCTTAAGGTATATGGCTGCTACAGAAGAAGTATGCTCATGACTTGTTAGAAAAGTATTGCATGGCTGAATGCAAGCCTGTGGAGACACCTCTTGATCAGAATGTCAAGTTGTAAATTGATGTTGGGAATGACATAGAGAATGTGACCATGTCTTAAAAAATGGTGGACAACTTGATATACTTGAGTGTTACTCGCGTCCTGACTTATGTTATGCAGTGGGGCTGATTAGCTAGTTCATGCAAAAGCCTCGCAAACCACATTTAGATGCAATCAGGAGGATCATGAGATATGTAAAGGGTACTACAGGTTATGGGCTGTTTTATGCATATGGAAAATCTCTTGACTTGACAGGGTTTATTGATGCTGATGGGGTTGGTTGTGCCTATGACAAGAGGTCAACTAGTGGCTATGCATTTGGATTGGGTAATAGTATGACTAGTTGGCTTTGTTGCATTTTCTAGTATAAAAGCTAAGTATAGAGGAGATGCCTTAGCGGTTTGCAAAGAAGTTTGGTTGATGAAACTTCTCAAAGTAATGGAAATGCAGCTGGAAAGTAGAGTGAGATTGCATTGTGATAACCTCAGCAGTGTTATGTTGGCTAGCAATCCTGTCTACCATGCTAGGTCCAAACATATTTAGGTTCACTAGCATTTCATTAGAGAAATGGTTCTTACAGGGTAGATTGACTTGATTCATGTGAAGACTGAAGACGAGGTAGCAGACATATTCACCAAGTCTCTTAGTAAAGAAAAGTTCATATACTTCAAACAACTACTTGGAGTTTATCAGATGGTTTGAGCTTGAGAGGGAGTGTTAGAATATCAAGATCCCATTACTCTTCAATTAGTCTATCTTTATGTATGTGATTGACATTAGCTGGATACAGTTGTACACATGTGTGACATTCAATAAGTCAGTGTAGTCAGTGATTTAACCACAATTAGTCTTAGTTAGTCATACCTATGTGTGTAAGTCTCTTTTTTTTGTATGATGGAAAAATAATGGAAGAAGAACAACAATGAGGTGAGGCTCATCTTCTGCTCCACTTTGTCTCTCTCCCTCTCTTCCAACATACCCATCATCATCACTGCCAAGCTCGATGGTCAATGTGATCTTCTCATATTATACAAAATCATATGCAATTTTCACATCCTCATCAACATAATCTCTTGGCTCAAGTCTATCATAAATCTCATCAACCAACTCCTCAATTGAATAGGGTGTATCATTTCTTCTCTTGAATAATTTGATTCTCTTCCCTGCAATCGAAATCTATAAGGCCATGCAATCAAGCGTTGCCAAGGAATATGTAGCATTGTCATGGACATGTTGCACCAAATAAGGCCCAAACCATAGTATCACAACCTTGTAGATAGCACTAAACTGATTGTCTAGACTGTTGTCATAGATCAAGACCCAATCTCCCTCTTCAATCTCTCTAGGTCTCAATCTATGTTTGCTAACTATCAAATCGGTCTTTGTTGTGAATTTTGGCCTCTTTGATCTTTTGAACGGCTCTCTCAATATCTTCTGATATCCCTCTCCAACTGACGAATACAAAGAGCCAAAAGATCCTCTTTAGTCATCTCTTATTGCTAACATGGTAAAGTAAGTGTGCAAATCTCTATAGGCATGACTGGCTTCTACACATACATTAACTTGGTTGGCATATATCCTGTAGTCACACTATAAGTAGTGTGATCAGCCCATAAGGCGTAGTGCAACAACCTAGGCCACTCCCCATAGCATGCTTTGGCCAAGACTAGCCAAGGCTTTCACAATCGGTGGATGGCCTCTTTCGCTCTTACTATTGCCTTCTATATTATATGGTGAAGTCAAAGCAAGTTTAATGCTAAGGCGAGAGAAAAACTCCCTAGCCTTATCAGCATCCAACTCACCTCTATTGTAGTAATTTTTCCAATGCATCCATACCTGCAAATAACATCCTCCAACAGAAACTTACAAACCATTGAAATAGATTTCATACTCAATGCTCTTCTTTCCACTTGATTTGTGAGATCTTCTCGTGCCAAAATAATGTAACACAACTACCATAATCCAACAGGCATAATAATTAAATCAAGAATCCACTTGTAGTGAATACATAGGGGGTAGGTAGGATGAAGCTCATCTCTATGCCTCACTAAAGAAAACAACTGACAATCAATGCATGTTTCAACAAATTGTGAGATATCTCTGTACATGCCTCTCCACCAATAGCTCTCTTTAATCTTATCATAAATTTCCCAAATATCTCGATGTCCAGTCCAAAGACTTTCATGAAATTCTTTTATGATCCGCACATGTGAAGCTCTATCACAACTCTCAATGGCTATCCTCCTCGCTTTCGTGGAGGCTTCCAAAGTAGCCCACTTAGCAGCTTTTTTCTTGATCTTCTTGAAGTCCACATCAGTCCACCCATCGTATCTAGACATGGTACTCAAATAATGACCAATCTCTAAATACTCTCATGTGTATACAAAGACTCATCAAAGCTTTCCAAAGCAGACACATGTCAAATATGATCAACATGCATGCCTAAAAGATCAGCCCCATCATTAGCATGATCAATGAAAGAAAAATCCATATCATTATACCTTGCTCGTGAAAGCATATCGACTACTGGGTTGTCATTTCTTGCTATGTGCGTGAACTCATGATTCATGGTGTAAAGGCAATCAACCGCCAAGACCCACAGACCGCTTATTGTTTCAAGCATTCCAAGCTAAGCACTAATGGCTACCTCTCACATAGCCAATGCACCATCCATCTCTATGAGTGTAGTGATCTTACCTCCGTGCCCGATCGAGTTGCCTCCTCTCCTGAGCACTCCGAAAGCTCCATGATCCAAGTGCAAGCTTCAAGAAAGCTCCATCCTCAAGCTCCACTCTCCAACCTCCATCACCGTGAGCAAGAGAAGAGAAGAGAAGAGAAGAGAAGAGAAGAGAAGAGAAGAGAAGAGAAGAGAAGAAGAGAGGAGGAGATGGAGAGCTTCTCCATCACGGTCCCTCACCCTCACACACTCACTCCCTCACACTCTCACACTCCCTCTCTCAAGCACAAGCTCAAGAAAGTGAGAAGAAGAAGAAGAAGAAGAAGAGATCTACTTTTTGCCAAACACAAGAATGAGCTTCTCATTTATCTTTTGAACTTTATATACAAAGCCCTAAATTCTATTTGGGTGGTCATCCCCTTTTTACATGGCTGTCCATAGCCTAGGCCCTTTTTTCCATTGTCCTCCTATCTTCCTAGCTTCCTTCCTACCGTCCATCTACCTTGAAAATTTGCACGGGTGAGAGCTCAACACTATTGAAATAAATCATGGTGCACCTTGCATTCTTTTACAAAAGCATTGACTTGCGCTTTTTCTTGTACACCTTTCTCCTTGATTCAAAACTTTTTTTCACTTATTGTGTTTCCATATTTCTCTTGGCACGCCTTCGTCTCCCGTTTCACTTTTTCCTTGACCTTATCTTTTGCTTTAGGTTTTCCCAATTTTCCACCTTGTTTGTTTGAGGGTTAACATTACCCCCTCCTAGACGAGTGCCAATCCCATGGCACTTGTAGTTGGGAAGGGGGACAGTGGTGCTCGGCAGCCAGGGGCGCCTTGAGGTTGTGGACATATCGTGTTGAGAGTGTGTTGGAGGGATTTCTGAAACTAGGAGGCTCTTGATTTTAGAATAAGCCCTAGTATTGGAAGGATTCATGGAGTTGTTGGAGGGATTTATGGAACTGAAAGGCCCTAGCATTGGGTATGATCCTTGGTGTTGGAGGGATGTTGAGGGGCGGGTCCATCTTTGAAATTCAAAATGGTGTTAGATGGATCCGCGCTTGGAGGCTTGGTTAAAATTTAAGATGGTGTTAGATGGATCCGTGATTTAACACTCTGTGGTAGCTGAGTTTGTCGGTGGTATTCCAAATGAGCTTCTTCATTCACATTCGGATTGGGGCTATCGCATATGCCCCTTTCTTGGGTGCAAATTTCCAAATGGCATGAGGTGTGGGAGATGAGGAGTGCATTGCATGGATGATGGGGTCTTTGGAGCTGATGGTGGGGCCTTTGCTTGCACCTAGAAAGAAAAGAAGGTGCACCACTTGGGGAGTGTTTGCCTGACCGTGGAATGTGTGGTGTCGCTGCTTGTGGAACTGGGAGATGGGTCTGCCTTGGGCAAGCCCTTGGTGGTGTCCCATACTTGAGGACCCAATTGGTGTAGACGAAGCGTGTGGTGCATGGAGCTCAGGGTGATAGGTCTAGAATGGTACCTCCCTAGGTGTGTTCTGCCCTTGTTGTGACCTAAGCATGTGTTGTGGGGGGTGGGGCTAGGTATGAAAATGCTAGGTGTAGTGATTTGTGGCGTGTAAAGTACTTTTTTTGTCTGATACCCAGGGTGCTCTCAGATTCTACCCCAATCTTCCTCAGATGTTGTCTTAGGGATCTAGTTAAGAAGGCATGGCTCTGTAGGTATTCCTTGATGTTAGCCCTCGCATTGAGAGGTGTGGTTGACAAAAAAGGGTGGTTGCACCTCGTGAAGTGGCTATCATTCATGTCTTCAAGGATCCTCATGCAAAAGGAGAGAAGCAGGGTTGCCCTCATCATGAGCTTAGCCATAGCAGAGCTATCTATTCCTAGGTTAATATCAAAAAAGAGTGGGGGGAGGTGGGCTTCCTCAGCTACTACTGGCTTTTATTTAAGCAGAAACCTAATGATCATAAGGTAATTACAAGTGGTTATAAAGCTTGGGTCTGGGCATGAAGAGAAGTCCTTGAGGAAGTGGTTAATAGAAGGATGCAAGCCCCCTATTCTAAAGATCATGCATTCCTCAGGAGTTGCTGCATTGACACTGTAGATCTTCGAAAAGTCATACCTCCCATGCATCCCCCTATCATAATCCACTCCGTGTATGTGAGGGTAGGGCATGTAGGCACGATCATTCTATTATTCATGTACTGTGCTATTGAAGGCCATCCATGCACCAAAATCGGTGTCCAAAATCTTCCTCCGCCACTTTGGCTACGCCTCGTAGCCTTGGGTGGTTTTAGGAACCTAATGGACCTTGTCCTACCAGTAGCCTATTGGCTCCCTCCTCCATTGTGTGATGATGATGCTCCACTCCTCGACCCATCAACTCACTAGAGTATTGCCCAATCAAATGATTCCTTCCACTACTTCCAAGGGTAAGACTCAATTGTTTAAGGCCCATGGGTAGAGGAAGGAGAACTTGAAGGGTCGGGATTGGAGCTCTTGTTGTTGCGAGATAGTCATCTCCTTCGGCCAGTCAATGGGGTGGTGATCCTTGTGTGGCAGCATGGGCTTGTCAAGAAGCTACTGTGGCCATGCCTATGCCCTCTACTAGGCTTTCTCCACAGATTCCCATCTTTTTCTTCTTGCAAAAATAACACGCTCGGGAACCTCGGTACCCTCCAGCTCTTTTGGGGTTGGATTAGGTAAGGGCGGACTCTGGCCTCCCTGATTTGTAGTTCTTCTTAGAATGCTTGCTCGGGGTAAGGCCCTTCCTTGGCATCTTGTTCCATAGAGACTCAAATTGGGGGTGGGTGGGGGTGCTCTTGTTCCTTGAATCCAAGTTCCTAAGCTTATCGGTGGAGAGACTAGCTTGTCGCAAGTAGCTACATTGTTGCTCCTTGGTTATGCATATGTCAATTGGAAGTGTGTGCTCTTGCAGGCCATATGGTAAATCTCTGGTTGTCAGTTCCAGCTTCCTCCTCATTCTCTCCACTGAGTCCTTGCCTTCAACTTGTGTGACATGAAGCATGGTGCTCAAAAAGGCTTGCCTCTATGTGTTGGAGCACACTTTAGTGGCCTTAGCTCTAGACTCTATGAGCACCCTCTCACATTTTGCTCTGTCAATCCCCACACTCTTTTGAGGTTGAGTTCCTCCCACTACTTTGCCTTTTCTTCCATGTCTTCCTTATCCCTCTCCATCTCTTGAGACAACATCATCACCACTTGTTGCTGCTTGCTCCAGATTTCCATCATCTGGGTCTTCTCCTTATCCTGATGGTTTAGCTACTCCTCAGTTATCCTCCTACCTTGCTCAGCCACAAAGTACTATTGGTGGGCTTCTGCAATCCATTCTGATAGATCTTCAATGGTTTGCACACAACTTTCAAGCTCTGCCCCCCATCGGTGCAGCTTCCTTTTGGTGTCATGACCATGGCCATTAGTGCCTCCACCTCCTCTTGGCATATAGGCTCCCTATGGCTTTGTTGATGGCCTTGTTCCTCATTTCTGACATGGCTTCTATTTCTCTCTCCAACCTTTCTCACTCTTTTATTATTGGCCACAGCTGGAGTACCAGGGCATCCTCCTGTTCTTGGCGTCGTTCTTTTGGTGCCTAGTCTCCTTCTTGCGGGCTTCCTTGTAGTTCTACATGCATATCTTCCACCTGTACCATTCGCTGCTAAAGCTCAGCATATTGTTGGATGAGCCACTTGTGGTCCTACTACTCCACTACCAAGTCTTGGGCTTCATCCTCTAGTCTCTGCCCCTTAGGCAATCTTTATTTTTTTGAGCCTTTGTTTCTTGGGTACTAAGTTTATCTTTCAAGCTATAAATTTCTTTTTGATGCTCAAAGGCTTGCCGTGTCTTCTCTAGTAGTAGGGCTAGTGCAACCTCTCTTTTGATCTCTAGCTCCACAGCAGTGGCCTTCTTCTCTTCCTTGGCCCTCTCTAGTTGGGCTAGGAGTTTAGCCACATAGGTGTCGCAGTCCTTGGTTGGGGGCATCGTTGGCAGTGTTGTGGTGGATGCTTCCTGCTTTTTCCACATTGGGTCATGCTTGGATCCTCAGCGTTCGCCGCACACAACCTTTTGGCTCCTGTCCCTGGTACCATCTCTTGTACTTTTGTGACTAAAAACTGCACCATGGATATGAGCTGAGTGGCGTCCATGGCAGATGTTGGCTCCTGTGTGGTGGAGGTGGTAGTGGAAGTTTGAGACGTGAGAGTCAAAGGGAGAGGGTACAACAAGGCCTTGCCCTTTCCCGCTAGGATTGGGGCTACTTCAGTGCTACTGCTTGGTTCGCCTTCATGTCGTGGGCTCAAGGTGGCCATTGTTAGATATGATCAATGCCCCATCCTCATTAGGTGCTACCAATGATCCATGTGCTCAAAGTTGTAAGGCCCCCATTATGAGGAGAAGCCAAATGTGAGCCCGGACATTGGTTGAGTCCTGACTTGTATATCAGATGAGGTCTATGTGACCGGATGGCAAAAAGGTGACCGTTGTGGGTCTAATCTTTGGGTTAGACGGAGTGGTTAAGCTGGTAGCAACTCGAGGCGCATTGCATCGAGTTGCGGGGTAAGGGAGTTAAAAGGGAGTTGTGGGGTAAAAGAAATATTCCCTGGCCAACTAGTGGAGGCTCATATGGTAGGTCGGCAGGCCGACCTACCATATGAGCCTCATATGGTAGGTCAGCATGCCGACCTAACGACCTTCGCGGGCTATAAAAGATAAACCCCTTCACAGCCATCCATCACTCATCTTTCATCCAGTCAGAGTTGATGTTCCAGCTAGCCTTAAGCTCTTCACCTATCTTCTGTTTAGATCGCCATCTAAGCTTCACACAGTGGAAGCGCACGGGTGGACAGAGCCATCTTTGTATCAGTTATTTGGAGTTAAAGAATTTACTGATTCTCCTCTTATCTTTTGTGTACTCTCTATCTCTTTCTCAGATTCTGTTCGTTGCGTCGTGTAATATTTTACATGGTATCAGAGCCTAGGGGGCTCTAGAGATCGGAGAGTATGCAAGAGGCAAAGGCTTCAACAGCAAAGAGAAACTATGTCGACTTCCAGAAGCAGTTCGGGCGCATCAGGAAGCGGTGCAGGAGGTGGTGTTGCTGTACCGGCTATTCAAACACTAAGGATTCGTCCACCAACCTTCAGCGAAGGCAAGTTAGATGGTACAAACTACACCTTATGGAAATTCAAAATTACAACTATCCTTGATTCTTATGAGCTTCTGGAGAGTGTGCTGGGGACTGACGCAGAACCACAGCCTACCCCTGACCCATCAAATCCTAGTGTGATGATTCCTCCGAATGCAGATCTTCTACGAACTTGGAAACGAAGGAATGCAGATGCATTGTGTGCCTTAGTTACAAGCTGTTCTGAAAGTGTTCTGACTTTGATTCAGCATACAACCAAAGTGTCAGAGGCTTGGAATGTACTAAGGAGTCAGTATGAAACATGAAACCAAACAAGGATTCAAAACTTGGAGAATCAACTAGCAGTGGAGAAGTTTGCTGAAGGAGAGACGGTTGAAGCATTCATCACTCGGATTAAGAATCTGCGGGACCAGATGGCTGGCATTGGGATACAAAAGACTAGCGAAGAGCTAGCTCGGAGGTGTCTTCGGATTTGTCCACAAAAGTTTGATGGACTAGTAACTGCCCTTAATACTCAGGTGAGACCTCAAGCTTTGACTTTTGAGGAGTTTTGTGCATTATTAATGGAGGAGTTGAGGCTAAAAGCCCGAGAAGGAAGCAACAATGGAGATGCTGCATTCTCTGCCAATGCAAAAGGCAAAGGTGGTTCCTCCACCAAAAATGACGGTGACAAAAAGAAGAAGGGCGGAAAGAAGAAGTTTCAAGGAGAGTGTTTCTACTGCAAGAAGAAAGGACATGCAATTGCAGATTGTCATGTCAAGAAGGCAAATGAAAAGAATGGTACCCTTAAAAGTAAAGGGAAAAAGACAGCCAATACAACTGAAGCAGAGCTGGAATTATTCATGGCGACCATTGAGGAAGTGTGCTCCTTGGCGTAAGAAGAATCTACCACTAACTCATGTGTGTTGGATAGTGGGGCCTCCCCTCACATGACCAACAAGAAAGATCTATACAGTTCTATGCAGCCTCTACAAGAATCCATCACTGTGACGGTTGGAAATGATGCTAAATGCCCTGCTGCGGGCACAGGTACTATTTCTTTTTTTGCTGCAAATGGTGAAGTCAAAAAGCTTTCAAATGTGTTGTATGTTCCCGAAATCAAGAGAAATCTGTTATTATCAATTGCTGCCATAACTGATCTTGGTCATGAAGTGAGGTTCAAGAAGACAGGTGCAGAAATTCTTGATAGTGCTGGCACAATTATTGGCAAAGGACAAAGAAGGAACAACCTGTATGAGCTAAGTGCTCTTACAGCCACCGCTGGAGTGGGTACAAGTAAGCTTTGGCATGAAAGGTTTGGACACATCGGATTTGCAGTGTTGAAGGAGATGCAAAAGCAAGGTATGGTTGCTCACCTACCTACAATAACTGAATTGAAGGAACCATGTGAAGCTTGTATGATGGGCAAGCAACAGAGAAAGGCATTTCCACAAGAAAGCAAGAATAGAGCATAGGCTCCTCTAGAGTTGGTGCATGCTGACTTGTGTGGTAAGATGCCTACATAGGCCTTTGGGGGATCTTCTTATTTTATGTTGATTGTCGACGACTACAGTAGGAAGATGTGGGTGTACTTCCTTCGTGATAAGGCTCAAGCTTTTGGTAAGTTTAAAGAATGGCTAAAACTTATTGAGAATGAAACAGGGAAAGTGTGAAGAAATTTAGAACAGATGGTGGTGGTGAGTTCAACTCAAAGGAGTTTGAAGGCTTTTGCAAGAGCAAAGGGATCAAGCGTCAATTGACGACACCTCACACACCTCAGCAGAACGGTGTTGTGGAACGCAGGAATCGCACCATTGTGGAGATGGCAAGATGCATGCTAAAGGGCAAGGGATTGCCTAACCATTTTTGGGCTGAAGCTGTTAATACTGCAGTCTACATTCTAAATCGGAGCTACACAAAGGCACTCAAGGGAAAAACACCTCATGAGGCTTACACTGGAAAGAAACCATCTGTCTCACATTTCAGAATCTTTGGATGTGAATGTTATGCACATGTTCCGGATGAGAAGAGAAACAAGTTAAAACCAAAAAGCAGAAAATGTATCTTCTTGGGTTATAATGATGAGCAGAAGGCTTACAAATTATATGACCAAGAGGCAAAGAAGATCATCACGAGTCGTGATGTGGTGTTCAAGGAGGAGCCGCATACAGTGGAGGAGGAGAAGGCAAGTTCTTCCACTTTATCATCAAGCGAAGAAGTAGTCCAATACGAACGTGTCCCGAGAGCTATCACTATCCTTAAGGAAGAGGAAGCATCATCTTCAGATGATGAGGAAAAAGTTCACCAACCTGATATCATCCCACCAGAAAAGCCATTGCCGCGCTAGGTGAAGCAGCTCTGTGACCACAATAATCCTATGCCTGCATCTGTTGAGGAGAAGGCAGACGGACCAAGGAGGTCTCAGAGAATAGAGGAGCAAAGGAGGGCTTCTGCTCACATAGTCAATATGGACTTGATGGTTGAGATTATGAGAGAAGTAAAGGAGCCAGCTGACTTAGAAGAAGCACTTGCAGATCCATCATGGAAGGCTGCTATGCAAGCAGAGTATGACAGCATAATGAAGAATGACGCTTGGGAGCTAGTGGATCGACCAGCAAAGCAGAAGGTTATTGGCACCAAGTGGATCTGGAAGGTAAACTACAAGGCTGATGGTACCTTAGAAAAGTACAAAGCTAGATTGGTTGCCCAAGGATTTTCACAAGTTGAAGGGTTTGATTTTCAAGAGTCATTTGCCCCAACTACCAGAATGACCACTATTCGCACGGTACTTGCAGTGGCTGCCCACAAGAAGTGGCCAGTGTACCAAATGGATGTTAAGTTAGCGTTCTTAAATGGTGACCTCAAGGAGGAGGTGTACATGGCTCAGCCACCAGGGTTTGAGGCCCCCCATTCAGAGAACAAAGTGTGTAAGCTGAAGAAGGCATTGTATGGGCTGAAACAAGCCCCTAGAGCATGGTACCAGCGGATAGATAAGTTCTTTTTAAACCTAAACTTCAAAAGATGTGCCTCAGATGCTAACTTGTATGTTTACAAGGATGGTAAAAAGTCTGTAGTGATTGTCCTATATGTGGACGACCTTCTTATTATAGGTAACTATGAAGATATGATCAACTAAACTCGAAAGGCTTTGAGTTCTGAGTTTGAAATGACAGACTTGGGCTTGCTGCACTATTGTTTGGGGATTGAAGTCTGGCAAGAGCCAGGAAAGATCTTCATCTCTCAAAAGAAGTATGCATGGGAGATCTTGAAGGCATTTGGCATGACCGAGTGCAAGGAGATAGCTACACCTATGGAGGTGAATGCAAAGTTATCCGTCGAGGATACATCAGCACTAGCAGACATTGGGAGGTATAGGAGGTTGGTCGGCAGTCTGATCTACTTGTGTAACACCAGACCAGATATTAGTTTTGTTGTTGGTGTTTTGAGCAGGTTCTCAAACAAACCTCATGAGAGTCATTGGAAGGCTGGGATGCGGGTGCTCAGACACTTGAAGGGAACTCTTGACTATGGTATCACATACAGTTTCGGAACTTCTCTTGTGGGGAACTGTGACTCAGATTGGGCAGGAGACATTGATTCCAGGAAGTCAGTTTCTGGTTATTGTTTCTCTTTGGGTTCAGGAATTTTCTCTTGGATTAGTAAGAAGCAGCCAACAGTGGCATTGTCTTCTACCAAAGCAGAGTACAAGGCAGCTTGTTTTGCTGCATGTGAAGCCATATGGTTGAGAAGGATTCTATGGCATATGGGAGTGCAAGATGAAGAACCAATTGTGCTGAGATGTGACAATCAGAGTTGCATCGCCATTGCCAAAAATCCAGTGTTTCATGCATGCACGAAATGTATAGAGATCGAGTATCACTATGTGCGTGATTTGATGGAGGATGGGATAGTGGAACTGGTCTACTATCCAATAGAGGAGAATGGAGCAGATATATTCACCAAAGCACTTACGAAGGATCTGCTTCAAGTTCATTTTCAGAGACTCGGCATTGGGCCGAGGAGATAGTTCACCTATGGGTAGACATTGAGGGGGGGTGTTAGATATGATCAATGCCGCACCCTCTTTAGGTGCTACCAATGATCCATGGTGCTCAAAGTTATAAGGCCCCCATTATGAGGAGAATCCAAATGTGAGCCCGGACATTGTTTGAGTCCTCACTTGTATATCAGATGAGGTCTATGTGACCGGATGGCAAAAAAGTGACCGTTGTGGGTCTAATCTTTGGGTTAGATGGAGTGGTTAAGCTGGTAGCAACTCGAGGCGCATTGCATCGAGTTGCGAGGTAAGGGAGTTAAAAGGGAGTTGCGGGGTAAAGGGAATATTCCGTGGCCGACTAGTGGAGGCTCATATGGTAGGTCGGCGACTTAACGACCTTCACAGGCTATAAAAGATAAACCCCTTCACATCCATCCATCACTCATCTTTCACCTAGTCAGAGTTGTTGTTCCAGCTAGCCTTAAGCTCTTCACCTATCTTCTGTCTAGATTGCCATCTAAGCTTCACACAGTGGAAGCACACGGGTGGAAAGAGCCATCTTTGTATCAGTTGTTTGGAGTTAAAGAATTTATTGACTCTCCTCTTATCTGTTGTGTACTCTATATCTCTTTCTCAGATTCTATTCGCTGCGCTGTGTAATATTTTATAGCCATTCCTCTAGAACCATAGGCCTCCTCCACAGACATGTGAATGGCCTTTGCCATGTCTTCATCCTCCTTTCTTTTTAGCTCTTTTGCCTCTCTCTTAGCTCTTCTCTTGATCTCATGTTTGGCCCTCTTGGACTCTTTTTGGGCCTTCCTCAACTCGGCCCATTCCTCCCTTGTCATTGTTTCTTTTGTCTCCTTCTGCAGCTTTGGTGGGGTTCCCTTCGTTTGTGCCTTCAGCTCTCCTTGGTCGGTGGATTGCATCTTCTCCTCTTCCTTATCACTTATAGTCATTTCGCTTGATTGCACCTATTCATGGTGAGGCAGTTTGTCAAGGGTTTCCCCTACTCTCTCTCCAACTTCCTCTATGTCCTTCAAGGCTTCTTGGATGATGGCCATTATGATGCCACCAAACCTAATGGTGGATGCTTTGAAGGAGGACTTATTGGATGATGGCCATTAGGATCCCACCAAACCTGATGGTGGATGATTTGAAGGAGGACTTCTTTTGAACTGATCTTGCTATAGAGGTCGAGGATTCTCCTCCTGCTACCATTCTACTAGTGGTCAAATATTTTGCCATGCTTTCAATAGTTTTTCACACAAAGACATTCCAATCTATTTTGCTTGAGGATCCTGTTGTGATGCTCTCCAACAACGGCACCCCGATTTTGTTCATAAGGGCATTGTACCTTTGACTGGAGAAGAGATTATGGACCATCTTTGCCTGCAGCTTGATCTCAGGATTTGGAATATCCGCTAAACTTACCCCATCCACTGTGTGTATGGCAGCCTTGTTCATCCCTAGCATGTTGTACACCTCCCTTTTTGGGCGTCGCTTGGTCCTGCTAGTTAAGCCTAGGGCCTTCTCCACCACCTCAGGGTTTAATTTCACCTCTACTTGGTAGGCTTCTTCCCCTAATTGTCACCATGCCACAGTTCCTTTCGGCATTGAAGCTCCTAAGAAACTCTACCCATTTTTTTAATTGACCACTTGCCCAACCTTTTCTAGGTATTTTTGCAGGTTACACTGGTCCAGGAGTTGTTTTATGGGTGGCTCTTCCATGATGACGTCCTCTAGATTCACGACATGCTTGAATGTGAACTAGCTGTAGCCCCTCGTTTCTATCGTCAAGCCATAATTAGTTTGCTCTTTCTCCGAATATGGAAGCTTGTTGCCTTTATCTTGCTCTGCCATTTCAGGTTTCTATCATATATCATGGTTCACCATTAGTATTCCTAAGACATTTTCTTGTTGGAAAATATACATGAATTGATCATGCTTTTATGGCAAGAAGAACATGCTTTAAGCAACAAAATGAATATTCACTTCCAAGATCTTATGACACTTTTCCTTGATTTCACCTTTCTTCACCTTTACCCCCTACCACCTTGGGGATGAGAAGAATCCTTCCCATGATTGGACATGGGAGGGGCAAGACATTTGAGCACCATAGGGTGCTATTTACTTGGGCATCAGCCAATTATAGAGATCAAGGTTGTATTCCAATTGGGCATGACAATGGAGATTATGAGGGCTAATGTATATTTGGGTAATGTAAGTAAAGACATCGGTTAGAAAGTCACCCGAGTTGATGTGGCTAGCAACATGTAGCTCTTCTTTTGTAAGGATATGATCAATGTAAGGATGGGTCAAGACCTGGTCATCTAGGTGTTTGGAGCGAGTGGTGGCCAAGACCCTAAATGAGGTTGGTGAGGCGTAAGTTGGGTCATACTCAGTTGTCTTGATGGTGCATTGTTGCTCAGCATTAGTCATTATTTGGAAACCTCGCTTCTCCCATTGGAGACGTAGGTTACCCCATTTTTGTAAGAACAAGGATTTAGAGTCAGTGAGGCGAGTAAGTTCCTCAATATCAATGGTTTCTACATGCCTTTGGGGCTTGTGGTAGGATGTTATTAATTGTCTAATTAGTGCGTGCTCTTTGAGATTTCACCATTATCGATAAACTCCTTTGAGACTTTGGGGGATGTTACGATTATAACTCGTATTCTTCCCAAATGCTGAATAAGGAATGAACCTCAAAGGCAAGGGGTTCATCAAGCAAGTTGAGGTCAAGTCTTTCATAGCTCCTAACAAACTTAGTAAATGTGTTATCCAAGAGCTTAATGCAAGTCACCAAGTCATCTCCTGTATTCTCAACAAGGTCCTTGGCGGCTGATAGAATTGAACATCACTCATAGGAAGGCCTAAGACCTATTGGTGGTTGGGGTGGAATTGAGCTAGTTAGTAGTGGTTTGAGTGGTGCCCCACTAGGCAATGCTGGATCTAAGGATAACTTGGTAGTCCGATCCATGCTAGCGCTACTTTGGGGTACTAAGGGTGGCTCCAATGGCATGGACGGTGCATTACTTCCCTCTTGCATAGCCACTGGGGTGCCAAGTTCTCTAGACTTAGATGATTCTAGGATATTGAGCTGCCATTTTGGTCGATATATTGGTTGGGTTTTTTTTACCGCAACCATCATGGGTTCTATGGGCTTTGCAGATCAGGCTTTCTTGGTGTTCCTTGCCTTAGCAAGAGTGGGGCTTCCTAGAGATGGGATGGTAGTTGATGGTTGTGGTTGGTCTATGCTTCTAGGGTATCTCATCTTTGGCACCCATATCTAGGTGTTGCCTTGGTAGTATCCTTGAGCTCACAACAAATCTTTGGGAATCCATCGCAGCTTGACTGTGCATATGTGCGACTAGCGTCAGATCGATCACGTAGATTTTGAATTATAGATATGGGCCCTACGGGGTCGTGTTTCCTTGCTGTGTGTAGGCCATTTTGGTGCCTTGGTACCCATTTAAGTGTGGGCTCTGCATCCTTCGAAATGGCCTTAGTTGGCGGTGGTTTTGTGGTTTGGGTGGGTTGTGATAACTCACGATGCCCCTCCTTAGGCTTGGTCCTAGATGGCTCTATCAGTGACATAGGAGGCTTTGGTGAAGCCTTACTACCCTTGCTGGAAGTTGTCACAATTCGAACATTGCCAATAGAAAGGTGAATCCGCTACAGATCATAGTCCACGTTGCAATGTGCTTGCTTCTTGAAGGTATGTCCTAAAAGCGTTTCTTGACTTGTGTCCTCCATATTTGGCAATACATAGAAGATGACTGGCAGGCTCTCAGAATCAATAGAGATTACAATCTTGCACTTCTCTAGGAGTGAATATGACTTTCCCCCGAATGGGCTAAGTTTAGCGTTGGTGGATTGTAACTGTGGCTGACCAATGCGAGTCCAATGAGCATAGGTCAAGACATTGAAGCCAACTCCCTCATCAATCAAGGTATCAATTGCATATGTGCATGGAGTGGTCATTGTGATGTGCAGGTATGCTGGTGCTACTACCTCCTCATTCTCATCCTTTGATTTGGAAATGGTGGCTACATGGGCATTGACAGGGGCTTCCAGCATAGGGGGCTCATGTGGTGGATATGTGGGAGGGTAGTAGTTCTTCATGCAACTGCCATTGAAAAAGCCTATGCACTCACATTCGAGGGTTTCAAGTTCTATGTTGCCCATCCTAGTAATGGTGCGCACTCAAAAAGGTCCTAATCCTTGGAATTTTATTTTCTGCTTGTGGCCCTTTTCAGAGTAGAGCAAAACAAGGTCTCCTTGCTCAAACTCGTGTTGTTTGACGTGCTTGTTGAACCACATCTTTCATCATGCTTTTTCACTAATGGAGTGGCAGTCGTCCTACTCATCATCAGAATTAGCTCCTCTTGACTGCTTGTCATCCTTTAGACTCTTGTCTCTAGCCTGCTGTCCTTTGTCGGTGACTAAGGACCAATTGTATAGTAAGTTTAGATCTTTTAGCTGGGTAGATTTCCCTCGCTCTGCCACGTCTAAGCTAGTATACCACATCCTACCTTTATTGCTTAATCAGAGTCCAAACACTTGTGAGCATTGTGCAAGGTCCGTGAGACCTTGGCCTCATAAAATTACTCGAACTACTCTACAAAGCCATATGGGTCACTAGTAGGCCGGTGTTGAGATATCGAGCTCCACTCGTGATACGCCAGGGTGACCGTTGTGTATTTATGTCATCGACTTATCAGTTGCAGACGCGGTTGGTACACCGCCCATGAATAATAGCTACATGATAGCTATCCTTATCTACTCTAGTTCGTGGCTCAGTTAGTATGCCACCTTAGTTAGTTGAGTTTGGGTTGAGACCCATATATAGGGTTCTTCTATTTCTTTGTACTTGAGTTCTTTTGGCTTACACAACTAAGAAGAGGAAAACTGTTTTCAGCCTCCACCCTTGTGTGTATTCTCCCATTGTGCAAGCAAGAAAGCTACAAGTGAGACTCCTTCCTTCTCTCCCACAATCTTGACATGGTATCAGAGCCTTGTTCGTGGTAAGGAGCTCAAGAAAGCAAGCCAAGCTCGCGGTGTTCTGGCAAGAGGAGCATTGTTGCTTTCATTTTCTGTTTTGGGAGCAGATCTCTGCAGGTAGCACAGCCGGAAAGTGCAGGAGTGCATTGTCTCAGGTTGAGACGCCCTTCGCAGTGAAGCAAGAGGGCAGTATATGCTGTGGGTAAGGGCTTTAGCCCTTGGCGACCTTGTTTTTTTGATTTGAGGCCATTTTGGGGCCTGTTTTGGAGGCGGAAGTCTTCTGCACGCACTCAGGAAAAGACCCTATTTTATGATGTGCGACCACTGTTCTACAGGTCGGTGAAAAGTTACTGTAGAAATTGCATCGTATGCTTGTGCGCAGAGACATTGGGATTTTCAAAATCATCCTTGGTTCCTGTTTATGCAAAATCGTCACTAGGAAGTGACTGTGTGGTCAAATACCACTTTCGTCAGTTTTGCAGATTTGCCTTTGTGAGGCTGAAGCTGTGTTCTCTGCAGTGACAGAATTTTTTGCAGGATTCTGTAATGGCGTCTGATTCTCTTTCACAGATTGTAACTGAAAAGCTTGACAAGAACAACTTTCAAGCATGGAAGTTTAGAATGACGAATTTCCTTATGGGAAAAGGATATTGGGAATTTGTTGCAGGAAATGAAGAAGAACCAGTTCTTCCTGATGTTCCCAATCAACAGCAAATGCAGGCATTCAAAGCATGGCATGATAGAGCCAGGAAAGTTATGTATTGGCTGTCTATCAGTATTTCAGACTCTATGATTGTGCATATTCAGGATGCAAGTACGCCAAAGGAGGCATGGGATACTTTGTCAAAAATGTACAGCACAAATACTCAAGCCAGGAAAATGCAGCTCAAGCAAGAGTTGCATAATGTGCAAAGAGAAAATATGAGCATCAATGACTACCACATGAAGGTGAAGAAGATTGCAGATGCACTTGCTTCCATTGGGTCGCCAGTGGAAGATGATGATTTAGTTTCTGTGACCTTGAATGGTCTAGGAAAGGATTATGTACAGTTTCGGACATCCATTTCAGTTCGTGAAAGATTTCCTGATTTTGAGGAGTTGATTGCTCTTCTAATTTCTGAGTAGCAGAGAAATGGTGGTGCATCTTCTTCAGGAGGAACTTCAAAAGAAGTTGTCTTCTACTCAAATGCTGGAAGAGGTAGAGGCAGAGGTAGAGGAGGCCGATTTGGAGGCCGTGGTAGAAATCAGAATATGCAGCAAACTTAAGAAAACCAGTCCTATGGAGGAGGACGTGGTAATCTAGAGGCAGGGGGAGCCAAAGAGGTCATGGTGGATGGCAAAGAGGCCAAAATGCAAACAGTAATGTTGAATGCTACTACTGTGGTAAAATGGGTCATATGGCTAAAGACTGCTATAAAAAGCAGAATGACATCATGAATGGAAAATTGCAACAAGGAAATTATGCATCTTCCAGTAGACAGGGTGATGACAGAAATGAGCATTTGTTTATAGTGCAGCACATGAACAATTCTGTGACAAGTGCAGAAGAAAGCAATGATGTGTGGTATGTTGACTCAGGTGCATCAAACCACATGACAGGTCATGCAGAATGGATGGAGGATGCAAGGAAAATGGAAAAACCAGGATTTGTGGAGACTGGTGATGATACTGCACATCCTATTGTGCAGATTGGAAAAATTCCTTTGTCTATGCAGGATGGGAAAAAGAAATACATGTCCGATGTATTTCATGTCCCGAATATCACCAAGAATCTGGTTTCTGTTGGTCAAATGGTTGAGCAGGGCTTGCAGGTCAGATTTAATCCTCATGGATGCTTTGTTGAGGATATGAAAAATAAAGGTCGCTTGATAGCAAAAGGAAATAAGAAGGGCAGAATGTTTACATTGGATGCAGACATGTCTGAATTGAGTGCAGCAATGTTTGCACATGGGACCGGTGTAGTTGCAGATATTGATATCTGGCATAAACGCATTGGTCATGTTAATGTACAGCGACTTAAATCAATGCAGGCCCAAAATATTGTTGCAGGATTGCCCAAATTCAAGGTTGCAGAAATGCATAAGATATGTGAAGCCTGTCAATTTGGAAAACAGGCAAAGAAACCATTTCCTAGACATGTTCAAGAGAGTAAAAAGCCATTGGAATTAATCCACTCTGATGTGTGGACTACTAAAGCTGCATCTCTTGGAGGCTGTCATTATTTTGTCACTTTTATTGATGACTATAGCAGAAAAGTTTAGGTGTACTTTATGAAAAAGAAAAGTGAAGTTTTTGGGCATTTTAAAACTCTTAAAGCTATGTTTGGAAAAGAAACAGGCCTGCAAATAAAATGCCTAAGGTCAGATGGAGGGGGAGAGTACCTCTCAAATGAGTTTGCAAGGTTCCTGCAGGAGCATGGCATAAAGCAGCAATATTCATGCAGTCATACCCCACAACAAAATGGAATTGCAGAAAGGAAAAACAGGCATATTGGAGAGGTATCTCGCGCCATGCTCAATGAAAAAGACTTGCCAGATTTTTATTGGGCTGAAGCAGTTGCTACAGCAGTCTACATAATGAATAGGACTCCCACTGCAGCAATACATGGAATGACTCCAGAGGAGAGGTATACTGGTAGGAAACCAGATATTTCTCATTTGAAAATTTTTGGTTGCATTGCCTATGTACATGTGCCAGATGAGTTGAGATCCAAGTTGGATCCAAAAGCTGAGAAGTGCATCTTTATTGGTTACTCTCTGCAGCAAAAAGGGTATAGATGCTATAACCCTTCTACTCGTAAGTTTACAGTGAGCAGAGATGATGTTTTTGATGAGATGAGTAGCTGGTATAAACCAGTAAATGTGATTGATGATGTAGATGCACAAAATGGTAATGAAGAAATGGATGCCTTGGAAGCAAATGCTACATGGGAATTGGTACCTTTGCCTAAAGGTAAGAATGCAATTGGCTGTAAGTGGGTTTATAAGGTGAAGCACAATGCAGATGGTTCTGTGAATAGATACAAGGCAAGATTAGTAATCAAGGGGTATGCACAAACATATGGCATTGACTATGAAGAAACATTCAGTCCGGTTGCAAGGATGGCAACCGTAAGAGCAGTCATTGCTATGGCTGCATCAAAGGGATGGTCTTTACATCAGATGGATGTAAAGAATGCCTTCTTGCATGGTGATTTGCAAGAAGAGGTCTATATGGAGCAGCCACCAGGTTATGTGCACGCTGTTCATCCTGAGTTTGTTTGTAGGTTGAAGAAAGCCTTGTATGGCTTGAAGCAAGCACCTAGAGCATGTTCTGACAAGATAGGACAGTATCTTGTCACTATTGGCTTTCAGATTTTCAAGGCAAATTTCTCACTTTATGTGAGAAAAACAGAGAAAGGTATTATGCTACTTGTCATTTATGTTGATGATTTGATTATGACAGGTGACAGTGATGAAGATATCCTTCATGTGAAAATGCTATTGAAGCAGAAGTTTGAGATGAAGGATTTGGGAGAGCTGCGTTATTTCTTGGGCATTGAGGTGATTAGATCACCAAGTGGGATACAGCTCTTGCAGAGGCAATATGGATTGGACATGCTGTCCAAATATGGGATGACAGGCTGTAAGCCTATTTCAGTTCCTTTGGAGCAGAATGTGTATTACAAGGCCAGATTTGAGCTATGCTGTTGGATTGGTAAGTCAGTTTATGCAGGCTCCAAGGAAACCACATTTGGATGCGGCTAGACGCATACTCAGGTATGTGAAGTCCACATTGCAGTATGGACTATTTTATGAGACTGGGGTTCAGATACAGTTGCATGGATACACTGATGTTGATTGGGCTAGTAGCATTTCTGATAGACGATCCACCAGTGGATATGTGTTCTCTTTTGGGAGTGCTGCAGTCACTTGGAGCAGCAAGAAACAGCCTACAGTTGCCTTGTCGAGCACAGAGGCTGAGTACAGGGGTGCAGCAATGGCTGCATGTGAGGTAGCTTGGTTGCATGAGCTACTTTATGATATGCATCAGTCTATAGATGGGCCAGTTGTCATTTATTGTGACAACATGAGTAGTATACACTTGGCAAATAACCCAGTCTATCATGCTAGAACAAAGCATATTGAGGTGCATTATCACTATGTGCGAGAGAGGGTTTTACTAGGTCTTATTGATCTAGTTTATGTCAGCACAGAGGATCAGGTAGCTGACATATTCACGAAGGCATTGGGCGCAGAGAAGCTGCGCAAGTTCAGAGACCTGCTTGGTGTGCAGGAATTGGGATTGAGCTCGAGGGGGAGTGTTGAGATATCGAGCTCCACTCGTGATACGCCAGGGTGACCGTTGTGTATTTATGTCACCGACTTATCAGTTGCAGACGCGGTTGGTACACCGCCCATGAATAATAGCTACATGATAGCTATCCTTATCTACTCTAGTTCGTGGCTCAGTTAGTATGCCACCTTAGTTAGTTGAGTTTGGTTTGAGACCCATATATAGGGTTCTTCTATTTCTTTGTACTTGAGTTCTTTTGGCTTACACAACTAAGAAGAGGAAAACTGTTTTCAGCCTCCACCCTTGTGTGTATTCCCCCATTGTGCAAGCAAGAAAGCTACAAGTGAGACTCCTTCCTTCTCTCCCACAATCTTGACAGCCGGTACTTGCCCATTTTCTTAGCTAAGGATTTTTTATTGGCTCTTCACTCCTTGAGTAATTCCTAGGCCTAAGAGTAGAGAGGTTGTTGCTAATGCTACTCCACTCTGTTTGGCAGTTGTGTTGTCCATGAGATGCTTAGTCACAAGCTCGCTCAGCGTGAGGTCTTCCTCTAGTGCACTCTCTCTACGCGTTTGGTCCTGCCTTGATTTTATTGGCTAAGGCTAGCATGCGTTGAGCTTCATGCACACTTATGTCATGTTGCAACTTCCTAACTCTCTACTCGTGGTTGTAGGTTGCTATGCCCTACAGCACTTTCCTAACTACTTTCCTTTCTTCCTCTAGGCTTGTCACTACCTCCTCTACTAGCCTACCATTGATTACTGTTCTGGTTAGCAAGTCATATTCATTGACCATGTCTTGGACCATGACCAGGAATTCACCCAAGTCTAGTTGATTGTCTCCCTAGTCTATGTTTGCTCTTGACATCATTCCTGCTTCCTGCTCTACAAAGTTGTGGATTAGTCCAAATAGCTCTGGTAGCACTTTGCCCTCAATATTTCTGTCCTTTCAATCCCCTTACCATCTTTGCGGGTCTTTTTAATGGGGCTCTGAGGCACCTGACTATGTTTTGGGGTCTTCTCCAACTGGTGAGTTCCTTCAAGTTATTAAGGTTGCATGTATTCCTTGTTATCGAAAAAAGTCCTCAACTTATGTATATTCAGTGATGGTTCTCTGTTATGCATGGTGCAAAATTAGGCTTTCTATCATTTTGCAGTGCATTTTTGTGGAAGACATCACTGTGTGGGATGCATCTATGACATGATTATGCAATTCTAGCTACCCCCCCTTCATTTCTACGACCTAATATGGCTTTACATGTGGTCTCTAGTTGCTCTTAAGGGTAGTACGGGGTCTATGCTACTCCCTCTATGCTCTATCAAGGATGGGTTACAGTATAGAGGTCAATCCTTGGGCTATAAGCCTAGTCCACCAGGCTCCTAGAGTCTACCTTTAAGTGGCATAGTTATGTTTTCCTCTAGTTCTTGGCTTTGGCGAGCCAGGGTGGGTAACTTGAGGTGTTCGGGAATGTGTCCCAATAAGTGGTCCTACTCCTAGTTCTTTTGTCTTCTGCCTAATTGGTATGATTCCCAGAATCGGACAGTCCTAGGTGGTCCAACTCTCAGAGTCGGAGGACCGATCCTAGGTGGTTCGACTCGTCTAGTCCAAACCCGAAAGGTGGTCTGCCTATTCATGTGGTCTGATTGTAGTTTTTGGTCAAAATCCTAGACTATAGAATGGTTTGATTGTTGTGCATGTCCGATTAGACAAATGGGGTGCTCGACTGCATGGGTAGTTCAATTCGCGAAGGTTGTCTAATTGGATGGTTGGATATTTGATCGGATGGTTGGTCCAATTTTTGTGCGTCTGATTTTGGGAATCCGACGTCTGATTTGACAAGTGTCTGATTCTAGAATGGTTTGATTTTTAAAATCAAAGCGGGTATGTTCGACCGGACAAAGCTGTTGGTCCGATTCTATGATTTGAGTGCCATGATCGGATGGGTCGAGTGTGCGATCGGACAGGTTGTGTGTCCGATTATGGGTTGTCGGATTTTTGAAACCAAACAGGGTGTCTGATCAGACTAGATAGGGTTGTCCAAGTGGTCCAACTCTGGAAATCAGACATTGTGGAGCGGCATCCGATTCCGTCGGCCCAAACGCATGTCGATCACTTATTTTCCCAAAACATCTAGGATAGATGTCACTAGTGGCTACCAAAACTTCCAGGAATCAAAGAGAGGTGTGGGCCAAGGGCATTCCATACTTGAATCTCACTGAAAGTGCCGATACGCTCCAATCGATCTGGTGTAGGCCTAGACTTGCAAGCTCTCTCTCTCTCTCTCTCAAGCTCTCCTTAACCTTTTCAAATGCAAAATAAGGTCTTCCTTGCCACTCCTGGCCTCTTATTGCCCTGCCCAGGTCTGCACTCACCTTAGTCTTGTTCCTCTTATTGGCATTTAACCCAGAATTTCATTTTTTTCCCCTTCTTTTCCTTGTTTCAGTCTTTATATGGTAGGAGAAACCCTATTGTGTGCTCACACTATTTTGCTCCTATCCTACCTAATTGTAAACAAAAATCGTAAAGAGAACACCTATACTACTACAACCTACCTATCCAAATCTGAAAAACCAAAAACCTACTTGCTAAGGAGATCGAATACCTCTTCAAACTCCCTCACTTCCTACCTATCTACCTCAAGCACTGGTTTGGGAAAAACCCTACTTCAATGCTCGATTCGAAGTGTGCAAGCACTCATGGCTTGCATTCATTGGTCCTGGCAAACGGAACCAAAATGTAGAGGCCATAAACTGCCAAGATCCACTGGCCACTTATTGTTTCAAGCGTTCCAAACCGAGCATTAATGGCTACCTCTCACATAGCCAACACACCATCCATCTATATGAGTGCAGTGAGCTTACCTCCACTCCTGATCAAGTTGCCTCCTCTCCTGAGCACTTCGATAGCTTCACGATCCAAGTGCAAGCTTCAAGCAAGCTCCATCCTCAAGCTCCATGTTCCAAGCTCCATTGTCATGAGCAAGAGAAGAGAAGAGAAGAGAAGAGAAGAGAAGAGAAGAGAAGAGAAGAGAAGAGAAGAGAGGAGAAGATGGAGAGCTTTTCTACCACGGTCCCTCACCCTCACACTCCCTCTCTCAAGCACAAGCTCAAGCAAGCAAGCAAGAAGAAAAAGAAGAAGAAGAGAGCTACTTTGGGCCACACATAAGAATGAGCTTCTCATTCATCTTTTGAACTTTATATACAAAGCCCTAAATCTCATTCAGGCATTCATCCTCTTTTTACATGACCCGGCATAGCCTAGGCCACTTTTTCCATTGTCCTCCTATCTTCCTAGCTTCCTTCCTACTATCCATCTATCTTTAGAATTTGCATGGGTGAGAGCCTGTGCAATTGGCACTCTTAAAATAAGTCGTGGTGCACCTTGCATTCTTTTATAAAAGCATTGACTTGCGATGTTTCTTGTGCGCCTTTCTCCTTGATTGAAGACTTTTCTGCACTTCTTGTGTCTCCATATTTCTCCTCGCGTGCCTTCCTCTCCTATTTCACTTTTGCCTTGACCTTATCTTCTACTTTAGGTTCTCCCAATTTTCACCTTGTTTATTTGAGGGTTAATACATGGATTTTATGTACCCAATCCACCTCAGCATGGCAATATCTAGAGTAGAACAACTCATGATCATACCTAGAAGAGGCAAACAATCAATGTTGACCAACATAGCAACACCAATGAAGCACACTTTATCATTCTTTAGAGTCATGACAACTTTAAACAGATCCCTCCTAATCTTTGGATGCCTGCATTGCCACTCGTTTAGGACTTTTATCCCAAACCAAATAGCATACCTATTCCCATCTGCATCATCTTGGCCAACAGCCCATCCAATGCTAATAGGACTTGTATCAACATTAATAACTATAGGTCTCCAACACTCATAATCTGGTTTCCGAAGAGTCGCAACAGATCTCAATAATTTCTTCAGTTTCTGCATAGCTTTAGTATGTCTCATCTCCCAAGAAAAAGGCAGCCCTTTCCTCGAGAGCTAGTAGAGATCATCTGCAATATGAGCCAAATTAGGAATCCAAATAAGATAAAATACACAAGCTCCAAGAAAGTAGCAAGCCTCCAAAGTAGAAGAGCAAGTCTTTGCAATCTTCTCTACGGCATCATCCTTCGCAAGGAAAGGCTTCTTGCCATAATAATCACACATATTCCCAACAATCAAAACCTCTCTAACACGAAAAATAGACTTAAACCATAACAAGGTCAAATTCATTTTCTCTCGTATGCAAAAAATCCACTCAACATCTCTAATATGTGTGGCCACAAAGAACATGCATCCATGATCATCTAAAGTCTCATCCTTCTCTTTTTCCAAACAACCTTTAATAGGCAGTTCATCAATGAAAGGCATGGTAAGCTTTGGAATAAAATCCTATAAGACCTTGTTCATCCCATTCATCATACAAGCAATTGAATTAGTAGCTCCTTGCGGAAGCGTACACATCTGGAAAAGGCCTAAAGGTCTCTTCATCGTAGTCAAATCTCTGCTCTCAAGAGCAAGCTAGAATTGGTCATATCTAGAATAAAGATCACCAAGTGAATAGATAACACGTCCAGCAAAAGCCTATGCAAACTCATCCACAATAGGTCCTATACCAACATTTCGAATAGTGACCATGTTCACTCGCTATAAGTACTTTATAAATCTAAATGTCTCATTCTTCTTAGGAACTATGAATCATCTATTAGAATATGGAGCTGAAGATGGTTCTAGAATCCCCATCCTGATCTGCTCATTCAAAAGCTCCACCAATTTTGGCAAGTGAGCCCTAGGCACATGAATAGGCAGTAGATTCCAAGGGACATGTGGAATGTTAAAAAAATACATAGACATCACAAACCTAGGATCAACACATCCAATCTTGTGTGGGAAAAAAGAAAAAGCTTTCCTATGTCTGCACAACATCTCTTTAAAACATCTCACATCTTCTAGAAGCAAAAAATCTTCACTCCCAATCTTCATCTACTTCAGTGTCTCAGCTAAAAGCTTGTGTCCAATACCTTTGTAGGATCTTGTAAAGGAGGCTGCATAGAAACTCTCCTAATCATCTCATCTTTGTCCAAAGGTAGCGGTCCTACAACTGGTCGAACCTTCTTGTCAACTATCTTATATTTTGTATGTACTCTAGATTCTTTGCTACAACCTATAAATTTCAGCCCTTGTTGTAAATAACCTGGTAAATACAAATTTTGTTGTGTCTAGATAGCAACATCCAACTCTTTTTGCAAAAATATTTCAACAAGGAACTCTTTTTGCTGAGAATTCTCAGCACCCAAATTTTCTGGAAGCATGAAATCAATAATTTCACAATACATTGCTAGAGAATGGACTTGTAAGACATATGACAACTCTTGTTTGTTAGTTTTGAGCAATACTGAAAGTTCTTCCTCCATAGTATCCGAGCATAAAAGCCCATCATAGAGACCATCTACCTCGTCTTCTTCTTGTAAAACACCTGCAACCTTCAATGCTTTCTCTTTTCTCTTCACATACTGCTTGGTAGCGCTAGGCATATAAGAAATGTTGAAAACACAAAGTACATTCAGGAGATACACTATAAACACATGAGGAAAAACTACTGTTGCCAAGAGGCGAGAGCCTTCCGTGACTTGTACAACTATCTCGCAAGAGAGTGATACCTTACAAAAATCCATCTCTCCTATTGGAAGAGGAGAATCTCTTAAAGAATCCTTATTCCACTGATGGTTGATACGAACGGTCATGAACTAGACATCCCTCTTTCCCTTACTTCTAATCCATGCATAAGCAGACCCATCGTTTGAAACCTTAGTCTCTATTCAAGACTCAGCAATAAATGACTGCCCCAAAATAATCGGATAGAAACAAGAATTTTGCACAAAGAAATGATAAGACTCATTCATATCTCCAATAGAAATCTTCAAGTTCGGACAAGAAACATATAAATCTCTTGTAGTGTTGTTGGTTGCATGCATGTGCCAACCATGATCCACATCAATTGGCCATGTACCAGTATCATATCATCCATATAGTATGACATTAATCTTGGACCCATGATTCAAAAGAGAAACACAAGGGGTCTTTGCCTCACCAAGCTTGACTACAGCCTCCGTAGTTACATGAGCCCAGTGACTATGAGAAAAAGGACTACGAGACACCAATCTAGGCGCATCATTACTCTCAACATACTGTATGGGATGCAGTAAAGGCTGAAGAGTCTTCTTGGACTACATACATAAAGCTCCATCTATTGACTCCTTAGTAATCTCCTCATTAGAGTCAAGCTCCTCAATTTGTAACCCATAAAAAATAGCCTCAGCAACTGCTAAAGCCTCTCAATGGATCGTATCCTGTGTTGACTCTTCAGTAACCTATCATTTTCTTTTAATGATGTGGATGATAATATCATGAAATTCTTTTTTGGCAATTCCCAAGACTTCTCAAAGAGTAAATTCAATTTTGCAGTTAAGAATCCAATCCTCAAGTACCTTTTTCAAGTTGTTAGTCGTCTCAATGTCGGAAAGCAACTTGAATCTAGGTTGTTTTTTTGACTTTGGATCCTTTGTCTTTGGGGCTTTCTGATCTTGTTGTACTTTTGGCTTTTGGAATATCAGCCATACTCTGCTCTGGGCCTGAAGAAGAAAGCTGAAGAACTAGATCACTCATCCTAGTCACCCTCTCTGATCCTTCAGGCTGATCATTATCTCTTTTTTGCTTCTCTTCAACAAGCACTTTAAATCCTTGAGATTTTTCCATATAAGCATAGATGGAAAAGACATCAACTCGATCATCCCATCCAGTCCCTTTTCTGATCTCATCACCTATGACTGAGAGTTCAGTTGATGAAGTGTTTCTCTTTTTCTCTGTGTGCAATGCATAGGATCATAAAGGGGATTTGTTCTTCAACAATTACTCCAGCTGAAGGCCATAGACAACATCTTCTCTTGCCACCTCTCGCATCATATAAGAATAGCGCAAACGAGACTCCTCCAACAATTTCTTTATACCACCCTTACTAAAATTTGGTCTAATTGATTGCTTATATCTCCAAAACATATCATCTTGTCCTTCCAAACTACCAACTTCAGCCTTTTCACCTCTTCAAAATCTTGACAGTCCTTCCGTTCATGATCTGGACTATCACACCACATGCAATGGCAAACACGATCATTCCTAGAAGAATTTGTAGGAGTAGAAGAAGTTGGGGCTAAAATTGAAGCTTGATTATGTGGTTGCTGCTCCATTCTAGTCATCTTGATTTGTAGATCTTTTAAGTTCTTTGAAATTTCTTCCACTATACCTTTGAGAGTTGGTTTTGCAGATGGCCGTTTGACAACCATAGTAGGAATAGGCATAGGCATAGGCATAGAGATAGGATGAGAAATAGGAGAAGTAATAGATGGTGCAATAGGAGAAGTAGGAGAGGTCATGGTAGGAGAAGACATCACTAATGGTGATTGCATGCCATTCTGCAAGTGAGCCTTCCATCTCCGCCTCTTTGTCAGTGTAGAGACCGCATCAACAATATCTTGCCAATCCATTTGCAATCCTATAGGTTGCATACAATCTTCAAGAAGCTCTCCCAACTCATCCTGAAGTGCAGGATTAGCCACTTGCAAGAATAACTCCACTGTCTCTGAGTTTAGAGTTCTTTTCTCTAGTGCATCCAATTAGTTATATCGCTCTTCAAACTCCTGGAACAACTCAGAAGCAACAAGTCCTTTGTTGGGCGGCTAGACCCACTCTCTAAATGTCTTCCGCATAGCAATACCATAATCCTCAAGAAAATATTCATCTTTGAGCACTTTCTTGAAAACATTCTAGTTAGAGTCTTGCACAAACAAATCTCTCACTCTAATCTGCAAAGCAGGCATGTAAAGCCGTAAGAAATAATTACTCGAGTTGGTCGAAACTCCAAAGAAGCGCATCTGGATTTCAAAGGTGTTGATATAGGCTGAAATATTCTGGCCATCAAATAATTTGCGCTCACTAACCACAGCCTTGATCACCTTGGTCGAACCATGTGTATGCTCTTGTTCTTGATGCAACATTCGTTGTTGATCCAATTTTTGCTGATGTAACTGCTGTTGTTGTTGCATAGATAACTGCAACTGTTGATTCTGCATCATAATGACTGAAGAAATAGTTTGCAGTAAAGTCTTCATCTCATCAGTCGAAAAGAAAGAAGTGGTCGATGATGAAGGTGGATTATTTGAAGAGTCTCCCATCTTGATGATTAGAAGCGATGCTTTCACGTCGGGTTTAATAGATGTTACACGGATAATGCATAGGCATTCGTGATTGTCGCTCGCCACAGGGATGCTTAGGAAGATGGGAGAAAAATATGATGAAGAGTACACAACTCATGGAGTAAAAGGAATGGTGAGGTTTCACATTCGTTCGAATACATATGTGGGCATAGTAAGGCGAAGCGGGAATACAAGGAATTCAATCTTCACAAATATACATCATAGAGATATTGATTGTATCTCTTAGCATACCTGTGTCATCATTACTGTAGGATATCATTTTCAGAGATAAGGCTATCGCCGTCACCACCTTGCAATATAACTTGGAGAAAGAAAAATTTGTGATAGATCCATCTTTAATGCTCATTGTATCTCCCATGGCAATCGTAGCTGCCAATATGACTTAGAAACAAAATATTTGTGATAGAACCATCTTTAAAACTCATATGTGGTTTCGGGAATATCTTTGATAATACGATAGACTCAAACAGAAGCCTTCGATCTTTAGATATATTAACCCGTTTGATGTGGAGACACTCATGTTTTTGTTGACCGAGGATAGCTATCCTACTCGGTAGTTATAATATTACTTGAAATTGTCAGACCGAGAAGCTTGCACAATGCCGTCTATATCATCAATACTACTCTTTTCAGCCGTAGCTGCATTTGCTCCTCTTGAGAAGCAAGTTCTTCTTGCTTTCTATTCTCTAAAGTTATTGAACGTTTCCCTCAACATTATTTTGAGCCTCTTCATCTGCCTGTCGTAGCCGATCAAGCACCTCCTTCACTGCTTTGATGCCAACTTCTTCCTTAATCTGATTATATTCTTGTTTAGCCGATTCTCAGCTAGCTACAGTGAGCTGAGCAGTCCTTATCGCTTTTTTTAGTGTCGAGTTCCACCCTTTTCTTTACTATCTTCTTTTCACAAGATAACAAGTCCTTCGTAAAAATAGTTTGCTCTTTCTTGTTTTCTGTAATTTTGAGCTCTATCTGCTCTTTCATTTGCTTCCTCTCAATTACTATATTCCTCTTCATGTGATATTTCTAAACTTTCCAAATCTTCATAGTCTATCTTGAACTTCTTAGATCCACATATTTGCTTAAAAAGGGAAATTAGCTCCTTTGGATTCTTGGATGCAAATGATTCAACATCACCCTGAAAACCAAGAAGTTGCTAGCCTTAATGAGGATTCCTACTAGAGACCTCATTGTAGCATTATACTCATCCCATGTAGCGGACTTGTTGTTGATCTTGTACTTACTTGAGCCCACACTAGTGATTTTTTTGGCATAAGATAGGTGTTGTAGGAAGAACTGGCAGTGGAAAATCAACATCGGTCCAAATTCTCTTTACAGCTTCTTTCATCACATCCCAAAGAACCTTAGTTTCCATGCATTGTGCCCTAACAAAAAATATGATTTTAAACTAAACTTTGTGCTCATTCACTCTTGAAAGGAAATGTTGTATCCATGATATGCAACCAATCAATCTATGCTCCACACAAAAGTTATGAATGCACTACAGAGAATGTGCCTAGCCTAACTACATGTATTCGTACGTCATGTAAAACAGAAAGACACACACAATGGAAAATTAATTCCTAATAATGAAGCTAACTAACATGTTCAAATTCTTAGCAAAAATCTTGGCCCTCAGGTTTATAGTGGTGGACACACAACATCAGGACATCCAACCCCTCCAAACCTGCACATCCTCCCGATGGGCCACAACTACCCATCATCATCATTGCCAAGCTCAATGGTCAATGTGATCTCCTCATCTTTCACAGAATCATATGCAATTTTCACATCCTCATCAACATCATCTCGTGGGCTCAAGTCAATCATAAATCTCATCATCTAACTCCTCAACTGCATAGGATGCATCATCTCTTCTCTTGAATAATTTGATTCTCTTCCCTGCAATCGGAATATGTAAGGTTGTGCCATCAAGCACTGCCAAGGAATACGTAGCATTGTCATGGACATGTTACACCAAATAAGGCCCAAACCATCGTCTGGAAACCTTGTGGATAGTACTAAATTGATCGTCTAGACTGCTGTCATAGATCAACACCCAATCTCCCTCCTCAATCTCTCTAAGTCTCAATCTGTGTCTCCTATCAAATCGGTCTTTGTTGCGAATTCTGGCCTCTTTGAGCTTTTGAATGGCTCTCTCAATATCTTCTAATCTCCTCTCCAAAACTAACGAATACAAAGAGCCGAAATATCCTCTCTAGTCATCTCTTCTTGCTACCATGGTAAAGCACTCCAAGTAAGTGTGCAAATCTCTGTGGGCATGATTGGCTTCTCTCCATACATTAACTCGACTGGCATATATCCTGTAGTCACACTGTGAGTAGTGTGATCAGGCCATAAGGCATAGGGCAACAACCTAGTGACCTGCCCACCGCATGCTTTGGCCAAGGCATTCACAATTGGTGGATGGCCTCTTTCGCTCTTGATGTTGCCTTTTTGATTATATGTTGAAGTTGAAGCAAATTTAATGCCAAGGCAAGAGAAAGACTCCCTAGCCTCATCAACATCCAACTCACCTCCATCTGCAATAATTTTTCCGATGCATCCATACCTGCAAATAACATCCTCCAACATAAACTTACAAACCACTGAATTAGATTTCATCCTCAATGCTCTTCCTTCTGTTTGATTTGTGAGATCTTCTCGTGCCAAAACAATGTAACGCATCTACCATGATCCAACATGCATAGTAATCAAATCAAAAACCCACTTTTAGTGAATACGTAACAGGTAGGTAGGATGAAGCTCATCTCTATGCCTCATTGAAGAAAACAACTGATCAGTGCACGTTTCAACAAATTGTGAGATATCACTGTACATGTCTCTCCACCAATAGTGCTCTTTAATCTTCTTATAGGTCGCCCAAATAGCTTGATGTCTAGCCCAAAAACTTTCATGAAATTCTTTCATGATCTGCACTTGTGAAGCTCTGTCACATACAACTCTCAACGGCTGTCCTCCTCGCTTTCCTGGATGCTTCCAAAGTAGCCCACTTTGCGAGAAGAAACCATAAGCTTTTCTCCTAATCTTCTTGAAGTCTACATTATTCCACCCATCGTGTCTAGACATGGTACTCAAATAACAACCAATCTTTAAATGCTCTCCTATGTATACAAAGACTAATCAAAGCTTTCCAAAGTAGACACATGACAAATATGATTAGCATGCATGGCTGAAATATAAGCCCCATCATTAGCATCATCAATGAATGAGAAAAACAATATCATCATACCTCGCTCATGAAAGCATAACGGCTACGTGGTTATCTTTTCCTGCTATGTGCCTGAACTCAGAATTCATGGCTTTTATGTACCCAATCCACCTAAGCATGGATATATCTGGAGTAGAAGAACTTGTGATCATACCCAAAAGAGGCAAACAATCAATCTCGACCACCAAAATAGCACCAATGAAGTACTTTTTATCATTCTTGAGAGTCGTGGCAACTCCAAAGAGCTCTTTCTTAATCTGTGGATACCTGCGTTGCCGCTCGTTTAGGACTTTCGTCCCAAACCGAATAGCATACCTATTCCCATCTGCATCGTCTTGGCCAACAGCCCATCCAATGCCAATAGGACTTGTATCAACAGTAAGAACAATAAGTCTCCGACACTCATAATCTACTTTCTGAAGAGTCGCAGGCAGATCTCAATAATTTCTTCAGTTTCTGCATAGCTTTAGTATGTCTCATCTCCCAAGAAAAATGTTGCCCTTTCCTCAAGAGCTAGTAGAGATCATCTGCAATATGAGAAAAATTAGGAATCCAAATAAGATAAAACACAAAAGCTCCAAGAAACTAGCAAGCCTCCGAAGTAGAAGAGAAAGTCTCCGCAATCTTCTCTATGGCATCAACAACCTTTGCAGGGGAAGGCTTCTTGCCATAATAACCACACATATGCCTAACAATCAAAACCTCTCTAGGACCAAAAGTAGACTTCAACCTTGACAAGGTCAAATTCACTTTCTCTAGCCTGTAAAAAATCCACTCAACATTTATAATATATGCGGTCACAAAGAACATGCATCCATGATCATCTAAAGTCTCATGTTTCTCTTTTTCCAAACAACCTTTAATAGGCAGATCATCAATGAAAGGCATGGTAAGCTTCGGAATAAAGTCCTATAAGACCTTGTTCATCCCATTCATCATAAGCAATTGAATTATAGCTCCTTGTGGAAGCATACACATTTGGAAAAGGCCTAAAGGTGTCTTCATCGTAGTCAAATATTTGCTCTCAAGAGCAAGCTAAAACTGGTCATATCCAGAATAAAGATCACCAAGTGAATAGATAGCACATCCAACAAAAGCCTTTGCAAACTCATCTACAATAGGTCCTGTACCAACATTTTGAATAATGACCCTGTTCACTCTTGCTGTAAGTCATGTATAAATCTGCTGAGTGTCTTGTTCTTCTTAGGAACTATGAACCATCTGTAAGTCATGTATAGGCTGTAGATTCCAAGGGACATGTGGAATGGTAAAAATAACCATAGGCATCACAAATCTAGGATCAACACATCCAATCTCATGTGGGTATAAAGCAAAAGCTTTCCCATGTCTGCACAACATCTCTTCAAAACATCTCACCTCTTCTGGAAGCAAAAAATCTTCAGTCCCAATCTTCATCTACTTTAGTGTCTTAGCTAAAAGCTTGTGTCCAATACCTCGGTAGGATCTTGTAGAGGAGGTTGCATAGCAACTCTCCTAATGGATAGTGGGTCTATAGCTGGTCTAACCTTCTTGTCAATTGTCTTATATTTTGTATGTACTCTAGATTCTTTGCTACAACTATAAATTTCAGACCTTGTTGTAAATAACCTAGTAAACACAAATTTTTTTGTGTGTAAACAGCAACATCCAACTCTTTTTGCTAAAATATTTCAACAAGGAACTCTATTTACTGAGAATTCTCAACACCCAAATTTTATGGAAGCATGAAATCAGCAATTTCACAATACATCACCAGAGAATGGACCTGTAAGACATATGACAACTCTTGTTTGTCAGTTTTTAGCAATATTGAAAGTTCTTCCTCCATAGTATCTAAGCATGAAATTCCATCATAAAGACCATCTACCTTGTCTTCTTCTTGTAAAACACTTGCAAGATTCAACTCTTTCTCTTTTCTCTTCACATATTGCCTCGCAATTCTAGGCATATAAGAAATATGCTTAAAACACACTGCACTTTCAGTAGATACACTATAAACACATGAGGAAAAACTTATGCTGCTAGGAGGCAAGAGCCTGAGGCGAGAGGCTTCCCTAACTTGTACCACTTTCTTGCAAGTCAGTAATACCTAACAAAAATCTGGCTCTCCTACTCGAAGAAGGGAATCCCTTGAGGAATCCTTATTCCGCTGATGGTTGCTACAAATGGTCGTGAACTAGACAACCCTCTTTCCATCCTTCTAATCTGTGCATAAGCAGACCCATAGTCTAGAACCTTACTCTCCATCCGAGATCAGTAATAAATGGCTGCCCAAAAAAAAACTGATTGGAATGAGAATTCTACACAAAGAAATAATAAGACTCATCCACATCTCCAATAAAAATCTTCAAGTTTGAACACAATATTAGTGAGTTTGGGAATCTCCTAATTCCCATTTTTTGAATACTAAAAAGGTGGCACCTGCATAACATGCCCATAAGTTTCTCAAATCCATATGATGTGACCTATCATTGGAAAGCGCTTGAAAAATGGAATCTATTGAGCTATAGAGCGCTCAATTTGGAGTCATAGTGTTCAACTTATGATAAATCCAAAGATTTGACCATGTGTCCCAAACTTATGGAAAATTCCCATATTCCCCAATATGGTGTTTTTGGACAAGCAGCATACAAATATCTTGCAGTGTTGTTGGCCGTATGCATGCACCAACCATGATCCACATCAAATCGCCATCTACCAGTATGATATAATCCACACACTATGACATTAATCTTAGAGCCATGATCCAAAAGAGTAACAGAAGGGGTATCTGTCTCACCAAGCTTGACTACAGTCTTTGTAGTTGCATGAGCCCAGAGACTACTAGAAAAATGACTAGGAGGCACCAATCTAAGCGCATCATCACTCTCAGCATCCTATATGGGCTGAAGTAAAGACAGAAGAGTCTTCTTTGTTTTCATACATAAAGCTCCATCTGTAGACTCCTCAGTAATCTCCTCATCAGAATCAATCTCCTCAATCTGTAACCCATACATAATAGCCTCAGCAAGACTGCTAAAGCCCTCAATAGATCATATCCTAGGTTGTCTCTTCCATAACCTCTCATTTTCTTTTAATGATGTCGATGATAACATCATGAAATTCTCTTTTGGAAATTCCCAAGACTTCTCCAAGAGTAAACTCAATTTTGTGGTTAGGAATCCGATCCTCAAGTACCTTTTACAAGTGGGTAGTCGTCTCAATGTCGGAAAGCAGCTTGAATCTAGGTCACTTTTTTGGCTTTGGATCCTTTGTCTTTGGGGCTCTCTGATCTTGTTGTACTTTTGGCTTTTTAATATCAGCCATACTCTGCTTTGGGCCTGAAGAAGAAAGCTAAAGAACTAGATCGCTCCTCCTAGTCACCCTCTTGGATCCTTTAGGCAGATCATTATATCTTTTCCACTTCTCTTCAACAAGCACTTAAAATCCTTGAGATTTCACCATAGAAGCATAGGTAGAAAAGACATCAACTCGATCATCCCATCTAGTCCCTTTTCCGATCGCATCACCTATGGCTAAGTGTTCAGATGATGAAGCTTTTCCCTTTTTCTCTACGTGTAATGCATAGGACCATAAAGGAGATTTTTCCTTTGACAACTGCTCCAGTTGAAGGCCATAGGCAGCAACTTCTCTTGCCACCTCTCACATCACATAAGAAGAGTGTAAATGAGACTCCTCCAACAATTTCTTCATGCCACCCTTATCAAAATTTGGTTTAATTGGCTACTATGTATCTCCAAAACATATAATCTTGTCCTTCCAGACTACCAACTTCAGCCTTTTCGCCTCTTGAAAATCTTGACAGTCCTTCTGTTCATGATTTGGACTATCACATCACATGCAATGGCAAACACGATCATTCCTGGAAGAGTTTGTAGGAGTAGAAGAAGTTGGAGCTGAATTTGAAGCTGAACTAAGTGGCTACTTTATTCTGGTCATCTTGATTTGTAGATCTTTTAAGTTCTTTGATTCCACCATATCTTCGAGAGTCGATTTTGCGGATGGTCTAACAATCGCAGTAGGAATAGGATGGGCATATACATAGGCATAGACATAGGATGAGAAATATGAGAAGTAGTGGATGGTGCAATAGGAGAAGTAGGAGAGGGAGTGGTAGGAGAAGACATCACTGATGGTGATTGCATGTTGTTCTGTAGGCGAGCCTTCCATCTCTGCCTCTTTGTTAGTGTAGAGACCGCATCAAAAACATCCTGCCTATCCGTCTTCAATCCCATAGGCTACGTACAATCTTCAAGAAGCTCTCCCAACTCATCCTGAAGTGAAGGATTAGCCACTTGCAAGAATACCTCCACTTTCTCCGAGTTAGGGCTCTTCTCTCTAGTGGATCGAACTTGTTATATCGCTCTTCAAACTTCCTGCCACAACTCAAAAGCAACAAGTCCTTTGTTGGGTTGATAGACCCACTCTCTAAATGTCTTCCATGTAGCAATACCATAATCCTCGAAGAAATATTCATCTTTGAGCGCTTTCTTGAAAACATTCCAGAGTTAGATTCTTGCACAAACAAATCTGTCACTCTAACCCACAAAGCAAGCATAACAAGCTGTAAGAAATAATTTCTCCAATTGTTCGGAACTCTGAAGAAGTGCATCTATCTTTCAAAGGCTTTGATGTATGTTGAAACATTCTGGCCATAAAATAATTTGTGCTCACTAACCACAGCCTCAATCACCTTTGTCGCACCATGCGTATGCTCTTATTCAGATGCAATATTCGTTGTTGATCCAATTTCTATTGATGTAATTGCTGTTGTTGCTGCATAGATAATCTCCCATCGCAATTATCATAAGCGATGCCTTCACGTCGGGTTCACCAGATAATGCATGGATAATGCTCGGGCATTCGTGATAGTCGCTCGCCATAGGGATGCTTAGCAAGATGGGAGAAAAAGATGATGAAGAGTACACAACTCATGGAGTAAAAGGAATTATGATTAGGTTTCACATATGTGGGCATAGTAAGGCAAAGTGGGAATACAAGGAATTCAATTTTCACAATACATCATATCACAAGATTGAATACTTAGAATGCTTGAATTGATGCACTCAACGCATAGTTTAGATTAAGCTCAATGTATCTATTCTCAAGAGATCTTCAGAGCTTGGACACAAGAGAGACTAATAAATCATGGAAATGTTTGAAAAGAGAGGAAAATTGAAAGTGTATTTGGTCATGTTGATATGGTACTTCCAAGTATTAAAGTTCCAAAGGATGAGAAAGACCTCTTCCTAATAGACATATTGATTGTATCTCTTAGCATACTCGTGCCATCATTACTTTAAGACATCATTTTTAGAGATAAGGCTATCACCACCTTGCAATATAACTTACAGAAAGAAAAATTTGTGATAGATCCATCTTGAAAACTCATTGTATCTCTCATGTCAATCGCATTTTCCAATATGAATTAGAAACAAAATATTTGTGATAGAACCATCTTTAAAACTCATGTGTGGTTTTGAGAATATATTTGATAATACGATAGACTCAAACAGAAGCATTCAATCTCATTTGATGTGCAGACACTCATGCTTTTGTTGACCGAGCGAAAGCCATCCTACTTAGTAGTTATAATACTACTTGAAAGTGTCAGAATGAGAAGCTCGAAAATCTATGTCATCTACCTAATAATTTCCTAAAACCTTGTTGTTTCCACCATAGTGCTCTAGTTGGTCATGCTTATATCAAACGCGACATATGTTCGTAGGACTCATTCGGTGCTATGAGCATAATCATGCTAAAAGGTCTATCAGAGAAGGTGATAGCGAATATAAACATGTTGAGAGGCTTGCTTGAGAAGGTGATGGTACCAATAGCTATACAATAGTGGCAAAGGTGCAAGCTCCACCACAACTTGAGTGCTCACAGATCAACGCCACAGGAAAATCAAAGAAATCACCTATTGAATGTCACTTGATGGCAGCCTAGGATGGTAATCCCGGCCAGGAGCATCAAGAGCTCAACTAGGACTTCTTCCCCTTTGTTGTTATCTACATGACTATAGGCCGATAGGTCCATTCAAGGTATGTGCTTTCCCCCTTTTTAAACTCGTTGGCCATGCCTCTCTTCCCAATTTGGAGTTCGCGGTTCACAAAAATTGAGTGCTTTTTCCTCAAAACTCCAAAAAGTTTTTGGTTATAAAATCTTTTTCCAACGTCAACTTTACACAATGCCCTCAACCTTCCATAATGTCGTTTGCATAGTCAATACTTTATGGAGCTAAAATTCAATTTCATATACTTTTACTTTTTAGATTATCATACTACTCTTTTCAGTTGTAGCTGCATTTGCTCCTCTTAAGAAGCACGTTCTTGCTTTCTATTCTCTAAAGTTGTTGAAGATTTCCCTCGACATTATTTTGAGCCTCTTCATCTACTTTTCGTTGCCAATCAAGCACCTCCTTCACTGTTTTGATGCCAACTTCTTCCTTAATCTGATTATATTCTTGTATAGTTGATTCTCAACTAGCTATAGTGAGCTGAGTGGTCCTTATCACTTATGTTTGACAAATTTTTTTAAACCAATCTAATGGAGATGCAGATGATTACTTCAGGGCTCGATTGACAAAACCAAATTAATTTCAGAAGGTTTATGGATATCATACGTTCAGAAGCAGGTCAAGTACTGAGAGAAGAATTAGCACGGTCTTCAGAGAAAATAATAATCTGAATAATTTGCGTTCTCTCTTCCTTAAGTTTCAAGGTTTTAGTATGATTTTTGTCAAGTTTCACCATTTTCTTTACTATCTTATTTTCACAAGGTAACAAATCCTTCGTAAAAACAATTTTCTCTTTATTATTTTCTTGAATTTTGAGCTCTATTTGCTCTTTCATTTGCTTTCTCTCAATTACTATGGACCTCTTCATGTGATTTTTGAACTTTCCAGATCTTCATAGTCTATCTTGAACTTCTTAGATCCAAATATTTGCTCAAAAAGGGTAGTTAGAACATTTGGATTGTTGGATGCAAACGATTCAACATCAATGTGAAAACCAAGAAGTTGCTAGCCTTAATGAGGATTCCTGATCTAGGCCTCATTGCATCATGTCAAGAATCGCGTGGTGGGGGGAATTGCTCAAGATGCTACGTCGAACACACACAGAATGCACAAGGAGAAGCTCATTCAAGAGACAAGAAGAGAGATGGAGGCCAAAACGTTTTCTTGTTGGTTTCTTCTATTGATAAATATGTCATATCCTATGGTTGTATGTATCTAAAGTACAACCGTATGTAAAGTGTCTTTAAGTTTGGGGTATCTATCTTTTGAGGATACCATTTTAGTGTATGTGGACTGTTGGAGAAATAGAGGAGAATAATGGAGGAGAAGATGACATTGAGCTTCCGACTTCCCATTTGAGTGGCCTCACTGACTCCGTTTACTTGCACTTTCTCAGTTGGTATCAGAGCAGGGAGATTGTATAGTTTGTAGTAATAGCAATGCTCAGGCCTCCTACCCATTAGAATCCTCAAAGAATTTCTGATATCTTTTGAGAACCCAATATACTGGACCTTTTTTTTGTTTTTGCCAAGCACAGCAAACATAGTAGCTTGTGTGTTTGGCTCTAGAGGGGGGATAATTTTACCATCTTAGTGCTGATAAAATTGTGCAAAGGAAGAACAATCAAGGAAGGCGAGGACGAATCTGCAGAAGCCATCACATTGACAGATCTACATCAGTGCGTAGTAGGGCTCCTGTACGATAATCGGAGATTATCGTAACATTTGCGCAAGCTAAAAGCGATTGATGGAGCCACAGAAGATGTTCTTTGCATCAGAAGCCTCCCAACGCCACGATTCATTCCTCATGATCAACTAGCAACGCCTTATATAATTGATTCCAGAACCACCAGCAACTAGATTATATGCACCAGCAGTTCCTGGCCTAGATAACATTGCGTGTGTTCCATCAGCTTTCCAAGTTGACTCGCCATATGATGTTGCTGCTGCATATGCATCATTGTAAGCCCCTGGCCAATCAGCAGCTATTGGTGGACGAGCTTGGTAGCCCCGTGGGTTTGGCTTTATCACCTTCGATTCAGAGGACGCTGTTGAGAAAGTTGTGCAACAGGCATTTCATCAGCTGCAAGGTAAGACAGTTGAGGTTAAGAAGGAAGTTCCGAGGGAACTGTCTGTGCCAGGTGGTGGGCGCACCAGCAGTGTAGGTTTTGGTTCTAGTTTTGGGGCTCGGCGGTGAATGCCTTACAATGCAAGCCAGGGTCCAGGCTATGTCCCAGCTGCCCGTGGAAATGCTTATGGAGCTCCTCCACATCCCATGCCTGTTGGCATGGGTGGCTTTCCACCATATGGTGTTTCTCCTTATGCAGCCCCTGGTTATGGGGATAATAGTGACTATGGAATGGCCATAATGGTGGATATGGAACTCCATACAAGATGGAAATTGTTTTGAAGAAATCAGAGCGACTTGATGAACTGATGGCGGTTGCAAATGATGAAAAATGGGACAGCAGATCAGTATGAGCAGTAGCTTAGCAGCCTTTGCTACTTAAAGTCTTGTTTTTTGGTTTGTGATAAATCCCCTTCATGTTGGGATAGCTTGTAAGAAATTAACAGTGTCATATTCGTACGTCTGGTTATATTGCAACAAGTGCTATTGGACAATCAGCTCTTGAATGACATTATTACAGATAGTGGGAATTGGTTTGCTAAACTGGAAAATTCTGGAAATCTTCTACAACTTCAGCTTGACAAGTACTTTCAGTTTGGCACAAAAAATTGCATAAAATTTGCATGAAAAGTGGTCAACTTTAGACCCATGTTTTGATGCTTTTTTTGGGTCATACAGACATCGTGTGGGATCCGATTTGGATGTTTCTTGTTGGGAACTGAATGTATGACATATTGGCATCATGGATGGATGTATATGACAGTTTTTGGACACATGTATGACAATCATATTGCTGAATACCATTTCTGGACAAGTTGTATTGTTGTTTTCTTTTGAATTTGCAGCAGTCATAATGTTTGACACGGCACAGATCACTCAAATCGTGGGAGACAAACTAACCAAAGACAATTATAGTGTTTGGTCTTATAGGATGGAGAATTTTTTTATGGGTAGAGGTCTATGGGACCTCATAACAGGTGATGATGAATGTCCAGAAGTTCCAGAACATCCAACTAAAGAGCAAAAAAAAGCGTACAAGGATTGGAGTGGGAAGAATAGGAAGGTTTTGCATTGGATCTCCATATGTATTTCAGAAACATTGATTTCTCATATAAAAAAGGCAAGTACTTGTAAGGAGGCATGGGAAATCATAGAAAAAATGTATGGAACATGTATAGAGGCTCGTAAGATACAACTTAAGCAGAGATTACATGGTGCATGGAGAGGCAATCGCAATATCAGTGACTATGTGGCAGAATCAAGCAAATTTTAGAAGATCTTGCATCCATTAATGCACCTGTTGATGATGATGATTTAGTGTCAGTGACACTAAATGGGCTTGGACCAGCCTTCAAATCTTTGGATACCTCTATTTCCGTTAGGGGAGGCTCTATGCTTGACTTTGAGGAGCTTATTGGATTGCTACTTACAGAAGAAATCAAGTTGGGATTGAATGCATCTAGCAGTGGCAAAAATGTAGGTGGAGATAGTGTTTTCTATCACCAGAGAGGTCGTGGTAGCTCATCTAGAGCTAGAGGCTCTTCACTTGGTCGTAGTAATTATGGTTTTGCTCATGGAAGAGGTAACTTTGGTCGTGGTGACTTCATGCATAGAGGCAGGGGGAGATCTTTCCCTAGAGGTAGAGGACGGTCTAGTCCTTCTTCACAAAGAGATGGCACTTGTCATTATTGTGCGCAGTTTGGTCACTTTGAGAGGGATTGTTATCAGAAACAGAATGCCATGTCTAGGGGTCGTGGAAGGACCCAATATGGCCACTATGCAGGCACTTATGGTGGTACAGGTTATGGACCTAGAGGTGGATCGCCTAGAGGTCACCTATTTGCTATGGAGCATGTGCTTGGGATCATGACTCATCCTCTTCGTGAGAATGACTGGTTTTTGGATTCAGGAGCTACAAACCACATGACTCATCATGTTGAGTGGTTTGATAGCAAGGAGCAAATGCAGAATGTTGAATATGTTGCCACTGGTGATGATACTTTACACAAAATTACTCATATTGGTACTGTGCCACTTGTTACTAAAGATGGGATTGAGAACAAGCTTGGTGATGTACTTTATGTGCCCAAAATAACTAAGAATCTAGCATTGGTTGGTCAAATGATCAAGGATTGCAGGTGAGATTCAATAAGTTTGGATGTTTCATTGAAGAGTTCCATAATGGGAGAACTGGCAAGGTGATTGCTCATGGTAGAAAGAAAGGGAGATTGTTTGCTTTGGATGCACGTACGCTAGTGATTCAAAACTCTATGTACGTTGAGAGAGGACATGGGCAAGATAAGGATGTGGAATTATGGCATAGACGGATTGGTCATGTTAATTTGCAAAGATTGAAGAAAATGCAATCAAAACAGATAGTCCCTAGTCTACCACATTTAGGATATGTGAATTTTGATCATGTATGTGAGGCTTGTCAATTTGGCAAGCAGTCCAGATTCCCATTTCCAAAGAGGGGGAGAATAAGCAGCTATCCTTTGGAAATAATACACTCAGATATTTGGGGCCCATGTCAGAATGTTTCCATGAGCGGACAATGTAGATTCTATATCACCTTCATTGATGATTTTAGCAAGATGACTTGGGTATACTTTATGCAGCATAAAACTGAAGCATTTGAAAAGTTCTTGGAATTTAAATCTATGGCTAAAAAGCAGTTTGGATGCTACATAAAATGTGCGAGGTCAGATAATGGTGGAGAGTACATGTCATATGAGTTTTGTGACTTCTTCAGAGATCATGGTATCAAAAGGCAATTGACATGCAGGTATACACCTCAGTAGAATGGTGTGGCTGAAAGGAAGAATCCGATTATTGCAGAGGTTGCAAGGGCAATGATGAACCAAATGAACATGCCATTATCATATTGGGCATAAGTAGTGCATACTACAGTTCACATTATGAATAGAACACCTACAGCCTTGATTCATAATATGTCACCATATGAGAGAATGTATGGCATGAAACCCACTGTTGCATACCTTAGAGTCTTTGGATGTGTCTGTTATGTTCATGTTTCAGATGATTTGAGAAAGAAGATGGAATCTAAGGCTATAAAATGCATTTTCCTTGGATATCCTGATGAGAAGAAGGGATACAAATGTTATGATCCAGTGAGTAAGGAAGTATACATAAGCAGGGATGTCAGATTCAGTGAATATGAATCATGGTACAAGCCCAAAATTGCAGTGGATGTTGATTCCTATGAAAGCAATGATGATGATGGCTATGGAAGGAAAATTTCAGCAAACAACAAGGCTGAAAATCAGCATGTGGAAGATGCTTCAGGACCTCAAGAAAATGTGGAAAGCAGTGGTAGCTACAGTCCATGGAGTGGTAGATTGAGAAATGCACAAAGGAGTGCAGAAGTTGCAAAAGGTAAGAGACCAATGACTAAAAGTTCAGAAGATGAATCTATAGATGATGAGTATGGCATTCCACATGTTAAAACACCTAGCACTAGAAGTGCAAGAAAGTATGTGCCACCACATGCTAGATCAGATGAGACACACGGTAGTGCACCTCAATTGAGAAGGTCAGAAAGAGTAAGGCATCCAGTTGATAGATTGACTTATAATGGGTTCATGAAGATGCATTATGCATACATGGTATCTTATGTACAACATGTGGAGCCTACTTGCTTTGAAGAAGTAGTAGAGAGCAAAGAGTGGAGACAAGCAATGGATGAAGAGGTGGATGCACTAAGGAAAAACAAGACTTGGGATTTGGTGAAACTACCTTATGGCAAGAAGTCCATTGAATGTAAATGGCTTTATAAGGTCAAATGTAAGTCGGATGGTTCTCTTGAAAGGTATAAAGCAAGGCTCGTTGCAAAAGGATATGCACAAATTTATGGTTTGGACTATGAAGAAACATTCAGTCCAGTAGCTAAAATGATGACTGTGAGATCGGTAATTGCTTTGGCTTCTATCTATGGTTGGAGGCTTTATCAAATGGATGTGAAAAATGCATTTTTGAATGGAAACTTAGAAGAGGAAGTGTACACGAATCAACCAGAGGGCTATGTGGATTCAAAATACCCACATTATGTATGCAGGTTGAAGAAGGCTTTATATGGATTGAAGCAAGTACCAAGAGCATGGTGTGATAGAATCAGCAAATTCTTATGCAGTATGGGATTTCAGTAGAGCAAAGCTAATTATTCACTTTATGTGAGGCATATAGAAGATGTTATGGTTGTTGTGGTCATCTATGTTGATGATCTCGTTATTACAGGTACACTTGAGAAGGAGATTACTGAAGTCAAGCATTGGTTACATAAAGAATTTGATATAAAGGACCTTGGCTTGTTGAGATACTTCTTGGGTATTGAGGTTATTGACACACCTCATGGTATATGGCTGATACAAAGGCAATATGCATTGGAGATGTTGGAAAAATATGGAATGATAGGATGCAAACCGATTGATACACCATTTGATCAAAATGCTAAGTTGATGGATGATGGATCTTATGTTGAGGATGTTACTATGTTCAGAAAGATGGTTGGTAGTCTTATCTACTTAACACCATATTGGGAAATATGGAAATTTTCCATAAGTTTGGGACACGTGGTCAAATCTTTGGATTCGTCATAACTTGAACACTATACCTCCAAATTGAGTGCTCTATAGCTCAATAGATTCCATTTTTAAAGCGCTTTCCAATGATAGGTCACATCATATGCTTTTGAGAAACTTATGGGTATGTTATCCGAGTGCCACCTTTTTAGTATTTAATAAATGGAAATTGGGAGATTCCCAAACTCACTAATATTGTGTTACTTGACCATTACAAGACCAGAATTGAGTTACGCTGTTGGATTGATAAGTCAGTTTATGCAGAAACCATGCAAATCACATTTGGATGTAGTGAGAAGAGTTCTTAGATATGTGAATAAGACAGCTAGATTTGGGTTATTTTATGAAAAAGGAATCAAGCCTATATTATATGGATACTCAGATGCAGACTGGGCAGGTAGTTCTATGGATAGAAGATCTACTAGTGGTTATGCATTCTCATTTGGATCATCCATGGTAAGTTGGAGCAGTAAGAAGCAACCTACAGTTGCTTTATCAAGCACTGAAGCAGAGTATAGAGGCATTGCATTGGCAGCATGTGAGCAGACATGGCTAAGATTGAACTTATATGACATGGGCATAGAGATTAATGGTGGAGTCATTATGTATTGTGACAATGTTAGTAGCATTATGTTGGCAAAGAACCCAGTCTACCATGCAAGAACAAAACACATAGAAGTGCACTATCATTTCATTAGAGAAAAAGTCATTGATGGAGAGATTGACTTGGTCCATGTGAAAAAAAATGACCAAGTTGCTGATATCTTTACCAAAGCATTAGGTAAAGATAAATTTGAGTACTTCAGGAGTGCACTTGGAGTCTTATGTATGCAAGTCATTCTGAGCTTGAGGGGAAGTGTTGATAAATATGTCAAATCCTATGGTTGTATGTATCTAAAGTACAACCATATGTAAAGTGTCTTTAAGTTTGGGGTATCTATCTTTTGAGGATACCATTTTAGTGTGTGTGGACTGTTGGAGAAATAGAGGAGAATAATGGAGGAGAAGATGACATTAAGCTTCTAACTTCCCATTTGAGTGGCCTCACTAACTCCCTCTACTTGCAGTTTCTCATCTTCTTCTTCTTCCACACACTTTACAATGCACACAAAGTATAGATAAGATACAACATAAAGGAAAGTGGCCTACTAAGTCAAACAATGCATAACTGACTACACTAGTCGACTGCGCTATAACTATACTAGCTGTAAATAGGTGTAACAACCTGAATATAATAAGTAATGAGTCAGTGGCCATGTGAGAGTCATAATGACCACCAATATGCTAAGTGTAGACATGTGGACCCATCTAACCAGGCGGTCCATCATTAATGTCCGCATCTGTTGAGCTTGTCATCTCAACACTCCCCCTCAAGCTCAACTGCATCTCTGCAACTCCAAGTAAGCTTCGAAAATTTTAAAGCTTCTCTGTACCCAATGCCTTCGTGAAGATGTCAGCTATCTGATCCTGTGTGGTGACATACACCAAGTCAATCTCACCTGCTAGTACCTTCTCTCTCACAAAGTGGTAATATATACCTCAATATGTTTTGTCTTGGCATGGAACACAGGGTTCCTAGCCAAGTGTATACTGCTCATGCTGTCACAATAAATGACAACTGGACCTTCCACCTACACATCTAAATCAACCAATAACTTTTGCAGCCATACTACCTCATATGCTGCAACAGCAGCACCTCTATACTCAGCCTCTATACTCGACAAAGCAACTATAGATTGCTTTTTGCTGCTCCAAGTAACTGCTGCACTACCAAGAGAGAACATGTATCCGCTGGTAGATCTTCTATCAGACATACTACCAGCCCAATTTGCATTTGTGTATCCAAACACCTGTACATCTGTACCTGCCTCATAGAAAAGTCCATAATGTAATGTGGACTTCACATATCTCAATATGCATCTGACTGCATCCAAATGCGGCTATGTAGGTACTTGCATAAACTGACTCACAAGACCAATAGCGTAGCTCAAGTCTGGCCTTGTAATGGTCATGTAGATCAAAATCCCCACTATCCTCCTAAACATAGTTCTATCTCATCCCCAGCATCAGCACTCAACTTTACATTCTGCTCCAACGGGACTGAAAGTGGTTTGCATGCTGTCATACCATACTTGGACAACATATCCAAGCCATACTCTTTGGGACAGCCATATACTATCATCACATTTGATCACTTCAATGCCAAGGAAGTACCTTAGCTCACCTAAATCCTTCATCTCAAACTTCTTCTTCAAAAAGTCCTTGACTTTAGCAATCCCACTATCACTATCACATGTAATAATCAAGTCATCCACATAGATGACTATGATGACAAAACTTGCATCTCCCTTTCTCACATAAAGTGAGATATCAGCATCAGAAACATAAAAGCCAATATTGACAAGATACTCTCTGATCTTGTCAGACCATGCTCTAGGTGCTTGCTTGAGCCCATAGAGTGCCTTCTTCAACCTGCACACATACGTGGGATGCTCTAAATCTTCATAACCTGCTGGCTGATCCATATATACTTCTTCCTGCAAATCACCATGCAAGAAGGCATTCTTCACATCCATTTGCTGCAACCTCCAACCTTTGGCTGCTTCCAAAGCAATCACACATCTGATAGTTGCCATCCTAGCAACTGGACTGAAGGTTTCTTCATAATCTATGCCATATGTCTGGGCATAGCCTTTTGCAATGAGCCTAGCTTTGTACCTACTCATAGAACCATCTGCATTGTGTTTAATCTTATAAACCCACTTACATCCAATAGCTTTCTTACCCTTCGACAATGATACTAGATCCCAAGTCTCATTGGCCTCTAATGCAGCCTCCTCAAAACATGTGGGCTCAACATCCTCAATCACTTTCACCATATAAGCATAATGGTGAGCTACATAACCTTCAAAACCAAATCTTTTAACAAGATATCTGACCTTGCTAGATCTGCGTACATGCGGATCACTCAAATGGAGCCTTTACATTACTATGAGCTCTCTATACACCTGTGTCCTGACAGAAGGAATACCAAGCTCATCATCCAAGCTCTCTGAGCCACTGGAGTCTCCATCAAGAACTGCATCAATGCCATCTGACACTTTATTCTTTCCTTTGTCTTTACTTGTAGTGCTACTAGATGCACTTGAAGATGTAGAGCTACTCCTTAGTCTGAGACTAAGACCAAGGACTACCAGATGATGTCTTTGGTCCACTAAGTGTCCGTGATTCTTGCTTTTCAGCTTGCAAATGAGTGTCATGATCATCATCATCATCCAATGCATTACCACTAGATGCATACCAACTGCTCATTTCATCAAAGATGACATCCCTGCTCACTCTAAACTTACATGTGACAGGGTTATAACAATGATACCCTTTCTGCTCTAAAGAGTATCCAATAAACACACATTTTTCTGCCTTTGGATCAAGCTTCTTTCATAGCTCATCTGGCACATGAACATATGCAACACATCCAAATATCTTCAAGTGCGATACATCAGGCTTCTTGCTAGTAAAGCATTCTTCAGGAGTCATCCCATGAACTGCAGCTGTGGGAGTTCTATTCATAATGTAGATAGAAGTATGGACAGCCTCAGACAAAAAATGTTTGGGCATATTCTTTTCAGCCATTAATGCCCGTGCAACTTCTGTAATATGCCTGTTTTTTCTTTCTGCAACACCATTTTACTGTGGGGTATACCTGCATGTGAACTGTCTCTTTATCCCATGAGACCTCAGAAAATCACTGAACTCATTCAAGTGGTACTCTCCCCTCCATCTGACCTCAGCACTTTACTTTCAAGCCTGTTTCTCTTTCAACTGCAACCTTGAAAGTTCTAAAGTACTCAAATGCTTCACTCTTTTCCTTCATAAAATATACCCACAACTTTCATTAAACATTCATTAATTTAAATATGTATTTTGCGGAATCACCCGCTATGGAATCACCCACTTGCACATTAAATTAACAAGATGCCCAGAAAGGACAGGCTTCCCCATCGGCTTTTTGCACAAGGAATCCACCTAGTGTATAAGCCCTGGAAATAAATATAATTTTACGGAATCCACCGCAAAACCTCACAGAATCCATTGTGGAATATGCCTCCTGGCATTATATCCCCGGGGTGGGATAGCAATTGTCCTCAATTGCTATTAGCTCAATGTGGAGCCAACAGTGAGGGGTAAGCACTTAGGTCTCGAGCATGCATCCATTGGGCCTCTTCAACAGGATGATTTTTAAACTTAACCAAATATCTAGAATATCTACGAGCAGTTCTAGTGGTCATAAAGTCAGTATATAGAATAGTTTCAGGTTCAAGGATTTCAGTTTCTTCTTCTAACAAAGGAGGGTTTTCATAGACAGGATGTACAGGTAATTGGCCTCTAAAAGGTCGTAATAAACTGATATGAAAAGTGTTGTGGATTTTCCAGTGTTGTGATAATTCAAGTTTAAATGCATTGTCATTGATTTTGTGAATGATCTTGAAAGGTTCATAAAATCTAGGAGCTAACTTTACAACAGGGTGTTTGTCAACACTTTGTAATCTTCGCTTTTCAATGTGTAACCAAACATAATCATCAACTTTGAAACTCATAGCTTTTCTTTTCTTGTTAGCTTGTTTGTGTATGATTGCTGGGCTTTCACAATCATATCTTTAACTTCATAAAAAATAGTAGCATGCATATTAGCAATATCATCAACAGTTTGAACTTTGTTTGACAATGACGTAACTGGTGTTGGTAATCTATATCCATAAATGATTTCAAATGGTGCTATCTGTGTAGCTGTATGTGGTGTGTTATTGTATGCAAACTGAAGTAAGTGTAAATGTGCGTCCCATGTTTGTGGTTTTGAAATTGTGTATGTATGCAAAAGATCTAAAATTGTAATGTTAGTAGCTTCTCTTTGCCCATTTGGAGCACATCAAACTTTGCAAGCTCAATTGGCTAGTCTGCAACGATCTACTGCCAGCCAAGATGGACTGCAATCTAAAGATCTTATACGACATACGATCGATGCGACACTTGAAGTGCAATCTATTCGGAAAGAAACAAAGATAAGTAAAAGAAATTTCAAATTTCGTACTTTCAATGGGTCACGCGATGAAAAGACTATACTTGCTTTTATCAATCAATTTGATGATTATTTCCATGAAAAACAGTATGCTAAGAAAGACAAAATTAAGTGTGTCACTAATCATCTAGTGGACATAGCATCCCTATGGTGGACTGTTGTCCGCAAAAGCATTGATTGTCCTACTACTTGGGAGACTTTCCAAAAGAAATCTTTTGTAAAATTTTCTTCCACCCCAATTCCACAAAAAAGCAATCAAACAGTGGGATCTTCTGCAACAGAGGGATAGTGAGCCTATTTCACAATATACCGAGTGTTTTTGGAATGCTTTATTGCAACTTCGAATGCTCGAAGATGTACCTGAGGCAACCCATAAACGCAAGTTTATGTCTGGCTTACTTGGACATTTTTATGCAGAGGTGAACATGTTCAAGCCAACAACTCTCAAAGACGCAATTTCCTTGGCCTATGATACTAAAGACAAAATTCGAGGATGAGAGAAGTGACCACAACAATTTCAAACTAATGGTAACTTTGGTTCAAAACAATTCAATTCAAATTTTTGAAGATTCAATCAAAACCGTTTCCTTCGATGTAACACAATATTAGTGAGTTTGGGAATCTCCCAATTCCCATTTTTTGAATACTAAAAAGGTGGCACCTGGATAACATACCCATAAGTTTCTCAAAACCATATGATGTGACCTATCATTAGAAAGTGCTTGAAAAATGGAATCTATTGAGCTATAAATCGCTTGATTGGGAGTTATAGTGTTCAAGTTATGACAAATCCAAAGATTTGACCACGTGTCCCAAACTTATGGGAAATTTTCATATTTCCCAATATGGTATTATCTTCATTCCATAAATCTTGGACACGACCCCGTGCTTTACCATCAAACACAAATCCAAACCCTAAGTCATCTTTCCAGCCAATTCCCAACATTCCTAAACTTCCTACTATTACCAATAATGTGTCCAAGGCCAAACCCATAGTCTATTACAAATGTCATCAACCTGGACATATAGCGACGAATTGTCAATCCAAAAAGACGACTATTCACATCAATTATTTGGGAGCGATAGAAGATGAAGAACATCAAGAAATGCCAGATTTCACGGAAGACGATGACGATAGCGGTACTACTTCAGATACTTTACCAGGTATGCCAAACTCCCATTCTTTATTAACGATGAAATGTCTTGTGCATGGTAAAGAAAAGACTATTTTACATGATGATGGGAGCACACACGATTTTATTTCTACAAAACTGGTCAAAGAACTGAATTTACATACTGTTTCTACTCATTATCGCATCAAGGCTGCATTCTTAGGCACTAGATACAATGGAACACAAGAAGTGCATGACTTAGAAATTAAAATTGGTGACTATATTGAACGTAGAAATTTCTTAGTTGTGCCTTTACAATCTAGTGACATTATCTTAGGAATTCCTTGGTGTCATCAGTATAATCCTGATATAGATTATTCCAAGCATTCAATGAAGATTCATTCTAATGGAAAACAAATCACATTGCATGGTATGCACACTTTCGATAAATTTCCATTGCTTAGTCATACACAGGCTAAACATGCATTACGAAAAGGTAGCAAATCCTACTTAATATGGGTGAATAAATTGAAGTTAAAGAAAATCATATGCATCCTAGGCACACACAATTTCTTTCACAATTTCAAGATTGTTTTGCTGCCGACATACTACCTAGCTTACCACCTATACGTCCCGAAGATCACAAAATAGACCTAATTCCTGGATCACAACCACCATGTAAAGCACCATATAGACATAACCAAATTGAACAGAAATAAATTCAAGTCTAAGTTGAACAATTGTTAACCCGAGGACTCATTAGACCCAATAGTTATCCATTTGGTGCACCTGTCTTATTAGTGAAGAAGAAAAACCATACCTATAGGATGTGCATTGATTATCATGCCCTCAATAAGAACACTGTTAAGAATAGATATCCGATTCCTAGGGTAGACGATCTTATGGACAAACTACAAGGGTCTGCAATATTTAGCAAGATAGACCTTAAATCTGGATACCATCAAGTACGATTGGACACATCTGATATTTTTAAAACTGCATTTAGAACACAATTTGGACACTATGAATTCCTTGTTATGCCTTTTGATTCAACTAATGCACCAGCCACATTCAATCGTATGATGAATCGCATATTTTTGAAGCATCAACATTGTATCATTGTTTTTTTTAATGATATATTGGTTTTCAGTAAGAATGAAAACGAGCATTATGAACATTTATCTTTGGTTTTCAAATTATTGAAAGAGAATCAATTATATGCTAATTCTGCAAAGGGTGAATTTTTCCAAACACAAATTGAATACCTAGGACATATTGTTTCATCTGAAGGTATTAAAGTTGACCCTTAAAAGATAGAAGCAAGTTTGAATTGGCCGATACCTAAAAATGTGCACGAATTACGTTGTGTCTTAGGTCTTGCTAGCTTTTACAGAAAATTTGTGAGAAATTTTTCATTGCTTGCATTACCTTTGACAAATTTATTAAAGAAAGGCATTGTGTATCATTGGTCCGACAATCAACAAAAGTCCTTTGATTTACTAAAACATGCTTTAACTCATGCTCCTGTATTGCAATTACCTAACTTCAATAGACCATTTTTCCTAGTAGTCACTGATCGACGCTAGCGGATCTGGAACAGGAGCAATCCTTATGCAAGATTCCTATCCCATGGCCTACTCTAGTTGTAAACTTAAACCCTTTGAACTTAAATATTCTACCTATGATAAGGAATTGCTAGCTGTAGTACAAGCTTTATGTCAATGGAAACACTATTTAATGGGATCTGAATTCCTGATCAAAACTAACCAACAAAGCATTAAACATCTCCTTAGTCAACCACAAATATCTTAGCGACACATTAAATGGGCTGCTTTTATTCAAAGTTTTCATCCACTCATGCAATATCAACCTAGAAAAGAGAATGTTGTTGCCGATGCTTTAAGTAGAAGACCGACTATTCATAATATCTCTGTGATATCTTTTGACTCTCTTCTTCTTATGAAAGATACCTATGACCAAGACCCTAGTTTTCAAACTGATTGGAATAAATTAGTTGCAAATAACTGGATTCCAATTTCTTCATTGTCTTACGCTGATTTATGTTCTATGAAAAAAGATTATGTGTAACTGTTCCATTTCGATCATTTGTCTTACATGAAATTCATTGTCCCCCATATCAAGGCCATAGAGGAATTATTTCTAATTTGCGTACACTGATTGAAGATTTTTATTGGCCACACATGGAATCTAATGTATCTAACTTTGTATCTGAATGTTTAATTTTCCAAAGAGTTAAACGACACCATGGTAAACAATATGGTTTATTAATGCCTTTACCAATTCCAGATCGACCATGGGAACAGATTTCAATGGATTTTATCACTGGTTTGCCTAACGCTAAAGCTAATCATGATATGATTTGGACTATTGTCGATAGGTTTAGCAAACAAGCATATTTCATTCCATGCAAGAAAACGTTAACTGCATCTCAAGCTGCCCAATTGTTTTTGAAAACTGTTTTTACTAACCATGGTTTGCCAAAAGTTATTATTTCTGACCCTGATTCTAGATTCTGCAATAATTTTTGGGTTACTTTGTTTGCAAATTTAGGAACAAAGATTGATTTTTCATCTGCATTTCATTTCCTCTTGAAGCTGCATCATAATTAGGTCCAGTTTTTGCTTCATCGTTGGTTCCAGTAAATCACCTTCAGCCATAAAATCTTACATGGTTTGATCAGACATCCTGCAAAATTTCAAAAGACCTCACACACTCAAAATCTGGTTAGTGGGATGAGCGTAGCTCAAAGTCGGGTTTACAAGGCTTATTTCACTTATTTTTTTTAAAAGGCTTTTTACTGTATTTCTTCTTTGCAGATGCTGAAGTTGATGTCACGGTCTTCTTCCAAGAGGATACTTCATGCGGATGCTGAAGTTGATGTCACGGTCTTCTTCCAAGAGGATACTTCATGTGTGTAACTGTGTGTAGCAATCTGTTTGTTGGAATTGAACTTTGTCAGACCCTAGGTGTGAATAGGGACTTGTAGAGAAGTACGAAACTGGTTTGGAAGTGTTGCAGTGTGAACAACCTCTATAGTAAGTTTGGAATTGAATTTTTGAGCCTTTGTAAATCTTAAAAGCTTAAAGATTTAAGTAATAAAAGTTTTAACTTAAATCGTTGATTTTTTATGATGTTGACAGCTTCTGAATGGCGACGGTGGCGATTAGTACATTCTGCCGCCGCCGCCGATGGTGGAATTTTATGGCTAAAGCTTTTTAAAGCTTTAGCTCTTTAATCTTTCACATTTAATCTTTATCAAATTTCTTACCTGTTTCTCTGGGAAGTAGAAGAGTTAACAAAGGAACTTCCTGGGTGGTCCTCTGCTTATAAAGGCTAGTCCTTCGCAATCCAAGTGCGTAGCAGGGGGTTCTTCACTTCCAGGAACACGTTGGTATTGACGGATTACCATGAAATTGACTATAGAGCTTGATCATTCCAAGAGCTTTGCCTTTGCACAAGATGGTAAGCGATTGGAAGACCTCAATCTCAGCTTTGCTCCAATACCACTGGTGCACAGATTAGATGTTGTATGCATATGTAGCGAGTGTTGGAATGTCCCCAAGAATAAAAGAACTCTACTTTTGCACACAAAAAAAGAGAGAAGACTTGCACGACGTAAAGCAAAAGACCAATTGGGTACAATCTCCCCCCATGCCTTGTGTGAGCGCTCCACAAAGCATATATTTGATATATTATTCATCTCTAAGCTCAAAAAATAGCCCAGTTTACAATTAGCATGCTTTAGCTTTTGTGTTTGCTTTTGTCCAACTAAAGAAGTAAAGCAATTGGGTGCCCAAAGAGTTGGGATGTGCCCAAATACAATGTCCAATAACAAATATTTAAATTGTGCACCCATGCACATACAAAATAATAAATAAATGTTAAGAGCTTCAATAATTAAGTGTGTCAAAATAAATATTAGTGCCATGCCTAAGATGTACGCCCATCAAAATGATAATTTCTTCTAAATAACTTGAATACATGCTATCGCCTAATGCTTCCCAACGCCACCACTGCCTGCTCTACACATCAAGTGAAGCATTCACAATTGATAGAAAATAATAAATTTAAACTGTAATACTTAGCAATCTTTAGCTACAAAGTAAATAAATTGGTTAGAACTCAATCCTAACCTTAATTTACTACGAATGCGCACTCTAAACTCATAAATGTGCATTAATTTAAATATGTATTTTGTGGAATCACCCGCTATGGAATCACCCACTTGCACATTAAATTAACAAGACGCCCGAAAAGGATGTTGAGAAACACGCGGGATCTAGAGCATGGCAGTGAGTTATGGTGGATGGAAGGAGAAGTGTGGACTCATGATGGAGAAGACAAAGACACTGTTTGTTACACAAGTGAATTAGGTTCCAAGATTGAGACTTGGACTCATAAACACAATCTTGTGTATGTGGACAATGACATTGACACTTCACTGAAAAGAAAAGAGTACTATCATTGCATTAAGAAAAGGAAGCAAGTATAATGCTTTATAGGAAAGTAGGAAACTGCAGTAGGCACCACTGTGCATATGGGATAGGTAAGCCTGCATATCCTTAGCCTTGAAGCTCCATACAAAGAGGTTGTTTAGTGAGTGTGATTGCTGATTCTCAACACCCCTCCTCAATCACAACTAGAAATGCACAAAGTGTGTAGAGGCTGTAATGAGAACCACCTGCAAAGTGTGGGCACACCACAAACATGGTAGACACCAGAGGCTGTCTCGCAGAAAAGGCTAAGTGTGGGCACCAAAACATGATGGACATCCAGAGGCTGTAACAGGGGCCTCACAAAGTGTACAGGGACTGTAATGCCAAGTTACATGAGGAGTTTACAAAGCTTATGGCAAGAAGCATTAGGGCAAGGAAATACAAGGCTTTTAAAACAGTCTATCAGAGTAATGAGAGTAGAAGGACTGATGAGTCTTGTCCTTCCGATCCTGGTAGTCTTCATCTTCATCTTCTTCTTCATCTTTTGGTCCATGGTCTTCTTCTTCTTTCACAGCTGCAAGATAGGCCTTTTGGGACCTCTTTCTAGCATGACAGAACTTCTCAGTATGTCTGGTCCTTTTGCAGAAGTCACAGAAGAGCGGTTCCTTTTTACCTTTGTATCTGTTGTTTACATATAACATTTGTTCATCCTTTGAAGTGCTGGGCTCTTCTTTGCTTTTAAGTTTCTTTTCTTCTTCTAATAGAGAGGCTTTAATATCAACAAGTTGAGGATCAGGCATGTTGGTTAGAGTGGTTGATACATTATCATAAGCAGGAGGCAAACTTTTTAGCAAGATACCAATACAAACATCTTCATCCATTTTTAGCTTTATTCCTGCAAGTTGAGTAAGCAGGCTTTCCATGTAGTTCAGATGGGATGCCAGAGATGTATGAGGCTTCATATCAAGTCGGAAAAATTCTATTAATAGACCATACTTAGACGACTTTGATTGTGCACCAAATAGGGTATCCAATTTATCCCAAGTGTCATGGGACGTGTCAAGGCATCCACATGATGGATGTAGCTGTCGTCCAATTCCAGATTGATGATGGCTTGTGCCTTGTCATCATTCTTCTGCCAAGTAACTGCAAGGTCTGCATCTTGAGGTTTCTTCTCTTTGCCATTTGTGATGGCCCAAAGACCCTTCTTCATCAGGATGAGCTTGATGCGGGTTTGCCAAGTGTGGAACCCGACTCCTTTGAATCGAGCATTTGGAGAGTCTTTTCCCATGTTGAGGTTGCAAGATCAGCAGCAAATCAACACCAAAATTTTGAGATTTTATCAGTAGAAGAGTAGATTGGAATGTGTCAAGAGACACAGTTAATGACAGTGTGAAAACACACTATGTCAGTGTTGATGTTGAGCTTGATTCTTCTTGTTTGGGATCGTTCGGTCATTCTTCAATCTTCTCAGGTCCTTCCCCTCCTTGATTTGATGCTGGAACAGTGGGTCGGAGTGGGCTTTAGCTTGGTTTAGTGGGGGGCAGGAGTAAGAAAATGAAAGAAAAAAAGAGCTTGGCAGATTTTGGCTATGGTGGAATTAGGGTTTCTGAGACAGAGGCCTGGTTTTTTAGCTGTTGTGACCTCAATACTTGATCATTTTCAAAAAAATTTACATGTCTAGGAAGCTTATGTCATGGGCTATCAAAGCCCCATGGAGATCGTCCAGATCGCGGGCTGTACGGAGCATGCAGGGCACTCGATCAGATTCGGCGCAGTTCAGGACCAGGCGCAATCGATTTCTGTAATGCCGGGGCCAGAGAGCAACAATGTCATCAGTTATTGTGATAGGGAGTTGCACCTAGTGTTGAGGAACATCTTCCAAGAAGAGGTTATAGGCTGATTTGACCTGTAGAGGGAGATCTCAGCCCTCTATTAGAGATATGTCCAGGCTGGCTATGGTGGCCACAGGACAGAAACACAGAAGAATGACAATGCTGGAGCTATAGGAGCCCAATGTTGGATTGTTATGCAGCAGAGGGAAGCTCAGGAACAATCCTCCAGAAGAAAGCTTGAGGAGATATTTCCTGGTTCAAGAGATCTAAGAGCTCAAAGGCAGGTAGGTGCAGATTTGGCTATGGCTGCCAAACAAGGTAGTGAGAAAAAAAAGTAGAAGATGAAGACTTGAGCTGGACTGAGCTCAAGCTGAGCTAGATGAAAGTGAAATGGAGCTGAAGGAGTAGTGCCATGCCCATCTGTGCTCTGATACCATGTTGAGAAACATGCGGGATCTAGAGCATGGCAGTGAGTTATGGTGGATGGAAGGAGAAGTGTGGACTCATGATGGAGAAGACAAAGACACTGTTTGTTACACAAGTGAATTAGGTTCCAAGATTGAGACTTGGACTCATAAACACAATCTTGTGTATGTGGACAATGACATTGACACTTCACTGAAAAGAAAAGAGTACTATCATTGCATTAAGAAAAGGAAGCAAGTACAATGGTTTATAGGAAAGTAGGAAACTGCAGTAGGCACCATTGTGCATATGGGATAGGTAAGCCTGCATATCCTTAGCCTTGAAGCTCCATACAAAGAGGCTGTTTAGTGAGTGTGACTGCTGATTCTCAACAAAGGACAGGTGTCCCCATCGACTTTTCGCACAAGGAATCCACCTTGTGTATGAGCCCCAGCAATAAATATAATTTTACGGAATCCACCGCAAAACCTCATGGAATCCACTGTGGAATATGCCTCCTGTGGCATCATATACACACTTTTTAACTTTCGTATGTAATGAATTAAGCTGAGAGGAGAGAGGAGAATGAGATAAAGAGAGAGAATGAGAGGAAAAAGAAGAAAAATAAAGACTAGAAGAGGAAATAAAAAGATATGAAAGAGGGGAGAAATAAGGAAGAAGCCATGAAAACTTGAGATGAAGATGAAGAGTCACTTCTTGATAATATCTGCATGCCCTAAATTGGGTCTCTTACACCTTATACACCCTAGTTAATGTGATTGGGTGTCTAACCCCTAGTTTTCGTATATTCCACTCATTACATTCCATACCTACCCTCAGAGTTTTTGCCCTTAAAAACAAAAGACAATTGGAGGTACTTGATAGAGGGGCCAAGGACTGGGGCGTAGACTACTTTGATCCACATTACAATCAAAAAGGTGGGTGAAGACTATGGACAACATTTTGTCTACTACAAGCCTATAGGGTAAATTTTCCATAACTTTTGATAGGTTGCTCCAAATGGAGTGTACTACATGTCAAAATAGAGCTTATGAAGTGTACTTTCAGCCCATGTAGGAAGCACATGGCTATAATTTAGATAGGTATGAAACTGCTTTAAAACAATGTGTAGTTTGCAGGCAAGGTGTGGTCAAAAGTGGACATAACTTGCTAGTCTTCAGCATGTTGGACATCTTGGAGGTGAGGAAATTCATTCACAATAGTAGCTAGTGCTAGGAGGCTTCTTCCAACGATAGAAATTAACATTTGACGAGGTATTCCTTAATGGATTGAGATCTTAAGTGTTTATCTCATTGCCCAATGATTACCTCAAGGATTTACTAAGTGATATCTTCTTCATCAATCCAGGGAAGCTATTCCATGTAGCCCACTAAGGTGCCAATGAAGGGCTTCAGCTGGCTCACATGAAATACATCGTGAATCTTGATGGTAGGGTGAAGCTCTAATTAGTAAGCCAAGTCACCAACTCTCTTGAGGATTTGATAGGGATTATAGAAATGATGAGCCAGCTTTTTACTGTTGCCTTCTTTAAGAGTGGAGTAATGTGACTTAGGCACTTTCAAGAGGACCAGCTCTCCTTCTTGGAATTTCAAATGACTTCTTTTCTCATCATCAGTGTAAAGCTTCATGTGGGTTTTTTCCTTTTGAAGATTCACTTTGCATTGCTGAAGCAGGGCTTGCATATGCTATCCAACTTGTCTTTACTTTGAGGCTTGATCTTATCATTGAACATGGTTGTAGGGATGGGAATCTTATACCCATATAATGCCTCAAAATGAAAACCTGATGATAGAGTGGGTGGAGTTGATATATGCAAATTCAGCCAAGTGGAGCCACATATCCCAATTGTGTGTTTTACATAATGACAGAAGTACCATAGGTATATCTCAAGGCATTTATTTACATTTTCAGTCTGGCCATCTATTTGTGGGTGGTATGTAGTGGTGTCCATAGATGTGAAAATTACATGCCAAAAGTTGCTCATAAACTTGGTATCCTGATCATGCACTATGACTTATATTAATTCATGCAACTTGAATACATACTCCATAAATTCAGTGGCCACTTGAGATGTAGTGCATTAGGTCTTAGTGGGGATAAAGTAGATAGCCTTGGTGAGGTAATCAACTATATATAGTTCCATCCTTTCTTGGTAATGGGGAGGCCAGTGATGAAGTCCATGGTGATATGTGTCCATTTCCCTTCAGAAATAGGTAGGAGATGCAAGAGGTTAGTGGGTCTAAGAGTGCTATCCTTATTTTGCTGGAATGGAACACATTTGATCACAAAATCCTTCACATTCCTCCAAAAGTCTTTCCGGTGAAAGCTCTTGGCAATCCTATCATATGTTTTGAAAACACCCAAGTGACTAGTAGTAGGGCAAGAATGCATCTCTTCCATGATCTTTTATGTGAAGAGATAAGTGTGGGGGATGAAAATCTTTCTATGGGACCAAATAAGGCCATGTTTGCGCTGATATTGGGAGTTTTCAACCATGACCTTATGCTGTAAATTGCGAAATACATAACTAAAGTCCCCATCTAACAAATAAGCTTCCTAAAGTTCATCAATCCAACACTATGCAACTTTGAAAAGAGTATACTTTGCATACCCACATCCATGAGAGTGAATTAGCCACGATGTTATCTTGGCCTCGAGTGTGAGAGATGTCAAAATCATAGTTTTGCAAGGTTGTCACCCATTTCCTTTGCTTAGGAGTTAAAGTAGACTGAGTCAGGAAATGTTGGAGGACTCTATGGTCACTCTTTACTCTAAAACGGTTGCCATATAAGTAGTGGTGCTGTTAAAAGCCTAAGAGTACTATCAAAGGCTCTAGCATACTCTTTAACAGAAAGATAAGACTCGTGTCTAAACTGCATAAGCTGCCCTAAGACCTGAATCATAGGGAGCTGCTTTTCATACTCATCTAGAAATCTATCACAAGACTCCTCAAATGATTTGATCGACCCTCTTGGGAGGCTCCAATACCATTTCCTTGCCTCTCCCTTCAGAGTACTTGGGAATACGAGCATTCGATGGATATCGTCAAACCCACTTGCAATGCAAGTTAGGTCATATTCTCTTAAATGAATCATCAGATCCTCATTTGGCAACCCATAAAACACTGGGAGATCCCTATAAAGAGGAGGACATTTAGTCCTTCCTTTTGGGATCAACATCGGGTCATTAAAATCTTCATATTCATCATGATCTGAATCCAGCCTCTTAGGATCTTTAACCTCTTCCATCCCCACCTTTTCCGGTGTAGGGGGGTTAATATCCTCATTGACATCCCTTTCTGCTAACTCACTAAGTGGTCTAGGGAGTCCTATAAGTTTCAACATGTCCTTTTGATCCCCTCTTAGAGGGTCTTCCATACCTTTTCCTTTAAAAGGAAAGTCCATAACGGTTTTATATAAGAGCTTTTGGTCCTTATCTAAAGCAGATTTATCATTACCACTTCTTAAAACTTGGGAACCGTGCCTTTTAAGCAATGGTTTTCCCTTGATAGCTAGGGCTTCTAACATCCTTGTGATGCCTACTATGTCATCATGGTGGCCCATTACACGGGATGTTTTAACCACAAGCATATTCCATCGTATATCAGCACTTTCCCATGGCATCATGGCTTTAGCATGATAACTTGTTGATGCCATAACTACGCTAGTTTCCAACATGCTTGTTTCATGCCCTCTAGGTTGATGGGTGGTTAAACATGATTTCTCTTGGGTAGAGACCACACAGGGGCGAACCTCGGCCCATGCCATCATATTAGAGGATGGGGTAACCACTAATTGGCTACTCTTTTCATCACATAAATTATCTCCTGCAGAGGACTCATGTTCTACATAACTGACTAAGTCCATTTGTAAGTTTTGTATGGGGAAAGCCAAGTTTTTCCATCCTTGAACAAACCCCATTTTATGGATAATTTAGGGTCCCTTGAAACCCTAGATTCGAAAACTGCCACTTATAGGCATAGGCAGCTCCCTGCAGATGCACCACTGATGTGACCTAAAATGGGCCGGCACTGGCTATAGTACTAGCCGAACCTCATGCTCATGACACACAAACACCCTCACGGCCTCGCGGACCAGGAACGTCAATCTAACGCTAAAGGACAAACTGTCCATTGAAAGGAGGCACCGAGCCATATGCTCATGCTACCATCCTCTTTATTCAAATCGTTTCCTATATGCCAAGTGTAATACATAAATCAAATCTTTTCTTTATCTTTCAATGTTTCAGCCCCTCTTCATCCAACTCTTAACATTTTGCATCGTTGATCAGTTAGATAGGGTTTTTATGCATTTTTTCCTTTTAAAAGAACGATAAATACGCACAAAACATAGAAACGGGGACAAACTGAGGGCAACCTCATGCTTTGCCATCGTTATACATTGCACAAACATAGATATAGTTTTTCCTAATTTTTCCCAGCCCGTTTTCTATTTTTCCCTAATTTTAAACCCATTTTTTCTATTTTTTGGGTATTTTTCCCTATTTTCTTTAATAAATAATGACTGAAAATGAAAGTTGATTGTGGGATCTGGCCCTTGGGTTCATTAATAGCAAAAACTCAGATTTAGCTGGTGTGATATATCATATTTCTCATTTATATAGCAAAATCCCAAATTTTACCCTTAAAACGCGTGTTTTTCATGTATTTTGACACTAATTCCGACCATGTAGCTTTTATATTTTCTGATTTTCAGGTTGCAAACAATTGAAACTCATGGGAAACAATATCATAATGAACTTTCATCCCATATGAACAAGGTTTCATAAAGCAAATAGCATAAAAAGATCATTTTTCTTTATAAAAATAGCATTACCGCTTATTTTCAGGTCTCGGTTTCTTGTTCTTGATTACGGGACTAATTTCCAGCATGCATTTAATGCTCAACATCTTCAAGAACAGCACTCTTCATGTCTTCATCCATCGGGAAGCAATCCGGTCTCATCTGGACAAGCTTTCCTCCATCATTCTTCATTGTCTTCTTCCACACAAGAACAGCCCCTTAAGGGAAAGAGAGGGAGGAGAGAGAAAGACTAAAATCAGATACCTTCATCCAGGCCATCATTGCGCGAGCGAAGGACGGCGATATGCTCGGCCCACAGGGGGGAATCAAGGCCCAAGATCTGTTCCATGGGTTGTATGCAACCCCCCAATCATGAGAGAGAGGAGAGAGGGTGCAAAATTTGGCGTGATGTTGGCGCCTCCATCTCCTCCTTCTTCATCTTCTCTCTCCACGTTTTTTCATATTGTATGCTTAAAATTTTGAAGGGGGGGGGTCCAAACTCAAAAGGCATGCCTAATTTTGGCCTCCCAAGTGTCCACCTTTTCATATCTTGACCATTTTGTGGCCATTTCCCCGTCCTGGCTCCGATTTGAGTGCTGTAAATTTCTAGGCGTCCGGCTTGACATCCCGCATTGGCTAGCAACTCCTGACATCCTACACAATAGTCTAAAAATTTATCAAAAATCAACAAGTGTCGCTTGGGTGCCTTTTAAAAGTCGTATTTCACTTGGTGCTTAAAATCATCCTAGCTGGAGCCGTTGCCTTTGATGTTAAATATTTGTCCCCTAAATTTCGGATTTTTTGGTGAATTTTAGGCACATCCCGGGCTCAAAACTCCGCTCTCATTGTTTGGCGGTGGGCTGAACATTGAATGAGGGCTGATTTGTAGTCCCATATAAGATTTTAAAACTGCAAAGAAGAAAAAAAACTGGTAATTCTATTCTACAAAGGAAAATTGCTTGTTTTTTACGTTTAATTGAGTCAATGTTATTCTTATGGAGTGAAAATTGGTAGAAATGATGTTCACTATTTGTTCTATGCTTCCATGATGAAAAAATCAGAAAACATAAAGTCTAAATACTCGAAATATTTTTTAAAAACCCGTTAAACACGATATTTATGAGGAAAATAGGGTTTTTGGTGTTTTCGGGTGGGATAAACCAATACACATGGGATAAAATGCTAATAGAATCTATACTTCTATTGTTCTAAGAATCAAGAGCCAAAAATATAAAAATATATCAATTTTTAATTGAAAAAATAGAGGAAAATGAAAAAACATAAGAGAAAAAATAGGAATATTCCTTAGAAAAATACAAAAAAATATAATAAGTGGTTGTGGATGTATGGTGGGGCAAAGCACAAGGTTTGGACTCAGTTTTTCCTATATTTTTGTTATATTGGGTGATTTATTGTTATTTATACACTAAATCATGACAAAACGACCTCTATACACCTATGCAACGAAGCAAATCTTAAACGGTGCGAAGGAGTAGAATTTTGTGCAACAGTTTGAGGGCTGATATAATACAAATTCGGATTGTTTTTTCTATGCATAACATTTAGAAAATAGTTTATTTGAAAATTAGGGTTCTAGTAGCAAAAGGTTTGCCTTGGTTCTAGATTCTTGCAATGAAGCATATGTGTATTAGTTGAAATTCATGGAAAGATTGTTTGCATACTAGCACATAGGTTGATTTCAAAACATAACTGTTTGTGCACAATGAGACATCCACTATTGTATTAATCATACATGTGGTATCAAATCCTAGAAATGCATAGCAATTGTTTGAGTTATACTTGACTTACGCTTGAGAGGGTGAGATTCCCCTTGCCGTAGGTTAGTCATTCGTTTCTTGGGAAATTTTATTGGTAAGAAACATGGTATCTCCTGGATCTCGATAAAAAAAGAGGATTCTTGTGTGAATGTATTTATATGTGAAAGTAGTGCATCTAGGGGCCAATCCCCAAGATGTAGAAGAGCCACAATGGGGCCATGGTAATTAGCTGGTGGGGTGCCTCCTATGTCTGTGATACATGGTGCTTATTTCCAATATGTGTGGGACACCCCCTTTGAGGGGTTTTGGGGAAGGTGCCATTGGACTCTTATCTAGTTACAAATGCAATATTAGAAGTATCTAGTGTGCATTTAGTTATCACAAATGCTCCTGGCACACAAGGCCGAGTGGTGGTAGAGGTGTCTGTTGCATCTATGAGGTCCGGCTAGTGCCATAGACAATGCTGGCCCATTTTTGGTCCCATCAGTGATGCATCTGCCGAGAGCCGCCTCAAAGTGGTGGTTTTCGAATCTAGGGTCTCTTGGGACCTATTTGTTAGTTGATGTCCTTTGAAGAGATCCGTAAAGCCGAACTCCAAAAATAGGAGAGAGCCGAGAGGGCTAGATGGAGGGCCGAAATCAATAGGCGTTATTCTCCTACAAGGAGTAGCCCTGAACCTATTCAAGGGTGGGGTCTTAGTACCCTTAGCTTGAATCAAAGTCTATCAGGAGGTGGAATTTCTAGTACTTTCCCCCTCCCAATTAATCTACCCACTTTGAGTGGCGTGACACCTTTGCCTATCCTGATTCCGTTAGCAAATCCGATCATTGCCATGGCGCAACCTATCGCAATCCCTGTGGGAACAGCGGATTTGCAAGCCTTAGGTTTCCCCCTACCCATTTTTAATGGGTTAGTGAAAGAGGATGCAAAGCTTCATATAAGGGAGTTCTAGAAGCTAATGTTTAATTACCGCATCCAAGAGGAAGGGCATCTAATGATGTTCTTCAATATGACCCTGAAGGGAAGGGTAGCTATATGGTATCATGGCCTTGAGGAACCATAACCACCATGGATTTATTATATGAAGCCTTCCAAAGGGAGTTCGCCCCTAAGAGAGGTGGCCAGTATTGACTGCACGTGTTGAATTTGACACGCTAAGAACTACATGAAGATATACGAGCATATGCCAAGAAGATCAAATAGATTTTCCATAAATTGGATGCCTCTATCCCTATTCCACCTGCTGCCTAGTTATAATACTTCTTGCATGGTCTTGATTTTAATATCCAGGTGCAGCTGAGTAGTGTCACCTTGGCGGATATAGACACTACCATTAGACGAGCGCAAGAAATAGAGTCATGTCTACAAGCGGCCTATGTTTCTTGGATCAATCCAAATATGGGTTTAGCGTCGGGAAATAATTTGCAATTGATCAATGGGAGTGGAAGCGAAAGGATGGGGATGGCCATCCTAATGGGAGAGGGAATGTGGTGTCAAATGTGCCTTTATTGCCAGCTCTGCCTAGTGTGACTATGCCTATGGCTAGTTAGATATCTCCAAATGTGAGAAGCCAAGAAATGAACCCTAATGTCATTCCTATCGGCCAGCAAACAACCGATGCAACCAATGCCTAATCAAATTGTGCGGCCAAGGAACTGATAGGGAGATGATCAGGGCTATGAGTCGAGTTTGTCAAATGTCCTTAGCAAAGTCAAGGACATGACAAAGCACTACACAGATATGATCTTTGAACAATATCAAAAAATAGCCGTTGACATTAATTTCTTAAAGAAAGAATAGAATCCGATAGGGAGTCGACACCCTGAAGAGGGTGCACTCTCTAGATTCAGTTGCAAATGGTATGGTGGGCAACATGGGGTAAGGCTACTATCGAGGAACTGCCAGGTAGCAGTGGGGTGAGCCTCATCGAGGCTGTGTAGGTTAATAGCACTAAAGCTTCTAATCTACGTGCCGTAACAAGAGGCCAAAAACGTAGAGAAGGTGACAAAGATAATGTAAAACCTGTCGACAAAAACCCTAGGCAGGATGATAAAGGAATGCAAGTTATAAATCCTGATAAGGAAGGGGGATCTTTGAAGCCTGTAGAGAGCCAAGAGAGATAAAGAGGTATCAAGAAAGAAGGTGAGAGTTAAAAAAGAGGTAATAAAGCTGGTGCAACATCCTAAAGAGCGGATGGTTTGGTGCGAGAAGCGAGCTTTAGCGAATTATCACGAATTTGATTTAACTAGCTCCCTTTGCAATGTTAAGCTAGATGTGAATCTCTTGCAGCTAATCAAGCTGTCGCCAGGAGTACGTAAAGAATTCAAAAAGATCTTGTGTATGGGTTATATCATAGAACCTTTGGGAATAGCGTGGGTAGGGGATGACTGGTTTGAACATGCCGAAAAGCACTGCCCAAGGGTTGTAACCTATATTGATGGGATTCTAGTAGATAGTGCTATCGTTGACATAGGATCCTTGGTTAATATTATGAGTTCTTAATTGATGGATAGGTTGGATCTTGCGATTCAGAAAGATGCCTCCACAATCCTTAGAATGGCTAATGATAGTCTGCGATAGCCGGAGGGTTGCATTACTAAAGTCCATGTGACAACTGCCAACGCAGAATGCCTATTGGACTTTAGGGTAATCCGGATTGCAGGGCGTCCGAGTTACCAAGTATTGCTTGGTTGACCTTGGATTTTACAAGAATATTGTCAAATAGATATACATGCTGGTAGATTGATATTTGGTAGAGGTGCTAGACGTGTGGTAGTCGATGCATATCCTGAATCACCTCAAAGTGAGGGAGCTCCCCTATCTTCTACAGATGTCGTCGCCTAATGAATCCAAAGAGGGATCGACCACAGAAGACATCTATCAAGTAACGTTAAACAAGCCATTAGAAGCTCAAGATAGAATAAGATATGCAGATGTTATCAAGCTAGACCTTGGTATGCCAGATGATGAGCGGCCAATAAAGCTAGGGTCTATGCTTAGTGCGGAGGAATAGGAGGATTATGTTACTCTAATCCAAGAGTTCCACAATATTTTTGCTTGGAATTACGATGAACTTAGGGGCATTCCTCCCAGCCTCAGTATCCATACAATTCAGTTGAAGGAAAGAAGCCGTCCTATGCGACATAAAGTTAGGCATATGCCATTTGAGTTGCGGGATGGACTGCTCAAGGAGTTACAGAAATTATGGAAAGCGGGTTGTTTGATCTTCCCTATGCAGCACACTGAATGGTGTTCGCTAGTTGTGATCAGGAAGAAGAAAAATAATCAAATCTAGCTGTGGGTGGACTTTCAAGAGTTGAATAAGCAAACAGTTCAGGATTATTACCCATTGCCCTTTATCGACTAGATTCTGGATCAATTGGTAGGTAGGGAGATATATTCATTCATGAACTGTTTTACAGGCTAAAATCAAATGGCAATTGCAGAAGAGGATAAGCTCAAAATGACGTTCATAACAGTCTTCAGGACCTTTGTGTATCATATGATGGCATTTGGTATATGCAATGCACCTCGTTCTTGGCAATGAGCTACTGATAAGACCTTTGGTGACATTTCCCCTAAGGAGTTGAAGGTATTTATTGACAATTTAGGGACAACTACCGTGACAGAAAGGTAGTTGATTATTTTACAAAAATGTTTTGAGCAATGCAGACAATTTTGCATAGCTCTCAATTAGAGGAAGTGCGTTTTTGGTGTACCTTATGGGCTCCTGTTGGGCCATGTAGTTAGCTCGATAGGGATTGCAAAGGATCCTGAAAAAATCAAAGCTATAGTCCCCATGGGTCTGCCATGTACCCCCAAATAAGTCCACAGCTTTCTGCCATCAGTTGGATATTATCGACGGTTCATAAACGCATTCACAGAAAGAACATTGCCATTAACAAATCTATTATTGCTCAATTGTTTGTTTATGTGGAGTGACCCTTGTAAGGTGGCTTTCGAGGATGTCAAGCAGGAACTCGTAAGAGCACTTGTGTTGAAAGCACCAAAGAGGGGCAAATTCTTTTATATCTTTTCAACAGCAACTAATGCATAGCATTTGTTGCTATTTAGTGCAGATCGGGGAAGAGAAGTGGTATCACCCATTGCTTTTGCTAGTCGAAAGCTGGGCGTATGCAAAATTAATTATACTTATATGGAAAAGTTGTGCCTTGCGATGGTCTTTGTGACTAAAAAGTTCAGGCACTACATCCTTTATGAGAACATTGTCCTTTATACGAAGGTGGAAGGGCTACGACTACTGATGAATAAGCTACAACCGCCTGACCATTTGGTAAAGTGGTTAATCACTTTGCAGGAGTTTGACTATGAGGTTAAGATCAAGCCACTGAGGTTGCAGTGTATTGTAGAGTGCCTTTGTGGACTTTGGGGAGCCAAAGGAAGCTATGGCTGAAGGTAGTGACTGGGACTCATTGTTCAAGATTGACACAGCATCTATTCCCTCCTGATATGTGGCGATAATGCATTATTTGTCGATGGGAGAGACTGAAGCTAGTCCATCAATGTCAAAAAAGTGAAGGATTAAGCAACAAGCTTTAAAATTCACAATAATTGCAAGCACCTTGTATCGAAAAGGGGTAGACGATATCTACCACCGATGTGTAATGTCTGACGAGGTCCCTTTCATCTTAGAAGAATGCCATGACTCTACTTGTGGAGGTCATTTTGCTGGGTGACTAACTGCGCAAAAAGCCTTGAGGGCAGGATATTGGTGGCCGGTCATTTTCCAGGACTCATTCGAGTATGTTAAAAGATGCGACATTTGTCAACAACATGATAGCCGAGAGAATAGGAAGCGATCACTCACTCCTATTATGGCAATCCTTCCATTCGAGAAGTGGGGAATCGACTTTGTGGACCCTATTACTCCGTCTTCCACCACACAAAAAAAGTATATTATCGTAGCGACTGATTATTTTACTAAGTGGTTAGAAGCACATGCAACACGGAAAGACGATGCAAAGGAAATCGCCAGTTTCCTATTGGAGAAAACTGTATGTCGATTTGGTCCACCAAAAGAAATAGTATCAGATTGTGGAACCCATTTTTTGAACAAGGTGATTAAAAGCCCGACGGAAGTGTGGAAAATCAAGCATAATAAGATGACCCCTTATAATCTGCAAGCAAATGGACAAGTTGAAAGTACCAATAAGCAGCTTGTGGGTATCCTATCTAAGATAATATCCAAAAAGAAATGGGACTGGGATACCAAATTATAAGTGGCAGTATGGGCATATAATACAATGTTCAAATGAGCTACTGGCCACACCCCATTCAAGCTAGTATATGGAGAGGAGTGTGTCCTACCTCTAGAGATCGAGTTGCCAATGATAAGATTCACAATCAATCATTCTTTGGGTGATGTGGATGCCCTCTTAGAGTGCTTTACGACTCTGGCACACCTCGATGAGATTAAATTGTTGAGCTTGCTACATCAGGAGGTGACCAAGCGTCGAATGAAGTAGCTCCATGACCTAAAAGCAAAGAAATATACTTTTAAGAAAGGATAGCTAGTGTTGTATTATGATGCGCGTACAGAATTATTTCTAAGAAAGCTGGAGCCCAAATGGGAAAGTCCTTATAGGATTGACAAGATCGGGAAGAATAAATCCACAGCAATATTGGCAGATCTTGAGGGTGTGGAGTTTAAAAATATGGTTAATCTTAATAAGATTAAACCTTATTATTTCTGACTGTGCTAATGGCATAAGTGCCTTGTAGGTCTATACACGATTGATCAAACATCTACAAGGAAACATCGATAGAGGTTGATGGGTCGACTGTTTCCTTATTTGGAGCACCCATATCTAGAGCAGCGATATCATCAGGGAAAGCTCATTTGGTGGAGTAAAGGCTATAAAGTGACTGAGCAAGATGACGGGACATTCCTTAAGGTCTTCTATCATCACTGTTTGCAGATTTTGACGAGCGTCCCTGTAGTCTTTAATGATGAAGGTGGGATGGAGCCATCAGTTCATCCTCTCAATATGTTGAATTTTGACTATCATAATTATGAACAGGGGAGTTCTGGATGGCTGGCCATGTAAACCCATTGTGGACGTACACATTATATTTAGATGGGGCATCCAGGGGCCCTAATAAAAAAGGGAGTGTTGGAGTAGTTATCTGAGATTCCCGATGTAGAGTTACAATGAAATTAGCTGCTTATCTTGGGGTAGAATTCACTAACAACATGGCGGAGTATAAAGCCTTGATTATGGGACTGAATATTGCCAAGAAAGGTGGTAATCGACAATTGTTAGTAAAAGGGGATTCCCAACTGATCTTAAATCAACTCAATGGGACATATACAGTCCAGAATCCCATTCTTCGTATGTATCATTGAGTTGCTATAACCCTACTTGATGAATTTGAGAGTGTCTCTCTTCAGTTGATTCCACGTTCTTGGAATTAGTTTGTGGATTCTCTATCCAATTTCGCTTATGAAGAGGACCTCTTCTTCAACTACGGTCCTAGTCCAGATGTTGCTATTCATAATGAGACTGGACCTGGTCGCTTGTGGGGAATGTTATCAGACCACATGTTATATGGTAGGTGATGGTTGATATGGATAATGCGAAGAGTAATCGAGACCCATCTGCCACTATTATTTTGGGCCCATAGGTTGGTTAGACGACATGTTATGTGTACGCCTCTTACTATATATGCAAGAGGTATGGGTCTTGATGTTTTTAGTTTAGGGCTGCGAGCCCTATTTTTCCCCTTGGAATAGAGCGTATTTTTGTATATCTGCCTTCTTCCAAGGAGGGATTTATATGAGCTGGTTTGATTGATTTATTTAGGCCAAGAGGGCCAATGAGTTTACCGTACAAATGTGCTATTCCTTTAGGCCAAGAGGGCCCTATGTGTTTAATGGGGTTTTTTTAAAGTGATTGCATCATGCATGTTGACAAAGTTGTTGGAGGGAGCCTTTGCTGTAGAGGAGCTTCCTGTGGCCATTCCAGGTGGTTTCGTCTACTTTTCGAGGTTTTTTTTTTCCTTAAGCGTTTAATGATACATATGCCTGTGAGGGTTACTTTCTTTTATTTGTTGGGGACCGGTAGTGGAGGCATGAAGTTCTAGGTTTAGATTTGGTATGTCTATGGGAGGTCTGAGTAGTTACTACCTCCTGCAATGGCATTTTCAAGCACTAAAATGCGTGTTTTAGATGGGAGTTCGAGTGACCGTGTTTTGTTGACCTACTAGATGGCTAATCTAGGAGGTCCTCTTAGTGTGAGGCAGTTAGAGAAGCCTACTAAAAATACCCAAAAGCAAAAAAACCCTAAATATCTAAAAGGAAATATATGAATATATAGAGGTGTGTAAAAAGGGGTTCTAACCCCTAAAACAATAAAAAGGAGAAGAAAGAAAAATATTTGGCGGGTTGTTTATCGCCTTGTGAAGGCCTGGTAGGTTCCTGGGGATGAGACAAGCCCAAGGGCCGATGCCTTATCTTCCTAGGGGTGGCAACTAGTTGAAAAGAAAATAATAAAAGAAGGTTGGAGTGAAAATAAAAGTGAGCATTAGAAACGGATTAAGTGTCGCCTTGCGAGGGCTTGGTAGATTCTTGGGTATCGAGACAGGACATGGGGCCGATGCTATGTTCTCCTTGGGTCACTGTGCTCAACTCTGTCCTTTTTACATGCCCGAGTATGGAAAATAAGAGGCTAAAGAACCAATGTGAAAAAATGTTATATTTGTGGATCAGGCTATAGGAGTCCTCGCCTAGTATGAGCTCCTAGTTGAGTTGTCCTTAGTCGGGTAGGTAGTTCAGACCACCACCTAGGATGACCTCTTGGATAGTTCTTTTTAGCTTGGTTATGTTGGAGCAGTTGGTTAACAACTAGCTTCGTCTTTCCGTCAAATTATGCTAGGCCTACTTTTTCATGCCTTGGTTTTATCAGGGGGTAGGGTGAGAGCTGTGATGTGTTTTGTTGTGTATCTATGTTGTATCAGCTTGATGCTCTTTGTAGTTGTGTTTATGTGCAGATCTGTTTGTGGGATTCGACGGGTTGGGTCGTTCTATCTTGTGGTCACCAATGACATATGATTTTTGACACTAAGAAGTGCTTAACAATAGCCAAAATTTTTGAATTTTAGGGAAAAAATAGACTTCATTGAAGGCGGCAGCTGCATACAGCACGATTTTAAGCGGCAATGCCCAAAAAGTGCTTAAACAAGCCACTAGATGGCGGTCGATGAATCTGGAACGGGACTCTGGAGACGCCTAGCAGTAGGGGACTTCGAGATGGACGCCCAGGAATTTTCGAAGGTCGATTTGGACGCCGGATATAAGAGATAGGCTAGACGAGAGGCTAAGGGCCAAAAATCAAGCGGAAATGAGCTTTAAAAGTCCCAAAAGATGTGACCTTTGGGGTCTCCCCTTGGAGTCCCAACCAAAAAATGATTTCCTGGGGGGGGTTTGTTTTTGGCACAAAAAAAAAAACAGGTTGAAGGGGCCTCCTCTTGCACGACAATTTGATGAAGGGGGGGGTATGACAGTTCAATACACCCCCCCAACAACTGACTTACATTGGCCTGATACATCTTATCTTCACTCTCCATTGCGGCCTTTGGCTTCAGAGATGGCGGTAGGTTGCTGAGAAAAAAACAGTAGTTCTCACTTCTCCCTCTCTCTCCCCTTAAGAGGCAGTTCATGCCCATGAAGAAGATTGAAGACCGATTGAAGACCGCTTGTCCAGCATGGTATCGGATCACTCCCGAATTGGTGGAGGGCTAGAGTTTGCTATTCAGAGGTGGGCTGAGCATTGAATGAGGGCGGATCTGCAGTCCCCATCAGATTTTAAAACCCATAATGAAGGGAAAAATTGGTAATTTTATTTGACAAAGGAAAATTGCTTGTTTTTACGTTTGATTGAGTCAATATTATTCTTATGGAGTGAAAATTGATAGAAATGATGTTCACTGTTTGTTCTATGCTTCCATGATGAAAAAATCAGAAAACATAAAGTCAATGTGCTAGAAATAATTTTAAGAAACCCGTAAAACATGATTTTTATGAGGAAAATGGGGGTTTTGGTGTTTTTGGGTGGGATAAACCAATACACATGGGATAAAATGCTAATAAAATCTATATTTCTATTGTTCTAAGAATCAAGAGCATCAAAGAGGTGAACTCAACATATCACTCTGTTTTTTTAAAACTTGCAACATCTCCTTAAAAGCAGTCTACACTTAAACCTCTGAGTACCTACGCCATGTGTAGTAGAGGTTTCTTCAACTTAGCTGTTGTGTCATATGAAGTTGTCTATTTGTGGATATTCTTTGTCTCTCGTAGATATCCTTTGTGGCTCCAAGTTGAGCTTTTAAAGAGCTACAAATGGTGCACTTGAAAAATTGACTGGACCTGCTCAATGCCATGGTGGATACTCTTTATTCCAAATTATATTAACTATTGACTTTGACATTCCTTCTTTGTAACCTAGTTGTTGTAGTGACAAATTCACCTAACATAAAATGTCAACTTTCTTATATGTATCTAGAATAACCAATTGCATTTCTCTCACCCCATCAAGCAATGTCCTACTTCTGTTTGGCATGTGTTCTCCATTTTTTTCAACAAAATCTTTTAAAAATGATATTTCCACCCCCAATAGTGCTTGAATTCTTTTTAGTCTTTATGTATTTCCATGGACATAACACCTTTCCTCCACTCTCAAATTTGCTTCTATCATGATAAAAGGTTTTTTTAGGATTCCATGCACTATGTACCATTCCTTGCAACATATTATGGAACCATCTAACTTGAAAGTGTAACTTAATCTTCCTTGTACTGTTATGGTGCCAAGCAGTGGAAAGCATATCATATACATAATTATTTTGAGATTCAAAGTTTGTCCCCCAAAATTTTTTACGTATTTGCATTGCACTATCATGATATGCATATTGGCAACATTTGTTAGAGCAACAATCCACAATAGTTACTTGTTGTACTGAACCAAGTGAAGTATATGTGCTAGCAATTGTCGGAGACATGTCTCTTAGAACCCTCTTGATGAAAGTATACTTCCTTTTCTTAGAGAATGGTTTATTAGAAGCCACAGCTAGGATTCCACCAATTGAATTACTTAAGTTTTCTACTAGTGATTGGTCCAAAGAAGAACGTTGTAGTGGACTACCATCCAACTAAGTCGCTTGATCAATTGGCCATCTAATTATGTCAAGACTATTCATAGCATGAAAGTGCTCCTAAGAACCTTCAATGAAAGTATACTCTATGCTAACCCCAATAGAACTCTCTCCCAAAAGCGGTCAAAATGTATAGCATTATCAGGATATGCACAAATAGTATAACACCTTCGTGGCATTTGTGAACCTTAATCTCATCCCATAAGGTGACACACTGATCCTTCCATGATTGACAAATCCTTAAATCATCTTCTTGGAGTGAGATAGATGGCATTGCATCATCTTGGTTTGAGATAGGTGGCATTGCATCAAGAGGTATAGAACCATTAGAGGGTGTACTTTCTCCATACATATGCAAGACATCCACATTTTTAGTAACACCATAGTGCTTTATTTGTTCACATACATCAGTTAGAGATGCTAAATTTGTAGTATTCTCTTTATCAACTAAAATCCTTACACCTAACAAATAGCTCTCCACATAGCATGTTTCAACTCTTTCACATCTAAAGTAGAAAAAGGAAACATGAAATTTTTGAAGTATGCATTCACTATCATGGAAACATTGCCCATCCCAATCTTTGATCCACCACATATTGCATTTGGACAAGTTGAGCATATGGAACCAAAACCAACTTCTACATTATCTAATAGCCAGGGGGGTTCACTATAGATGTTGTATGGCATCACATGAGTGTAAGGGAGGGGGGTTTTTGGAAGGGGACACTTAAGCATATACATTAGAGATAGACACCTCTTAATTTCATATATTGAACTTAAATTTAAGGAGGGGATAGACGGAAAAAAGAAGGGGGCATACATTTGATCACCTCTCTCCATAGATTGGTTTCTCCATGGCATACAAGAGACTTTGACAAGTAAGGTTAAAACCCTAAACCCTCACATAGTAGGGTTATTGAATTAATCATAGTGTGGGAGGGGGGAGTTCACACTCTCCCATGGTTTTGGTAGAGAGATTCAACTCCCCTTCTTCCAAAGAGAGCTTGGTGTCTGCTTGGTGTAGTCACTTTAAATATAAAGGGGTTCGATTCCCCTACTCTCTCTCCTCATGTGGTAAGGGGGCACGTGCACTCAAAAAAATTGTGACACATACTTCGATGGTATCCAAGTGCCACTACATAAATCTCTTTGTGATATGACCTTTTTGATACTTTTAATTGCTTAGGATAATTCCAACTTTTTAAAAGAAAGTTAGTATATGTTCTACGAAGACTTACATTTAGGAAAGGGGATACATAAAAATTCATACATGTATATATCTTATATGCTTAAATAGGGGGATATATTAGTCTTACAAGCTTCATAAATAGTGGTTTTTTTAGAAGTCCTTGCACGCAGGTGACATGTCTTCTTTACTATGAGTGAACCCCCCATGTCCAATAGAAAATAAACATTGTCTCCACCTTGTAAGAAATAATCTATGAAACACGAATAATAGTCTTAGACTATGCTAGCATGAAACTAATAGAGATATGAAAAACTTATAGATAACCAAACATATAATATCAACAAACAATTGAGTATATCAACCTCTACCTAATGTTATGAAGAAAAGGTTTACTACCAAACATGGCAAATCTCCGTCTCAATGAGAGTTTGCTAAGCTCAAAGAGAGTTAATGTGTTGAGCTCAGCCACATTACCAATTTTAAACTTAATAAATGATTTATTTCAATTTGAAAGAATTGCCACATCATGAAGTATATCTCCTTTAGCTGGTGATTGGCCATATGGCACACCTATTTCAACTATCTCTATTATGGGATATATATCATAAATAAAGGGAGATATAAGCTTGACCACATGGCCAATCTTTTCCCCAAAGAGATCTTGAGAGAGTTTAAATACCTTCTTGAGGAGAGGATTGATACAAATTATCAATCCTCTCCTCGAGAAGGTATTTAAAGTTATCCCAAATTTATTGCCAAAAGGAGATAGTTGAGACAAGCTTGCATACGTGCTCAAGCTCTAATTCAAAGGCATCTGAAAGAGGTAAATGAGATACCATGAATGTGTATTGCCAAGGTTCTCCCTAATAAAGGGAGTGTTGAGTCATATCAAAGACACATCAAATAGATAGTGTTGAGCACATACTAAAGCATTATCTCATTGATATTATTTGTGCCATAAGGGTTATAAAGATAAGTTACATGTGAGTCATAATGAACATGGATATAAGAAGATGAAAATATCAATGAGAGAGTCTTGAGAAATAGACAAATGATGTATACTCCAGGAAGAGATGTCCTGAATCCCATATGCACAGTGAGGAGAGTGGAACAACCTAGCTTCTATAAAGCATCGTACTTGACTATCACTTTCATAATGATGAATACAATATCATGATGCTTTCCTCTTTCAGTTAGTGTCATTGTTAGTCCAATACAAAAGATTGTATTTATGAGTCCAAGCTTCCATCTTGGAACCTAATTCACTTTGTAACAGTTATCTACTCATTGTTTATGTCAACATGAATTTAGTCTCCATCTTCCAACCTCCATAACTCTTTCCATGCTTTAGATCTGACAATTTAAACACGGTGATAGAGCTCAGCTAACCATGGTCAACTTCTCACTTTTCTTCTTTAGCTCCCTTTCACTTTTTCCCAACTTGGTATCAGCTCAAGACTTCATGTCCTACTCAAGGTTCACATTCACCTTCACTGGAGCTTTCATGGTGGCTGCCATGGATAGTAGTACCTTGTCTACTTGCATCACCTAGATCTCTCTCCATGGTCAATATCTCCACATGATATCTTTTGGATATCTTTCCCTCTGCTCAGGATGCACCATCCTATCATTTCACACATCGACATTGAGTACTGCAAAAGTCGACATTTTCGAAATTCTTTCTCGTTGTCCTGAACTGTGCCCCTACTGGTCGTACAACTACCATCATCTCCACACTGCTGTGTGATCTGTGCTCCCACCATAGGGCTTTAGTAGCCTTCCAAGTGGGCTAACCTCACCCAAGAGGGTCCCCCAAAATACTCCCTGTGTTTATCACAATCTCAGAAACCCTAATTGTCATCTCTGTGGGTAGCCATAGCCATTGACCTTCAAGGTCATAAAACCTTTCATTTTCTTACTCCTCTCAGTCCACTAAAGACTCTATCACTTTGGTCTTATTGACTACTTAATTTCTAGCAAAGCATCACACTAAATCAAAAATTAAGAAGAAGATCAAGCATCAACATCTGACACTCAGCTCCAATATAGTATATTTTTAATACTCATGCAGTGTTGTTAAACACTAATCATCTTGTGTCTCTTGACACATTGAAGTACAACTCTTTTGCTGGCTGATTTATTGCTGATAAAAAATGGCAAAGATAAAAAAAATAGCAAAGTTCAATGGAGAAGGCTTCCATGCCTAGAAGGAAAAGACCTTGTATCACCTCATGAGGAAAGACCTCTAGGATCTCTTTGAAGATGATGAAGGTGATGCATATGGCGGGAAAGAAGATTCTGAAAAAAGTGGGATCCTTGTAGTAGCTCCACAAAAAACCAAAGAATGGAAGAAGATGACAGTGCACTAGGCATCATTTCCTGGGGACTATCTTTGGTATCAGAGATGCTAGAACTACTTGGGAGAAACTTGACACGATCTTTCGTACTACCTGAGCAAAGAATTAAAAGGTAAAATTAATCATGAAGTTTTATAAATTGGATATAAAAGATAATTCTTCTATGAGCATACACATTAACAAGTTCAAGAGCCTAAAAAGCCATCTTGCAACTCTTAAGAAGAATATTGATGAAGACGAAGCAATAGCCATACTACTTGCAAGTGTAAATAAGGATTCATATGAGAATCTTGTGTCCACCGTAAGTAATGTTCCAAGTCTCTCACTTAAAGATATTGAGCACTCACTACTTGATGGAGAAAAAAAGGTTAAAAGCAAGGATGCAAAGGAACACACCACCAACAGTAGTCTCTTGTACACCAAGGGCACTTATGGAGTAATAGGCAATGGTCGAGAACTCAGCACCAACAACAACAAGGATCGGATTATATGTCATTACTGTGGCAAGACTAGCCATACATCTAGTGAACGTTTTCACAAGAAAAGAGCACATCAAATGCAGAATGATCACCACCAAAACCAGTTCATGAATGAAGAGGAAGAAGAAGAAGAAGAAGATGCTTCTACTACCATAAACAACTCTGACATATAGTTCTAAAGAATTTTCATTGTATCTTCATATGTTTTACATATAGTGGATCTCATTTTTTCCCTTAGTGGATTTGTTGTGTAAAAACCCTTGCCAAAGATGTAAAGTTTCAAGCTCTAACTTAACTAGACTACCTATGAGCTAGTCTCCCGGGCCATGTCACCATGTAGGAGGGGCAAAAGCTAGCAGGTGTAGGGTCCCATCATTTAAGGGGAGGTCTTGAGAAATAGAAAAATGATGTATGCTCCAGGAAGAGATGTCCTGAATCCCATATGCACAGTGAGGAGAGTGGAACAACCCAACTTCTACAAAGCATTGTACTTGACTATCACTTTCATAATGATGAATACAATATCATGATGCTTTCCTCTTTTAGTTAATGTCATTGTTAGTCCAATACACAAGATTGTATTTATGAGTCCAAGCTTCCATCTTGGAACCTAATTCACTTTCTAATAGTTATCAACTCATTGTTTATGTCAACATGAATTTAGTCTTCATCTTCCAACCTCCATAGATCCTGCATGCTCTAGATCTAAGATTTTTAATAGAGAGGAGGTACTATTTTTCCATGCCCTCAAAGATAGATGGAAAAAAATATTATCACACTCTTCCTCATAGGTAGAGGGCTGATATAAGCTCGAGCAAGTTGTCTGAAGGCAAGATGCCCATTGCATGCAAGTGGGTTTCCAAAGTCGAATGCAATCACATGACTCACTTGAAAGATGCAAATCCAAATTGCTAGGTTCCATCTACTCATGAGAAAGAAAACCTATAAAGACAAAGGAAATAATAAAGTGTCAGATGGCATTGATGCAGTTCTTGATGGAGACTCCAGTGGCTCAGAGAGCTTGGATGATGAGCTTGGAATTCCTTCTGTCAGGACACTAGGTGTATAGAGAACTCATAGTAATGTAAAGGCTCCATTGAGTGATCCGGTGGTACGCAAATCTAGCAGGGTCGGATATTCTGTTAAAAGATCTGGTTTTGAAGGTTATGCAGCTCACCATTATGCTTATATGGTGAAAGTGATTGAGGATGTTGAGCCCACATGTTTTGAGGAGGCTGCATTAGAGGCCAATAAGGCTTCGGATCTAGTATCATTGTCGAAGGGCAAGAAAGCTATTGGATGTAAGTGGGTTTGTAAGATTAAACACAATGCAGATGGTTCTATTAGTAGGTACAAAGCTAGGTTGGTTGCAAAAGGCTATGCCCAGACATATGGCATAGATTATGAAGTAACCTTCAGTCCAATTGCTAGGATGGCAACTGTCTAATGTGTAATTACTTTGGCAACAACCAAAGGATGGAGGTTGCAGCAAATGGATGTGAAGAATGCCTTCTTGCATGGTGATTTGCAGGAAGAAGTGTATATGGATCAACCAACAGGTTATGAAGATTTATAGCATCCCACGTATGTGTGCTGGTTGAAGAAGGCACTCTATGGGCTCAAGCAAGCACCTAGAGCATGGTCTAACAAGATTAGAGAGTATCTTGTCAATATTGGCTTTTATGTTTCTGATGTGCTGATCCCTCACTTTATGTGAGAAAGGGAGATGCAGGTTTGGTCATCATAGTCATCTATGTGGATGACTTGATTATTACAGGTGATAGTGATAGTGGGATTGCTGAAGTTAAGGACTTTTTGAAGAAGACGTTTGAGATGAAGGATTTAGGTGAGCTAAGGTACTTCCTTGGCATTGAGTGATCAGATGTGATGATGGTATATGGCTATCCCAAAGATAGTATGGCTTGGATATGTTGTCCAAGTATGGTATGACAGCATGCAAACCACTTTCAGTCCCGTTGGAGCAGAATGTAAAGTTGAGTGCTGATGTTGGGGATGAGATAGAAGACCCTACTATGTTCAGGAGGATAGTGGGGAGTTTGATCTACATGACCATTACAAGGCCAGACTTGAGCTATGTTATTGGTCTTGTGAGTCAGTTTATGCAAGTGCGTAGATAGCCACATTTGGATGATGCAGTGAGACGCATATTGAGATATGTAAAGTCCACATTACATTATGGACTTTTCTATGAGGCAGGTACAGATGTACAGGTGTTTGGATACACAGATGCAGATTGGGCTGATAGTATGTTTGATAGAAGATCTACCAGCGGATACATGTTCTCTCTTGGTAGTGTAATAGTTACTTGGAGCAGCAAAAAGCAATCTATAGTTGCTTTGTCAAGTACAGAGACTGAGTATAGAGGTGCTGTTGTTGCAACATGTGAGGTAGTATGGCTGCAAAAGTTATTGGTTGATTTAGATGTGTAGGTGGAAGGTCCAATTATCATTTATTGTGACAACATGAGTAGTATACACTTGGCTAGGAACCCTGTGTTCCATGCCAAGACAAAACATATTGAGGTATACTATCACTTTGTGAGAGAGAATGTACTAGCAGGTGAGATTGACTTGGTGTATGTCAACACACAGGATCAGATAGCTCATATCTTCACGAAGGCATCGGGTACAGAGAAGCTTCAAAAGTTTCGAAGCTTACTTGGAGTTGCAGAGATGTAGTTGAGCTTGAGGGGGAGTGTTGAGATGACAAGCTCAACACATGCGGACATTAATGATGGAACGCCTCGTTAGATGGGTCCACATGTCTACACTTAGCACATCGATGGTCATTATGAATCTCACATGGCCACTGACTCATTACTTATTATATTCAGGTTGTTACACCTATTTAAAGCTAGCATAGTTGTTGCACCAGTTGACTAGTGTAGTTGGTTATGCATTGTTTGACTTAGGAGGCCACTTTCCTTTATGTTGTATCTTATATATACTTTGTGTAGATTGTAAAGTGTGTGGAAGAAGAAGAAGAAACCAGCAAGAAAACGTTTTGGCCTCCATCTCTCTTCTTGTCTCTTAAATGAGCTTCTCCTTGTGCATTCTGTGTGTGTTCGGCATAGCATCTTGAGCAAGTCCCCCCACCACGCGATTCTTGACATGCTACAATGAGGCCTAGATCGGGAATCCTCATTAAGGCTAGCAACTTCTTGGTTTTCACAGTGATGTTGAATCGTTTGCATCCAAGAATCCAAATGTTCTAAGTACCCTTTTTGAGCAAATATTTGGATCTAAGAAGTTCAAGATAGACTATGAAGATCTCAAAAGTTCAAAAATCACATGAAGAGGTCTATAGTAATTGAGAGACAGCAAATGAAAAAACAAATAGAGCTCAAAATTCAAGAAAAGAATAAAGAGCAAATTGTTTTTACGAAGGATTTGTTACCTTATGAAAATAAGATAGTAAAGAAAATGGTGAAACTCAACAAAAATCATACTGAAACCTTGAAACTTAAGGAAGACAAAACACAAATTATTCAGATTATTATTTTCTCTGAAGACTGTGCTAATTCTTCTCTCAGTACTTGACCTGCTTATGAACGTATGATATTGATAAACCTTCTGAAATTAATTTGGTTTTGTCAATCGACCCCTCAAGTAATCATCTGCATCTGCATCAAATTGGTTTAAAAACTTTTGTCAAACATAAGTGATAAGGACCACTCAACTCACTATAGCTAGCTGAGAATCAACTATACAAGAATATAATCAGATTAAGGAAGAAGTTGGCATCAAAACAGTGAAAGAGGTGCTTGATCGGCAACGACAAGTAGATGAAGAGGCTCAAAATAATGTCGATGGAAATCTTCAACAACTTTAGAGAATAGAAAGCAAGAACCAGCTTCTCAAGAGGAGCAAATGCAGCTATGACTGAAAAGAGTAGTATGATAATCTAAAAAGTAAAAGTATATGAAATTGAATTTTAACTCCATAAAGTATTGACTATGCAAATGACATTATGGAAGGTTGAGGACATTGTGTAAAGTTGATGTTGGAAAAATATTTTATAACCAAAAGATTTTTGGAGTTTTGAGGAAAAAGCACTCAGTTTTTGTGAACCGCGAACTCCAAATTGGGAAGAGAGGCATGGCCAACGAGTTTAAAAAGGGGGGCACATACCTCGAACGGACCTATCGGCCTATAGTCATGTAGACAACAACAAAGGGGAAGAAGTCCTAGTTGAGCTCTTGATGCTCCTGGCCAGGATTGCCATCCTAGGTTTCCATCAAGCGACATTCAATAGGTGACTTCTTTGATTTTCTTATGGCGTTGATCTATGAGCACTCAAGTTGTGGTGGAGCTTGCACCTTTGCCACTGTTGTATAGCTATTGGTACCATCACCTTCTCAGGCAAGCCTCTCAACATGTTTATATTTGCTATCACCTTCTCTGATAGACTTTTTAGCATGATTATGCTCATAGCACCGAATGAGTCCTATGAACATATGTAGTGTTTGATATAAGCATGACCAGCTAGAGCACTATGGTGGAAACAACAAGTTTTTAGGAAATTATCAGGTAGATGACATAGATTTGTGAGCTTCTCGTTTTGACACTTTCAAGTAGTATTATAACTACTAAGTAGGATGGCTATTGCTTGGTCAACAAAAGCATGAGTGTCTGCACATCAAATGGGTTATATCTAAAGATTGAAGGCTTCTGTTTGAGTCTATCGTATTATCAAATATATTCTCAAAACCACAGATGAGTTTTAAAGATGGTTCTATCACAAATATTTTGTTTCTAATTCATATTGGAAAATGCGATTGACATGAGAGATACAATGATTTTTCAAGACGGATCTATCACAAATTTTTCTTTCTCTAAGTTATATTGCAAGGTGGTGATAGCCCTATCTTTGAAAATGATGTCTTAAAGTAATGATGACATGAGTATGCTAAGAGATACAATCAATATGTCTATTAGGAAGAGGTCTTTCTCATCCTTTGGAACTTTAATACTTGGAAATACCATATCAACATGACCAAATACACTTTCAATTTTCCTCTCTTTTCAAACATTTCCATGATTTATTACTCTCTCTTGTGCCTAAGCTCTGAAGATCTCTTGAGAATAGATACATTGAGCTTAATATAAACTATTCATTGAGTGCATCAATTCAAGCATTCTAAGTATTCGATCTTGTGATATGATGTATTGTGAAATTGAATTCCTTGTATTCCCACTTCACCTTACTATGCCCACATATGTGAAACCTAACCATAATTCCTTTTACTCCATGAGTTGTGTACTCTTCATCATCTTTTTCTCCCATCTTGCTAAGCATCCCTATGGCGAGCGACTATCACGAATGCCCCAACATTATCTGTGCATTATCTGGTGAACCCGACGTGAAGGCGTCGCTTATGATAATTGGTATGGGAGATTATCTATGCAGCAACAACAACAATTACATCAATAGAAATTGGATCAACAACGAATGTTGCATCAAAATAAGAGCATACACATGGTGCGACCAAGGTGATTGAGGCTGTGGTTAGTGAGTACAAATTATTTTATGGTCAGAATGTTTCAACCTACATCAAAGCCTTTGAAATCTAGATGCACTTCTTCAGAGTTCTGAACAATTGGAGAAATTATTTCTTATAGCTTGTTATGCGTGCTTTGTGGGTTAGAGTGATAGATTTGTTTGTGCAAGACTCTAACTCTGGAATGTTTTCAAGAAAGCGCTCAAAGATGAATATTTCTACGAGGATTATGGTATTGCTACATGCAAGGCATTTAGAGAGTGGGTCTATCAACCCAACAAAGGACTTGTTACTTTCGAGTTGTGGCGGGAATTTGAAGAGCGATATAATGAGTTCGATCCACTAGAGCGAAGAGCCCTAACTCGGAGAAAGTGGAGGTATTCTTGCAAGTGGCGAATCCTTCACTTTAGGATGAGTTGGGAGAGCTTCTTAAAGATTGTGCGTAGCCTATGGGATTGAAGATGGATAGGCAGGATGTTGTCAATGCGGTCTCTACACTAACAAAGAGGCGGAGATGGAAGGCTCACCTACAGAACAACATGCAATCACCATCAGTGATGTCTTCTCCTACCACAACCTCTCCTACTTCTTCTATTGCACCATCCACTGCTTCTCCTATTTCTCATCCTATGTCTATGCCTATGCCTATGCATATGCCCATCCTATTCCTACTGCAATTGTTAGACCATCCGCAAAACCGACTCTCAAAGATATGGTGGAAGAAATTTCAAAGAACTTAAAAGATCTACAAATCAAGATGACCAGAATAAAGTAGCCACTTAGTTTAGCTTCAAATTCAGCCCCAGCTTCTTCTACTCCTACAAACTCTTCCAAGAATGATCGTGTTTGCCATTGCATGTGATATGATAGTCCAAATCATGAACAAAAGGTCTGTCAAGATTTTCAAGAGGCGAAAAGGCTGAAGTTGGTAGTCTGGAAGGACAAGATTATATGTTTTGGAGATACATAGTAGCCAATTAAACCAAATTTTGATCAGGGTGGCATGAAGAAATTGTTGGAGGAGTCTCATTTGCACTCTTCTTATGTGATGTGAGAGGTGGCAAGAGAAGCTGTTGCCTATGGCCTTCAACTGGAGCAGTCATCAAAGGAAAAATCTCATTTATGGTCCTATGCATTACACGTAGAGAAAAAGGGAAAAGCTTCGTCATCTGAACTCTTAGCCATAAGTGATGCAATCGGAAAAGGGACTAGATGGGATGATTGAGTTGATGTCTTTTCTATCTATGCTTTTATGGTGAAATCTCAAGGATTTTAAGTGCTTGTTGAAGAGAAGTGGAAAAGAGATAATGATCTGCCTAAAGGATCCAAGAGGGTGACTAGGAGGAGTGATCTAGTTCTTTAGCTTTCTTTTTAAGGCCCAAAGCAGAGCATGGATGATATTAAAAAGCAAAAAGTACAACAAGATCAGAGAGCCCCAAAGACAAAGGATCCAAAGCCAAAAAAGCAACCTAGATTCAAGCTGCTTTTCGACATTGAGACGACTACCCACTTGAAAAAGGTACTTGAGGATCGGATTCCTAGCCATAAAATTGAGTTTACTCTTGGAGAAGTCTTGGGAATTTCCAACAGAGAATTTCATGATGTTATCACGACATCATTAAAAGAAAATGACAGGTTATTGAAGAGCCGACCTAGGATATGATCCATCGAGAGGCTTTAGCAATCGTTAAGGCTATTATGTATGGGTTACAGATTGAGGAGATTGATTCTGATGAGGAGATTATTGAGGAGTCTACAGATGGAGCTTTATGTATGCAAACAAAGAAGACTCTTCAGTCTTTACTCAGCCATATAGTATGCTGAGAGTGATGATGCGCTTAGATTGGTGCCTCCTAGTCATTTTTCTAGTAGTCTCTAGGCTCATGCGACCACAAAGACTGTAGTCAAGCTTGGTGAGACAGATATCCCTTCTATTACTCTTTTGGATCATGGCTCTGAGATTAATGTCATAGTGCGTGGATTATATGATACTGGTAGATGGCGAGTTAATGTGGATCATGGTTGGTGCATGCATACGGCCAACAACACTGCAAGATATTTGTATGCTGCTTGTCCAAAAACACCATATTGGGAAATATGGGAATTTTCCATAAGTTTGGGACACATGGTCAAATCTTTGGATTTATCATAAGTTGAACACTATGACTCCAAATTGAGCGCTCTATAGCTCAATATATTCCATTTTTCAAGCACTTTCCAATGATTAGTCACATCATATGGTTTTGAGAAATTTATGGGCTTGTTAAGGTGCCACCTTTTTAGTATTCAAAAAATGGGAATTGGGAGATTCCCAAACTCACTAATATTGTGTTCAAACTTGAAGATTTTTATTGGAGATGTGGATGAGTCTTATTATTTCTTTGTGCAGAATTCTCGTTCCAATCGGTTTTTTTTTGTCAGCCATTTATTACTAATCTCAAATGGAGACTAAGGTTCTAGACTATGGGTCTGCTTATGCACAGATTAGAAGTAAGGATGGAAAGAGGGTTGTCTAGTTCATGACCTTTTGTAGCAACCATCAACGAAATAAGGATTCCTCAAGCGATTCCCCTCTTTGAGTAGGAGAGCCAGATTTTTGTTAGGTATTACTGACTTGCAAGAAAGTGGTACAAGTTAGGGAAGCCTCTTGCCTCAGGCTCTTGCCTCCTAGAAGCATAAGTTTTTCCTCATGTTTTTATAGTGTATCTACTAAAAGTGCAGTGTGTTTTAAGCATATTTCTTATATGCCTAGAATTTCGAGGCAGTATGTGAAGAGAAAAGAGAAATAGTTGAAGCTTGCAAGTGTTTTACAAGAAGAAGACGAGGTAGATGGTCTTTATGATGGAATTTCATGCTCGGATACTATGGAGGAAGAAATTTCCATATTGCTAAAAACTGACAAACAAGAGTTGTCGTATGTCTTACAGGTCCATTCTTTGGTGATGTATTGTGAAATTGTTGATTTCATGCTTCCATAAAATTTGGGTATTGAGAATTCTCAGCAAAAAGAGTTGGATGTTGCTATTTACACACAAAAAAAATTGTGTTTACTAGGTTATTTACAACAAGGTCTGAAATTTATAGTTGTAGCAAAGAATCTAGAGTACATATAGAATATAAGACAATTGACAAGAAGGTTAGACCAAGTGTAGGACCGCTACCCATTAGGAGAGTTGCTATGCAACCTCCTTTACAAGATCCTACCAAGGTATTGGACACAAGCTTTTAGCTAAGACACTGAAGTAGATGAAGATTGGGACTGAAGATTTTTTGCTTCCAGAAGAGGTGAGATGTTTTGAAGAGATGTTGTGCAGACATGGGAAAGATTTTTCTTTATTCCCACATGAGATTGGATGTGTTGATCCTAGGTTTGTGATGGGCCTATGGTTATTTTTACCATTCCACATGTCCCTTGGAATCTACAGCCTATACATGACTTATAGATGGTTCATAGTTCCTAAGAAGAACAAGATACTCAGCAGATTTATACATGACTTACAGCAAGAGTGAACAGGGTCACTATTCAAAATGTTGGTACAGGACCTATTGTGGATGAGTTTGCACAGGCTTTTGTTGGACGTGCTATCTATTCACTTGGTGATCTTTATTCTGGATATGACCAGTTTTAGCTTGCTCTTGAGAGCAAATATTTGACTACGATGAAGACACCTTTAGGCCTTTTCCAAATGTGTATGCTTCTACAAGGAGCTACTAATTCAATTGCTTTTGATGAATGGGATGAATAAGGTCTTATAGGACTTTATTCCAGAGCTTACCATGCCTTTCATTGATGATCTGCCTATTAAAGGTTGTTTGGAAAAAGAGAAGGATGAGACTTTAGATGATCATGGATGCATGTTCTTTGTGGCCGCACATATTATAAATATTGAGTGGATTTCTTGCAGGCTAGAGAAAGTGAATTTGACCTCGTCAAGGTTGAAGTCTACTTTTGGTGCTAGAGAGGTTTCGATTGTTGGGCGTATGTGTGGTTATTATGGCAAGAAGCCTTCCCATGCAAAGGTTGTTGATGCCATAGAGAAGATTGCAGAGACTTTCTCTTCTACTTCGGAAGCTTGCTAGTTTCTTGGAGCTTGTGTGTTTTATCTTATTTGGATTCCTAATTTTTCTCATATTGCAGATGATCTCTACTAGCTCTTGAGGAAAGAGAAACATTTTTCTTGGGAGATGAGACATACTAAAGCTATGCAGAAACTGAAGAAATTATTGAGATCTGCCTGCGACTCTTCAAAAAGTAGATTATGAGTGTCGGAGACTTATTGTTCTTACTATTGATACAAGTCCTATTGGCATTGGATGGGCTGTAGGCCAAGATGATGCAGATGGGAATAGGTATGCTATTGGGTTTGGGACAAAAGTCCTAAATGAGCGGTAATGCAGGTATCCACAGATTAAGAAAGAGCTCTTTGGAGTTGTCACGACTCTCAAGAATGATAAAAAGTACTTCATTGGTGCTGTTGTGGTGGTCAAGACTGATTGTTTACCTCTTTTGGGTATGATCACGAGTTGTTCTACTCCAGATATATCCATGCTTAGGTGGATTGGGTACATAAAATCCATGAATTCTGAGTTCAGGCACATAGCAGGAAAAGACAACCACGTAGCCATTATGCTTTCATGAGCGACGTATGATGATATTATTTTTCTCATTCATTGATGATGCTAATGATGGGGCTGATCTTTCAGCCATGCATGCTAATCATATTTGTCATGTGTCTACTTTGGAAAGCTTTGATTAGTCTTCGTATACACAGGAGAGTATTTAAAGATTGGTTGTTATTCGAGTACCATGTCTAGAGAGGATGGGTAGAATAATGTAGACTTCAAGAAGATTAGGAGAAAAGCTTATGGTTTCTTCTCGCAAAGTCTGGAAGCATCCAGGAAAGCGAGGAGGACAGCCATTGAGAGTTGTATGTGACAGAGCTTCACAGGTGTAGATCCTGAAAGAATTTCATGAAAGTTTTTGGGCTGGACATCAAGCTGTTTGGGAGACCTATAAGAAGATTAAAGAGCACTATTGGTGGAGAGACATGTATAGCGATATCTCATAATTTGTTGAAATGTGCACTGATTGTCAGTTGTTTTCTTCAATGAGGCATAGAGATGAGCTTCATCCTACCTACCTGTTACGTATTCACTAAAAGTGGGTTTTTGATTTGATTACTATGCATGTTGGATTATGGTAGATGTGTTACATTGTTTTGGTATGAGAAGATCTCACAAATCAAACAGAAGGAAGAGCATTGAGGATGAAATCTAATTCAGTGGTTTGTAAGTTTATGTTGGAGGATGTTATTTGTAGGTATGGATGCATCAGAAAAATTACTATAGATAGAGGTGAGTTGGATGTTGATGAGGCTAGGGAGTCTTTCTCTTGCCTTGGCATTAAATTTGCTTCAACTTCAACATATAATCCAAAAGGAAACATCAAGAGCAAAAGAGGGCATCCACCGATTGTGAAAGCCTTGGCCAAAGCATGCGGTGGCCGGGTCACTAGGTTGTTGCCCTATGCCTTATGGACTAATCGCACTACTCATAGTGTGACTACAGGATATATGCTAGTCGAGTTAATGTATGGACAAAAGCCAATCATGCCCACAGAGATTTGCACCCTTACTTGGAGTGCTTTACCATGGTAGCAAGAAGAGATGACTAGAGAGGATCTTTCGGCTCTTCATATTCGTCATTTTTGGAGAGGAGATTAGAAGATATTGAGAGAGCCATTCAAAAACTCAAAGAGGCCAGAATTCGTAACAAAGACCGATTTGATAGGAGACATAGATTGAGACTTAGAGAGATTGAGGAGGGAGATTGGGTGTTGATCTATGACAGCAGTCTAGACAATCAATTTAGTACTATCCACAAGGTTTCCAAACGATGGTTTGGGCCTTATTTGGTGCAACATGTCCATGACAATGCTACGTATTCCTTGGCAGTGCTTGATGGCACAACCTTACATATTCTGATTGCAGGGAAGAGAATCAAATTATTCAAGAGAAGAGACGATGCATCCTATGTAGTTGAGGAGTTAGATGATGAGATTTATGATTGACTTGAGCCCATGAGATGATGTTGATGAGGATGTGAAAATTGCATATGATTCTGTGAAAGATGAGGAGATCGCATTGACCATTGAGCTTGACAATGATGATGATGTGTAGTTGTGGCCCATCGGGAGGATGTGCAGGTTTGGAGGGGTTGGATGTCCTGATGTTGTGTGTCCACCACTGTACACCTGAGGGCCAAGATTTTTGCTAAGAATTTGAACATGCTAGTTAACTTCATTATTAGGAATTAATTTTCCATTGTGTGTTTCTTTTTGTTTTACATGACGTACGAATACATGTAGTTAGGCTAGGCACATTCTCTTTAGTGCATTCATAACTTTTGTGTGGAGCATAGATTGATTGGTTGCATATCATGGATACAATATTTCCTTTCAAGAGTGAATGAGCACAAAGTTTAGTTTAAAATCATATTTTTTGTTAGGGCACAATGCATGGAAACTAAGGTTCTTTAGGATGTGATGAAAGAAGATGTAAAGAAAATTTGGACCGATGTTGATTTTCCACTGCCAATTCTTCCTACAACATGTATCTTATGGCAAAAAAATCACTAGTGCGGGCTCATGTAAGTACAAGATCAACAACAAGTAGGCCTACATGGGATGAGTATAATGCTACAATGAGGTCTCTAGTAGGAATCCTCATTAAGGCTAGCAACTTCTTGGTTTTCAGGGTGATGTTGAATCATTTGCATCCAAGAATCCAAAGGAGCTAATTTCCCTTTTTAAGCAAATATGTGGATCTAAGAAGTTCATGATAGACTATGAAGATTTGGAAAGTTTAGAAATCACATGAAGAGGAATATAGTAATTGAGAAGAAGCAAATGAAAGAGCAGATAGAGCTCAAAATTATAGAAAACAAGAAAGAGCAAACTATTTTTATGAAGGATTTGTTATCCTGTGAAAAGAAGATAGTAAAGAAAAGGGTGGAACTCGACAAAAAGCACCCTGAAACCTTGAAACTTAAGGAAGAGAGAACGTGAACAATCCAGAATATAAAAATATGCGAGAAGGATTTGGAGAAGCGGCCATGGAATTAGACCCATTAGGAGCTTGTCCAACGGTCTATGGACAGATAGTAGATATTATTTTCTCTAAAGATCGTGCTAATTCTTCTCTCAGTACTTGACCTGCTTTTGAATGTATGATATCAATAAACCTTCTAAAATTAATTTGGTTTTATCAATCGAGCTATCAAGTAATCATCTACATCTGCAACATATAATTGGTTAAAAAAATTTTGCCAATGGTAAGCGATAAGGACTGCTCAGCTCACTGTAGCTAGCTGAGAATCAGATAAACAAGAATATAATCAGATTAAGGAAGAAGTTGGCATCAAAGTAGTGAAGGAGGTGCTTGATCGGCTACGACAGGCAGATGAAGAGGCTCAAAATAATGTTGAGGGAAGCGTTCAATAACTTTAGAGAATAGAAAGCAAGAAGAACTTGCTTCTCAAGAGGAGCAAATGTAGCTACGGCTGAAAAGAGTAGTATGATAATCTAAAAAGTAAAGGGCTGAAAAGAATAGTATTGATGATATAGATGGCATTATGGAAGGTTGACGGCATTGTGTAAAGTTGACATTCCAAAAATGTTTTGTAGTCTTGGTTGAGATCCTGAAACTCCCAGCCGTGATTGTCATCTACGTTACTGCGATCAAGCAATGTTTAGGAGATGACCTCTTTGATTTTCTTGTGGCGTTGATCTGTGAGCACTCAAGTCATGGTGGAGCTTGCACCTTTACTAGCATTGTACGAGTATTGGTTGTTGAGATATCGAACTCCACTCGTGATATGCCAGGGTGACCGTTGTGCATTTATGTCACCGAGGTGTCAGCAGATGCGGTTGGTACACCGCCTATGAATAATAGCTACATGACAGCTATCCTTATCTACTCTAGTTCGTGGCTCAGTTAGTATGCCACCTTAGTTAGTTGAGTTTGGTTTGAGACCCATATATAGGGTTCTTCTATTTCTATGTACATGAGTTCTTTTTGGCTTACACAATTAAGAGGAGGAAACTGTTTTCAGCCTCCATCTCTGTGTGTATTCCCCCATTGTGTAAGCAAGAAAGCTACAAGTGAGACTCCTTCCTTCTCTCCCACAATCTTGACATGGTATCAGAGCCTTGTTCGTGGTAAGGGGCTCAAGAAAGAAAGCCAAGCTCGCGGTGTTCTGGTAAGAGGAGCAGTGTTGCTTTCATTTTCTGTTTTGGGAGCAGATCTCTGCAGCACAGCGGGAAATTGCAAGAGTGCATTGTCTCAGGTTGAGACGCCCTTCGGGTGAAGCAAGAGGGCAGTATATGCTGCAGAGAGGGCTTTAGCCTATGGCGACCGTGTTTTTTTGATTTGAGGCCATTTCGGGGCCTGTTTTGGAGGCGGAAGTTTTCTGCATGCACTCAGGAAAAGGCCCAGTTTTATGCTGTGCAACTGTTCTACAGGTCGGTGAAAAGTTATTGTAGAAATTGCATCGTATGCATGTGCGCAGAGACATTGGGAGTTACAGAATCATCCTTGTTGCCTGTTGATGCAAAATCGTCACTAGGAAGTGACTGTGTGGTTAAATACCACTTTCGTCAGTTTTGCAGATTTGCCCTTGTGAGGCTGAAGCTGTGTTCTCTGCAGTGACATAATTTTTTGCAGTATTCTATAATGGCGTCTGATTCTCTTTCACAGATTGTAACTGAAAAGCTTGACAAGAACAACTTCCAAGCATGGAAGTTTAGAATGACGAATTTCCTTATGGGAAAAGGATATTGGGAATTTGTTGCAGGAAATGAAGAAGAACCAGTTCTTCCTGATGTTCCCAATCAACAGCAAATGCAGGCATTCAAAGCATGGCATGAGAGAGCTAGGAAAGTTATGTACTAGCTGTCTAACAGTATTTCAGGCTCTATGATTGTGCATATTCAGGATGCAAGTATGCCAAAGGAGGCATGGGATACTTTGTCAAAAATGTATAACACAAATATGCAAGCCAGGAAAATGCAACTCAAGCAAGACTTGCATAATGTGCAAAGAGAAAGTATGAGCATCAATGACTACCACATGAAGATAAAGAAGATTGCAGATGCACTTGCTTCCATTGGGTCGCCAGTGGAAGATGATGATTTAGTTTCTGTGACCTTGAATGGTCTAGGAAAGGATTATGCAGAGTTCCAAACATCCATTTCCATCCGTGAAAGATTTCCTGATTTTGAGGAGTTGATTGCTCTTCTAATTTCTGAGGAGCAGAGAAATGGTGGTGCATCTTCTTCAGGAGGAACTTCAAAAGAAGCTGTCTTCTACTCAAATGCTGGAAGAGATAGAGGCAGAGGTAGAGGAGGCCGATTCGGAGGCCGTGGTAGAAATCAGAATATGCAGCAAACTCAAGAAAACCAGTCCTATGGAGGAGGACGTGGTAGCTCTAGAGGCAGGGGGAGCCAAAGAGGTCGTGGTGGATGGCAAAGAGGCCAAAATGCAAACAACAATGTTGAATGCTACTACTGTGGTAAAATGGGTCATATGGCTAAAGACTGCTATAAAAAGCAGAATGACATCATGAATGGAAAACTGCAACAAGGGAATTATGCATCTTCTAGTAGACAGGGTGATGACAGAAATGAGCATTTGTTTATGGTGCAGCACATGAATAATTCTGTGACAAGTGCAGAAGAAAGCAACGATGTATGGTATGTTAACTCAGGTGCATCAAACCACATGACAGGTCATGCAGAATGGATGGAGAATGCAAGGAAAATGGAAAAACTAGGATTTGTGGAGACTGGTGATGATACTGCACATCCTATTGTGAAGATTGGAAAAATTCCTCTGTCTATGCAGGATGGGAAAAAGAAATACCTATCCGATGTATTTCATGTCCCGAATATCACCAAGAATCTGGTTTCTATTGGTCAAATGGTTGAGCAGGGCTTGCAGGTTAGATTTAATCCTCATGGATGCTTTGTTGAGGATATGAAAAATAAAGGTCGCTTGATAGCAAAAGGAAAGAAGAAGGGTGTCAAGATTGTGGGAGAGAAGGAAGGAGTCTCGCTTGAAGCTTTCTTGCTTGCACAATGGGGGAAGACACACAAGGGTGGAGGCTGAAAACAGTTTTCCTCTTCTTAGTTGTGTAAGCCAAAAGAACTCTCATACAAAGAAATAGAAGAACCCTATATATGGGTCTCAAACCAAACTCAACTAACTAAGGTGGCATACTAACCAAGCCACGAACTAGAGTAGATAAGGATAGCTATCATGTAGCTATTATTCATGGGCGGTATACCAACCGCATCTGCAACTAACACGTCGGTGACATAAATGCACAACGGTCACCCTGGCATGTCACGAGTGGAGCTCGATATCTCAACACTCCCCCTCGAGCTCAATCCCAATTCCTGCACACCAAGCAGGTCTCTGAACTTGCGCAGCTTCTCTGCGCCCAATGCCTTCGTAAATATGTCAGCTACCTGATCCTCTGTGCTGACATAAACTATATCAATAAGACCTAGTAAAACCCTCTCTCGCACATAGTGATAATGCACCTCAATGTGCTTTGTTCTAGCATGATAGACTGGGTTATTTGCCAAGTGTATACTACTTATGTTGTCACAATAAATGACAACTGGCCCATCTGTAGACTGATGCATATCATAAAGTAGCTTATGCAACCAAGCTACCTCACATGCAGCCATTGCTGCACCCCTGTACTCAGCCTCTGTGCTCGACAAGGCAACTGTAGGCTGTTTCTTGCTGCTCCAAGTGACTGCAGCACTCCCAAAAGAGAACACATATCCACTGGTAGATCGTCTATCAGAAATACTACCAGCCCAATCAGCATCAGTGTATCCATGCAACTGTATCTGAACCCCAGTCTCATAAAATAGTCCATACTGCAATGTGGACTTCACATACCTGAGTATGCGTCTAGCCGCATCCAAATGTGGTTTCCTTGGAGCCTGCATAAACTGACTTACCAATCCAACAGCATAGCTCAAATCTGGCCTAGTAATAGTCATATAAATCAAACTTCCTACTATGCGTCTGTACATAGTAGGGTCTTCTAGAAGCTCACCTGCATCTGTGCTCAGCTTCACATTCTGCTCCAAAGGAACTGAAATAGGCTTACAGCCTGTCATCCCATATTTGGACAGTATATCCAATCCATACTACCTCTGCAAGATCTGTATCCCACTTGGTGATCTAATCACCTCAATGCCCAAGAAATAACGCAGCTCTCCCAAATCCTTCATCTCAAACTTCTGCTTCAATAGCATTTTCACATGAAGGATATCTTCATCACTGTCACCTGTCATAATCAAATCATCAACATAAATGACAAGTAGCATAATACCTTTCTCTGTTTTTCTCACATAAAGTGAGAAATCTGCCTTGGAAATCTGAAAGCCAATAGTGACAAGATACTGTCCTATCTTGTCAGGCCATGCTCTAGGTGCTTGCTTCAAGCCATACAAGGCTTTCTTCAACCTGCAAACAAACTCAGGATAAACAGCATGCACATAACCTGGTGGCTGCTCCATATAGACCTCTTCTTGCAAATCACCATGCAAGAAGGCATTCTTTACATCCATCTGATGTAAAGACCATCCCTTTGATGCAGCCATAGCAATGACTGCTCTTACGGTTGCCATCCTTGCAACCGGACTGAATGTTTCTTCATAGTCAATGCCATATGTTTGTGCATACCCCTTGACTACTAATCTTGCCTTGTATCTGTTCACAGAACCATCAGCATTGTGCTTCACCTTATAAACCCACTTACAGCCAATTGCATTCTTACCTTTAGGCAAAGGTACCAATTCCCATGTAGCGTTTGCTTCCAAGGCATCCATTTCTTCATCCATGGCTTTCTCCCATTTTTCTTTTCCCATGGCGTGCTCAAAAGAAGTGGGTTCTGGTTCCTGTATCACCTTGACCATATATGCATAGTGAATGGCTGTAAATCCATCATATTTCAGCCTATCCACAGGATACCTAACTCTGGTAGACCTGCGCAAAGTGGGTTCACTCCCAGGTGCTCTCAAAACATCCCTGGTCTTCCTTACTCCAGGTGTAACAATAGAAGGAATACCCAACTCATCATCAATGCTCTGTTCTGAGCGACTGGATTCACCATCCACATAAGAGTGACCTGCATTCACATCAAACATGGGCTGATCAACCTTCTCTTTTCCTTTTCGTGATACCTGCATACCACTATCTGCATTACTTTGAGAAGATTCTCCTGATCTCAATCTGCCTGTCCATGGCGAAGAATGTGAACCACTGCTAGAGGACGCTCCAGGTCCACTAATATTTTGTGACTGCTGCTGTGAATTCTGTGCAGCATTACCATTTTGTGCATCTACATCATCAATCACATTTACTGGTTTATACCAGCTACTCATCTCATCAAAAACAACATCTCTGCTCACTGTAAACTTACGAGTAGAAGGGTTATAGCATCTATACCCTTTTTGCTGCAGAGAGTAACCAATAAAGATGCACTTCTCAGCTTTTGGATCCAACTTGGATCTCAGCTCATCTGGCACATGTACATAGGCAATGCAACCAAAAATTTTCAAATGAGAAATATCTGGTTTTCTACCAGTATACCTCTCCTCTGGAGTCGTTCCATGTATTGCTGCAGTGGGAGTCCTGTTCATTATGTAGACTGCTGTAGCAACTGCTTCAGCCCAATAAAAATCTGGCAAGTCTTTTTCATTGAGCATGGCACGAGATACCTCTCCAATATGCCTGTTTTTCCTTTCTGCAATTCCATTTTGTTGTGGGGTATAACTGCATGAATATTGCTGCTTTATGCCATGCTCCTGCAAGAACTTTGCAAACTCATTTGAGAGGTACTCTCCCCCTCCATCTGACCTCAGGCATTTTATTTGCAGACCTGTTTCTTTTTCAGCCATAGCTTTAAGGGTTTTGAAATGCCCAAAAACTTCACTTTTCCTTTTCATAAAATACACCCAAACTTTTCTGCTATAGTCATCAATAAAAGTGACAAAATAATGACAGCCTCCAAGAGATGCAGCTTTAGTAGTCCACACATCAGAGTGGATTAATTCCAATGGCTTCTCACTCTCTTGAACATGTCTAGGAAATGGTTTCCTTGCCTGTTTTCCAAACTGACAGGCTTCACATACCTTATGCATTTCTGCAACCTTGAATTTGGGCAATCCTGCAACAATATTTTGGGCCTGCATTGATTTAAGTCGCTGTACATTAACATGACCAATGCGTTTATGCCAGATATCAATATCTGCAACTACACCGGTCCCATGTGCAAACATTGCTGCACTCAATTCAGACATGTCTGCATCCAACGTAAACATTCTGCCCTTCTTATTTCCTTTTGCTATCAAGCGACCTTTATTTTTCATATCCTCAACAAAGCATCCATGAGGATTAAATCTGACCTGCAAGCCCTGTTCAACCATTTGACCAACAGAAACCAGATTCTTGGTGATATTCGAGACATGAAATACATCGGACAGGTATTTCTTTTTCCCATCCTGCATAGACAAGGGAATTTTTCCAATCTTCACAATAGGATGTGCAGTATCATCACCAGTCTCCACAAATCCTGGTTTCCCCATTTTCCTTGCATCCTCCATCCATTCTGCATGACCTGTCATGTGGTTTGATGCACCTGAGTCAACATACCATACATCATTGCTTTCTTCTGCACTTGTCACAGAATTGTTCATGTGCTGCACCATGAACAAATGCTCATTTCTGTCATCACCCTGTCTGCTAGAAGATGCATAATTCCCTTGTTGCAGTTTTCCATTCATGATGTCATTCTGCTTTTTATAGCAATCTTTAGCCATATGACCCATTTTACCACAGTAGTAGCATTCAACATTACTGTTTGCATTTTGACCTCTTTGCCATCCACCACGACCTCTTTGGCTCCCCCTGCCTCTAGAGTTACCACGTCCTCCTCCATAGGACTGATTTTCTTGAGTTTGCTGCATATTCTGATTTCTACCACGGCCTCCAAATCGGCCTCCTCTACCTCTGCCTCTACCTCTTCCAGCATTTGAGTAGAAGACAACTTCTTTTGAAGTTCCTCCTGAAGAAGATGCACCACCATTTCTCTGCTCCTCAGAAATTAGAAGAGCAATCAACTCCTCAAAGTCAGGAAATCTTTCACGAACGGAAATGGATGTTCGAAACTGTGCATAATCCTTTCCTAGACCATTCAAGGTCACGGAAACTAAATCATCATCTTCCACTGGCGACCCAATGGAAGCAAGTGCATCTGCAATCTTCTTCACCTTCATGTGGTAGTCATTGATGCTCATATTTTCTCTTTGCACATTATGCAACTCTTGCTTGAGCTGCATTTTCCTGGCTTGCGTATTTGTGCTATACATTTTTGACAAAGTATCCCATGCCTCCTTTGGCGTACTTGCATCCTGAATATGCACAATCATAGAGTCTGAAATACTGATAGACAGCCAGTACATAACTTTCCTGGCTCTCTCATGCCATGCTTTGAATGCCTGCATCTGCTGTTGATTGGGAACATCAGGAAGAACTGGTTCTTCTTCATTTCCTGCAACAAACTCCCAATATCCTTTTCCCATAAGGAAATTCGTCATTCTAAACTTCCATGCTTGGAAGTTGTTCTTGTCAAGCTTTTCAGTGACAATCTGCGAGAGAGAATCAGACGCCATTACAGAATACTGCAAAAAGTTCTGTCACTATAAAGAACACAGCTTCAGCCTCACAAGGGCAAATCTGCAAAACTGACGAAAGTGGTATTTGACCACACAGTCACTTCCTAGTGACGATTTTGCATAAACAGGAACCAAGGATGATTCTGTAACTCCCAATGTCTCTGCACATAAGCATACGATGCAATTTCTACAGTAACTTTTCACCGACCTGTAGAACAGTGGCTGCACAGCATAAAAGTGGGCTTTTTCCTGAGTGCGTGCAGAAAGCTTCCGCCTCCAAAACAGGCCCCTGAGTGCGTGCAGAAAGCATATACTACCCTTTTACTTCACCGCGAAGGGCGTCTCAACCTGAGACAATGCACTCCTGTAATTTCTGGCTGTGCTACCTGCAGAGATCTGCTCCCAAAACAGAAAATGAAAGCAACACTGCTCCTCTTACCAGAACACTGCGAGCTTGGCTTGCTTTCTTGAGCTCCTTACCACGAACAAGGCTCTGATACCATGTCAAGATTGTGGGAGAGAAGGAAGGAGTCTCGCTTGAAGCTTTCTTGCTTGCACAATGGGGGAAGACACACAAGGGTGGAGGCTGAAAACAGTTTTCCTCTTCTTAGTTGTGTAAGCCAAAAGAACTCTCATACAAAGAAATAGAAGAACCCTATATATGGGTCTCAAACCAAACTCAACTAACTAAGGTGGCATACTAACCAAGCCACGAACTAGAGTAGATAAGGATAGCTATCATGTAGCTATTATTCATGGGCGGTATACCAACCGCATCTGCAACTAACACGTCGGTGACATAAATGCACAACGGTCACCCTGGCATGTCACGAGTGGAGCTCGATATCTCAACAAAGGGCAGAATGTTTACATTGGATGCAGACATGCATGAATTGAGTGCAGCAATGTTTGCACATGGGACCGGTGTAGTTGCAGATATTGATATCTGGCATAAACGCATTGGTCATGTTAATGTACAGCGACTTAAATCAATGCAGGCCCAAAATATTATTGCAGGATTGCCTAAATTCAAGGTTGCAGAAATGCATAAGGTATGTGAAGCCTGTCAGTTTGGAAAACAGGCAAGGAAACCATTTCCTAGACATGTTCAAGAGAGTAAGAAGCCATTGGAATTAATCCACTCTTATGTGTGGACTACTAAAGCTGCATCTCTTGGAGGCTGTCATTATTTTGTCAGTTTTATTGATGACTATAGCAGAAAAGTTTGGGTGTATTTTATGAAAAAGAAAAGTGAAGTTTTTGGGCATTTCAAAACTCTTAAAGCTATGGTTGAAAAAGAAACAGGCCTGCAAATAAAATGCCTAAGGTCAGATGGAGGGGGAGAGTATCTCTCAAATGAGTTTGCAAGGTTCCTGTAGGAGCATGGCATAAAGCAGCAATATTCATGCAGTCATACCCCACAACAAAATGGAATTGCAGAAAGGAAATACAGGCATATTGGAGAGGTATCTCGTGCCATGCTCAATGAAAAAGACCTACCATATTTTTACTGGGCTGAAGCAGTTGCTACAGCAGTCTATATAATGAACAGGACTCCCACTGCAGCAATACATGGGATGACTCCAGAGGAGAGGTATACTGGTAGGAAACCAGATATTTCTCATTTGAAGATTTTTGGTTGCATTGCCTATGTTCATGTGCCAGATGATTTGAGATCCAAGTTGGATCCAAAAGCTGAGAAGTGCATATTTATTGGTTACTCTCTGCAGCAGAAAGGGTATAGATGTTATAACCCTTCTACTCGTAAGTTTACAGTGAGCAGAGATGTTGTTTTTGATGAGATGAGTAGCTGGTATAAACCAGTAAATGTGATTGATGATGTAGATGCACAAAACGGTAATGCTGCACAGAATTCACAGCAGCAGTCACAAAATATTAGTGGACCTGGAGTGTCCTCTAGCAGTGGTTCACACTCTTCGCCATGGACAGGTAGATTGAGATCAGGAGAATCTTCTCAAAGCAATGCAGATAGTGGTATGCCGTATCACGAAAAGGAAAAGAGAAGGTTGATCAGCCCATGTTTGATGTGAATGCAGGTCACTCTTATGTGGATGGTGAATCCAGTGGCTTAGAACAGAGCATTGATGATGAGTTGGGTATTCCTTCTATTGTTACACCTGGAGTAAGGAAGACCAGGGATGTTTTGAGAGCACCTGGGAGTGAACCTATTTTGCGCAGGTATACGAGAGCTAGGTATCCTGTGGATAGGCTGAAATATGATGGATTTACAGCCATTCACTATGCATATATGGTCAAAGTGATACAGGAACCAGAACCCACTTCTTTTGAGCAAGCCATGGGAAAATAAAAATGGGAGAAAACCATGGATGAAGAAATGGATGCCTTGGAAGCAAATGCTACATGGGAGTTGGTATCCTTGCCTAAAGGTAAAAATGCAATTGGCTATAAGTGGGTTTATAAGGTGAAGCACAATGCAAATGGTTCTGTGAACAGATACAAGGCAAGATTAGTAGTCAAGGGGTATGCACAAACATATGGCATTGACTATGAAGAAACATTCAGTCCGGTTGCAAGGATGGCAACCGTAAGAGTAGTCATTGCTATGGCTGCATCAAAGGGATGGTCTTTACATCAAATGGATGTAAAGAATGCCTTCTTGCATGGTGATTTGCAAGAAGAGGTATATATGGAGCAACCACCAAGTTATGTGCATGTTGTTCATCCTGAGTTTGTTTGCAGGTTGAAGAAAGCATTGTATGGCTTGAAGCAAGCACCTAGAGCATGGTCTGACAAGATAGGACAATATCTTGACACTATTGGCTTTCAGATTTTCAAGGCAGATTTCTCACTTTATGTGAGAAAAACAGAGAAAGGTATTATACTACTTGTCATTTATGTTGATGATTTGATTATGACAGGTGACAATGATGAAGATATCCTTCATGTGAAAATGCTATTGAAGCAAAAGTTTGAGATGAAGGATTTGGTAGAGCTGCGTTATTTCTTGGGCATTGAGGTGATTAGATCACCAAGTGGGATACAGCTCTTGCAGAGGCAGTATGGATTGGACATGCTGTCCAAATATGGGATGACAGGTTGTAAGCCTATTTCAGTTCCTTTGGAGCAGAATGTGAAGCTGAGCGCAGATGCAGGTGAGCTTCTGGAAGACCCTACTATGTACAGACGCATAGTAGGAAGTTTGATTTATATGACTATTGCCAGGCTAGATTTGAGCTATGCTGTTGGATTGGTAAGTCAGTTTATGCAGGCTCCAAGGAAATCGCATTTGGATGCGGCTAGACGCATACTCAGGTATGTGAAGTCCACATTGCAGTATGGACTATTTTATGAGACTGGGGTTCAGATATAGTTGCATGGATACACTAATGCTGATTGGGCTGGTAGCATTTTTGATAGACGATCTACCAGTGGATATGTGTTCTCTTTTGGGAGTGCTGCAGTCACTTGGAGTAGCAAGAAACAGCCTACAGTTGCCTTGTCGAGCACAGAGGCCGAGTACAGGGGTACAGCAATGGCTGCATGTGAGGTAGCTTGGTTGCATAAGCTACTTTATGATATGCATCAGCCTACAGATGGGCCAGTTGTCATTGATTGTGACAACATGAGCAGTATACGCTTGGCAAATAACCCAGTCTATCATGCTAGAACAAAGCACATTGAGGTGCATTATCACTATGTGCGGGAGAGGGTTTTACTAGGTCTTATTGATCTAGTTTATGTCAGCATAGAGGATCAGATAGCTGACATATTCACGAAGGCATTGGGCGCAGAGAAGTTGCGCAAGTTCAAAAACTTGCTTGGTGTGCAGGAATTGGGATTGAGCTCGAGGGGGAGTGTTGAGATATCGAGCTCCACTCGTGATATGCCAGGGTGACCGTTGTGCATTTATGTCACCGACGTGTCAGTTTTGCAGATGTGGTTGGTACACCGCCTATGAATAATAGCTACATGATAGCTATCCTTATCTACTCTAGTTCGCGGCTCAGTTAGTATGCCACCTTAGTTAGTTGAGTTTGGTTTGAGACCCATATATAGGGTTCTTCTATTTCTATGTACGTGAGTTCTTTTTGGCTTACACAACTAAGAAGAGGAAAATTGTTTTCAGCCTCCATCTCTGTGTGTATTCCCCCATTGTGCAAGCAAGAAAGCTACAAGTGAGACTCCTTCCTTCTCTCCCACAATCTTGACATTGGTACCATCACCTTCTCAGACAAGCCTCTGATCACCATGTTTTTATTCGACATCACCTTCTCTGAAAGACCTTTCGGCATTGCAAAAACGGGCTCAATAAGAATCTGTTTTTCTGGAGTTCCAAAGGCTAGCATGACATCGTTATGTACATAAAGACCTAGAGTGTGGAAACCTAGAAATAAGCTAGCCCAACTTAAATGGGATATTATTGCTTCTGTATGCTCCAACATTTTTGACAATACATTGTCTTTGTTTTGTTCCGGATCATAATCCCTAATGAAGAATATGGCCCCTACCATGATAAACCCAGCAATATATTGGTGATGGGTATAAAGTGGGTGGTAAAATCTTGTGCTATAAAAGCATAAGCAGTTAAGGCGAATCCAAACAACAAACAAAGCACAACTATGATTCGTACGCTCATAGCACCAGCTGAGTCCTGCAAACATATGTAGCGGCTGATATAAGCTACATGACAGCTGGAGCCCTAAGGTGGCAACGACAAATTTTTAGAAAATTATCAGGTAGATGACATAGGTTTGCAAGCTTCTCGATCTGACAATTTCGAGTAATATTATAACTAGTGAGTAGGATAGCTATCCTCGATCAACAAAAGCATGAGTGTCTGCACATCAAACGAGTTATATCTAAAGATCGAAGGCTTCTGTTTGAGTCTATAGTATTATCAAAGATATTCCCGAAACCACATATGAGTTTTAAAGATGGTTCTATCACAAATATTTTGTTTCTAAGTCATATTGGCAGCTACGATTGCCATGGGAGATACAATGAGCATTAAAGATGGATCTATCGCAAATTTTTCTTTCTTTAAGTTATATTGCAAGGTGGTGATGACGATAGCCTTATTTCTGAAGATGATGTCCTATAGTAATGATGACACAGGTATGCTAAGAGATACAATCAATATCTCTATGATGTATATTTGTGAAGATTGAATTCCTTGTATTCCCACTTCGCCTTACTATACCCACATATGTATTCGAACGAATGTGAAACCTCACCATTCCTTTTACTCCATGAGTTGTGTACTCTTCATCATATTTTTCTCCCATCTTACTAAGCATCCCTGTGGCGAGCGACAATCATGAATGCCTATGCATTATCCGTGTAACATCTATTAAACCCGACGTGAAAGCATCGCTTCTAATCATCAAGATGGGAGACTCTTCGAATAATCCACCTTCATCATCGACCACTTCTTTCTTTTCGACTGATGAGATGAAGACTTTACTGCAAACTATTTCTTCAATCATTATGATGCAAAATCAACAATTGCAGTTATCTATGCAACAACAACAGCAGTTACATCAGCAAAAATTAGATCAACAACGAATGTTGCATCAAGAACAAGAGCATACACATGGTTCGACCAAGGTGATCAAGGCTGTGGTTAGTGAGCGCAAATTATTTGATGGTCGGAATATTTTAGCCTATATCAATGCCTTTGAAATCCAGATGCGCTTCTTTGGAGTTTTGACCAACTTGAGTAATTATTTCTTACGGCTTTACATGCCTGCTTTGTAGATTAGAGTGAGATATTTGTTTGTGCAAGACTCTAACTAGAATGTTTTCAAGAAAGTGCTCAAAGATGAATATTTTCTGGAGGATTATGGTATTGCTATGCGGAAGACATTTAGAGAGTGGGTCTAGCCACCCAAAAAAGGACATGTTGCTTCTAAGTTGTTCCAGGAGTTTGAAGAGCGATATAACTAATTGGATGCACTAGAGAAAAGAACTCTAAACTCAGAGACAGTGGAGTTATTCTTACAAGTGGCTCATCCTGCACTTCAGGATGAGTTGGGAGAGCTTCTTGAAGATTGTATGCAACCTATAGGATTGCAAATGGATTGGTAAGATATTCTCGATGCGGTCTCTACACTGACAAAGAGGCGGAGATGGAAGGCTCACTTGCAGAATGGCATGCAATCACCATCAGTGATGTCTTCTCCTACCATGACCTCTCCTACTTCTCCTATTGCACCATCTATTACTTCTCCTATTTCTCATCCTATCTTTATGCCTATGCCTATGCCTATTCCTACTATGGTTGTCAGACGGCCATCTGCAAAACCAACTCTCAAAGATATAGTGGAAGAAATTTCAAAGAACTTAAAAGATCTACAAATCAAGATGACTAGGATGGAGCAGCAACCACATAATCAAGCTTCAATTTTAGCCCCAACTTCTTCTACTCCTACAAATTCTTCTAGGAATGATCGTGTTTGCCGTTGCATGTGGTGTGATAGTCCAGATCATGAACAGAAGGACTGTCAAGATTTTGAAGAGGTGAAAAGGCTGAAGTTGGTAGTTTGGAAGGACAAGATGATATGTTTTGGAGATATAAGCAATCAATTAGACCAAATTTTAGTAAGGGTGGTATAAAGAAATTGTTGGAGGAGTTTCGTTTGCACTCTTCTTATATGATGCGAGAGGTGGCAAGAGAAGCTATTGTCTATGGCCTTCAGCTGGAGTAATTGTTGAAGACCAAATCCCCTTTATGATCCTATGCATTGCACATAGAGAAAAAGAGAAACGCTTCATCAACTGAACTCTCAGTCATAGGTGATGCGATCAGAAAAGGGATTGGATGGGATGATCAAGTTGATGTCTTTTCCATCTATGCTTATATGTAAAAATCTCAAGGATTTAAAGTGCCTGTTGAAGAGAAGCGAAAAAGAGATAATGATCAGCTTGAAGGATCAAAGAGGGTGACTAGGATGAGTGATCTGGTTCTTCAGCTTTCTTCTTCAGGCCCTGACAGAGTATGGCTGATATTCCAAAAGCCAAAAGTACAACAAGATCAGAAATCCCCAAAGACAAAGGATCCAAAGTCAAAAAAGTAACCTAGATTCAAGTTGCTTTCCGACATTGAGACGACTACCAACTTGAAAAAGGTACTTGACGATTGGATTCTTAACTGCAAAATTGAATTTACTCTTTGAGAAGTCTTGGGAATTTCCAAAAAAGAATTTCATGATGTTATCATCCACTTCATTAAAAGAAAATGATAGGTTAATGAAGAGTCAACACAGGCTACGATCCATTGAGAGGCTTTAGCAGTTGTGCTGAGGCTATTTTTTATGGGTTACAAATTGAGGAGCTTGACTCTAGTGAGGAGATTACTAAGGAGTCAATAGATGAAGCTTTATGTATGTAGTCCAAGAAGACTCTTCAGCCTTTATTGCATCCCATACAGTATGTTGAGAGTGATGATGCGCCTAGATTGGTGTCTCGTAGTCATTTTTCTCATAGTCATTGGGCTCATGTAACTATGGAGGCTGTAGTCAAGCTTGGTGAGGCAAAGACCCCTTGTGTTTCTCTTTTGAATCATGGGTCTAAGATTAATGTCATAGTGTATGGATGATATGATACTAGTACATGGGCAGTTGATGTGGATCATGGTTGGCACATATGTGCGACCAACAACACTGCAGGAGATTTATATGTTTCTTGTCTGAACTTGAAGATTTCTATTGGAGATATGGATGATGAGAGCGGAGTTTTGAGTCTGGGATGTGCCTAAAATTTGCCAAAAAATCTGGAATTTAGGGGAAAAATATTTAACATCGAAGACGGCAGCTCCAGCTAGGATGATTTAAAGCACCAAATGAAAGACGGCTTTTAAAAGGCACCCGAGCGACACTTGTGGATTTTTGATAATTTTTTTGACTACCCTGCGGGCTGTCTGGAGTTTCCAGTCAATGTGCGATGTCAAGTCAGACGCCCAGGATTTTTCAGAGCTCGAATCGGATGCCGGACGAGGAAGGAGCCAATAAACGGTCAAGTTGCGAAGAGGTGGACTTGGCCAAAGTGGGTGTGCCTTTTGGATTTTGGACATTTTTATGCCATATCAAATCGTGGAGAGAGAAGATGAAGGAAAAAACGTGATGGAGGCGCCAACATCTGCGCCCGAAAAATGTGCCTTCATGGATGATGGGGGAGATTTCTACCTGCAAACAACCCATGCAATTGATCATGGGGCTGATCTTCTCCTTCCTTGCTGGTCCTATTGCTGCCCTTCACGCAAGCAATGGCTATGGGAATGAAGAAATCTGATTCTAGTATTTCTCTCTCCTCCCTCTCTCTCTTCTCTAAAGGGTTGTTCCTGCGTGCAAGAGGAAATGAAGAATGGTGAAGGAAAGCTTGTCCGGTTGGGACCGGATTGCTTCTAAGTCGATGAAGACATGAAGATTGCTGATTGTGAAGATATTGGACATTGAATGTGGGCTGACCCGCAGTCTGGTACCAAAACCGAGATCCCGAAACACGAAACCTAAGCGTAATTCAATTTTTTATGAAGAAAAATGAGTTTTTATGCTATTTGATTGATGAAACATTGTTCCCATGGGCTGAATATTCATTACGATATTGTTATCAATGAGTTTCAATAGTTTATAATCTGAAAATTAGAAAATCATAAGTGATATGGCTGAAATTAATGTTATAAAACTCGAAAAACATGTGTTTAAGGGGTAAAAATGGGGTTTTTTACAAAATAAATGGAAAATATGAGACATAATGCCTACAAAACCTGAAATCTTGCTATCAAGGAACCTATGGGCCACAACCCAAAATCAATCTTAATTTCTAGTCATTTTTTATTGAAAACAATAGAGGAAAAATACCAAAAATGGTGAAAAATGGGTTTTAAATGGGAGAAAATTAGGAAACGGTAAAAGGAAAATTCCTAAAAACTATATGTGTGTTTGTACAGTGTATAATGAAGTTAGAGCATGAGATTGGCCTCAGTTTACCCTCATTTCTATCTTTCTATTCATGTTTATCGATTTCTTTGTAAGGAAACACACATAAAACGACCCTTTCACCTATCAACAAATGCAAAACATTAAACAGTAGGGTGAGAGGGGAGGTTGAGCATCAAAATATGAACTAAAATCTGGTTTATGTGTTGCATCATGCCTATAGGACGTTGTTTTAAAATAAAGGGAAATTCCTTTTAATGTCATGTTAAAGAACATCATAAGATGTCTCTCATCTTGGATGCGGTAATTAAACATTAGTCTTTGGAATTCACAAATGTGAAACTCCGCATCTTCAGGTTGTTTTGTGTAGATCTATTATGGGATTTGACGTGCTGCGTTGCCCTATCCCATGGTTGCCAATGGGAGCAGAGTTTTGATCCCGGGATGTGCCTAAAATTTGCCAAAAAATCCAAAATTTAGGGGAAAAATATTTAACATCGAAGACGGCGGCTCCAGCTAGGACGATTTTAAGCACCAAGTGAAAGACGACTTTTAAAAGACGCTCGAGCGACACTTGTGGATTTTTGATAATTTTTTTGACTTTCGTGCCAGTTGCAGGAGTTTCCAGTCTCAATGCGGGATGTCAAGCCGGACGCCCAGGATTTTTCAGAGCTCGAATCGGATGCCAAACGAGGAAGGAGCCAACAAATGGTCAAGATGCGAAGAGGTGGACCAAAGCTTGGCCAAAGTGGGTGTGCCTTTTGGAGTTTGGACATTTTTATGCCACATCAAATCGTGGAGAGAGAAGATGAAGGAGAAAACGTGATGGAGGTGCCAACATCTGCACCCGAAAAAGGCACCTTCATGGATGATGGGGGAGATTTCTTCTTACAAACAACCCATGCAATTGATCATGGGGCTGATCTTCTCCTTCCTTGCTCGTCCTATTGCCACCCTTCATGCGAGAAATGGCTGTGGGAATGAAGAAATCTGATTCTAGTATTTCTCTCTCCTCCCTCTCTCTCTTCTCTAAAGGGTTGTTCCTGCGTGCAAGAGGAAATGAAGAATGGTGAAGGAAAGCTTGTCCGGTTGGGACCGGATTGCTTCCGAGTCAATGAAGACATGAAGATTGCTGATTGTTAAGATGTTGGACATTGAATGTGGGCTGACCCGCAGTCCGCCACCAAAACTGAGATCCCGAAACACGAAACCTAAGCGTAATTCAAATTTTTATGAAGAAAAATGAGTTTTTATGCTATTTGATTGATGAAACATCGTTCCCATGGGCTGAATATTCATTATGATATTGTTATCTATGAGTTTCAATAGTTTATAATCTAAAAATTAGAAAATCATAAGTGATATGGCTGAAATTAATGTTATAAAGCTCGAAAAACATGCGTTTAAGGGGTAAAAATGGGGTTTTTTGCAAAATAAATGGAAAATATGAGACATAATGCCTACAAAACCTGAAATTTTGCTATTAAGGAATCTAAGGGCCAAAGCGGACAATCAATCTTAATTTCTAGTCATTTTTTGTTGAAGACAATAGAGGGAAAATACCAAAAAATGGTGAAAAATGGGTTTTAAATGGGAGAAATTTAGGAAACGGTAAAAGGAAAATTCCAAAAAATTATATGTGTGTTTGTGCAGTGTATAATGAAGGTAGAGCACGAGATTGATCTTGGTTTACCCTTATTTCTATATTTCTGTTCATGTTTATCGCTTTCTTTGTAAGGAAACACACATAAACGACCCTTTCACCTATCAACAAATGCAAAACATTAAACGGTAGGGTGAGAGGGGAGGTTGAGCGTCAAAATATGAACTAAAATCTGGTTTATGTGTTGCATTATGCCTATAGGACATTGTTTTAAAATAAAGGGAAAGGCAGCATGAGCGTAAGGCTCGGTGTCTTTCCTCATTACATAAACGATAGCATGGAAATCATGAAAAGATTGGTTGCGCACGATGCACAATGCTAATTTTCTTTTGTTTGTGCACTAAACCGTTCACATTATGCACTATGCATAGTTTATGGTATCAATGGAAAAGCTCCTAGACTGCATAGCAATTGTTTTCTTAGGAATTTGACCCACAATTGAGAGCGTAAGGTTATCCCTTGCCATAGTATAGAGGGTCAGTTTCCTAAGAGATTGTTAAGTAAGGACACATGGTATATCTCTTGGATTCGAAATGAAGAGTGGAGTTTTTTTGCCTGTTTTATATATTGAGCAGTGCATCAAGGGGCCAATCCCTGCGATGTAGGAGAGCTGCAGTGGGGCCACGGTGTTTCTACCGAGAGGTTGCCTCCATGTATGCGATTATCGTGGTATTTATTGCCAATGTGTATGGGTTCTCCCTTTGTGGAGTTTATAGAAATGAAAACGTTGGACTACAAAACTACAAAACTATAAACGCATAGATTAGGCTTTAGAGCAGTTTTTCCTTTAGCATTAGATCGACATTCCTGGTCCGCGAGGCCGTGAGGCGTGTTTGTTTGTTATGAGCATGAGGTCCCGGCTAGTGCCATAGCCAGTGCCGGCCCATTTCAGGTCCCATCAGATGAGTCTTATCATTTCTTTGTGCAAAATTCTTGTTTCTATCTGATTATGTTGGGGCAATCATTTATTGCGGAGTCTTGAATGGAGACTAAGGTTTCAAACAATGGGTCTGCTTATGCATGGATTAGAAGTAAGGATGGAAAGAGGGATGTCTAGTTCATGACCATTTGTATCAACCATCAGCGGAATAAGGATTCTTTAAGAGATTCTTCTCTTCCAATAGGAGAGATAGATTTTTGTAATGTACCACTCTCTTGCGAGATAGTTGTACAAGTCACGGAAGGCTCTCGTCTCTTGGCAGTAGTAGTTTTTCCTCATGTGTTTATAGTGTATCTCGTGAATGTACTTTGTGTTTTCAACATTTCTGATATGCCTAAAGCTTCCAAGAAGTATGTGAAGAGAAAAGAGAAAGAATTGAAGGTTGCAAGTGTTTTACAAGAAGAAGACGTGGTAGATGGTCTCTATGATGGGCTTTCATGCTCGGATACTATGAAGGAAGAACTTTCAGTATTGCTAAAATTTGACAAACAAGAGTTGTCATATGTCTTACAAGTCCATTCTCTGGCAATGTATTGTGAAATTATTGATTTCATGCTTCCAAAAAATTTGGGTATTGAGAACTCTCAGCAAAAAGAGTTTCTTGTTGAAATATTTTAGCAAAAAGAGTTGGATGTTGCTATTTATACACAACAAAATTTGTATTTACCAGATTATTTACAACAAGGCTTGAAATTTATAGGTTGTAGCAAAGAATCTAGAGTACATACAAAATATAAGATAGTTGACAAGAAGGTTAGACCAGTTGTAGGACCGCTACCTTTGGACAAAGATGAAATTATTAGGAGAGTTGCTATGCAACCTCCTTTACAAGATCCTACAAAGGTATTGGACACAAGCTTTTAGCTGAGACACTGAAGTAGATGAAGATTGGAACTGAAGATTTTTTGCTTCTAGAAGATGTGAGATGTTTTGAAGAGATGTTGTGCAGACATGGGAAAGATTTTTCTTTTCTCCCACACAAGATTGGATGTGTTGATCCTAGGTTTGTGATGTCTATGGTTATTTTTACCATTCCTCATGTCTCTTGGAATCTACAGCCTATTCATGTGCCTAGGGCTCACTTGCCAAAATTGGTGGAGCTTTTGAATGAGCGGATCAAGATGGGGATTCTAGAACCATCTTCAGCTCCATATTCTAATAGATGATTCATAGTTCCTAAGAAGAATGAGACACTCAGATTTATGAAGCACTTACAGTGAGTGAACAGGGTCACTATGCGAAACGTTGGTATAGGACCTATTGTGGATGAGTTTGCATAGGCTTTTTCTGGATATATTATCTATTCACTTGGTGATCTTTATTTTTTATATGACCAATTCTAGCTTGCTCTTGAGAGCAGAGATTTGACTACGATGAAGATACCTTTAGGCCTTTTCCAGATGTGTACGCTTCCGCAAGGAGCTACTAATTCAATTGCTCATATGATGAATGGGATGAACAAGGTCTTATAGGATTTTATTCCAAAGCTTACCATGCCTTTCATTGATGATTTGCCTATTAAAGGTTGTTTGGAAAAAGAGAAGAATGAGACTTTAGATGATCATGGATGCATGTTCTTTGTGGCCGCACATATTAGAGATGTTGAGTGGATTTTTTTGCATACTAGAGAAAGTTAATTTGAACTTGTTATGGTTTAAGTCTATTTTTGGTGCTAGAGATGTTTTGATTGTTGGGCATATGTGTGGTTATTGTTGAGATATCGAGCTCCACTCGTGATACGCCATGGTGACCGTTGTGCATTTATGTCACCGACGTGTCAGTTGCGGTTGGTACACCACCCATGAATAATAGCTAGACGACAGCTATCCTTATCTACTCTAGTTCGTGGCTCAGTTAGTATGCCACCTTAGTTAGTTGTCTTTGGTTTGAGACCCATATATAGGGTTCTTCTATTTCTTTGTATTAGAGTTCTTTTTGGCTTACACAACTAAGAAGAGGAAAACTGTTTTCAGCCTCCACCCTTGTGTGTATTCCCCATTGTGCAAGCAAGAAAGCTACAAGTGAGACTCCTTCCTTCTCTCCCACAATCTTGACATGGTATCAGAGCCTTGTTCGTGGTAAGGAGCTCAAGAAAGCAAGCCAAGCTCGCGATGTTCTGGTAAGAGGAGCAATGTTGCTTTCATTTTCTGTTTGGGAGCAGATCTCTGCAGGTAGCACAGTCGGAAATTGCAAGAGTGCATTGTCTCACGCTGAGACGCCCTTCGCGGTGAAGCAAGAGGGCACTATATACTGCGGGTGAGGGCTTTAGCCCTCGACGACCCTGTTTTTTTAGTTTGAGGCCATTTCGGGGCTTGTTTTGGAGGCGGAAGTTTTCTGCACGCACTCAGGAAAAGGCCCAGTTTTATGTTGTGCAGCCATTGTTCTACAGGTCGGTGAAAAGTTACTGTAGAAATTGCATCGTATGCTTGTGCGCAGAGACATTGGGAGTTACAGAATCATCCCTGTTGCCTGTTGATGCAAAATCGTCACTAGGAAGTGATTGTGTGGTCAAATACCACTTTCGCCAGTTTTGCAGATTTGCCCTTGTGAGGGTGAAGCTGTGTTTTTTGCAGTATTCTATAATGGCATCTGATTCTCTCTCACAGATTGTCACTGAAAAGCTTGACAAGAACAACTTCCAAGCATGGAAGTTTAGAATGACAAATTTCCTTATGGGAAAAGGATATTGGGAATTTGTTGCAGGAAATGAAGAAGAACCAGTTCTTCCTGATGTTCCCAATCAACAGCAAATGCAGGCATTTAAAGCATGGCATGAGAGAGCCAGGAAAGTTATGTACTGGCTGTCTATCAGTATTTCAGACTCTATGATTGTGCATATTCAGGATGCAAGTACGCCAAAGGAGGCATGGGATACTTTGTCAAAAATGTACAGCACAAATACTCAAGCCAGGAAAATGCAGCTCAAGCAAGAGTTGCATAATGTGCAAAGAGAAAATATAAGCATCAATGACTACCACATGAAGGTGAAGAAGATTGCAGATGCACTTGCTTCCATTGGGTCGCCAGTGGAAGATGATGATTTAGTTTCTGTGACCTTGAATGGTCTAGGAAAGGATTATGCGCAGTTTCGGACATCCATTTCCGTCCGTGAAAGATTTCCTGATTTTGAGGAGTTGATTGCTCTTCTAATTTCTGAGGAGCAGAGAAATGGTGGTGCATCTTCTTCAGGAGGAACTTCAAAAGAAGCTGTCTTCTACTCAAATGCTGGAAGAGGTAGAGGCAGAGGTAGAGGAGGCCGATTTGGAGGCCGTGGTAGAAATCAGAATATGCAGCAAACTCAAGAAAACCAGTCCTATGGAGGAGGACGTGGTAACTCTAGAGGCAGGGGGAGCCAAAGAGGTCGTGGTGGATGGCAAAGAGGCGAAAATGCAAACAACAATGTTGAATGCTACTACTGTGGTAAAATGGGTCATATAGCTAAAGACTGCTATAAAAAGCAGAATGACATCATGAATGGAAAACTACAACAAGGGAATTATGCATCTTCTAGTAGACAGGGTGATGACAGAAATGAGCATTTGTTCATGGTGCAGCACATGAATAATTCTGTGACAAGTGCAGAAGAAAGCAACGATGTATGGTATGTTGACTCAGGTGCATCAAACCACATGACAGGTCATGCAGAATGGATGGAGGATGCAAGGAAAATAGAAAAACCAGGATTTGTGGAGACTGATGATGATACTGCATATCCGATTGTGCAGATTGGAAAAATTCCTTTGTCTATGTAGGATGGGAAAAAGAAATACCTGTCCGATGTATTTCATGTCCCGAATATCACCAAGAATCTAGTTTCTGTTGGTCAAATGGTTGAACAGGGCTTGCAGGTCAGATTTAATCCTCATGGATGCTTTGTTGAGGATATGAAAAATAAAGGTCGCTTGATAGCAAAAGGAAAGAAGAAGGGCAGAATGTTTACATTGGATGCAGACATGTCTGAATTGAGTGCAGCAATGTTTGCACATGGGACCGGTGTAGTTGCAGATATTGATATCTGGCATAAACGCATTGGTCATGTTAATGTACAGCGACTTAAATCAATACAGGCCCAAAATATTGTTGCAGGATTGCCTAAATTCAAGGTTGCAAAAATGCATAAGGTATGTGAAGCCTGTCAGTTTGGAAAACAGGCAAGGAAACCATTTCCTAGACATGTTCAAGAGAGTAAGAAGCCATTGGAATTAATCCACTCTGATGTGTGGACTACTAAAGCTGCATCTCTTGGAGGTTGTCATTATTTTGTTACTTTTATTGATGACTATAGCAGAAAAGTTTGGGTGTATTTTATGAAAAAGAAAAGTGAAGTTTTTGGGCATTTCAAAACTCTTAAAGCTATGGCTGAAAAAGAAACAGGCCTGCAGATAAAATGCCTAAGGTCAGATGGAGGGGGAGAGTATCTCTCAAATGAGTTTGCAAGATTCTTGCAGGAGCATGGCATAAAGCAGCAATATTCATGCAGTCATACCCCACAACAAAATGGAATTGCAGAAAGAAAAAATAGGCATATTGGAGAGGTATCTCGTGCCATGCTTAATGAAAAAGACCTGCCAGATTTTTATTGGGCTGAAGCAGTTGCTACAGCAGTCTGCATAATGAACAAGACTCCCACTGCAGCAATACATGGAATGACTTCAGAGGAGAGGTATACTAGTAGGAAACCAGATATTTCTCATTTGAAAATTTTTTGTTACATTGCCTATGTACATGTGCCAGATGAGTTGAGATCCAAGTTGGATCCAAAAGCTGAGAAGTGCATCTTTATTGGTACTCTCTGCAGCAAAAAGGGTATAGATGCTATAACCCTTCTACTCATAAGTTTACAGTGAGCAGAGATATTGTTTTTGATGAGATGAGTAGCTGGTATAAACCAGTAAATGTGATTGATGATGTAGATGCACAAAATGGTAATGTTGCACAGAATTCACAACAGCAGTCACAAAATATTAGTGGACCTGGAGCATCCTCTAGCAGTGGTTCACATTCTTTACCATGGACAGGCAGATTGAGATCAGGAGAATCTTCTCAAAGTAATGCAGATAGTGGTATGCAGGTATCACGAAAAGGAAAAGAGAAGGTTGATCAGCCCATGTTTGATGTGAATGCAGGTCACTCTTATGTGGATGGTGAATCTAGTGGCTCAGAACAGAGCATTGATGAGGAGTTGGGTATTCCTTCTATTGTTACACCTGGAGTAAGGAAGACCAGGGATGTTTTGAGAGCACCTGGGAGTGAACCCACTTTGTGCAGGTCTACTAGAGTTAGGTATCCTGTGGATAGGCTGAAATATGATGGATTTACAGCCATTCACTATGCATATATGGTCAAGGTGATACAGGAACCAGAACCCACTTCTTTTGAGCAAGCCATGGGAAAATAAAAATGGGAGAAAGCCATGGATGAAGAAATGGATGCCTTGGAAGCAAATGCTACATGGGAATTGGTACCTTTTCCTAAAGATAAGCATGCAATTGGCTGTAAGTGGGTTTATAAGGTGAAGCACAATGCAGATGGTTCTGTGAACAGATACAAGGCAAGATTAGTAGTCAAGGGGTATGCACAAACATATGGCATTGACTATGATGAAACATTCAGTCCGGTTGCAAGAATGGCAACTGTAAGAGCAGTCATTGCTATGGCTGCATCAAAGGGATGGTCTTTACATCAGATGGATGTAAAGAATGCCTTCTTGCATGGTGATTTGCAAGAAGAGGTCTATATGGAGCAGCCACCAGGTTTTGTGCATGCTGTTCATCCTGAGTTTGTTTGCAGGTTGAAGAAAGCTTTGTATGGCTTGAAGCAAGCACCTAGAGCATGGTCTGACAAGATAGGACAGTATCTTGTCACTATTGGCTTTCAGATTTCCAAGGAAGATTTCTCACTTTATTTGAGAAAAACAGAGAAAGGTATTATGCTACTTGTCATTTATGTTGATGATTTGATTATGACAGGTGACAGTGATGAAGATATCCTTCATGTGAAAATGCTATTGAAGCAGAAGTTTGAGATGAAGGATTTGGGAGAGCTGCGTTATTTCTTGGGCATTGAGGTGATTAGATCACCAAGTGGGATATAGCTCTTGCAGAGGCAGTATGGATTGGACATGCTGTCCAAATATGGGATGACAGGCTGTAAGCCTATTTTAGTTCCTTTGGAGCAGAATGTGAAGCTGAGCGCAGATGCAGGTGAGCTTCTGGAAGACCCTACTATGTACAGATGCATAGTAGGAAGCTTGATTTATATGACTATTACCAGGCCAGATTTGAGCTATGTTGTTGGATTGGTAAGTCAGTTTATGCAGGCTCCAAGGAAATCGCATTTGGATGCGGCTAGATGCATAGTCAGGTATGTGAAGTCCACATTGCAGTATGGACTATTTTATGAGACTGGGGTTCAGATACAGTTGCATGGATACATTGATGCTGATTGGGCTGGTAGCATTTCTGATAGACGATCTACCAGTGGATATGTGTTCTCTTTTGGGAGTGCTGCAGTCACTTGGAGCAGCAAGAAACAGCCCACAGTTTCCTTGTTGAGCACAGAGGCTGAGTACAGGGGTGCAGCAATGGCTGCATGTGAGGTAGCTTGGTTGCATAAGCTACTTTATGATATGCATCAGCCTACAGATGGGCCAGTTGTCATTTATTGTGACAACATGAGTAGTATACACTTGGCAAATAACCCAGTCTATCTTGCTAGAACAAAGCACATTGAGGTGCATTATCACTATGTGCGGGAGAGGGTTTTACTAGGTCTTATTGATCTAGTTTATGTCAGCACAGAGGATCAGGTAGCTGACATATTCACGAAGGCATTGGGCGCAGAGAAGTTGCGAAAGTTTAGAGACCTGCTTGGTGTGCAGGAATTGGGATTGAGCTCGAGGGGGAGTGTTGAGATATCGAGCTCCACTCGTGATACGCCAGGGTGACCGTTGTGCATTTATGTCACCGACGTGTCAGTTGCGGTTGGTACACCGCCCATGAATAATAGCTAGACGACAACTATCCTTATCTACTCTAGTTCGCGGCTCAGTTAGTATGCCACCTTAGTTAGTTGTCTTTGGTTTGAGACCCATATATAGGGTTCTTCTATTTCTTTGTATTAGAGTTCTTTTTGGCTTACACAACTAAGAAGAGGAAAACTGTTTTCAGCCTCCACCCTTGTGTGTATTCCCCATTGTGCAAGCAAGAAAGCTACAAGTGAGACTCCTTCCTTCTCTCCCACAATCTTGACAGTTATTATGGCAAGAAGCCTTGTGAAGGATGATGCCATAGAGAAGATTGCAAAGATTTGCTCTTCTACTTTGGAGGCTTGTTAATTTCTTGTAGCTTGTGTGTATTATCTTATTTGGATTCTTAATTTTGCTCATATTGTAGATAATCTCTACTAGCTCTCGAGGAAAGGGAAGCATTTTTCTTGGGAGATGAGACATACTAAAGCTATGCAGAAATTGAAGAAATTATTGAGATATGTTGGAGATCTATTGTTCTTATTGTTCATACAATTCCTATTGGCATTGGATGGGCTATTGGCCAAGACGATGCAGATGGGAATATGTATGCTATTCGGTTTGGGATAAAAGTCCTAAATGAGCGGCAATGCAGGTATCCAAAGATTAGGAGGGATCTGTTTAGAGTTGTCATGACTCTGAAGAATGATAAAGCATGCTTCATTGGTGTTGCTATGTTGGTAGAGACTGATTGTTTGCCTCTTCTAGGTATGATCATGAGTTGTTCTACTCTAGATATTGCCATGCTGAGGTGGATTGGGTACATAAAATCCATGTATTAACCCTCAGACAAACAATGTGAAGCTCATTCTTGTGTGTGGCCAAAAGTAGCTCTCTTCTTCTTCTTCTTCTTTTTCTTCTTGCTTGCTTGGCTGAGCTTGTGCTTGAGAGAGGGAGTGTGATAGTGTGAGGGTGAGGGACCGTGGTAGAGAAGCTCTCCATCTTCTCTTCTCTTCTCTTCTCTTCTCTTCTCACGGCAATGGAGCTTGGAACATGGAGCTTGAGGATGGAGCTTGCTTGAAGCTTGCACTTGGATCGTGAAGCTACCGGAGTGCTTAGGAGAGGAGACAACTTGATCAAGCATGGAGGTAAGCTCACTACACTCATAGAGATGGATGGTGTGTAGGCTATGTGAGAGGTAGCCATTAGTGCTCGGTTTGGAATGCTTGAAACAATAAGTGGCCGATGGGTCTTGGCAGTTTATCGCCTCTACATTTTGGTTCCATTGTCGGGACCAACGAATTCAAGCCATGAGTGCTTGCCACTTCGAATCGAGCATTGAAGTAGGGTTTTTCCCAAACTGGTGCTTGAGGTAGATAGGTAGGAAGTGAGGGAGTTTGAAGAGGTATTCGATCTCCTTAGCAAGTAGGTTTTTGGTTTTTTAGATTTGGAAAGGCAGGTTGTAGTAGTATAAGTGTTCTCTTTACAATTTTTGTTTACATTTAGGTAGGATAGGAGAAAAATAGTGTGAGCACACAATAGGGTTTCTCTTACCATATAAAGGCTGAAACAAGGAAAAGAAGGGGGAAAAAATGAAATTCTAGGTTAAATGCCAATAAGAGGAGCAAGACTAAGGTGAGTGTAGACTTGGGCAGGGCAATAAGAGGCCAAGAGTGGCAAGGAAGACCTTATTTTGCATTTGAAAAGGTTAAGGAGAGCTTGAGAGAGAGAGAGAGCTTGCAAGTCTAGGCCTACACCAAATCGATTGGAGCGTATTGGCACTTTCAGTGAGATTCAAGTATGGAATGCCCTTGGCCTACACCCCTCTTTAATTCCTAGAAGTTTTGGTAGCCACTAGTGACATCTATCCTAGATGTTTTGGGAAAAAAAGTGATCTACATGCGTTTGGGCCGATGGAATCAGATGCCCCTCCACAATGTTTGATTCCCAGAGTTGGACCACTTAGACAACCCTACTTGGTTTGATCAGACACCCTATCCGATTTTGAAAATCCGACAACCCATAATTGGACACACAACCTGTCCGATCGGACGCTCGACCCATCCGATCATGCCAATCGAATCATAGAATTGTACCAACAGCCTTGTTCGATCGGACATACCGGCTTTGATTTTAAAAATAAAACCATTCTAGAATTAGATACTTGTCAAATCAGACGTCTAATTTCCAAAATCAGACGCACAAAAATTGGACCAACCATCCGATCAAATACCCAATTGTCCAATTAGACAACCTTTGCGAATTGAACTACCCATCCAGTCGGCAGACACCCCATTTGTCTAGTCAGACATGCACAACAATTGAACCACTCTATAGTCTAGGATTCTAACCAAAAACTGCAATCAGACCACACAAATAGGTGGACCACCATTCGGGGTTGGACTAGACAAGTCAAACCACCTAGGATCGGTCCTTCGACTTTGAGAGTCGGACCACCTAGGACCGTCTGATTTTGGGAATCAGACCAATTAGGCAGAAGACAAAAGAACTAGGAGTAGGACCACTTATTGGGACACATTCCCGAATGCCTCAAGATACCCGAATGCACCATGCATAATAGAGCACCTATCATTGAATATACATAAGTTGAGGACTTTTTTCGATAACAAGGAATACATGCAACCTTAATAACTCGAGGGAACTCACCAGTTGGAGGAGACCCCAAAACATAGTCGGGTGCCTCAGAGCCCCATTAAAAAGACCCACGAAGACGGCAGGGGGATTGAAAGGACAACAAGATTGAGGGAAAAGCGCTACCAGAGCTACTTGGACTGATCCACAACCTTGTAGAGCAGGAAGCAGGAATGATGTCAAGAGAAAACATAGACCAGGGAGACAATCAACTAGACTTGGGTGAATTCCCAATCCCGGTACAAGACATGATTAATGAATACAACTTGCTAACCAGAACAGTAATCCACGGTAGGCTAGTAGAGGAGGTAGTGACAAGCCTAGAGGAAGAAAGGAAAGTAGTTAGGAAAGTGCTGCAGGGCATAGCAACCTACAACTGCTAGTAGAGAGTTAGGAAGTTGAAGCATGACGTAGATACACACGAAGCTCAACACATGCTAGCCTTAGCCAATAAAATCAAGATAGGACCAAACGTGTAGAGAGAGTGCACTAGAGAAAGACCTCACGCTGAGCGAGCTTATGACCAAGCAGCTCATGGACAACATAGCTGCCAAACAGATTGGAGCAGCACTAGCAACAACCTCTCTACTCTTAGGCCTAGGAATTACTCAGGGTGCAAAGAGCCAATCAAAAATCCGTGTGTAGTAACTAAGCAAATGGGCAAGTACCGGCCTACTAGTGACCCGTATGGCTTCGTAGAGCAGTTCGAGCAATTTTATGAGGCCAAGGTCTCACGAACCTCACACAATGCTCACAAGTGTTTGGGCTCTGCTTAAGCAATAAAGGTAGGATGTGGTACACTAGCTTAGATGTGGCAGAGCGAGTGAAATCTACCCGGCTAAAAGATCTAAACTTATTGTACAATTGGGCCTTAGTCACCGACGAAGGATAGTAGACTAGAGACAAGAGTCTAGAGGATGACGAGTAGTCAAGAGGAGCTGATTTTGATGATGAGCAGGACGACTTCCACTCCATTAGTGAAAAAGCATGACGGAAGATGTGGCTCAACAAGCAAGTCAAACAACGCGAGTTTGAGCAAGGAGACATTGTTTTGCTCTACTCGGCAAAGGGCCACAAGCAAAAAATGAAATTCCAAGGATTAGGACATTTTCGAGTGCGCACCATTAGTAGGATGGGCAACGTAGAACTTGAAACCCTCGAACGTGAGTGCATAGGATTTTTCAATGGTAGCTGCATGAAGAAGTACTACCCTCCCGCATATCCACCACATGAGCCCCCTATGCTTGAAGCCCCTATCAATGCCCATGTAGCCACCATTTCCAAATCAAAGGATGAGAATGAGGAGGTAGTAGCACCAGCATACCTACACATCACAACCATTGCTCCATGCACATACACATTTGATGCCTTGATTGACGAGGAGGGAGCTGGATTCAATGTCTTGACCTATGCTCATTGGACCCGCATTGGTCAGCCCCCACAGTTACAATCCACCAATGCTAAACTTAGCTCATTCAAGGGCAAGTCATATTCACTCCTAAAGAAGTGAAAGATTGTAATCTCTATTGATTCTGAGAGCCTACCAGTCATCTTCTATGTATTGCCAAATATAGAGGACATAGGTCAAGAAATGCTATTAGGACGTACCTTCAAGAAGCAAGCACACTACAACGTGGACTATGATTAGTAGAGGATTCACCTTTCTATTGGCAATGTTCGAATTGTGACAACTTCCAGCAAGGTTAGTAAGGCTCCACAAAATCCTGCTATGCCACTGATAGAGGCACCTAGGACCAAGCCTAAGGAGGGGCATCGTGAGTTATCACAACCCACCCAGACCACAAAACCACTGCCAACTAAGGCCATTTCCAAGGACACAGATCCCACACTTAAATGGGTGCCAAGGCACCAAAATGGCCTACACACAGCAAGGAAACACGATCACGTAGGGCCAACATCTATAATTCAAAACCTAAGTGACCGATCTGACGCTATCTGCACATATGCACAATCAAGCTGCGATGGATTCCCAAATATTTGTTCTGAGCCGAAGGATACTACCAAGACAACACTTGGATATGGGTGCCCAAGATGAGATACCCTAGAAGCATAGACCAACCACAACCATGGAGTGCCACCCCATCTCTAGGAAGCCCCACTCTTACTAAGGCAAGGAACACCCAGAAAGCCTGATCTGCAAAGCCCACAGAACCCGTGATGGTTGTGTAAAAAAACCCAACCAATATATCGACCAAAATGGCAAATCAATATCCCAAAATCATCTAAGTCTAGAGAACTTGGCACCCAGTGGCTATGCAAGAGGGAAGAAATGCACCGTTCATGCCACTGGAGCCACCCTTAGTACCCCAAAGCAGTGCTAGCACGGATCGGACTACCGAGTTATCCTTAGATCCAGCATTGCCTAATGGGGCACCCCTCAAACCACTACTACCTAGCTCAATTCCACCCCAACCACCAACAGGTCTTAGGCCTTCCTACGAGCGATGTTCAATTCTATCAACCGCCAGGGACCTTGTTGAGAATATAGGAGATGACTTGGTGACTTGCATTAAGCTCTTGGATAACACATTTACTAAGTTTGTTAGGAGCTATGAAAGACTTGGCCTCGGCTTGCTTGATGAACCCCTTGCCTTTGAGGTTCATTGGGAAGAATACGAGTTATAATCGTAACATCCCCCAAAGTCTCAAAGGAGTTGATCGATAATGGTGAAATCTCAAAAGAGCATGCATTCATCAAACGATTAATAACATCCTACCACAAGCCCCAACGGCCGAAGGCAACCATTGATATTGAGGAACTTACTCACCTCACTGACTCTAAATACTCTTCTTACAAAAATGGGGTAATCTACGTCTCCAATGGGAGAAGCGGGGTTGCCAAATAATGACTAATGCTGAGCAACGATGCACCATCAAGACAACTGAGTGTGACCCAACTTACATAGCACCAACCTCGTTTAGGGTCTTGGCCACCACTCGCTCCAAACACCTAGATGACTAGGTCTTGACCCATCCATACATTGATCATATCCTTACAAAAGAAGAGTTACATGTTGCTAGCCACATCAACTTAGGTGACTTTCTAACCAATGTCCTGACTTACATTACCCAAGTATACATTAGCCCTCGTAATATCCATTGTCATGCCCAATTGGAATACAACCTTGATCTCTATAATTGGCTGATGCCCAAGTAAATAGCACCCTACGGTGCTCAAATGTCTTGCCCCTCCCATGTCCAACCATGGGAAGGATTCTTCTCATCCCCAAGGGGGGAGGGGGTAAAGGTGAAGAAAGGTGAAATCAAGGAAAAGTGTCATAAGATCTTGGAAGTGAATAGAACTTCTCAAGGGGAAATTCATTTTGTTGCTTAAAGCATGTTCTTCTTGCCATAAAAGCATGATCGATTCGTGTATATTTTCCAACAAGAAAATGTCTTTGGAATACTAATGGTGAACCATGATATATGGCAAGAACCTAAAAAGGCAGAGCAAGATAAATGCAACAAGCTTCCGTATTCGAAGAAAGAGAAAACTAATTATGGCTTGACGATAGAAACGAGGGGCTACAACTAGTTCACATTCAAGCATGTCATGAATCTAGAGGACGTCATCATGGAAGAGCCACCCATAAAACAACTCCTGGACTAGTGTAACATGCAAAAATACCTAGAAACGGTGTAACTAAAAAAAAAGGGTAGAGTTTCTTAGGAGCTTCAATGGCGAAAGGAACTGTGGCATGGTGACAATTAGGAAAGGGGAAGAAGCCTACCAAGTAGAGGTGAAATTAAACCCTGAGGTGGTGGAGAAGGCCCTAGGCTTAACTAGCAGGACCAAGCAACACCCAAAAAGGGACGTGTATAGCATGCTAGGGATGAACAAGGTTTTCGTACACACAATGGATGGGGTACGTTTAGCGGATATTCCAAATCTTGAGATCAAGCTGCAGGCAAAGATGGTCCATAATCTCTTCTCTAGTCAAAGGTATAATGCCCTTTTAAACAAAATTGGGGTGCCGTTGTTGGAGAGCATCATAGCAGGATCCTCAAACAAAATAGATTGGAATGTCTTTATGTGCAAAACTATTGAAAGGTTGGCAAAAGCTTTGACCACTAGTAGAACGGTAGCAAGAGGAGAATCCTCGACCTCCATAGCAAGATCAGTTCAAAAGAAGTCCTCCTTCAAAGCATCCACCATCAGGTTTGTTGGGATCCTAATGGCCATCATCCAAGAAGCCTTGAAGGACATAGAGAAAGGTGGAGAGAGAGTAGGGGAAACCCTTGACAGACTGCCTCGCCATGAATAGGTGCAGTCAAGCAAAAGGACTATAAGTGATAAAGGAGAGTAGAAGATGCAATCCGCCAACCAAGGAGAGCTGAAGGCACAAACGAAGGGAACCCCACCAAAGCTGTAGAAGGAGACAAAAGAAACAATGACAAGGGAGGAATGGGCCGAGTTGAGGAATGCCCAAAAAGAGTCCAAGAGGGCCAAAGATGAGATCAAGAGAAGAACTGAGAGAGAGGCAGAAGAGCTAAAAAGAAAGGAGGATGAAGACATGGTGGAGGCCATTCACATGTCTGTGGAGGAGGCCTACAGTTCCAGAGGAATAGCCACCTTGAGCCCACGGCACGAAGGCGAACCAAGCAGCAACACTGAAGTAGCCCCAATCCTCATAGGAAAGGGCAAGGCCTTGTTGCACCCTCTCCCTTTGACTCTCACATCTCAAACTTCCACTACCACCTCCACCACACAGGGGCTAGCATCTGCCATGGACACCACTCAGCTCATGTCCATGGTGCAGTTTTTAGTCACAAAAGTACAAGAGATGGTGCTAGAGACAAGAGCCAAAAGGTTTTTCTGTAGTGAACGCTGAGGATCCAAGGAGGACCCAAAGTGGAAAAAGCAGAAATCATCCACCACATCACTACCAACGATGCCCTCGACTGTGGACTATGATGCCTATGTGGCTAAACTCCTAGCCCAACTAGAGAGGGCCAAGGAAGAGAAGAAGGCCACTGTTGTGGAGCTAGAGATTGAAAGAGAGGTTGCGCTAGCCCTACTACTAGAGAAGGCACGGCAAGCGTTTAAGCATCACAAAGAAATTTAGATCTTGAAAGAGAAACTTAGTACCCAAGAAATAAAGGCTCAAGAAAATGAAGATTGCCTAAGGGGCAGAGACTAGAGGATGAAGCCCAAGACTTGGTAGTGGAGTAGCAGGACCACAAGTGGCTCATCCAACAATATGCTGAGCTCTAGCAACGAATGGTACAGGTGGAAGCTATGCATGTAGAACTACAGGGAAGCCCGCAATAAGGAGACTAGGAACCAAAAGAATGACGCCAAGAACATGAGGATGCCCTGGTAATCCAGCTGTGGCCAGTAATAGAAGAGCGAGGAAGGTTGGAGAGAGAAATAGAAGCCATGTCAGAAATGAGGGACAAGGCCATCAACAAAGTCATAGAAAGCCTACAAGATGACCTGAAGAATGCCTGAGAGGAGGTGGAGGCACTAATGGCGATGGCCATGACACCGAAAGGAAGCTGCACTAACTGGCAGAGCTTGAAAGTTGTGTGCAAACCATTGAAGATCTATCAGAATGGATCGCAAAAGCCCACCAATAGTACTCTATGGCTGAGAAAGGTAGGAGGATAATCGAGGAGCAGCTAAACTGTCGGGATATGGAGAAGACCCAGATGATGGAAATCTAGAGCAAGCAGCCCAACATGTGGTGATGATGTTGTCTCAAGAGATGGAGTGGGATAAGGAAGACATGGAAGAAAAGGCACAGTAGTGGGAGGAACTCAACCTCAAAAGAGTGCGGGGATTGACAGAGCAGAATGTGAGAGGGTGCTCACAAAGTCCAGAGCTAAGGCCACTAAAGTGCGCTCCAACACATAGAGGCAAGCCTTTTTCAGCACCATGCTTCATGTCACACAAGTTGGAGGCAAGGACTCGGTGGACAGAATGAGGAGGAAGCTGGAACTGACAACTAGAGCTTTAACATATGGCATGAAAGAGCACACACTTCCAATCGACAGATTGAGATGACAAGCTCAACACATGCGGACATTGATGATGGACCGCCTAGTTAGATGGGTCCACACGTCTACACTTAGCACATCGGTGGTCATTATGACTCTCACATGGCCACTGACTCATTACTTATTATATTCAGGTTGTTACACCTATTTATAGATGGCATAGTTATAGCGCCAGTCGACTAGTGTAGTCGGTTATGCATTGTTTGACTTAGTAGGCCACTTTCCTTTTATGTTGTATCTTATCTATACTTTGTGTACATTGAAAAGAGTGTGGAAGAAGAAGAAGAAATCATCAAGAAAACGTTTTGGCCACCATCTCTCTTCTTGTCTCTTGAGTGAGCTTCTCCTTGTGCATTCTGTGTGTGTTCGGCAGCATCTTGAGCAACCCCCTCCACCACGCGATTCTTGACATGGTATCAGAGCCACGCCATTGAGAGAGGCTGATTTCAAAGGTTAAAGCAAAGGAGAAGAAGCAAGGTTCGAGCAAGCAAGCCACGGGTAAGAAGCTCTCCCATCCTTCAACTCTTTCTCTTGGATAGTGCTTGTGGAGGCATCGGAAGCAGGGCAGAGCAAAAATCTCAGATTGCAGTGAGATTTGGTGTGCAGGAAGAGCGCTGTGTATTTTGCAGTTATTTTGGGCATCTGAGGCCGTTTCAGGGCCCGTTTTAGAGCCGCAAGGTTACGGACAACAGTTTCAGGGTACGCTGTGACTTCGACTGTATTGACCGAAAGTGGGTGCGCAGGTTACAGATTTCAGATCTGTAAGTTCAAAGGTGTTTACAGTGAGTAAACACAAGGTTTATCTGCAAACAGGTTGCAGATTGCATGTATTGTTGAGCAGACAGTTAAAAAGACTGTCTGGTGTATTGCTGTGCACTGCAGGTACAGGGTTGCAGAAGATTTACTTGCTGTTGGTATTAATTTTGTGATAATGGCAGAGAACAGTGGAAGCCCTATCATTGAGAAGCTCGACAAGAACAACTACCCTTCATGTAAGTTCCGTGTCATGAACTTCCTTATTGGAAAAGGCCTCTACGAGTTTGTTTCAGGTGAAGAAAAGGAGCCGGAGATGAGTGATCCTCCAACTGCAGAAGAGACAAAGGCACGGAAGGAATGGAATGCAAAGGATAAAAAGGTCATGTATTGGTTGTCTGCAGTAATTGACAATAATATGCTGGGACACATTAGAAATGCAGAGAATTCATATGCAGCTTGAACCATACTTGAAAGTATGTTTTCTGTAAATACAAAGGCACGAAAGATTCAACTCAAGCAAGAGTTGAATACATTAAAGAAAGGAAAGATGTCTATCAATGAGTATACACTGAAGGTAAGAAGCATTGCAGATGCATTGGCAGTGATTGATGCAATGCCCGATGATGATGATTTGGTGCCGTCTACCTTGGGTGGACTTAACAATGAAAAGGCTTGGAAGTCTTTTGTAACTTCTGTATATGTTAGAAAGCCATTTCCAGATTTCGATGAGTTGGTCTCCCTTATGATCACTGAAGAGATCAACATGCAAAGTGAGACATCTGAAATAAGTGGTAAACAGGTCCAAGCTTTCTACTCCAGTTCAGGAAGGGGACGTGGCAGGTTCTCTTCAAGAGGCCGTGGTACAGGATGTGGTAGTGACAACCAGCAAAACAAATTGAATCAACAATTTGGCGATATGCAGGTTTTAGGATGTCGTGGTAACTTTAGAGGCAGGGGGAGCTTTAGAGGAAGAGGTGGATGGCAGAACAGAGGTTCTAACAACTTTGGTATTGTGTGCCACTACTGTGGCAAAACAGGTCATATTGCAGCTCAATGTTATGCTAAGAAAGATGATATCCGCAGTGGTAAGTTGCAGCAAGGAAACTATACATCGTCTTCACGACAGAATGAAGACAAAAATGAACGTTTGTTCTTTATGCAGCATATGCTGAATGCTGTTACAGGAAAGGGAACACATGAAGATGTTTGGTATGTTGATTCAGGTGCATCCAATCATATGACCAGCCATGCAGAATGGTTTGGAGAGATGCAGGATTTGCAGAATGCAGGTTATGTGCAGACGGGTGATGACTCATGCCACCCAATTTCACACATTGGAAAAGTTCCCTTGTCCTTGCATGATGGTAAGACAAAGATTCTTTCAGATGTATTACATGTGCCATCTATTACAAAGAACTTGGTGTCAGTCGGTCAAATGGTAGAGCAAGGGCTGCAAGTCAGATTTAATGCAAAGGGCTGCTTTGTGGAAGACTTCAATGACAAGTGCAAGTTGGTAGCAAAGGGAAGTAGAGTTGGACGTATGTTCACTCTAGATGCTGGAATTCCTACTATGAATGCTGCTATGTATGCCAAAGAAAAAGGTGTTGTTGCAGACATTGAAATTTGGCACAAACGCATTGGACATGCAAATGTACAAAGGCTGAAATTAATGCAGTCCAAAGGGTTGGTTACAGGTTTGCCTACATTTAAAGTTGCAGAATTTTAGAAGGTATGTGAAGCATGTCAGTTTGGTAAGCAGGCAAGACAACCATTTTCACATGACACAGATGTAAGCAGAAATATTCTTGATGTTGTGTATACAGACATTTGGGGGCCTACACAAAATGTATCTCTTGGAGGTAGTTCATACTTTGTCACATTCATTGATGATTGTTCTAGAAAGCTGTGGGTATATTTTATGAAGGAAAAGAGTGAAGCTTTTGAGCACTTTAGAACTTTCAAGGCTGCAGTTGAAAGAGAAATAGGCTTGAAAGTAAAGTGCTTGAGGTCAGATGGAGGGGGAGAGTATCTCTCAAATGAGTTCAGTGATTTTCTGAAGTCTCATGGGATAAAGAGACAGTTCACATGCAGGTATAACCCACAGCAAAATGGGGTTGCAAAAAGGAAAAACAGGCATATTGTAGAAGTTGCACGCGCCTTGATGGCTGAAAAGAATATGCCTAAGCATTTTTGGTCCGAGGCTGTTCATACTGCTGTTTATATTATGAACAGAACTCCCACAGCTGCAATTCATGGTATGACCCCCAAAGAATGTTTTACAGGTAAGAAGCCTGATGTTTCACACTTGAAAGTATTTGGCTGCATTGCGTATGTTCATGTGCCAGATGAGTTGTGAAAGAAACGATCCAAAGGCTGAAAAGAAGTAGCTGAAGTAAAGACTGAAGTGAAGTGACACTAGTGAGCTCTTAAGGGACAATGTAGTGGCATTGGTGACCTTTCATATCAGATATACCTCTTGGAAGGGGTATCCATGATGTGATAGGGGTTATGGATGAGTATTCTTGATTATCTCATTGTACTATTGAGATAGCTTTTGTATGAGAGAGAGTGTGTGTGTGAGATAGCCAATTCTATGAAAAACAATGTATCTATCAGTGAGAGATTGTGAGAGAAAGCTATGGAAACTTTGAAGAAGAATAATATGTGATATCTTTCCATTCAAAGTGGATTATTCTCTTGTGTTTTTGTGGTCTATCAATGAATTCTATGAAGAATATGAAGAGTGTTAGAATATCAAGCTCTCGTTACTCTTCAGTCAATCTATCTTTATGTGTGTGACGGACATTCAGTGTAGTTAGTGACTTAACCATAGTTAGTCTTGGTTAGTCATACCTATGTGTGTAAGTCTCTTTCAGTTAGTATGATGGAAGAATAATGGAAGAAGAACAACAATGAGCTGAGTCTCATCTTTCGCTCCAATCTATCTCTCTCTCTCTTCCAACATGGTATCAGAGCTTGAATGCCTGAAGCCTGAAAGGCTTGGCAGTCGCCATTTGACATCAAGACATCAAATTTGAAGAAAACATCATCAAAGGAGACTGTGCTTGCAGGCCCTTTTTTTTGCAGAAGCTATATCTTGCTACAAAAATGGTTTTTTGAGAAACGGATTGCGGCACTTGACCGTTTCGACATGGTCTACAAGTTTGTGGAAGAAAGTTTTCTGAAATTCCTCACAAATTTTAGATATTCAGTACAAACCTGTGTGGAGTAGTTGTTTATTGCAGTAAACAATAGGTGATTCTAGGGCATCGGTGGCTTTCATCCTAACAATGTATATGCCCTTATTATCATGCATTTGAGCATGATATTGGAGTGTTAAATGCTCAGTTTTGGAGCTTATTTGCTGGATGGAAATAGTGAACTGGTTGCTGTTCTGAATTTGGAAACAATATACCTACAAGGTTGAAGTATCTGTGATGCTTATTTGCTACTAACAAATGCTTGGATCATACCCCTTAAGTGGTAGATGCTTTTTGGGATATTGTGAGTGCTGAAAGTCCAAAGTTTGGACTGATTTGTTGCTGGTTATACCAAGGTATTGACTGGTTATTGTCTGCAGGAAGGATACCTATCATCTTCACTTGACATACATGCAATATATTTTGATCGGTTGGACATGTATCAACTCCTGCATAGAGTGGCAATTGAATGAGATGTTTTGGGGATATTTTGAGGTTTGAATACTCTTGTTTTAATAGAGAAAATATTGCTAGTTATAGCAATGCACTGGCTGTATTTGGTACTTCTACTTGCATATGGTACAAAAAATTGATACTTGTATAGACATAAAATGTTTTGAACTGATTTGAGCTTGGTTTATGCTTAGTTGACTGTGTTTTTTCATTGTTAGAATACAGTTTATATCAAGCAGGTTGTCAGGAAAACTGTCCTGAATTGCAAAAAACAGTCATGAATAGTAGGAAACCGGTCCTGAACTATAGGAAAAGGAGTCAGATACTTATAGGTTGTATACATCACTGAATACCTAAGCTGCAACTATGGCAAATGCTCAAGGCACTGACAATATCACTCAAATTGTGGGAGAAAAGATGGACAATAAAAGTTTTTCTTTATGGAAGTTCCGTATGAAGAATTTTTTGGTTGGTAGAGGTTATGGGGACTTATGTACAGGTAATGAGGCTGAACCTGAAATACATGAAAGGAATCCAAAAAATGATCAAAAAAGGAATCATAGGCTATAGACTAAGAGAGCATGCAAGGTGTTACATTGTTTTTCCTGATGTATATCAAATGCTATGGTTATACTGATTACTCGATGCAATTTTCCAAAGGATGCATGGGACATACTCATGAAGAATTATGGAAATGTAACACATGCAAGAAATATTCAACTAAAGAAACATTTCAATAACATATCTAGGAATGGTAGAAGCATTCAAGCCTACACTACAAAGATCAAGAACATAGCAGATCAGCTTGCCACCATTGGATCTTCAATGTCTAAGGATTATATGATTGCAGTGACATTGAATGGACTTGGCAAAGAGTATAAAGCATTTGATACGTCTATTTCTATGAGAACTGAATCCCTTGATTGGGATGAGGTGATTGCTTTGCTGTTGTATGAGGAAGTTAAGCTTGGGTTGAATACAGGTTCTAATACGTCTCAAAGAAAAGACATTATTCTTTACTCTAGCCAGTGTGATAGAGGCGGCAGAGTCCATGGCTCTTTTCGAGGTCGAAGAGACACTCGAAACACTTATGGATAACATCAATAGAAATCCTAGCATGGCACAAATACATAGGGTCAGCGTGGATCTAGTGGCTTTAGAGGCAGGGGGAGATCACCCCATGGTCGAGGTGGTGGATCTAGTTCATTGCACTCAAATGATCTGTCAAACAGAGATAAGGACTGTCATTATTGAGGTAGATATGGACACATTGCAAAGGATTTTTATAAGAAGGAGGAAGATATGAAGGAAAAGGGCAAACAACATGGGCATTATGCATCTTCTAGCAATGCTCAGGATTAGCAGGTTGACAAATTGTTTACCATGTAGCATGTGTCCAAGAATGCATCTAGGCAGAATAGAGATGAGAGATAGTACATTGATTCTGGGGCTTCAAATCATATGACACGCCATGGAGAATGGTTTGATGAGATGGTTGTAGGTTCTCATGGACATGTTTGTACTGGGGGGGATGACACCAAGCGTACTATTCAACATAAAATAGTTGTATCTTTGTTGATGCCTGATGGCAAGAAAAAGAACCTGCATGATATATTACATGTACCTACAATAACCAAGAACATTTTGTCAGTTGGATAGATGGCATAACACAATCTGTAGGTTAGATGTAATAGAGATGGATGCTTTATTGAAGAATATGGTAATGCTTGCAAATGGATTGCTTAGAGGCCGAAGAGATGGCAGAATGTTTACTCTTGATTCGTCAATTCTAGAATTGAAAGCAGCCATGTTTGCACATGATGATGGTGCTATACGGGATGTTGATATATCGCATAAGCGGATTGGCCATGTGAATGTACATAAGTTGAAATCTATGCAGCAGAAGGAGATTGTGCTTGGACTGCATATGTTCAAGTATCATGACTTTGGACATGTATATGATGCATGTTAGTTTGGAAAGCAAGCACAGTTTCCATTTATGAGACATGTATGGAATAGCTCACAACCCTTGCAATTGGTACATCTAGATGTATGGGGTCCATCTCATAATGCTTTGTTTGGTGGTGCTTGTTACTATGTATCCTTCATTGATGATTTCAGCAAATATACTTGGCTTTACATACTGAAGCATAAGGATGATGTGTTTGATGTATTCAAGGACTTCAAGAAGCATGTTGAGAATGAATTGAGCTGTAAAATTTCATGTCTTAGATCAGATGGAGGTGGAAAATATGTCTCTAATTACTTTGACATGTATCTTGCTAAACATGGGATCAGAAGACAGTTAATTTGCAGCTATACACCGCAACCAAATGGTGTAGCAGAAAGGAAAAATAAGGTATTGATGGAATCAGCAAGAGCTATGCTGAATGAGAAGAGTTTGCCAAATGGTTATTGGGCTGAAGCAGTAGTGACTGATGTCTATGTGCTAAATAGAACCCCTATAGCAGGGATTCATGATGTAACTCTATATGAGAGGTTGTATGGTCATAAGCTTGACATTTCACACTTGAAGGTACTTGGCAACATTATATATGTGCATATTCCTTATGAAAAGAGGAAGAAATTGGATCTTAAAGCTGTCAAGAGTGTGTTCCTTGATTATGCACAAGACCGGAAAGCTTACAGCTGTTATGTACCATCTACAGATGAGACATTGATTAGCAGAGATGTTTTTTATGAGCTGGCATCGTGGTATGGTAATCCTATTGCAGTGGCTACTGATGGATCAACCAACACTAGTAATGCTAAAAATACACCTATAGTGAGTACATCTATGAGTGGTCCTACAAGTGATGGGTCACCTACAGTAAGTCCTTGGTCAAGACACTTGTAGAATCGTACTCCTATGTCCACTGACACGGATATGTCAGTCAGGGGGAGATTGGATAAGGGAAAAGAAAATATGTTTGAGGATGTGATAGGTCCACTTACAGCAAGTTATGAGTCATCCAACAGTGATAGTTTGGATAGTGAGTTGGGCATTCCTTCTATTATGACACCTGGAGCATGGCAGAGTCGTTATGTACCACCTCATGAGAGGCAAGCTCAGAGTGAGAGCCACAGTTATGGAGATCTGAGAGAGTTAGAAAACTAGTTGAAAGGTTTACATATAATGGTTATTCATCCCGCCATAATGCATATATGGCTAGTGTGACAGGTTACAAAGAACCTACAAAGTTTGATGATGCAGTTACAGATGATAACTAGTGTGCTGCCATGGATGACGAGTATGCAGAATTGGCTGAAAATGAGACATGGGAACTGGTTGAGTTGCCTCCTAAAGGCAAAGTCCCCATTGACTGCAAATGGGTGTACAAGGTTTAGTGCAAGTCAGATGATTCATTAGAACACTATAAGGCCAAGTTGGTTGCAAAAGGGTATGCACAACAATATGGCCTTCACTATAAGGAGACTTTTAGTCCAATAGCTAAAATGGCAATAGTCAGAACTGTCATTGCTTTGGCAGCATGCAAAGCTAGAAACTATGGCAAATGGATGTCAAGAATGCTTTCTTGAACAATGATTTGGTTGAGGAATTATATATGGAGCAGCTTGAAGGCGATAATCACCCAAACTTTCTTACACATGTATGTAAGCTGAAAAAGACTTTATATGGACTGAAATAGGCACCTAGAGCATGGAATGCTCCGATTAGCAGTTATTTACATCAACATGGACTTAGATTGAGTGATGCAGATCACAGTTTATTCACGAACAAGACAGATCATGGATATGTATTTCTAGTGGTTTATGTAGATTATCTTATCATCACTAGGGATGATGAAGAGGGCATTGCTGAAATTAAATCATATTTACAGGCTGAATTAAAAGTCAAAGACCTTGGTGAGCTTAAGTATTTTCTTGGAATTGAGATAGTATATACACCTCAAGGTATATGGCTACTATAGAAGCAGTATGCTCATGACATATTATAGAAGTATGGTATGGTGGAATGCAAGCCTATGGAGACACCTCTTGATCAGAATGTCAAGCTACACATTGATATTGGGAATGACATAGAGAATGTGACCATGTATCAACAGATGGTGGGCAGCTTGATATACTTGACTATTACTTGTCCTGAATTATGTTATGTAGTGGGGTTGATTAGTCACTTCATGCAGAAGCCTCACAAAACCATATTTAGATGTAGTCAGGAGGATCATGAGATATGTAAAGGGTACTACAAATTATGGGTTGTTCTATGCATATGGAAAATCTCTTGACTTGACAAGGTTTACTAATCTGATTGGGCTGGTTGTGCCTATGGCAAGAGGTCAACTAGTGGTTATGCACTTGGACTGGGAACCAATATGATTAGTTGGCAAAGTAAGAAACTCCATATTTTTGCGTTGTCTAGTACAGAAGCTAAGTATAGAGGAGCTGCCTTAACAACTTGCAAAGTAGTTTGGTTGATGAAATTGTTGAAAGACAAGGGAATATAGCTGGAAAGCGGAGTGAGATTGCATTGTGATAACCTCAACAGTGTTATGTTGGCAAGCAATCTTGTCTACCATGCTAGGTCCAAACATATTGAGGCTCATACCATTTCATCAGAGAAATGGTTCTTATAGGATAGATTGACTTGATTCATGTGAAGACTGAAGACCAAGTAGAAGATATATTTACCAAGTCTCTTGGTAAAGAAAAGTTCATATACTTTAGATAGCTACTTGGAGTTTATAAGATGGTTTGAGCTTGAGGGGGAGTGTTAGAATATCAAGCTCCCGTTACTCTTTAGTCAATCTATCTTTATGTGTGTGACCAACATTAGCTGGATACAACTGTACATGTGTGTGACATTCAATAAGTTGGTGTAGTCAGTGACTTATAGTCTTGGTTAGTCATACCTATGTGTGTAAGTCTCTTTTAGTTAGTATGATGGAAGAATAATGGAAGAAGAAAAACTGTACACGTGTGTGACATTCAATAAGTTTGTGTAGTCAATGACTTATAGTCTTGATTAGTCATACCTAGGTGTGTAAGTCTCTTTTAGTTAGTATGATGGAAGAATAATGGAAGAAGAACAACAATGAGCTAAGGCTCATCTTCTACTCCACTCTATCTCTTTCCCTCTCTTCCAACAAAGAGTACAATCCATTTTGTTAAAGTTAAAGCCATGGGAGAATTGTTTCTATGAAGCTTTGTGAAGATTTTTTATTCATGATGTTCTTTTCCTTGTTGTGGACATATCAAATATGAAAGATATGGTTGTTAATGATACAAGATAGGTTTTCTTACAGTAGAATCCCCATTTCCTTAGTGTCTCTCTTGGGGCTCCATGTTTTTGGTGTGCAACTAGCTTATCTCCACAACTACTTGAGTGAGATTATACATTAAGAAGCAATGTTGATGCGACACTAGAATGAAGAGTTGGCGGCATATTAGTAGTGCTAAGAAGAAGACAAAGGGCTTTTTGTTGCCGGGTTCTCGAAGGACCCATCTTCTATCTATTACCAATCTATAGAGAGAGAGCTTACAAAGAGACACATACAAATAAACATAGAGAAAGAGAGGGAAGTCACCCAACATCTCCTTCATCAACAAAAAACAGAGCTGGTGGCCTGCCAAAGGCATTGAAGAAGGAGAAGGCAAGAAAGATGCCATTATTCTCTCTTATCGAAAAGACAATGAAGAAGAGGAGGTCAACCATGGCAAGGAGAAAGAATGATAGAAGAAGAAGAAGATAGATCACTGTCACCTATTAGTCATTGGTCTGCCCCTACTGCATGTCAGGCATTACTCCTTTCCATCTTCTATATTTCTTTCCCCTCTCAACAAACAAAGAAGAAGATCAAAAATCACAATTATTAGTCCCAAGTACAAAGAAGAAAGGATAAGGAAGAAGAATAAGAATAAGAGATGTATTGCCACGATCTTCGTGCCCCTTGTCTTGGCTTCTAAGAACAATTGGCAACATGCAAACTCTACACCCTCATCCAAAACTTTTCAAGGGAAAAACCCTTGTGGATTCTACATTGGGCTTTAGATGAAGGCATCAATAGAATAAGCATGCCTTCTTGGAATATAGAAGAAGAAAGAAGACAATGAGACACAAGCAAGAAGGAAACAACATATTACCCTATAGTCCATCGTCTTGCTCATGTTTCTCTCATTACAAGACATGGAACACAAGGAAAAAAATAGTATATGTACATTATAGCAAGAATTGATAGGAGGAGGAGAAGAATAAGGCATTTGTATCATACATAGAAGAAGAGTCGCCTCCCATCAAAGCTTGTCTCTCTCCAGGATTGTGAAAGAGTGTTGTGCTCTAATTTCGTCACTCTTATGATCACAAATTTGGAAAGGAAGCTACCATGCCTATGGTTTCATTATTTACTGTGACAATTCTTTAAGAGAGAATGAAAATGGATGGCCACCAATAGCAAAAGCAACCAAATGCACATAGAAACAAATACCAAGAATGGTCTATCTATCCATACACCTATCCACTGGCCAATCCAAGTTTACATAGCCATGTTGATCCCTGTTCACAGGAAGAGGCCATATAATATCAACAAATTTGGTGTCAAGCCCCATATGATGCTTATAAAGAATGTAGAAATTAGGAGTATAGGTTGAATAATATGGAAGGGGTTAGAGATTCTCCCTCTTTATCATCCATATCATTGTCAATACAAAGATCCAAGAAGAGAGACAGAAAAATAACCATAAGAAGAAGAAAAAGTCCAACAGTAGTAGCAGGGTGGTCATTCATCCTTTCTTTGTCCTCATTGTCCACAACCTTCTCCTCTTCTCCATCAACCGCATGGCCTCCTCCATATCCGTGGGAGCCTTTTACTCTCTCCAAATAGGCAAATCCTCCTCAGCCACACTAGAGGAGGATTTGCCTTCTCCTCTTCTCCATCAGCCGCATGGCATCCTCCATATCCGTGGGAGCCTTTTACTCTCTCAAAATAGGCAAATCCTCCTCAGCCACACTAGAGGAAAATGATGTTGAATAGATAAAAAATAGGACAACTAGAAGAAGAAGAAGCAATAGTTGGAATCGAAAAGTATCAAAAAAGAAGAAGGTCAAAGAATAAGGGAGAAGAGAGATGTGAACCACACGACTATGCCCTTTTTGGCCCTACGTGTGCAACTTGCTACCTCTCTCTCTCTCTCTCTCTCTATATATATATATATATATCACAATCCCAATGTTTCTCCCTTCCTCAGCCACAACTATCCCTCACATTGCCACAACATCTCGCCAATAGGTCGCCTTGTCACATTCAACATTCTAATGCTACAGTCAATCATGTGAAGATTATTAATTGAAGAGACCTCAAAGAAATAATAACAAGAAGATGGGGAAATCGGAGTAGTTTTCATCAGCCTCTTCATCAACATTCTCTTTGTTAATCTGCAACACTCCTTGGCTTGTCAAGTTGTTCCTCTACCTCTCGTGCCCTCATCCCTATAGCTGACATTGCAAAATCGGAATGACAATAACATTAATGGTTTATTTATTTTTAAAGAAAAACCCTAAGGTTATTAACCCTTTTTCTTCATACCACTTCACACACAATATGATCCAAAGGTTCACTATCTCACACTTCTAGTGTCCATCTTACGGTGTGTAGAGGGAGCTCACTACTCAACCATCAAGACCCATGGACCTCTTATCCCTTCAAGCATTTCAAGCGAGAACCTATGGCTATCTATCACCTAGCTGATGTGCCTTCGATCCTACTAGGGTGTAGTGAGCTTACCTTGATGCCCGAATGAGTTGCCTCCTCCCTCAAAAGCACACCGATAGCTCCACGATTTGTGATGCAAGCTCAAGCACTCTCAAGCCTCCACCTCCAAGCTCCATCCTCTATAGCCATGTGTGAGACAAGAGGAGAGCAGAGAAGCGAATAAGAAGAGAGGAGAAGATAGAGAGATTCATCTCTAAGATCCCTCACCTTCACACACTCACTCCCTCACTCTCTCACACTTTCTCTCTCAAGCACACACAAGCAAGCAAAGAGAAGAGAGGAAGAGAAGAAGATGAGTCCACTTTTGCCACACACCAAAGAATGAGCTCCTCTGTTCACTTTTTGGCTTTTATACATGCCCTAAATCCCTTGGGTACCCATCCCTTTTTTACATAACCAACCATTGTGGCAAGATTCCCTTTTTCGTTTCCTTCTATTTTCCTTATCTCTTTACCTATGCCCGCCTACATTTACAATTTGTAGAGGAGGAAGCTTGGTGCTCTGTTTCAATAGTTTTAGTGGCGCCTAGCATTTAAAATGCACCTTTGCCTTTGACTTGATTTTTGAGGCTGCCCTTGCGCATTTAGCTTTTCTCCATCCAGCTTCTTCCATTGCATCTGCATTCTTGACTTCTTTTTCTTCCGTATCGAACCGGTGTTAAAATTACCCCCTCCTAGATGAGTGCTAGTCCCATAGCACTTGCGAGGCTTTGCTGATGAGGGCTTGGCAGTTGCCAACGTGATGATGGGCCTTGTGTGGGTGGGTACTAGTGTGAATCTTGGCAAATAATTGTGTTGTTGGAGGCCAAGAATATGTTGTGTGGATGGCGCGACCTCTAATGTTGGTTCTTTGCAGCATCCATCATTACCTGAAAGAGAAGAAGTGTGCTATCTAGGGGATGTGCCTATCTTACCATGTGGTACATTGTGCTCATGCGAGTGGACTTGGGGGCTAGGTCTTACCGTAGGCAAGCCTGGGTGGTGTCCCAAACTTTAAGGACTAAGTTCATGCATAAGGGAGGTGCAGTGGGTGTAGGTTAGGGAGACAGGTCTAACTGTAGATAAGTGTGACCTTCCGAGGTATGTCGTGCCCTAATGTAATGTCCCCACTTAGTTTATTTTAATAAAAAATATGCGTATACATTCCAAAGAAAATTGATTTATGTTGCACATCCACCATGGGAAAAAAAAACTGCAGAATCTCTACAGGATTTATAGGAAGTAGGACTGGTTTACTAGAATAGTTTGAAATCTCTAGTATCATGTTTAGATGACTTAAGTTCCACTTTAGATGGATCCAAATGTATATTATGACTTATTTTGAAGGGAACAAGTTGTCCAAGATAAAAGATCAATACAAATAATGTGATTTACAAAAATCAAATTTTTCTTCTATTTTTGATAGATATTTGCAATTCTGCCCGCGAGACCTTATCGATCAGATATATTCTTCATTTTAAGTGCCCGAACGTCTATATTTGGAGTTCATATGATGAAGTTATGATCCAAATAAGTTGTAGGATAGAAATAAACAAAAATCTTTATCATCGATGATGTCATTAAAAATGCCAAAAAGCAGGTGCCCTCTCTTTACCCCTCCCCTCTCATTACTATATAAACAAGGGTAGAGCATCACGTCAAACAAACATACACACAGACACACAACGATCCATGCAGAAGTCCCTCTGCCTGGTATTGACACAACGAAGCTCTACTACAAATCAGCTGCGCCTCTCTTTCTCTCTCTCTCTCTCCACCCCTACAGGAAAGCGCTACCCGAACACATCAAGCTTCTTCCATGGCTCCCAAGAGACGTCGAGATGCTGAGTGAGATCATGCTTAGAGACCTCCCCAACACGAGGAAGTGGTCACCGCTGTTCCTAACAAAACTCAACACGATGCTGAAGCACAAGAAAAAGTTAACCCCGAACCCATTCAAATCCAAGAACTGGCCATCCCACAACAAATCAAGGTTGCGGCTATAAACTGTAGTCATGATGGATGGCCAAATAGAGATAATCAGATTAGTACCTACTAAGATAGGGATCACGATTAGTTAGAACTTACTTAGACTCATAAAAGCATATTAGTATTATCAAGTACCTTTTACGAAGGAATACAAAAATTGATAAAGAGGATAGATTCTATGTATCGCATTGACAACTGTGCTAAACTGTCTTATGGTTATGACTACTTTTAAATTCGTGAATGATGAATTATGGCTCTTATGATTTCCGGCTTGCACAGCCGGACGAATTATGGATTGTGGTGGTTTGGGACATTCGAGTCCCCAACCCAATGCTCCCTTGCACTCTACGGAGTGTGGAAAAACTCACATGCGGGTGGGGGTCCTACACTCTCGAGGGAGGTAGGCGTTTTTTATTTTTATCACTCGAGCACTTCAGAGGAAAAAGGGCCAAGTGGTAAGTACCCCTATTATGTAGATAGGCTCCTGAGGCTCAAGGAAGCTTAGAGGGGCTCTGAGCTAGTAAATTTCCCTGTTGACTCTGCAAACGGAGTGCGATCACATACAGTGTAATCCTGAGGGATTGGAAGGTCATATCCTAGGCTCGACGGTGTCTTTCTGCAGAAAGATAGTTTTGTATCACTCTACGGAGCGATGGTGAAATAAAGTATCTGATTTTCAAATTGTTTGTTATGTGCTAAAGGTCAAGTTCAACGAACCCAATTTAACAAAGTAATAAAACAAAGCTGATTTTATATGTCCAAATAGTGTGTTAGTATGCTTTGCTAATTAGAAAACTAAGCAAACCCATCAAGGAAAGTGGGAGCCTTCAATCCTGATGATTGGAAGCCTGTGGCTAGGTGGACCCGATAAGTCAGGTAACTTTCCAACACTAGATAGAGCTAATTAAATCGTGACTCCCCCAATACTGGTAGGATTAATTACCAAGTTTAACACCATTTTATGGGGCTAGAGCTAAGATTTTACCTTGTGGGTAGGGGGATCAAGTTACACTCTCCCCCGTCTCTCACTCTCTTTGAACCAAGTGCAGTTTTAATCTCACTCTTACCTTTGATTGATTACAAAGTGGTCTTTCTTAGGTGGGTGTTAGATTGCTGTTACATGTGACTTGTCCATGATTCCCCTATGAAGTAGAACTGAGATTCCCATGTTCAACTAAGTTCAAGGTTTCCCATGGGGAGACGAGATGGTGATGTGCATGGATATGAATTTCAGTTGACTACTAGAGGACTCCTCCAGGTCTGTTGGAAGAGGCACCTCACACATGGTATCAAAGCCTAGGTTTCAAAAGAGCCTATGTTTCAAAAGAGCTTTTAGTTTAAGGTTAAGTAGTCAACGTATCAAAAGAATAAACAAAATAACCACACTTGTTTGAAGAAAATTGTTGTTGATTATCTTGCACTAAGACTAGCATACGCATTGTGCTCATAAGGAACTTAGTGATGAAGAAGCTACATGTTTGCGGAATATTTTTCCCATCATGTATCAAGTAGCCTTAGGGTCGAATAAATTCTCAGACTGCAAGGCTATATTTGAGATAATGGAGATTATCTTTATTCCTCCAATTGTATTGCAACCTTATCCTAACTCATGGTACATGAAAGATTTATGGCCAAGGAATGGGTCACATATGGAGATATATTGTGAGCATAACATTCTTCTTCATTATGAACTATGGAGGATTCGATGGGCTGAACAACTAAGGATAGTTAAGATATATCTTTTGTTCAGTGCTTACTGAATGGTTACTAGACATTGGGGATAAGCCTATATCTGAGACCTTGTGGATATACCGACAAGTGTTACAAATAGTACCATCCGAGAGAGTTGTAGTGCGAGGAAGGCCTTATTTTGGTACTAGATGTTTTGGTTATCCCCAAGAGCCACCACATTATATTGTTTGCCATGTACATGAGATTCATGAGGAAAGGATCCATGAGATGATGTATTAGTAGATCATAGTATGATCAAATACATATTTGTAAGTACTTTTTATAAATATAAAGTTTCATTATTGTTTTTGAAGAGTGTGAGTTATGAGCTTATGAGCTTATGATGATAATTGAAATGTTTTGACAAGTTAATGATGATGTATGCTTTATGCGAGTTATTTTTGAGATCATGTACTCCACTGCTTGTGTGCCAGTCAAACATGTTGGAATTAAGAGAAAGCGTAATGGCTATCTTAGAGAAGACTCGTCTATGGAATTGCTTAAGCTTACGAAAGGGCTAAAATTGGAGCCCAAATCTGGGGAAGGGACGGCCCTTACCTGTACTCTATGCAAAGATGTGAAAGTCCATCTCAAGTTGTTGAAATGGATTGAAAAACTAAAACTAGTTCAAAGAACCTTATTTGAAGAACATTGGGTTAATGATACTGTGACAATTAATGGGGAGCCAATAACCCTACATCGTTGGGTGTATGACCAATATATAAAGGTTATTTCTCTCGATAGGATAACCCTTACGCAGGAGTGTAAAGTCAAAAATTTATGAGCTTCCAGAGTATCCCAATCTCCCAAAGTCTTATCAATTCCTAAAGACACCTTGTTTTGTAACAAAGAAGTTACAGAGATAATCAGAATCGCCAATTAGTGCAAATTGATGAAACATACAAGGAACTCCAAGAGAAGAAGTTTCTTCTCAAGCAGACACCACCACTAAGGTTTAGTGGTGAAGGACCCAAGGTGGAGCAAGATGGAGAAGCGTGGATTGAGGCTTTGGACAACTATTTCTTGGTCGCTAAAACTACTGCTACAAATTAGTCCAGGACTACTCATCTTTGTCTTATTGGCAAAGCTAAGCTTTGGTGGAAACAGTTTTGCTAAGATAAAGAAGTAACAAAAGCTTCCCAAACTTGGGAGGAGATTAAAGAAGCTGTGAAAGGACGTTATCTTCTCCCATCTTTTGAATCAATCAAGATGAATGAATTCTACAACTTATGTGTAACGTGTCTGCTTGTCCACTTGTGGGACATGTCTTAGCAGTCCATCGAGACAGGAGTCTAGAAAGCACCACCTGGCACTCACAAGAAATGTCACAGGGTTTGCGATCTAGGTCTTCCCGAGTCTACCCCAAAGTGGAAGTATCCGACCATTCCCACTCAGGACCGACCTGAAGCCAGGGTTTCTTTCCTATCAGCCAAGTCTCTAGGAAGTAGCTAGTGTCGAGCTCCAGATGAACCACTTTGCGTAGGAACAACAGAGTCAAAGTGGATTTATGATGCACTTAGTTCATGGAGAATGGGAAACGAGAGGGATGTGAAGCTCAACCTCTCTGCCCAAAAGGCATAGTCCCATTCCGCTTCCCTAAAACATCATAAATCGGGATTCTAACTCTACTAACTCTAGGCCTTCATAGTTTTGTTATTATGTCTTTTGAGAAAAGTTCCTAGCTAACCGAGACCACCCTTCCGTAGGACGGACCAAAGTCACGTCCACCACACTTTCCTCGATAGCTTTAGTTGTCTAATTAGGTCCTACCACATTTATGTGTGACATTTAAAATCAGCTTCATTAATTAAGCCTTTTAGGGCACAGAGTTTGTTCACGTAATTTACAACACATGCACAAAAACAAAACAAGTAGTCCTTTTATCAAACAAGTTCCTTAACTTATCTTTAAGTTAATCTTTGTCTCCTACCCATACAGGAGAATTATGTATCCCTTCTGTCCAACATAAGTACCCGGTCCAAATCTCATGGCACCGAAATTTCCATCCTTTATCTAGAATAGGATCTTCCAACGTCCGAGACGTTGGGCTCACAGGGATCTCCAACTCCATTCTAGATAGGCAAGGGGTATCCAGAGCTCCACCTGACCCACAAGCAGTCTAGAAGTGAGATGCCATTTCCGTGGTTAGCCTTTTCACCACTCGACCATCAACATGTGAATCGAGCAGTGCCCTCTCAGGATAATCTGCGATGTGATCTTGGAGGTGATCCATGCATGCAAAATATCCTTGCTTAATTAATCCAATTAAAATTCAAGCACAATCAAAGCAATCAGTCCTAATATCATATTCTAGAAAAACATTCCTTTATTCCCATGGCAACTTGTCATTACAGACCCCATGCCATGCATTTTCCATCAACGCAAGCCTTGGAATATTTATCCAAATCACAATGCAACAATCCCTTGATTGAAAGAAAAACATTTAGGGTGTTGTTCAATCAACCAAAAAAACTAATTGTATTTTTCCCAAACAATACAATAATAGACACGACAATAATTCCATCTCATATTATTCGCTCTCCCCCTTGGGGTCAAAGAGTAGAATTTACTTAATATTCTCTCCTTTAGCCTAAGGCATATGCTAAAGGTTCCAATACTATACATGACATAAGTCCTATCATTCCACTGCAAATTAATCAATCTAGCAATAGCATTTATGCCTATTCTCTAAGTGATAATTATCTTTTAGCATTTCCCTACTATGCAATATTTTTTCTTGGCTTTATCTTCCTTTCTCCTAAGGCAAGGAGTCGCATGTCATCGATGTAAAGTTTACATAATCTCTCCCATGTATGTACCATGTATATGCATTTGCAAACTTTAAACAATATTATCCTTGGTAAAGATTAATCAAAGACTCATCGATGCTCAATACTTTAGTGTCCCATATGTTGCTTATGCTATGCATGGATTCATCACATAGCAACTAGGTGCAATTTAACTCCCTTTGATTCAAGCACTTCACAAACTTCATCTTTGAATATTTGAGATGTGATTTATCCTTTTCAATGACCTATTCTAGCACCACAAGGTACGGAGCCTAATGCATCTCTTGCGAGCATTAAAACAAGCATCTATCAATTTGAAAATACATTACTTACGACCAGTACTGCAATTGGATTGATAGTGATGCCTTCGCCCGAAGCTCTGTTTGCTGGTTGTAGGATTATCATCTGCACACGACATTCTTTGCTTGGAGGCCATCGTCCACAAGTAGACTCAAGAGATTAAGAATGTGGAATAGATTTGAGATGGGAGAGCGAAAGAGAAGATGGTTAAATTGAGAATCGAGATAGAGGGAAATTGTACAGCCTCTCGGGGTAGCTCTTCTCTCTCTCTCTCTCTCTCTCTCTCTCTCTCTCTCTCTCTCTCTCTCTCAAGCTCTCTCTCACAATCTCTTGGAGGGGTATACTCTCTCTCTCCCTCTCTCTTGCAGCCTTTTGGGGTCTCCTTATGCTCCCTTTTGCCTCCCCATGCCTCATATTTATAATGAATTAGAGAGGAGGGGATAAATCTGAGAACAAGAGTGGAAGGGCTCTTAGAAGACTCAGTGATCTGATGCTCAGATCATAAATCTGATGGTTGCATTGGCTCCAAAAGGGGGGCAAAACTCCAAGACACTTGATTAGAAAGCTTAGTTCACTCCTTGTTCTTTTCTCTGTTCGAAGTGCTATCTACTACCTGTAGACTGCAATCGCGGCACGCACGATTTTGCTAGTCACTTTTCTTTATTTCTCTTTTTATAAAATCTCCAAAACAAAATAAAAAATTGCTTGTCTTTTCTTTTAAATGACTTTTAGTTCTATCTTTTTAGGATAATATCCTAAAATATAATAGTTTTTCCCCCCCCCCCAAAAATCTAATATTTTTGGACCATTCAAAGTATAGACATTAATACTAGTGATTAATATGGCTCATAAGTCCCATTCACATTGTACTTTTCGTGAAGGGTGGCTACGGTCCTTATCAATCCGAGAAAAATGTCAGATTTATGACTCAATTTTTTTTAAATATATTTTTAATTGACTGAAAAGTATTTGCTATTAATACTAGTCTGTTTTTACCTTAGTTAGTCCTTAGTTAGTAATCTTACTAACTTATTAATTGACTAACTAACTTTCAAACTAACCAACTAACTTTTATTGCGTGGAAATATTACATTATGACAATTAAGCCTAACCTTGGAAGGATACTATTCCATGTGAGTCTGTGCAAATATGCACCCCCAATGACAACATCTCAATAGATTGCAAGGTTCTGCCAAGGACTAAATCCATCTTTGGACACTCGCCTTGAATCAATGAGACCAATGACTCTCAAAGATGCTCTTATGCGAGCAAAACCTATGGCCAAAGAAATTGCTCAAAATGGCCAAAGAAACTGGCCAATAAACAACTATGGAAGGGGTTACCCAAACCATGGTATCGATATGACCAATGCCAAAGAAAATGGTAGAGCTAATGCAATCACCCAAGGACCAAATGGGATAGGAATCAAGCAACGCTACTAGTGCAGAAGGAATGGACACATAAATTCTAATTGTCCTAACCGTCCTCAAAATCATAGCCCAAACCAGGTTGGTGGAAGAGGCTGAGGAAATAGCAACAACAACCCAGGCCGTGGATGTGAAAGAATAGCTGGTGCCCAGGTAAATACCATGATTCGACAACCCAAGGAATGCACATTAGGTGAATAATTTGAAAGGGGATTCATTCATTCTATCGTGGAAAATAATGGAGCAGACCACCAATGTTCAGTAATTCAATCACCAACTACTTACAAGTGTACATCGTTTACGATCTTAATTGATTGTGGTAGCATGCATTCCTCTCTTGCACCCAAGACAGTTAAAAGATTGCATCTAGAATCCAGGGGGACAAGGAAAATGATAGTAGAATTGGCTAGTGGGAAGGAAATTGCCTCAACCAAAACTGTAGGGAATCTTCAATTTGAGTTAGACAGTCATATAACTGAAACAAAATTTTGAATCCTACCACTAGGATGCTACGATTGTATTCTGGGAATGGATTGGCTCAAGAAGAACAAAGCCCAGATTCTATGTGCGGAAGAGGAAATAATCTTTCAAGACTTGGAAGGGAAAACCGTAAAGGCATATAGGGAAGCTGGAAGAACTAGAGTCCAACTAGCCAAGGCAAGTCGACTTAGTAAGGGATTGAAGAAAGGTCAAGCAATCTACATGATTCAATTGAATAAGGTCAAAAAGACTAATGAAGGCACTCTACCTTCGTGGATCAATGACTTCGAGGATGTCTTCCTAGAGGAACTAACTCAACTACCTCCAAAGCATGATGTTGATCATGAAGTAAAGTTGATTCCTGGAGCCAATCCAGTGTCAAAACGACATACAAAATGTCTATTCCTGAAGCTATTGAGCTTAAGGAACAACTGAGGCAATTGATAGAGAAAGGATTTATCCGCCCCAATAATTCACCTTGGGGAGCACCTATCCTCTTCCAAAAAAAGAAGGATGGAACACTTAGACTCTACATTGACTTCAGAGGACTAAACCAGGTTGTTTGATAAACAATTGTGTAGCTAGTGCGACATCCTCCTCTTCATTTCTCTTCAATTTCCCCTCTTTTTTAGCAGCCTTTCTTTTTCTGTCCCCTTCGGCTCTTTTCAATTCTTCTTCCAATCTCTTAGACTCTTCTTTCTCTTTCTTCTTCCTTTCCTCCACCTCTTTCTTTGACTCTTTCTTAGCTTTTTGCAAGTCTAACTTCTCCTTTTTCTTCCTTTCTTCTTCTTGTGCTTCTCTTGTGTCATCTTTTTCTTGGGCTTTTTGGGTTTTCTTTTGCTGGACTGGGCTTCTAGTTCTCCCTTCTCCTCACTAACTATTCTCTCACTTGACTACTCTCGTTCATGATGGGGAGGTGACGTTCCAGGTGTTTCATTAGCTCCTTCCTCTCCATCTTGCTCCTCCTTTACTACTTCCTAGATGAGATCACTCAAAATTCCCCCGTACCCAATGAATGAGGCTTTGGACAACTATTTCTTTCTCTCAGCTCCCTTTAGTACAAAGGATTCTTCATCAGCCGGCTTGCTTCCTAGGGCTAGTGCCTTAGTGGATTGATCGATGGTTTTCCACATGTAGCCATTCCAGTCTATTCCATCCAACTAGTGAGTTGGCAAGCTCTCAAGCATGGGCACACTGATTTTGTGCATGATGGAGTTGTATCTTTGGCTGGAGAAGAGGAAATGTACGACTTTGGCCTGCATTTTTCCTTGTGTGTTTCATTCCCCTTACATGCTTTATTTCGCCTTACTTCACCTTATCTCCTTGGGAATGAGAAGAATCCTTCCTAGGATTAGAGATTAAGAGGTTAAGGGCATTCATCAGCCTACGTGTTCTTGGTGCTTTACTTTTTCATGAGCCAAGCGTAAAAATTCAAATTGTATTCTAGATCAGCATAGTGATCCATGTCGAAAGGACGGATGCCTACTTTAGTAATATAGGTGAGAACATCCATGAGGAAGTCACTGGAGTCTACTGGACTGGCAATGTGTAACTCCTCCTCAATGAAAATTAAATCTAAATACTGGTGGGTTAGGAGGTGCTCTTCTAAGGGTTGGTTATGAATGGTGGTCAACACCTATAGGAGGTTGGAGCTACATAACTGGGGTCATACTTTGAGGTTTTGATGGCACGTCATTTCTTAGCATTAGTCATGATTTGGTAGCTCTGTATCTCCCATTGAAGTCAAAGAGCATACCATTTCCTCAAGAAATAAGAGTCGGTGTTAGCGAGCTGTTTTAACTCCTCGATTTCTCGGTCTATGGCAAGGACAATGCTCTTGTCATAGGATGTAATGAGGCGTTGCTTTCGTGCGTGTTCTCTGGAGATCTCAGTGGCAATTAGTTCCTCAGCTGATTTGGAAGCCTCAACGAATACAAATTCCGATTCTTCCCAAGAATGAGGGAGTGTATGCACTTATGTTGCTATAGACTCGTCGAAAAGACCTAAATCCAACTTGTCATAGCTTTTAGCAAGTGTCATAAAGGTAGCATCCAAGCATCTAAGACAAGCAACCAAGTCATCACCCATATTCTCCATTAAGTTTGTAGCCAAGTTTGGAATTTATCTCTACTCATAAGAGTGTCTAAGACCGATCGGTGGTTGGGGTTTGTTGATCAAACTAGATAGTTTAGTAGGTGATTGTTGCAGCTTGGGTTGCTCCTCAGGTTGTGGCTTGGCCTCTTGTTTGACTCGCTTGGTTGGAGCTGCGGGTGTCACACTACTAGATGCTTTTGAGGCCATAAGGACACAAGTGGGATTAGGTTGAGGCAGCTTGTGAGTAGTGGGCTACAGTGCTTGTTGATAGCTTGGTTTAGGCTCTACTAGCCTAGGCTTTTAAGGCTCTATGGGTTTTGCAATGTGAGTCTCTTGTGGTGTGTGTGCCTAATTCATCTTGATGATTTGGGTGGTCAAGCTTGAGGGTGATGTTTGAGTAGTGCCCTTGGCCATCTTGGCTTTAGGTACCCATATCCATGTATTACCCTCGTAATATCCTTGACCTTGCAATAAGGTCTTGGTGACCCATGACGGCTATCATTCGTCGATGTCGGTAGTTTTATCTTGACCTTTTAGGTTTTGAGTGTGGGTTCTTAGCCTTGCAGGGTCGTGGGAGTCTACTCCTTTAGCGGGCCTTGATGTTTAGGTATCCATCAAAGCTTTGGTTCATAGATCTCAGCTTTGATTCATAGGTCTCAGCTTTAGCTTTAGTGATTTGCCTGCTATCTTGAGGTTTGGCAAGTTGTGACGAGTCACCCCCTCCTTAGACTTGATGGTGGGTTTCTCTACTAGTGGCTTGGCGGAATTTGAAGGAGTCACACAACCCTTGCTAAAAGCAGTGACTATACGTACGTTGCCTATGGTGAAGTGAATAACCTGGGACTCGTAGTCAACATTGCAATGACATTACTTTTTAAATGTGAATCCCTAACAGTGATTTCGTACCTGCATCCTTTTGGTTGTCATAGAAGATCATTGGTATGCTCTGAGACTTGATACAGATTGCTACTTTACGCTTTTTCAAAAGTGCATATGATCGGCCCCCAAATGGGTTAAGTTTGATGTTAGTGGGCTATAAGTACGGTTCCAATTTGGGTCCAATGATCATGAGATAGGACATTAAATTCAGCTCCCTCATCCACGATCAGTGCATTGAGGGTGGGGCAGTGACCATTATGCTTAGGTAAGCTGGTTCTACTACTTCCTCATCCTCATCTTCAATCTCCGTAATTGTGGCCACTCATATGTTGACAGGGGACTCTAGCATTGGAGGCTCATGTCACGGGTGTGTGGGAGGTTAATACTTCTTGGTGTGATTTCCATTGAAGCAGCATATGTTGCCCTCTCCCTCTAGGGTTTCGAGTTCCATATTACTAGTTATGCTATTGTGTGGACTCTAAAAGGCCCTAGCACTCTAAACTTCATCTTCTGTTTATGACCCTTGATTGACTACAAGATTACTAAGTCTCCCTATTCAAAATCTCACTGCGCTTGACATGCTTGTTGATAAACTGCAAGTAGAGGGAGACTAGGATGGAGAAGTAGAGGTCTCGAGCTACATGCTCACCTCATCTTTATTATACTTATCTTCTTAGAGTCAACTATTAGCATTATCCTCCAGTGATAGATAGCCTCAACTTAGGGACACTTTCCACCTACTTCTAGTTAGATACATACAACCATATGATAAGACCTAGACTATGCCTTATTTCTCAACACTCCCCCTCAATTTTAGAATGAGATTGCAAAGGTAATACTCCAACTGCACTCCTGAAGTATTCAAACTTATCTTTACCTAATGCTTTGGTAAAGATATCAGCAACTTGGTCATTTGTTTTCACATGGACCAAGTCAATCTCTCCATCAATGACTTTTTCTCTAATGAATTGATAGTGCACTTCTATGTGTTTTTTCCTTGCATGGTAGACTAGGTTCTTTGCCAACCATTATTACTAACATTGTCACAATACATAATGACTCCACCATCAATCTCTATGCCCATGTCATATAAGATCAAGCTCAGCCATGTCTGCTCACATGCTGCCAATGCAATACCTCTATATTCTGCTTCAGTGCTTGATAAAGCAACTGTAGGTTGCTTCTTACTGCTCCAACTTACCATGGCTGATCCAAATGAGAATGCATAGCCACTAGTAGATCTTCTATCCATAGAGCTACCTGCCTAGTCTGCGTCTGAGTATCCAAACAATGTAGGCTTGATTCCTTTTTCATAAAACAGCCCAAATCCAGGTGTCTTCTTCACATATCTAAGAACTCTTCTCACTACATCCAAATGTGATTTGCATGGTTTCTGCATAAACTGACTTATCAATCCAACATCGTAACTCAAGTCTGGTCTTGTAATGGTCAAGTAGAAAAGACTACCAACCATCTTTTTGAACATAGTAACATCCTCAACATAAGATCCATCATCCATCAACTTAGCATTTTGATCCAATAGTGTATCAACTGGTTTGCATCCTATCATGCCATATTTTTCCAGCATCTCCAATGCATATTTCCTTTGTATCAGCCATATATCATGAGGTGTGCCAATAACCTCAATACCCAAGAAGTATCTCAACAAACCAAGGTCCTTTATATCAAACTTTTTATGTAACCCATGCTTGACTTCAGTAATCTCCTTCTCAAGTGTACCTGTAATAATGAGATCATCAACATAGATTACCACAACAACCATACCATCTTCTGTATGCCTCACATAAAGTGAATAATTAGCTTTTCTCTGCAGAAATCCCATACTGCATAAGAATTTGCTGATTCTATCACACCATGCTCTTGGTGCTTGCTTCAGTCCATATAAAGCCTTCTTCAACCTGCATACATAATGTGGGTATTTTGAATCCACATAGCCCTCTGGTTGATCCATGTACACTTCCTCTTCTAAGTTGCCATTCAAAAATGCATTTTTTTCACATCCATTTGATAAAGCCTCCAACCATAGATAGAGGCCAAAGCAATTACCGATCTCACTATCGTCATTTTAGCTACTGGACTGAATGTTTCTTCATAGTCCAAACCATAAGTTTGTGCATATCCTTTTGCAACTAGCCTTGCTTTATACCTTTCAAGAGAACCATCCAACTTACATTTGACCTTATAAACCCATTTACATCCAATGGACTTCTTTCCATAAGGTAGTTTCACCAAATCCCGAGTCTTGTTTTTCCTTAGTGCATCCATCTCTTCATCCATTGCTTGTCTCCACTCTTTGCTCTCTACTGCTTCTTCAAAGCAAGAAGGCTCCACATGTTGTACATAAGAAACCATGTATGCATAATGCATCTTCATGAACCCATTATAAGTCAATCTATCAACTGGATACCTTACCTTTTCTGACTTTCTCAATTGAGGTGCACTACCGTGTGTCTCATCTGATCTAGCATGTGGTGGTACATACTTTCCTGCACTTCTAGTGCCAGGCGTTTTAACATGCAAAATGCCATACTCGTCATCTATAGATTCATCTTCTAAACTCTCAGTCATTGGTCTCTTACCTTTTGCAACTTCTGCATTCCTTTGTGCATTTCTCAATCGACCACTCCATGGACTGTAGCTGCCACTGCTTTCCACATTCTCTTGAGGTCCTGAAGCATCTTCCACATGCTGATTTTCTGCCTTGTTGTTTGCTGAAATTTTCCTTCTATAGACATCATCATAATTGCTTTCATAGAAATCAACATCCATTGCAATTTTGGGCTTGTACCATGATTCATATTCACTGAATCTAACATCCCTGCTTATGTATACTTCCTTACTCACTGGATCATAGCATTTGTATCCCTTCTTCTCATCAGGATATCCAAGGAAAATGCATTTGACAGCCTTATGTTCCATCTTCTTTCTCAAATCATCCGGAACATGAACATAACAGACACATCCAAAGACTCTAAGGTATGCAACAGTGGGTTTCATGCCATACATTCTCTCATATGGTGACATATTATGAATCAAGGCTGTAAGTGTTCTATTCATAATGAGAACTACAGTATGCACTGCTTCTGCCCAATATGACAATGGCATGTTCATTTGGTTCATCATTGCCCTTGCAACCTCTGCAATAATCCGATTCTTCCTTTCAGCCACACCATTTTGTTGAGGTGTATACCTGCATCTCAATTGCCTTTTGATACCATGATCTCTCAAGAAGTCACAAAACTCATATGACATGTACTCTCCACCATTATCTGACCTCAAACATTTTATGTAGCATCCAAACTGCTTTTCAGCCATAGATTTAAATTCCAATAACTTTTCAAATGCTTCACTTTTATGCTGCATAAAGTACACCCAAGTCATCCTGCTAAAATCATCAATGAAAGTGATGTAGAATCTACATTTTCCACTCATGGAAATATTTTGACATGGGCCCCAAATATTTGAGTGTATTATTTCCAAAGGATAGCTGCTTATTCTCCCCCTCTTTGGAAATGGCAATCTGGACTGCTTGCCAAATTGACAAGCCTCACATACATGATCAAAATTCACATATCCTAAATGCGGTAGACCACGGACTATCTCTTTTGATTGCATTTGCTTCAATCTTTGCAAATTAACATGACCAATCCGTCTATGCCATAATTCCACATCCTTATCTTGCCCATGTCCTCTCTCAACATACATAGAGTTTTGAATCACTGGAGTACCTGCATCCAAAGCAAACAATCTCCCTTTCTTTCTACCATGAGCAATCACCCTGCTAGTTCTCCCATTGTGGAACTCTTCAATAAAACATCCAAACTTATTGAATCTCACCTGCAATCCTTGATCTGTCATTTGACTGTGGGCACATAAAGTACATCACTAAACTTGTTCTCAATCCCATCTTTAGTAACAAGTGGCACACTACCAATATGAGTAATTTTGTGTAAAGTATCATCACCAGTGGCAACATATTCATCATTCTGCATTTGCTCCTTGCTATCAAACCAGTCAGCATGATGAGTCATGTGGTTTGTAGCTCCTCAATCCAAAAACTAGTCATTCTCATGAAGAGGATGAGTCATGCTCCCAAGCACATGCTCCATAGCAAATAGGTGACCTCTAGGTGATCCACCTCTAGGTCCATAACCTGTACCACCATAAGTGCCTGCATAGTGGCCATATTGGGTCCTTCCACGACCCCTAGACATAGCATTCTATTTTTGATAACAATCCCTCTCAAAGTGAAAGCCTCCCATGTCTCCATTTCTTCTGCTAGACATGGACTCATCACAAAGCATCACACATGCCCATGGCATTGGGAATAATTAACTGTGACTGATATTGGAGTGTCATTTTCTGCTCTGATACCAACTGATAAACTGCAAGTAGAGGGAGACTAGGATGGATAAGTAAAGGTCTTGAGCTACATGCTCACCTCATCTTTATTATACTTATCTTTTTAGAGTCAACTACTAGTGTTATCCTCCAATGATAGATATCCTCAACTTAGGGACAATTTACACCTGCTTCTAGTTAGATACATACAACCATATGATAAGGCTTAGACTATGCCTTAGACTATGCCTTATTTCTCAACACTTGTCAAACCAGCTTTTGCATCTTGCCTTCTCACATATCAGTGTGTGGGTGGCTAGAAGTCGAGTTTTTGATAGGCGTTCTAGCTCAATTAGGCGCTCTATCCATGCTTCCTTTCCATCCCATTTCTCTTGAAGAGCGATTCTCAGGCTAGGAACGAAGAACTCTATGGATAGAATTGCTTTAGTCCCATAGGTCAACCTAAAGGGAGTCTATCCTACAGCCATTTTATAAGCTATGCAGTAGGCCCACAAGGCTACCATCAATTTTTTATGCCAAGCATTGCACGAAGTAGAGACTACTTTGGTCAAGAGATTCACTAATATTTTATTAATAGACTCATCTTGGCCATTCACCTAAAGATAGTAAGGCAAATATTATTGATGGATGATTAGAAAGGTCGACAAGAGGTGAGCGATCACTTCATTAATGAAGTGTGTGCCGCATTGGTCACTAACCAATTCCATGGGGCAACCAAATCATGAGATCATTTACTCCCATAAGAACTTGGCAGTGGTCCTAGCATTGTTCTTCTTTCGAGTTGCTCGTGCTTCATCCCACTTTGTGAGATAAGCTACGGCAATGATGATGTATTTGGCTTGTGAATACTGTGTCGCAGGACTAATCAACCCAATGAAGTCAAATTTCCACTTCTCAAAAGATTATCTTGCAATGATAGGGGCTAGCTCCATTTGATCCTTACAAATCCAGAACTTGGTTTGTTGGCACTCGTCACAGTGTTTTATGAATCGTGCTAAATCTCAGAAGAGAGTAGGCCACACAGTTGAGATTGCAGCACCTTGCGGCTATCTCCTACAATCCTGCCATGTGCATCTGCCAATATGTCATGCAATTCATGCTTGCACACACATCTACACAGCAACCCCCATCTTGCCCTAATCTATAAAGTTGACCTGCTATCAAAACTGATAGGGTTGGATTTTAAGGATGAGTCGCCCAAGTCAAGCCTTCTCAATAGGCCGTTTAGGGAGTTTGTGCTCAAGCACTTGGACTATGTTGTCTACCCAATATGGCATCAAATCAGCTCTAAATAAATCTCTCTCGCTAGACATGTGAAACATATGCACATTTGGCAATTCGTTTGAGATGCCCTATGCAGCAGTTTCTCCTATGGGTATGCGAGACATATGGTCAGCCATGTAATGTTGCTTCCCCTTGTGCACCACCATAGAGAAGTCAAATTCTAAAAGCAGAAGTAACCATCGGGCAATGTGCTTGTAGTGCAAGCTTATTAACAAGATAAAGTAATGCTAGATGGTCAACAAAGAAGGTAAAAGACATGGCCAAAAGATAATGCCAAAATTTCTTTACAACAAATTGTCAAGAATCGCATGGTGGGGGGACTTGCTTGAGCTGCTGTATACACAAGAGGAAACTCACCAAACACATACTGTATACACAAGAGGAAACTCACTAAAGAACACAAGAAGAGAGACCTGCTCTAATGAAAAACCTATCATCGTAAACATACAAGAGATCTCGTGTGCTCTAAGCACATCACTTGCTCTGTAAAAATTTTCAAAAAGCTTGTCCTTTGGAAGCTCCTGGGCAATCTCATCATCCGAAAGAAGAACAACATTGAATAGGGAACTTCGTGCCATCACTTGATCACAACTCCTAAAAAAGGGGCTCAAGAAAATAGGAACCAAATATTAAAATAATTAGGAAAATAGGAACCAAAGAAATATAATTAGTGAGAGACTACATCTGGAGATCTCCAAGGTCAGATATGGCAGAGGATGGCTAAAGTGGCAAGTTGTCAATCAAATTTCATGCAAAACTGGAGGTAATTAGGGTAAAGGAGAGTTAACTAGGCTTAGTTTGGGGTTAAATTGTGGTTACTTTTCAAAAGAAGTCTTCCTTTTCTCTTTCTCCAAGCTTTGGCAAAGCTTCCATGGAGTTCTTCATCTGAGATTTTCTCCTTATTCATTGATCCTTACTCTCCTTCAACAATGGCTTGCATAATGGCCTTCTAGTCATCAAATGCTATAGGTTGCATACCATTTTATTGACTAGAAGATCAGCCACATGTGCAGGACAGCAGCCCAAAATTTGCACTGATTTTTTTCAGTCTGTTTCTCACTAATCCTCAGCCAATCTTCAAAACTGCTGCTTCTCAATGGTCTTTGGCATTGATCACTTCAACTCTCTGATGTGTAGACTCCAAAATGGGGCTATATTCTTCATCCTTTCTCTCTCTTGAAACCCTACATGAACTGTCCATGGGCAGCCATGAAAGCTTTAGCCCAAGCTATCATTCTTCAAAAATGTCTTGAGGATTCTTCATCAATTCAGCCGGTGGCATCATCCCAGTGAGGATTCTTCAACAAATTGCAAAGATTTCAACCTATGGAGAACATTGGAGCTCATATTGAAGGTTTATTTTGGGGCTTTTTGTAACGTGTCCACTTGTATCTTCAGGACACATCTTAGCAATCCATCAGAAAGGGTGTCTAGAAAGCTCCGCCTGGCACTCCCATGGAATGTTACGGGGTTTGCAATCTAGGGCTTTCCACGTCTGCCACGTAGTGGAAGTATTCCGGCCGTGCCCACTTAGGATCGACCTAAATTAGGGTTTTTCTTATTGGTCATTTCCTAACGACAACTAGCGTCGGACCCAAGCGAACTACTTTACACAGAAATGCCAGGTTCGAAGAGGATTCACGCTGCACTTGGTTCAAGGAGAATGGGAAACGAGAGGGATGCAAAGCTCAACCTCTCTGCCATAAGGCATAGTCACATTCCGTTCCCCTAAAACAACGTAAATCGGGTTTAATCATAACTCTAGGTCAACGCTTTTGTTGTCCGTGTTCTTTGACGATCTTCTTGTTGTCCATCATGATTTGAGAAAATTTCCCGGCCAATCGGGACCACCCATCCGTAGGACGGACCTATGGCCCATCCTCCGCACTTTCCTCGGGCTGTTTTAGTTATTTAATTACCTAACACATTAGTTGGACATGTAACAACTAGCTTCTTTAATTAACCCATTAGGCACTAGTTCCTTCACGTAATCTTATCACTTGACATAGAAAAAAAATATCAGAAAAGTTCCTTATTAACAGGTTATCATATTTATCTTTGAAATACAAAGAGTCCAGCCCGTAGGCTTATCGACAATCCGTCCAAAGGCTATCCAGCAATCCACAGGGATTACCAATCCAAGTTTTCGCCCATAGACTAGTATGCGGGCCTCGAGATCCAATCTCGAGTCAGTTAGCCTCTTGTGCAGGGCCCGAAAGGAGAGGGATTTACGACCAGAGCCCCCTGGCACCCAAGCGTCCTCCTGCTCCAAGTAGCGCTCAACGGAGAGACCTCTCGTGACGGGTTTGGTCCACTTTCCCGGCACAGTCAACAACCCCCTTGGTTAGGGTCAGGCAGGCAGTCGGGGGTAACTGAAGCTGCCTCTCCCTTCAGGCCTTCAACCTGAAGTATAGATATCCATTTATCTTTTAATTCATTGATCAAACAAAGCCAAACAGTGCTCTAATATCTGTAGCAAGCACAAACATTTCCATTGATCGTTTTTGTTAGCAAACTGCTAATGAATGAATCCTTCCTTTCGAATGCATGCACCACTCGATCCTCAGTTATTTCAGTTTATCGGCTGGTCTTTAGTTTCCAATCAATCTTCCTTACTCAAGAAGGATACTAAATTAGGATGATTATTCATCCTCTTGCAAGATAACTTGCATAAGGACCTGCCAACCTCATTGCGAGAATTTGGCCATTCCCTTGTGATCCAATCACAAGATCGTATGACTCCACACTTGTTGCACAAGTGTTGCATTGAATGGAATCACGAAATAATCTGTTCCGGATTACATTAGGCTAACGTCGTTAGACCTAGGGTTTCCAAGTTCCATCTTGTAAGATTCTTAGGGACAAACCCTAGCTCACTTTCAAAATATGTTTCACTGTCCCTATGTTTCGGTGAAAGTGGGCAAGTATTTAGGGTATAGGAGTCTCAATTTTTAGCAATACGTAACGATTAGGTTACGTATTAATTCCTAGTGAATTTATTGGAATTTAACCCATTCTAAATCAGTACTCAGTGGTTTTTAGGTTTATGTCAATTTGTTTAGCTCTAGAAGATAGCTACGTTATCATTTCATAAACACATGACTCGTTGTCTACGAGTAAATTTCTCCTTCAACCCTAACTTGTCGATTTAAAGTCATGCATAGATTAGGTTAATTCCAACTAATATTCCTATAACTTGCGAATAAAATTCATGCTAAACAAGCAACCTTTTCCTTGATAATTTATGCAGTTGACAAACGATAATTTCCTAGATTTATGCATTGTAAGAATCATCTCATGACTTGCACTTTCCATGATGATTCATTGCGAAGAGGATACGGGTTAATAGTGCGATATACAGTTTATACATCTAGACTTAAATGAAGTATATTATTTTAATGGATAATAATCTAGTTTATAATTCATTTCAATGCATAAAGCTATTTGCTAGAAATGCATTTATGCTTTCTTTAATTTGCATGTTTCATTTAAAAGTATTGATGACTAAGTTCCTTCATTGTGAGCATCTAGGATAAAAATATATCCTATTTCCAACAATTAACCTTGCATGATTGAACTATAACAATATCAAATAAAAATTAGGAAGGAAAACCTGGGTTGGGGTGAAATATCCATGTGGATGCCCGGAGATGACCCTCCCGCAACTACGCCTTGGACTTTCTTAGGAGGCATCGCAATTGTAGTTTTTCGGACGTGGAAGCAGCTTTACAACTCCTCTTTGGAATTCCACCGTCGCTCCCTTGCACCGTCCGTCGGAAGTAGCTTTTAGAAGACTCCCTCCTTGAACTAGGGATTTCAGAAGGGGGTGCTTCAAAATTTCTCACGACTAACATTGAAGCCATGGGAAGGCTTAATGGCCTTTGTAAACTCGCACGAATGGGGAATAGAAAGGTGTGAAAAAGAAACAAGGTGCGGGAGAGGTCCAAGGGTTATTTTTGCATGGTCTAAGGGGGGTTTTTAACAAAGCATGGGGAAAAGGAAAGGTTATTTGGAGTAACCTTTTATGGGGGAAAATCCTAAGGGGCAAACTCCAAGGACAAAGTAACCTTAAAGATTATAAGTAAGGGTCTAAGGGCCCTTTGGCAAGTTTGGAGGAAAGGGTTTCAAGAGGCCACAAAAAAGGGGCTAAGGGAAATTAAACACGGGGGGGGTTCCAAAATGGCAGAAGGGAAGGGGGCTTAAGGGGTTAAAACACGAGGGGGGTAATAAGACCTTTAGGGCCTTAGTTCTTTTAGGGGGGGGAAGGGGCTTATAAAGCCCAAGGAAAAGGGGGCTTATAGGGGTTAAAACCGGGGGGTTGAAGGGTGATTTTGAAGCCAAGGGAAAGGAGGCTTATAGGGGGTTAAAACCAGGGGGGAGGGGGGTGATTCCAAAGTCAATGGAAAAAGGGGCCTTAAGGGTTTAAACACGGAGGGGAAAGGGTTTTGAATAGGCCCACATGAAGGGGGGCTTATCAAAGCCTTTGGAAGCTTCTCCAAGAAGCTTCCAAAGCTTCAAGGAATTATGTGGAACCACGTGGAGGGAGATGGCTCCCTTGCGCAGCGTGGCGGCATGTAGAATCTCCTCCTATCCCTCTGGCAGTTTGGCGATGACTCCCGCTAGCTGCTCGGCAGCCCAGTGCCACGTCCACAGCCGGTGCTCACTCCCTTTCACAGCGGCGTCCCACCCAGCTCACCACTTGCCCTCGTATCAGCTTCTTCTCTCCTTCATGGCTACTATCCCTCAACGTAACCCTCTCTCTCTCACTTATGACTGGCGGCAGCATCCTCTTTCCCATCTCCGGCGGCCACCCCTCTGTTTAAATAGGGGAGGGGAGAGGGATCTTCCCTCTCTACATGTCGAGAGGCATGGCACTACCACACTTGCGAGTTCCAACCAAGGAGCTTCCACCTCCTTTCTATTCCCCTCCCCCTCCAGCACGACTGTCGGCTTGGGGGGAATAAGGAAAATTTTTTGCATTATCCTAGGAAATTCTCAAAAAAATGCTATCATTATTCCCCATTACTTAAAAGGGGGTTCATGCGAAAGATAGAATTTAGAATGTTACACTTCGAGGCATTGATTATTCACGGATTTGAGCATATTAGAGCTCATATGGACTAATTTAGTGGATATTTCAAACTCCATGGTGGATTTATGATGGATTTATGGTGGATTTTGAAGAATTCTTCATCAATGGGATTGGAGCTTACATCTATCATCTTCTTCAAGCTTAATCAAGGTATTTCTTTCACTTAATCTCTAAAATCTCTCAATAATCCATTTGCTAATGCTTTTCCACTTTTTGATAAGAGATTATTGATCAATTAATTCTCTAAATTGATCAATAGATCAAAGATTAGTGTTATTCCTCATTAATCTCATCCTATTCCATTGAATTTTAGTATTGATTCAATCATAACTTCATCATAGATATCATTTTTTATGTCTGCTACCTCTAACGGCCAATGCATGTGAAGAGCAAGAAGCATCATTGTTTCTCCTGTTAAATTCCTCAGTCAATAAAGCACTCTCAACATCTTTGATTTTTAGCCCATCAAGCTTGTTCGTGCATATGGCAGTACAAAAGACATCCCATGATCTAGGCAAGGTGTCAAGTAGAAATAGCGGGTGCAAGTTGTCTTTGAACTCAATACCCTATGACAACAGAATCTTCATGATAGCATGAAATTGACTAAAATGAGATGAAAGGGTGGTCCCCTCCTTCATGCGAAGGTCCATTAACTGCTTTAGCCACAATACATATGTGATGCAAGACTCTGCTGCGCATAGAGCTCCTAAATCTTCTCTCGTAAATCCCATGCACTCTGATTCTCATCTTCAATAACATTATGATGGACCTCTTCTGAGAGTGATAGAATAATGGTGGACTTGCATAGCTCATCAACTTCCATCCAAACATCATCATCCATATCCTCAGGTTTAACACCCTTGAAATGTAAGGGTTTAATCTGAAACTTCTACATCAAAACCTACCATATTTGGGACTTCCAATACCCATAGTTGGTACTATCCAACTTGGCAATGTTAAAGAGAGCTGTGTCTTTCAGATGACCAATCATACTGTCCCAAATCAATGCAAAAAAGAAAAATTGCACGTTGCTCTAATTAACAGAAAATGCATTAAAACCACTTCTAAAACTGGCTGAAAGAGTGGATTTCACCAAGAGAAGCACCTGTCCACCAAATATGACCAAGATAACATCAAATAGTAAGCATTACCCTCATAGAAATGCTCAAAATCTGCAGATTTTAGCTTGCTATAATAAATGACAGCAGTATGTAAAACTGTCCCAAAATGAAGCAATCACTGATACATATATCACTACAACTTCCAGGTAGCAAGATACATCCAACAGTGAGTGTCCAGGGGCAAGAAGGTACCAAGAATTGTCAAACCAATCACCAGGCAAGAGACATCTCATAGGTCTAGAATTCATGCATGTAACAGGTCTCGGGGTAAGAGAAGAGACCAAGCACAAGCACAACTGATAGAGCAAGAAGCTAAATACATAACCATCCAAGATGCATAAAAAACTAGCAAACCTATGATAATGATAATAAGTGCATGTCCCAATAGGCATATCAAATCAACCCACTGCAGACATAAATCTCTGAAGAGAGTAAATGCATGTAAATGTCCCACAAGCTCAAGCTCAAGTGTTAATAAGACTCTATGTACATCTGAATATACCAAGAGGCTCCCACTGGAAGTAAAGTCAGATGCACAGAGAGCAAGCAACACTTGAATACATCAAATACATACCATCAGATATGCCAAATCCTAGTAGGGTACATCCGGAGAATAAATCCCAAGCTATCTCAGACCCGTAAAGCATAAGCCTGAAAGCATTCAAAGAGCATGTAACTGTCAATCAAATGTAATGACCAGTAGATCCAAAATGCCCAAATACATCTAAAGATGAAGCTCCAAGTAACTGTCAAGCATGGGCAAACCAAGTGGCATCCATATCTGACCAAAGCATAAAGACAAGAAGCTTAAATGTCAAGCAGTGGTGGCAAAAGGCATAAACAGGTCCAATCTAATGTGTTCGCTTGTCCACTTTTGGGACACGTCTTAGCAGCCCATCGGGAAGAGAGTCTAGAAAGCGCCACCTGACACTCGCAAGGAATGTCACAGGGTTTGCGATCTAGGTCTTTTCACTTAGGACCGACCGTTCCCACTTAGGACCGACCTAAAATCAGGGTTTTGTTTTTCCTAACAGCCAAGTCTCTAGGAAGTAGCTAGCGTCAAGCTCCAGATGAACCACTTCACGTCTAGTTCTGTGCGTCTTGGTGATGACAGCTCTTTTGACATTGTGGGCATTGGAGATGTTAGGCTACAGCTTCCCTCTGGAAGTTCTTTTGTTTTGCATGATGTACGCCATGTACCTGCGTTGACTCACAGCCTTATGTCAACTGGACAACTTGATGTTGCAGGGTATTTTGTGTATTTTGGAGACTCTGTATGGAAGATTATTTGTGGCAGGCTTGTGCTTGCAAGAGGTGCCAAGTCTAGCAGCCTCTATCACTTATTTGTATCTAGAGCTACATTGGATCATATTTTGTCTGTGGGCTCTATTCCCCATGTATCCCTTTGGCATGCTCCTTTGGGGCATATGTCTCTTAAAGGAATGAAAATGCTCCTTGCTTTGTAGTATCTTCTACCTTTTGACTCTTCGTATTTTGATTCTTGTGATCATTGTTTGTATGGCATGCAGACTAGAAATACGCATAAAAAGTCCAGTAAGAAACGCATGGGTGAGCCCTTGGCTCTTGTGCACTCAGATGTAAGAATATCAAGCCCATACTATTCTCCTGTTAGCATGTATGACCGACATTAAGCTAGTCTAGCTGTATCAGCAAAGTGTGGGACATTAAATAAGTCGGTGGTCTTAGACCCAGTGTGAATGGTCCTATGGACCTTAGTACTGTTGTATACACTTACCCTATGTGTGTGGTTATGAGATAATGAATGAATGAATGAAGGTGAGAGCATGCTTGATCTTCACTCTATCTCTGCCTCTCTCAATATCAACATGGTATCAGAGCCTCATCCATGAGGCTATGGGAGAATGGGCATGACCACTTGCAGTGCAGAGGCAATGAAGTTAGAAATGAAGAAAGAGCTGGACACCTGCAGATGAAGCCATAGCCAAATGGAAGATATGTATCAATGTTTGTATGCATGCGATTGACAGGAGGTCATCAAGGCTTGAAGGAAGGGTTGAAGAGCTTGATTTGAATCATGTTATGGAGTAGATTATGACTAGCATTGGAAGCAATATATAGTGGAAACATATCTGAAAATCAGCGCTCTGTAAAACAGTGTGAACTGTCTGAAAATCTGCGCCGCTTGTTTTTGATGGTCAAAGTGATGAATAGACTCCATGCTTGGACATATGAAAAATATCTTGCATACATTGAAACAAGTGGACATCTCTGTCCACAAATAGGAGGCTACTACTGACATGTAGTCAGATGACAGTGTGATAAAATTGGCAAGGATTCAGCTCAGATTTAGAGGGGATTCAGCGCAGCTGATGGCGTAGTTTTGGGCAACTCACGTGGATGCAACAAGCGCAATCAGAGTGGCGACAGATTTTACCTTCCGTTTTTCAGCTTATCATTGAAGAAGGGCATTGAAAGCTTAACCCGATGAATAACAAATGGGGGTAGTCACTCGAGCTCATTGAAGACAAAAGCTAGCAGTAATAATACGGCAGCTCATGTGGCATATTTCAACTTGCCATCTACTCCAATTGATAGTGGGCTTCCTCCATAGTTGTTGGCCCTAAAGAACAGGACAAGTGGCGCCTCTCTTGCCAGTATGAATGAGCTCAACAGTGGCACCCTTGTTCAACTACAAAACAAGACCTTCAGTAGTAGTAGCAACAACTCAATACAGCAGTCCCATAGTAGCAAACAGGAGAGATGGGCAACAACAGGAGCTCATGGAGCATTATGTATGCTGTAGCAAACTGATGTAAAGAAATATGAACCAGTAGACCTGTGTAATGCAGGCTGAATACACTTGTTGTGTATGGTAACTCATAGGCAATAGTGAAATCTTAATAGACATTGATCATTGAAGAGCTTATACTTGGTTGATGCTTAACAAAGCATATCTGTTATCTCTTATGTTTTTGATCTTGGATTGTGAGTGTCAAATGCTTAGTGTTTGAAGATAATGACATGCTGAAATATGTACAGAAGTTTTTTAGCACTAATACAGGGCACTGTTTGATCAACCAAGGCTTTGGAATGATGGATATGACTATCAAGAATGCTTGATAAATGTCTATGCAATACCCATGTACACTTGGGCATGATTAAAATGGATTAAAAATTCAATTTTGGAATGCATTTATAGATCTAGAAATTACAGGCTGAAATCTGTAATTTGAATGTATGATAGTTTTATCACTTGAAGGTTGAAACATACTGACATCCATTTGGTACCTGCTTTGCCGAGTACCATGCATACTCAGATTTGTACCCGTATGGTTATGTTTGGATTGCTACATGTACTAGCACCTGTCTATGAAGGTTGGGACATGTATGACATGTATATGACTAAGTTTTGGCTTTGAATAAGTTGCTGGTCACTCATAGTTTACAGTTTTCAGACTGTATGTGTTTACCCTGGCAGTGAGGTTGCAGGAGTTTAAGCTAAAGCAACTCCAAAGCATATGTATTGAATGTTATACTTATGAGTTAGACCACTAGTTGTGGACTATTTTGAGCTATCATTGGGTTGAAATACCCTGGCTTTTTACTGCAATTAATTGCAGAAAACTATCGTAAACAGTTGAGGATTGAACCTGATCAGTCATACTTGTTGGCTTGCAGGAAGTCAGGCAGTGACTAAATAGTGTCTAGTGCAACATGGCTAATGCAGAGAGGACTGACAACATAACCTGGATAGTGGGGGAAAAGCTTGACAGTAACAATTATGCCATATGGAAATTCTGCATGGAGAACTTCTTAATAGGGAAAGGCTATTGGGAGTTGGTGACATGACCAGAAGCTGAACCTGAGCTCCCAGATCGACCTACGGCTGATCAGAGATGATTACATTGAGCTTGGACAGAAAGAGCTCGTAGAGTGTTGCACTAGCTCTCTTTATGTATCTCAAATGCCATGGTAATGCAGATAATGAACTGCAGTCTCCTAAGGATGCATGGGACATTTTGGTCAAGTATTATGGCACAACCACAAGTGCCAGGAAGATATAGTTGAAGCAAAAGTTCAACAACATGGAGAGAAAGAGTAGATCTATACAGGATTATGTCATGAAGGTTAAGACCATTGCGGATCAGCTGGCATCTGTTGGCTCATAGGTTGAAGATGAAGACATGGTTGCTGTGATCTTGAATGGATTGGGGCCTGAGTATAAGTCTTTTGACACTTCTGTGTTTGTGTGGGTTGAAATGCCTGATTTCAATGAGCTGGTTGTATTGCTTATCCATGAAGAGGTTAAGTTTGGCTTGGCTATAGGATCTAGCAGTTCTAAAAACAAGGATGCAATTTTCTATTCCAATCAACGCGGCCGTGGAAACCGTGGTAGAGGCTATGGATTTGTGGCAGAGGAGGCCAGCAAAATGCATCCTATGGCAATAACAACTAGCATGTATCGAATGCAAGAGGTGGTGGAAACTTTAGAGGCAGGGGGAGATCTAGCCCTAGAGGTAGAGGCTCCTGGCAACAGCAGCGTCCATTTAACAATCCGAACAAGGATAAGGATTGTCATTACTGTGGGAAGTATGGGCATATTGCCAAGGACTATTGGAAGAAGTAGGGCAATCAAAAAGGAAAACAACATGGAAATTTCGCTACATCTAGTCAGGCAGATGATACTTCAGGGGATAGATTGTTTGCCATGCAGTATGTAAAAGACAGAGTTGCTGAAAAATCCACTGATGATGCAGTTTGGTATATTGATTCAGGGGCATCAAACCACATGACTCCTCACGGTGATTGGTTCACTGATATGGTGGCTGAAAAAAATGGCTATGTCTGTACAGGTGATGACATGCAGCATAGCATTGAGCATAAAGGCAAAGTGCCTCTTGTGGTTCATGATGGCAGAAATAAAAATTTGCATGATGTATTACTGTCTATCGGTCGGAGCAGAACTTGTAGGTTAGATTCAATAAGCGTGGCTGCTTTATTGGAGAGTTTGGGAATGGATTCAAGTTGATAGCTCATGGTCACAGGAATGATAGAATGTTTACTCTTGATGCTACATTGCTAGAGTTGAATTCAGCTATGTTTGCTCATGATTTTGGCACTATCAGAGATTTGGAAATTTGGCACAAGAGAGTGGGGCATGTAAATTTGCAAAGGTTGGAAATTATGCAGAAAAAACAGCTTGTTACAGGTCTACCCAAGCTCCAATATTTATATAATAGTCATGTATGCGATGCTTGCCAGTTTGGTAAGTAGTCAAGGTTGCCATTTGTCAGGCATGTAAGGCAGAGTACACGTCCATTACAGTTAGTGCACTCTGATGTTTGGGGGCCATCCCATAATGCATCCATGGGAGGCTCGAAGTATTATGTGACATTCATTGATGATTATAGTCGCTATACTTGGGTTTACATTCTAAAGATAAAGGATGAGGTTTTTGTTATTTTTTAGCAGTTTAAAAAGCAGGTTGAAAAGGAATTTGACTGCTATATCTCTTGCTTGAGATTAGATAGCGGTGGGGAGTATGTGTCAAATGTTGAGATGACAAGCTTAACACATGCGGACATTGATGATGATGCTGCCTGGTTAGATGGGTCCACACGTCTACACTTAGCACATCCGTGGTCATTATGACTCTCACATGGCCACTGACTCATGACTTATTATATTCAGGTTGTTACACCTATTTACAACTGGCATAGTTATAGCGCCAGTCAACTAGTGTAGTCGGTTATGCATTGTTTAACTTAGTAGGCCACTTTCCTTTATGTTGTGTCTTATCTATACTTTGTGTACATTGTAAAGTGTGTGAAAGAAGAAGAAGAAGAAACTAACAAGAAAACGTTTTGGCCTCCATCTCTCTTCTTGTCTCTTGAGTGAGCTTCTCCTTGTGCATTTTGTGTGTGTTCGGCGCACCATCTTGAGCAAATCCCCCCACCACGCGATTCTTGACATGGTATGAGAGTGGCACTACTAAGAGAGGCTCATTTCGAAGGGTGAAGTGAAGGAGAAGAAGCAAGGTCTCGAGCAAGCAAGCCATGGGTAAGAAGCTCTCCCATCCTTCCACTCTTTCTCTTGGATAGTGCCTGTGGAGGCACTAGAAGCAGGGCAGAGCAAAAATCTCAGATTGCAGTGAGATTTGGTGTGCGTGAAGAGCGCTGTGTGTTTGTGGATAACAGTTTCAGGGTACACTGTGACTTCGACTGTATTGACCGAAAGTGGGTGCACATATTACAGATTTCAGATCTGTAAGTTCAAAGGTGTTTACAACGAGTAAACACAAGGTTTATCTGCAAACAGGTTGCAGATTGCATGTATTGTTGAGCAGACAGTGGAAAAGGCTGTTTGGTGTATTGTTGTGCACTACAGGTCGAGGGTTGGAGAAGATTTGCTTGTTTTTTGTATTAATTTTGTGATAATGGCAGAGAACAGTGGAAGCCCCATCATTGAGAAGCTCGACAATAACAACTACCCTTCATGAGTTGATGGCCTAGAGGGGGCTGGAGAAAGCTGGGGAAGGTTGTAGGAGCTAGCAGCCATGGCAACTTGTAGGAGAGGTGAGAGAAGGAGGGCTGAGGCAAAAAGTAACTAGGTTTTTGCCCTCTTCTAACTCCTAGGACTCTAAACTTGGCCTGGAACCCCTAAAGGGAATTGAGCAGTGCACCACAACTTAGACGCTCACAGAGGGTCAGATACACTATTGACATGTTGACATATAGTGGCTACAGTGCAAAGCATTATGCTTACATGACAAAAGTGATGGAGATCAAATAACAAGGTACATATGCTAAAGCAGTGGAAAATGAGAACTGGTGTGCAGCTATGGATGAAGAAATGAATGCCTTGGCTGAAAATAAGACATGGGATCTTGTGCCACTACCTGAAGGGAAAAAGACCATTGGCTGCAAATGGGCTTACAAAATCAAGTGTAAGTCATCGGTTAGCTAGTCGGTGACCTGACTATGGTTAGTCTGTCTAGTCAGCGGGTCACTTACTCTATGTTACTCTTGTATGTGTGTTTTACTCTATGATGGAATAATGAGAAGAAGAGTGTGGAACCTGAATGGTTCAGATCGTGCTCAACCCTATCTCTCTCTCTCCTCTTCTAACAAGTGATCCTCCAACTGTAGAAGAGACAAAGGCACAGAAGGAATGGAATGCAAAAGATAAAAAGGTCATGATTGGTTATCTGCAGTAATTGACAATAATATGCTAGGACATATTAGAAATGCAAAGAATTCATATGTAGCTTGGACCATACTTGAAAGTATGTTTTTCGTAAAAATAAAGGCACGAAAGATTCAACTCAAGCAAGAGTTGAATACATTGAAGAAAGGGAAAATGTCTATCAATGAGTATGCACTGAAGGTAAGGAGCATTGCTGCAGATGCCTTGGCAGCGATTGATGCAATGCTCGATGATGATGATTTGGTGTCGTCTACCTTGGGTGGACTTAACAATGAAAAGGCTTGGAAGTCTTTTGTAACTTCCATATATGTCAGAAAGCCATTTTCTAGATTTCGATGAGTTGGTCTCCCTTATGATCACTCAAGAGATCAACATGCAGAGTGAGACATCTGAAAGAAGTGGTGAACAGGTCCAAGCTTTCTACTCCAATTCAAGAAGGGGATGTGGCAGGCTCTCTTCAAGAGGCCATGGTACAGGACGTGGTAGTGACAACCAGCAAAACAGATTGAATCAGCAATTTGGTGATATGCAGGTTTCAGGAGGTCGTGGTAACGTTAGAGGCAGGGGGAGATTTAGAGAAAGAGGTGGATGGCAGAACAGAGGTTCTAATAACTCTGGTATTGTGTGTCACTACTATGGAAAAATAGGTCATATTTCAGCCCAATGTTATGCTAAAGAAAGATGATATTCGCAGTGGTAAGTTACAATAAGGAAACTATGCATCGTCTTCACGACAGAATGAAGACAAAAATGAACGTCTATTTGTTATGCAGCATATGCTGAATGCTGCTACAGGAAAGGAAACACATGATGATTTTTGGTATGTTGATTTAGGTGCATCCAATCATATGACCAGCCATGCAAAATGGTTTGGAGAGATGCAAGATTTGCAAAATGTAGGTTATGTGTAGATGGGTGATGATTCATGCTACCCAATTTCACACATTGGAAAAGTTCCCTTGTCCTTGCATGATGGTAATACAAAGAGTCTTTCAGATGTATTACATGTGCCATCTATTACAAAGAACTTGGTGTCAATCGGTCAAATGGTAGAGCAAGGGCTGCAAGTCAGATTTAATGCAAAGGGCTGCTTTGTAGAAGACTTGTAGGTTGGTAGCAAAGGGAAGTAGAGTTGGACGTATGTTCACTCTGGATGCTAGAATTACTACTATGAATGCTGGTATGTATGCTATAGAAAATCACTGAACTCATTCGAGAGGTATGCTATGTTACAGGTTTGCCTACATTTAGAGTTGCAGAATTTCATAAGGTATGCAAAGCATGTCAGTTTGGTAAGCAGGCAAGACAACCCTTTTCATATGACAGAGATGTAAGCAGAAATATCCTTGATGTTGTGCATACAGATATTTGGGGGCCTACACAAAATTGATCTCTTGGAGGCAGTTCGTACTTTGTCACATTCATTGATGATTGTTCTAGAAAGCTGTGGGTATATTTTATGAAGGAAAACAGTGAAGCATTTGAGCACTTTAGAACTTTCAAGGCTGCAGTTGAAAGAGAAATATGCTTGAAAGTAAAGTTCTTGAGGTCAGATGGAGGGGAGAGTATCTCTCGAATGAGTTCTGTGATTTTCTGAGGTCTCATGGGATAAAGAGACAGTTCACATGCAGGTATACCCCACAGCAAAATGTTCTTGTAGAAAGGAAAAACAGGCATATTGCAGTTGAAAAGAATATGCCTAAGCATTTTTGGTTTGAGACTATTCATACTGCTATTTATATTATGAACAGAACTCCCACAGCTGCAGTTCATGGAGTGACTCCTGAAGAATGCTTTACTTGCAAGAAGCCTGATGTATCGCACTTGAAGGTATTTGGCTGTGTTGCATATGTTCATGTGCCAGATGAGCTATAGAAGAAGCTTGATCCAAAGGCAGAAAAATGTGTCTTTATTGGATACTCTTTAGAGCAGAAAGGGTATTACTGTTATAACCCTGTCATATGTAAGTTCACAGTGAGCAGGGATGTTATCTTTGATGAAATGAGCAGTTGCTATGCATCTAGTGGTGATACATTGGATGATGATGATGATCATGACACTCATGTGCAGGTTGAAAAGCAAGAATCACGGATGCTTAGTGAACTAGAGACATCATCTAGTAGTCCATGGTCTGGGAGACTAAGGAGTAGCTGTACATCTTCAGGTGCATCTAGTAGCACTACAAGTAAAGACAAAGGAAATAATAAAGTGTCAGATGGCATTGATGCAGTTCTTGATGGAGATTCCAGTGGCTCAGAGAGCTTGGATGATGAGCTTGGCATTCCTTCTGGCAGGACACCAGGTGTACAGAGAGCTCATAGTAATGTAAAGGCTCCATTGAGTGATTCGGTGGTACGCAGATCTAGCAGGATTAGATACCCTATTAAAAGATTTGGTTTTGAAGGTTATGCAATTCACCATTATGCTTATATGGTGAAACTAGTTGAGGATGTTGAGCCCACTTTTTTTTAGGATGCTGTTGGTCATACTCATTGGGATGTAGCAATGGATGAGGAGATGGTTGCATTAGAGGCCAATAAGACTTGAGATCTAGTATCATTGCCGAAGGGCAAGAAAACTATTGGATGTAAGTGGGTTTATAAGATTAAGCACAATGCAGATGGTTCTATTAGTAGGTACAAAGCTAGGCTAGTTGCAAAAGTCTATGCCAGACATATGGCATAGATTATGATGAAACCTTAAGTCTAGTTGCTAGGATGGCAATTGTTAGATGTATGATTGCTTTGGCAGCAAACCAAAGGTTGGAGGTTGCAGAAAATGGATGTGAAGAATGCCTTCTTACATGGTGATTTGCAGGAAGAAGTGTATATGGATCAGCCAGCAAGTTATGAAGATTTAGAGCATCCCACATATGTGTGCAGGTTGAAGAAGCAGCTCTATGGGCTCAAGAAAGCACCTAGAGCATGGTCTGACAAGATCAGAGAGTATCTTGTCAATATTGGCTTTTATGTTTCTGATGCTGATAACTCACTTTATGTGAGAAAGGGAGATGCAGGTTTGGTCACCATAGTCATCTATGTGGATGACTTGATTATTACAGGTGATAGTGATAGTGGGATTGGTGAAGTCAAGGACTTTTTGAAGAAGAAGTTTGAGATGAAGGATTTAGGTGAGCTAAGGTACTTCCTTGGCATGGAGGTGATCAGATGTGATGATGGTATATGGCTGTCCCAAAGATAGTATGGCTTGGATACATTGTCCAAGTATGGTATGACAGCATGCAAACCACTTTCAGTCCCGTTGGAGCAGAATGTAAAGTTGAGTGCTGATGTTGGGGATGAGATAGAAGACCCTACTATGTTCAGGAGGATAGTGGGGAGTTTGATCTACATGACCATTACAAGGCCAGACTTGAGCTACACTGTTGGTCTTGTGAGTCAGTTTATGCAAGTACCTAGAAAGTCACATTTGGATGCAGTCAAATGCATATTGAGATATGTGAAGTCCACATTACATTATGGACTTTTCTATGAGGCAGGTAGAGATGTACAGGTGTTTGGATATATAGATGCATATTGGGCGAGTAGTATGTCTGATAGAAGATCTAGCAGCAGATACATGTTCTCTCTTGGTAATGCCGCAGTTACTTGGAGCAGCAAAAAGCAATCTACAATTGCTTTGTCGAGTACAGAGGCTGAGTATAGAGGTGCTGATGTTGTAGCATGTGAGGTAGTATGGCTTCAAAAGTTATTGGCTGATTTGGATGTGCAGGTGGAAGGTCCAAATGTCATTTATTGTGACAACATGAGCAGTATACAATTGGCTAGGAACCCTGTGTTCCATGCTAGGACAAAACATATTGAGGTACACTACCACTTTGTGAGAGAGAAGATACTAGCACATGAGATTAACTTGGTATATGTCAGCACACAGGATCAGATAACTGACATCTTCACGAAGGCATTGGGTACAGAGAAGCTTCAAAAGTTTTGAAGCTTACTTGGAGTTGCAGAGATGCAGTTGAGCTTGAGGGGGAGTGTTGAGATGACATGCTCAATACATGCGGACATTGATGATGGACCGCCTGGTTAGATGGGTCCACACATCTACACTTAGCACGTCGGTGGTCATTATGACTCTCACGTGGCCACTGACTCATTACTTATTATATTCAGGCTGTTACACCTATTTACACAGCTGGCATAGTTATAGCGCCAGTCGACTAGTGTAGTCGGTTATGCATTGTTTGACTTAGTAGGCCACTTTCCTTGATGTTGTATCTTATCTATACTTTGTGTACATTGTAAAGTGTGTGGAAGAAGAAGAAGAAACCAGCAAGAAAACTTTTTGGCCTCCATCTCTCTTCTTGTCTCTTGAGTGAGCTTCTCCTTGTGCATTCTGTGTGTGTTTGGCGCAGCATCTTGAGCAAGTCTCCCCACCACACAATTCTTGAGAAGCTGGGTATCCCTCCGACTGCAGATGAGTTAAAAGCATGGAAAGAGTGGAATGCAAAAGAAAAAAAGGTGATGTAGATGTAGTACATACAGATATTTGGGGGCCTACACAGAATGTATCTCTTGGTGGCAGCAAATACTTTGTCACATTTATTGATGACTGTTCAAGGAAGCTATGGGTATACTTCATGAAGGAAAAAAGTGATGTGTTTGAGCACTTCAAATCTTTTAAGACAGTTGTTGAAACAGAAATAGGCTTAAAAGTGAAGTGCTTGAGATCAAATGGAGGGGGAGAGTACCACTCTAATGAGTTCAGTGGCTTCTTGAGGACTCATGGAATAAAGAGGCAATTTACTTGCAGGTATACCCCATAGCAAAAAGGTGTTGCAGAAAGAAAAAACAAGCATATTGCAAAAGTTATATGGGCATTAATGGCTGAAAAGAATATGCCCAAACATTTTTGGTCTGAGACTGTTCATACTGCTATCTACATTATGAACAGAACTCCCACAGCTGCAAGTCATGGGATGACTCTTGAAGAGTGCTTTACTGGCAAGAAGCCCGATGTATCGCACTTGAAGATATTTGGATGTGTTGCATATGTTCATGTGCCAAATGAGCTATGGAAGAAGCTTGACCCAAAGGCTAAAAAATATATTTTTATTGGGTACTCTTTAGAGCAAAAAGGGTATCGCTGTTATAACCCTGTCACACGTGAGTTAAAATTGAGCACGGATGTTATCTTTGATGAGATGGGAAGTTGGTATACACCTGCTGGTGATGTTTTGGATGATGATAATGATTAGGATAGCTATGTGCAGGAAGATAAACAAGAATCACGAAGTCTTAGTGGACCAAAAACATCATCTAGTACTACACCTACAGTGAGCTCTTGGTTTGGGAGACTAAGGAGTAGCCCCACATCTTCAGGTGGATCTATAAGTGTTGTAGAGATAAGGGCAAAGGAAAGAAGAAAGTGCTGGATGGTAATGATGCATCTACCAGTCAACAAGTCCTTGCTCTTGTTTTACTGGGTTTGGCTCGTATGTCAGAATATTCCTTGTCTTTTCCTCGAGGTTTGATGAGATCATCCTTATTAAAGGTTGTGATTATCCTCACACCCAATAGTGTCAGGTGTATCATATGTGCTACATAATCAGCCTCACACTTCATTGCCCTTTTGAAGGGTCTTCCTAAGAGGGTTTCCTTTCCACAATTTACACTATTTGGAGGAACACGGAATAGGATAGGCCTAGCATTCTATTTCAATAGTTACAAGGATTCTGTACTTTGCTACAAGTGCTTGTGGGTGTCCCCGTAAGGATTAAGAGTTGCATTAGTCAGTGTTTTTCCCTAGTCGAGTCCATGCTTCATAGGTCAAGATATTAAAATCAGCTCCATCGATGAGATCATCAACACTGTGCTCTCTTTTTTTAATATCCCCATGTCCCCCCCGCCTCTCCCCCTTTAATTTCAAAAAAAAAATTATTATTAGCTCAAAATTTTTTAACTCCTCTCTCTTCCCACCAACAGCACGTCGGGGAGAGAGAGAGAGGGAGTGATGTGTTAGTAATGGGGGGCATGCAGCCCCCCAAGTGGGAGGGGTGGCGGCCATGCCCACCTCCTCCCTCTCATATAAAAGGGGAGGCTCCTTCCCCTCCCTCCGCTATAGTGAGCTATCTTCCCCCCCCCCTCGTGACAGCAGGCATCGGCCCTTTGCCATGATCAGAACCTCCCCCCCTCGTGCTTCGCCACCCCCTCGAGCTTCACGTCAGACAATGCCCCCCTTCGGCTCTGCAGTCCGCGACCCCATCACCCCCCCTTTTGATTTTGACAGGCCGATAGAAGAGAGAGAGAGAGAGAGAGAAAGAGAGAGAGAGAGAGAGAGAGAGAGAGAGAGAGAGAGAGAGAAGGTTCGAGAACTTTTCCAACCTTTTCCCCCCCTAAGCCCAATTCAAGCACGGGCTCCCTTTTTTGCCTTTGGGAGTATATCTTCATCATCAAGATATGCTCAGGTGGCATTCGAGTGCTAGAGTTTTGCAATCCTTGCATAAGAAGATGCATCCCATTAAAGCTCTCTACCGAGGTTAACACAATGTTAGTGAGTTTGGGAATCTCCCAATTCCCATTTTTTGAATACTAAAAAGGTGGCACCTGGATAACATGCCCATAATTTTCTCAAAACCATATGATGTGACCTATCATTGGAAAGCGCTTGAAAAATGGAATCTGTTGACCTATAGAGCACTCAATTTGGAGTTATGGTGTTCAAGTTATGACAAATCCAAAGATTTGACCACATGTCCCAAACTTATGGGAAATTCCCATATTCCCAAATATAGTGTTGGTTCGTGTATGAGATACACAGGTCCCAATAGGCGCTCCCTATTCGTATATTGTCTCTTGGCCAAGGTTCTTATGGACTTTCTCTCCATGACTCAGAGAGCCTCATAATTGAGGATGGCCCCAAAGTGGAGGTCTTCCCAAGTGAATGGGAATCTCACAACCATGGACGGAGATTCAGGTCAAGATGCCACCACCCATGCAAACACACTGCCAAGGGTAAACACTAAAGGTTCTCCCCACAATCACGTACTACTTCGATGTCTTGCTTATCTCATGAGGATAGGGGATCATAATAAAATTCATATTGCATGGTTTGATAGGTAAAGAACCTAGGCATGGATCTAGTTACGACAGTTGTAATAATCATAAGATATTTCATGTTTATGGTCAATGAAATGATAGGTAAAATTGATTAAGGAAAACACATTATAAGATGCCGAAATGCCTGACATAAACACTTGCATGAAGAACATTCTACTGATTAATAATAGAAGATATTTTTGTATTATACATTGAATGGATTACCTTAGTTTGCATTTAGAAAGAGCTAGAATCTTGCATTATTTTCATGGAAAGGATTGGAGCCTCGCATTGAAAGAGATAAAAATACTCCCTTATCAAAAAAATGCAATAGCATCCTAAGATTACAAACCAGTTTTTCATGCGCAAGGATGATAGACTACATTAAAGGAATAGTTAGATCATGCACATGTCGATATATGTTAACTTGCACACACAATGGGATTGCACAATAAACATTGTTAGAACAGTAGTTCTAAAAGAAATCCCGTTTAGAGATCCTTGTCGGAACTGTAGCTGATAGATGAAGATTAGATAACCTATGGCGAATCATGTTGGAATCTCGTTAATGTACTCTTGGTGGGTTAGCACCTGGTGACCTGTGATATTAGATAGCTACTTTAGGAATTGGGTTGATCTTCTACCCTAAATAGGTAGCCACGATTAATAAAGGTCAAGATGAAATCACTTAGTTCATTTAAAGGATCTAGAAGGAACTTGTTAAATCGACCTTGCGAAGCCCTAATCCAAGGGGGAGAGCGAACTTTAGGGTAGTTGATTCATACTAAGCATGTTGCTTGGAACTGTTGAGATGGTTTTAACGAAGGTTGATCTTGTTAAAGATGGATTGTTGACCCAAGTTATGCTTGGTTGTTTGAAAAAGGTTGTAAAAGTGTTTTGATACATCCAAGTTAAATTATGGTTGTGCATGCAATGGGATTCCGATGCCTTGAAGCAAGAGGTTGTGCAATCAACTGTTTGTTAATGTGGTTTTGGATGTTAACTCAAGTGGGGTGTGGCTGATGATTTCATGGCCGGGTTTGTGATGATTGATTGCCATGGGAACAAAAGGATGTTTTCCTAGTTAAAGGATGTTAGGCTAGTTGTTTCAGCTTGATTGTTCCCGAAAGGATACTTAAGGATTGGTTGTGGTTTTGGATGAATATCCAAGTGATTATATTTTCATGGCGGGAACTGTAAGGATAAATTGCCATGGGAACAAAAGGGACATTTTCCCTAGTAAATGTTATTAGGCTAGTTGCTTCAGCTGTGGTTGATTTCCTAAAGGGTTAATTAAGGAAGGATGGCGCTAGCTACCCCCCGGAAACCGCCAAACCCTAACCAAGGGGGTCATGAATCTGCGTCGAGAATGTGGACCAAACCCGCTGCGAGAGGTCTCTCTGTGGAAATTACTTAGCATAGGAGGACGCTTGGGTGCTAGTGGGGGCTCTCGCCGTAAATCCCAATGCCTCCGGACCCTACACAAGTGTTCTACATGACTCGAGATGGGATCTCGAGGCCTTGATGCTAGTTACAAGGTGGAATCTTGGTAGGATAAACCTTCGGGTTCTTATTGCCGAAAGACAGAAGGATGTTTCTATGGAGGCAGAAAGGAACACTTAATTCTCCTGTATGGGCGGGAGACAAACATTAGTCTGAAGATAAGTTAAGGAAGTGTTTGATCTTGTTATCTTTCTTCATGTCTGTGTCCTAAGTTACGTAAAGGAACCTATGATTAACGGATTAATTAAGGAAGCTACTTTTTTGTGTCAAACATAATGTGGTAGGTAATTAGATAACTAAAACAAACCTCGAGGGAAGTGTGGTGGATGTGACCAATGGGTCTATCCTACAGAAGGGTGGTCTCGGTTAGCCGAGAGCTTTCCTCAAAGGAAATGTTAACGAGAAATGTTAGGAAAAGTCGGACGATGACCTTAGACAATGTTGGTTAGAACCCTGATTCATAACATTTTAGGGGACCAGAATGGGACTATGCCCTGGGGGTAGAGAGGTCAAGCGATGCATCCCTCTCGTTTCCCATTCTCTTTGAACCAAGTGCGATATGAGTCTGCTTTGGTCCAGTTGTATCTACGCAAAGTGGAGCGCTAGAAGGCTGTTATGAAGACCCGAGTGCTAGGAACCCGGACTTTAGGTCGATCCTAGTGGAAATGGCTAGATAAGTTCTGTTGCGAGGAAAACTCGAGAGACCCTAGTTGGCAAACCCTGTGTCATTCCTTGGGAGTGCCGCGCGGCATCTTCTAGATTGATCTCTCGATGGGCTGCTAAGATGTGTCCCACAATTTGAGGGGCGGGCACGTTACAGTTGATATCAGAGCAAAACTTCATAATGATACATGATTGATTAATGTTTGGTTCATAGACATATCCTAAATAAAAATAACCTAAGTGGTATGGCTTGATTGTCAGGCACCTTCTACACCCACGAATGCTGACATGCAAGAGAAGAAATTTCTTCTCAAGCAAATTAAGCCACCCGAGTCTGATGGCAAGCGAAGGACTGTTCAAGTTGACGTCGAGATCTGGATTGAGTCCATGGAGGACTATTTTGAGGCAGCAAGAACTGCACCTGCTAACCAAGCCATGCTCACCAAACTTAAGCTTACAGGCGAAGCGAGACTTTGGTGGAAATAGTGGTGCAGAGATTAAGCAATCTCAGAGGGGACAGTCACTTGGGATAAGCTTAAGGAAGCTGTGCGAGGGAGGTATCTGCCACTTGCCTACCGCACACAAAAGATGAATGAATTCTATGCTTGAAGCAGCTAGGATTATCCCTTGAAGCATATTATTCGAAGTTCGTTTCACTCCTAAAGTATGCACCCCCAATGTATATGACACAACAGGTGTCAAAATTCTGCATTGGGTTGAATCCAGCCATAAACACTCGATTGGAATCGATGTGCCCAACGGACTTGCAAGATGCATTACTCCAAGTGAATCCAACCGTCCTGTTGAAATGTGCAATGTCCAATTATTGGAATATTGTTATTGGTACCCTAGAGGGGTATCATTGTGTGATTTATGGTAGCCACATAGGAGGATGTGGACTTCATGGATAGATGTGGGACAAGGGTCACCACAAGTTGAATGTGGATCAGAGGATGCCACATAGCAGGCTATTGTCTTGAGGTTCTCTATATAAGAGACCTGCCATTGTATGATCATTAAGCATTGGAATATATTGTTGAGTGTTGCCTACATCGTTGTCTCTCCATTATGGATTTCCTTGTGTATTTTGATCCTCCATAGCATTGCACTAATCTTGCATTGCCCTAGGCTTAGTGGCGGTCTCATTTAGTTTCTTATCATGGTATCAGAGCTGGTCATCCGCTAAGCTTAGGTAGATTAGTGTAGCCACAGACAGAGAGAGAGAGAGAGAGATGCGGCCTCTGGACGAGCAGGAGACGACGGCGGTGTTTGAGAAACTCCACAAGTTTGTGGGATCCAACCTGAAGCACCTGGTAGAGAGGTCTGCCCTGGAAGGGGCCTCCTCTGCGTCCTCCCCCGGTCGCTACTGCTTCCGCCTGCACAAGAACCGCGTCTACTACGTCAGCGAAGCCCTGGTCAAGAAGGCCACCAACACTTCAGGGACAAGCTCGTGGGCCTCGGCACCTGCGTCGGCAAATTCACGAAATCCGGCAAGTTTCACCTCGTCGCCTCTTGCCTTGACCTCCTCGCCGCACATGCCAAGTTCAAAATCTGGCTCAAGCCGTCCGCCGAGATGTCCTTCCTGTACGGCAACCACGTCCTCAAAAGCGGCCTTGCTCGCATCACCGATAACACCCAGCAGAACCAGGGTGTTGTCATCTTCTCCATGTCTGATATCCCCCTTGGCTTTGGAGTCGCTGCGAAATCCACACAGGATTGCAGAAAGCTTGACCCAAACGGTATTGTTGCTTACCATCAGTCTGATGTGGGCGAATATCTGAGAATGGAGGATGAGCTGTAAGAGTTTTCCTCCGGTGCAGAGCAGTGAGTTCTTCATCATACTTTGGTGCACGTTTGTTTCTGCCTTCCGTTGGAAGTGTTGGTGTTGGGTATCATCAATTGGGCTCCTCTACTGGCGTCTTCTTTCAGTCAGGCTCGTGGGGTTTCACCAAATGGAGCTCTTTCAAGGCCACTCAGAAGACTCAGTCACTTCCTTCTCGCCACCCGACCGTCATCAACAGCATCGAAATCTGCAGCCCAGATGATTTCGAGGTGCAGAGACTGTTGGGAACGTATGGCTACATAAATGATCTTATCTTGTGTGGTTTGAAACAAGCCTTAGCCCCTTAGCCTCTTATCCTTTCCATACCACTCCCTAAGATGAATCTCCATATGGAATATCTTTGGGAATCAAAATATATGTCAATCTTGGTTGTGGCAAGAGCCACATATTTAGTCAATGGCATAGATATTTTTGTGTCAAATCTAGTGACACATGTATTGAAAGATTGTGAACAATGATGTGCTCATTCACAATCTATACCTATGGATGTATTTTTTATTACACCTTTATTTGCGGGTGCCTTGCCCTTGCATGGACATAAAATGGATGTAATTCTCTCACCCATGTTTATGAGGGTCCTCTGCCCGAGCCCACGGGTGCTCAAAAAGGATATTTGATTGTGGTGTGCAGGAGTAGTGTACGTTGATGATGCACTACTTGGGTTGGTTCCTTCTCCCTGACACATGGGGTGTCTAAAAAGCACTTGGGTGGTTCCGCCCGAGCAGCATGGTGCTCGAAATGGACTTGAGGTGTCTAGGTTGCTAGACACATGCACACACATTTGTTGAACACTCCAATTTGTCATTGAGGGGGAGTGTTGAGAGAGTGAGTTTGGCAATGCCAAATCATTGGGGGTGAGAGGTGAGATGGTCACACTGATTGTACATTGAGGAGGGGTGTTGAAATGTGCAATGTCCAATTATTGGAATATTGTTATTGGTACCCTAGAGGGGTATCATTGTGTGATTTATGGTAGCCACATAGGAGGATGTGGACTTCATGGATAGATGTGGGACAAGGGTCACCACAAGTTGAATGTGGATCAGAGGATGCCACATAGCAGGCTATTGTCTTGAGGTTCTCTATATAAGAGACCTGCCATTGTATGATCATTAAGCATTGGAATATATTGTTGAGTGTTGCCTACATCGTTGTCTCTCCATTATGGATTTCCTTGTGTATTTTGATCCTCCATAGCATTGCACTAATCTTGCATTGCCCTAGGCTTAGTGGCGGTCTCATTTAGTTTCTTATCATGGTATCAGAGCTGGTCATCCGCTAAGCTTAGGTAGATTAGTGTAGCCACAGACAGAGAGAGAGAGAGAGAGATGCGGCCTCTGGACGAGCAGGAGACGACGGCGGTGTTTGAGAAACTCCACAAGTTTGTGGGATCCAACCTGAAGCACCTGGTAGAGAGGTCTGCCCTGGAAGGGGCCTCCTCTGCGTCCTCCCCCGGTCGCTACTGCTTCCGCCTGCACAAGAACCGCGTCTACTACGTCAGCGAAGCCCTGGTCAAGAAGGCCACCAACACTTCAGGGACAAGCTCGTGGGCCTCGGCACCTGCGTCGGCAAATTCACGAAATCCGGCAAGTTTCACCTCGTCGCCTCTTGCCTTGACCTCCTCGCCGCACATGCCAAGTTCAAAATCTGGCTCAAGCCGTCCGCCGAGATGTCCTTCCTGTACGGCAACCACGTCCTCAAAAGCGGCCTTGCTCGCATCACCGATAACACCCAGCAGAACCAGGGTGTTGTCATCTTCTCCATGTCTGATATCCCCCTTGGCTTTGGAGTCGCTGCGAAATCCACACAGGATTGCAGAAAGCTTGACCCAAACGGTATTGTTGCTTACCATCAGTCTGATGTGGGCGAATATCTGAGAATGGAGGATGAGCTGTAAGAGTTTTCCTCCGGTGCAGAGCAGTGAGTTCTTCATCATACTTTGGTGCACGTTTGTTTCTGCCTTCCGTTGGAAGTGTTGGTGTTGGGTATCATCAATTGGGCTCCTCTACTGGCGTCTTCTTTCAGTCAGGCTCGTGGGGTTTCACCAAATGGAGCTCTTTCAAGGCCACTCAGAAGACTCAGTCACTTCCTTCTCGCCACCCGACCGTCATCAACAGCATCGAAATCTGCAGCCCAGATGATTTCGAGGTGCAGAGACTGTTGGGAACGTATGGCTACATAAATGATCTTATCTTGTGTGGTTTGAAACAAGCCTTAGCCCCTTAGCCTCTTATCCTTTCCATACCACTCCCTAAGATGAATCTCCATATGGAATATCTTTGGGAATCAAAATATATGTCAATCTTGGTTGTGGCAAGAGCCACATATTTAGTCAATGGCATAGATATTTTTGTGTCAAATCTAGTGACACATGTATTGAAAGATTGTGAACAATGATGTGCTCATTCACAATCTATACCTATGGATGTATTTTTTATTACACCTTTATTTGCGGGTGCCTTGCCCTTGCATGGACATAAAATGGATGTAATTCTCTCACCCATGTTTATGAGGGTCCTCTGCCCGAGCCCACGGGTGCTCAAAAAGGATATTTGATTGTGGTGTGCAGGAGTAGTGTACGTTGATGATGCACTACTTGGGTTGGTTCCTTCTCCCTGACACATGGGGTGTCTAAAAAGCACTTGGGTGGTTCCGCCCGAGCAGCATGGTGCTCGAAATGGACTTGAGGTGTCTAGGTTGCTAGACACATGCACACACATTTGTTGAACACTCCAATTTGTCATTGAGGGGGAGTGTTGAGAGAGTGAGTTTGGCAATGCCAAATCATTGGGGGTGAGAGGTGAGATGGTCACACTGATTGTACATTGAGGAGGGGTGTTGAAATGTGCAATGTCCAATTATTGGAATATTGTTATTGGTACCCTAGAGGGGTATCATTGTGTGATTTATGGTAGCCACATAGGAGGATGTGGACTTCATGGATAGATGTGGGACAAGGGTCACCACAAGTTGAATGTGGATCAGAGGATGCCACATAGCAGGCTATTGTCTTGAGGTTCTCTATATAAGAGACCTGCCATTGTATGATCATTAAGCATTGGAATATATTGTTGAGTGTTGCCTACATCGTTGTCTCTCCATTATGGATTTCCTTGTGTATTTTGATCCTCCATAGCATTGCACTAATCTTGCATTGCCCTAGGCTTAGTGGCGGTCTCATTTAGTTTCTTATCACGTCCAAGAACTTAAATCAGGCAACTATGATGAAGATGACTCACGAGATCAAGACAAGAGGTGCCATAAGTGCAGAGAGATAGGACACATCCGTAAGAGATGCCCCAACCGCCGATGTTCCCACTGCAATGAACTAGGACATATCCAAAAAGATTTTCCTGAGTTGGACCCCGAGAATCAGGAATGTGCAATGAAACGAAGCCATCTAAACTCTAATTTTGGCTCATATTATGAACCACATGATGATGAAGGCTTGGAGCCTGTTGTAACCTTTGAGGATGACTAGATATCCTAGGAAGATCCTCTTGAGGTAATAAGTCTTGTACTTGGAATAAATCCTATGGAATCCTATGAGTTGTGACAAGTTGTTATTTTAAGTTGAGAATTTGAGTAATCAAAGTAGCGTAGTGGAAGCATGGATGAGCCCTAACCGACAGGCTCTAAGGTTCAGTAGTGCTTGTCTTCCCCAGTTTCCTCTCAAGATGAGGACATCTCGATTCCTCTAAGGGGGAGAGGATGTAATATCCCCGTGTTTTTTTCCCCCCCGTGCCTCACCCCCCATAGAAACTCCCCCCTTAATTTCAAAAAATAAATTATTATTAGCTCAAAATTTTTTAACTCCCCCTCTCTCTCCCCGAAAGTTGGGTATCCCTCCACCGCTGTAGATGATTTAAATGCATGGAAAGAATGGAATGCAAAAGACAAAAAGGTGATGTACTGGCTATGTGCAGTCATCGATAATAAGATGTTGGGACATATCAAGAATGTAGAAACTTCACATTCAGCTTGGACAATTTTTGAGAATATGGTTTCAGTAAATACAAAGGCACAAAAGATTGAACTCACGAATACCTTGAAGAAAGGAAAAATGTATGTCAATGAGTATGTTTTGAAGGTGAAAAGCATTGCAGATGCTTTAATAGAAATTGATGCAATGCCTAATGATGATGATTTGGTTTCATCCCCTTTAAGTGGCCTTACTAATGAGAAGGCATGGAAATCATTTGTTACTTCCGTATACGTACATAAGCCATTTCTAGATTTTGATGAGCTAATCTCTCTAATGATTATCGAAGAGATCAATATGCAGGGTGACTCATCTGAAAAAAATGGTGAACATGTCCAAGCATTTTACTCGAGTTCAGGAAGGAGATGTGGCAGATCCTCTTTGAGAGGCCGTGGTATAGAATGTGCTGGCGATAACCAACAAAACAGGTTCAATAAGAAATTTGGTGAAATGCAGGTTTTAGGAGGCCAGGGAAACTTTAGAGGCAAGGGAATCTCTAGAGGAAGAGGTGGATGGCAAAATAGATGTTTTGGAAATTTTGCTATTGTTTGCCATTATTGTGGCAAGACATGTCATATTGTAGCCCATTGTTATGCTAAGAAGGATAACATTCACAGTGGTAAATTGCAGTAAAGGAAACTATGCATCATCTTCACAAGAGAATTAAGACAAAAATGAGCATATGTTTTTTATGTAGCATATGATGAATGAAATTATAGGAAAGGGGACACATGATTATGTATGGTATGTCGATTCAGGTGCATCTAATCATATGACCTGTTATGTTGAATGGTTTGGAGAGATGTAGGACTTACAAAATCCAGGTTATGTGTAGATGGGTGATGATTCATGCCACCCAAATTTACACATTGGAAAGGTTCCCATGTCCTTGTATGATGGCTAGACAAAGATTATGATAGATGTATTATATGTGCCATCAATCACAAAATACCATATTGAAAAAAATAGAAATTTTCCATAAGTTTGGGACACGTGTTCAAATCTTTGGATTTGTCATAACTTGAACACTATAACTCCAAATCGAGCCCTCTATAGCTGAATAGATTCCATTTTTCAAGCGCTTTCCAATGGTAGGTCAAATCATATGGTTTTGAGAAACTTATGGGCATGTTATCCGGGTGCCACCTTTTTAGTATTCAAAAAAAGGGAATTGGGAAATTCCCAAACTCACTAATATTGTGTTACAAAGAATCTAGTGTCTATTGGCCAAATGGTAGAGCAAGGGTTGCAGGTTTGATTCAATGCAAAATGTTGTTTTGTAGAAGGCTTTAATGATAAGTGCAGGTTGGTCACAAAAGGAAGTAGAGTTGGCCTCATGTTCTCACTTTAGATGTTGGAATTCTTGCAATGGATGCTGCTATGTATGCTAAAGGAAAAGGAGTGGTTGTAGACATTGAAATATGTCATAAATGTATTGGACATGCAAATGTGCAAAGATTGAAATTAATGTAGTCCATAAGATTGGTTACATGTTTGCCTTCTTTTAGAGTTGCAGAATTTCATAAAGTCTGTGAAGTATGCGAGTTTAGTAAGCAGGTGAGACAACCCTTCTCGCATGACATATAAGTGAGCAAAAATATACTTGATGTAGTGCATATAGATGTTTGGGGACCTAGATAGAATGTATCTCTTGGTGGCAGTAAATGCTTTGTCACATTTATTGATGATTGTTCAAGGAAGTTATGGGTATATTTTATGAAGGAAAAGAGTGATGTATTTGAGCACTTGAAACAAAAACAAGCTTGAAAGTGGAGTGCTTGAGATCAAATGGAGGGGGAGAGTACCTCTCTAATGAGTTTAGTGGCTTCTTGAGGACCCATGGGATAAAGAGACAATTTACTTGCAGGCATACCCCATAGTAAAATGGGATTGCAGAAAGAAAAACTAGGTATATTGTAGAAGTTGCATGGGCATTAATGGCTAAAAACACAATATTAGCGAGTTTGGGAATCTCCCAATCCCCATTTTTTGAATACTAAAAATGTAGCACCCGGATAACCCCATAAGTTTCTCAAAACCATATGATGTGACCTATCATTGGAAAGAACTTGAAAAATGGAATCTATTGAGCTATAGAGCGCTTGATTCGGAGTTATAGTGTTCAAGTTATGACAAATACAAAGATTGAACCACATGTTCCAAACTTATGGGAAATTCCCATATTCCCCAATATGGTGTTCGAAAAGAATATGCCAAAATATTTTTGTCCTGAAGTTGTCCATACTGTTGTCTATAGAGAAGCTTGATCATTCAAAGGCTGAACAATGTATTTTTATTGGATACTCTTTAAAGTAGAAAGGGTATCATTATTATAACCTTACCACATGTGAGTTCAGAGTGAGCAGGGACGTTATTTTTTATGAGATGAGTAGTTGGTATGCACCTGCTGGTGATGTAGATCATGATAGCTATGTGCAGAAAGAAAAGAAAGAATCAAGGAGAGTGGATCAAAAACATCATCTGGTACTACACCTACAGAGAGCCCTTGCTCTGGGAGACTAAGGAGTAGCCCCACATCTTCAAGTGTATCTATAAGTGTTATAAGCAAAGACAAAGGAAAAAAGAAAGTGCTAGATGGTAATGATGCATCTACTAGTCATTTGGGATTTGCTGGAGATTCTAGTGGTTCAGAGAGTTTGGATGATGAGCTTGGTATTCCTTCAGTCGGGACACCAGGTGTACAGAGAGCTCATTGTAATGTAAAGGCTCCATTGAGTGATCCAGTGGTACGCAGGTCTAGAAGGTTAGATACCCTATTAAAAGATATGGCTTTGAAGGTTATGCAGCTCACCATTATGCTTATATGGTGAAACTAGTTGAGGATGTTGAGCCTACTTGTTTTGAGGATGCTATTGGTCATGTTCATTGGGATGTTGTAATGGATGAGGAGATGGTTGCATTAGAAGCCAATAAGACTTGGGATTTGGTACCCTTGCCTAAGGATAATAAAGCTATTGGTTGTAAGTGGGTTTACAAAGTTAAGCATAATGCAGATGGTTCACTTAGCAAGTATAAGGCTAGGCTGGTTGCAAAAGGCTATGCTCAAACATATGGCATACATTATGAAGAGACATTTAGTCTAGTTGCTAGGATGGCAACTGTTAGATGTGTGATTGCCTTGGCAGTAGCCAAAGGTTGGAGTTTGCAGCAAATGGATGTTAAGAATGCCTTCTTGCATAGTGAATTGCAAGAAGAAGTGTATATGGAGCAGCCAATATGTTATGAGGATTTAGAGCATCCCACATATGTGTGCAGGTTAAAGAAGGCATTCCATGGGCTGAAGCAAGCACCTAGAGCATGGTCTGACAAGATTGGAGAGTATATTGTCAATATTGGATTTTGTATTTTTGATGTTGATCACTCACTTTATGTGAGAAAGGCAGATGCAGGTTTGGTCATCATAGTCATCTATGTGGATGACTTGATTATTACAGGTGACAGTGACAATGGGATTGTTGAAGTCAAGGACTTCTTGAAGAAGAAGTTTGAGATGAAGGATTTGGGTGACCTGAGATACTTTCTTGGTATTGAGGTGATCAGATGTGATGATGGTATATGGCTATCCCAAAGGTAGTATGGCTTGGATATGTTATCCAAGTATGGTATGATAGCATGTAAGTCTCTTTCAATACCATTGGAGCAAAATGTGAAGTTGGGGATGAGATAGAAGACCCTACTATGTTCAGGAGGATAGTAAGGAGTCTAATTTACATGACTATCTCAAGGCTAGACTTGAGCTATGTTGTTGGCCTTGTCAATCAGTTTATGCAGATGCTTAGAAAGCCTCATTTGGATGCAGTTAGATGTATATTGAGGTATGTGAAGTCCACTTTACATTATGGACTTTTTTATGAGGCAGGTAAGGATGTATAGGTCTTTGGATACACAGATGCAGATTGGGTTGGTGGTATGTCAGATAGAAGATCAACTAGTGGATTCATGTTTTCCCTTGGTAGTGCAGCAGTTACATGGATTAGCAAAAAGCAACCTAGAGTTTCTTTATCGAGTACGGAGGTTGAGTATAGAGGTGTTGTTATGGAAACATGTGAGGTGGTATGGCTACAAAAGTTATTAGGTAATTTGGATGTGTAGGGAGATGGTCCACTTGTCATTCATTGTGACAACATGAGCAGCATACAACTAGCTAGGAATCTAGTGTTCCATACTAGGAGAAAACACATTGAGGTTCACTACCACTTTGTGAGAGAGAAGTTACTTGCATGAGATATTGACTTGGTATATGTCAACACATAGGATCAGATAGCTGACATTTTCACAAAGGCATTGCTTGCAAAGAAGCTTCAAAATTTTTGAAGCTTACTTGGAGTTGGAGAGATAGAGTTGAAATTGAGGGGGAGTGTTGAGATGGCAAGCTCAACACGTGTGGACATTGATGATGGACCCCTTGGCTAGATGGGTCCGCACATGTACACTTAGCACATTGGTGGTCATTATGATACTCACATATCCACTGACTTATCACTTATTATATTTAGTTTGTTACACCTACCTACAGTTGGCAAAGATATAGTGCCAGTCGACTAGTGTAGTCTGTTATGCACTGTTTCACTTACTAGGCCACTTACCTTTATGTTGTATCTTATCCATACTTTGTGTACATTGTATAGTATGTGGGAGAAGAAGAAAAAATCAGCAAGAAAATGTTTTGGCCTATGGTCTGCAACACTCCACTAGTCATGGTCTTGTACAATACTTGTCTGAAATTGATTTTGATGTAAGAAAATAGGACTCAAAATAGAGGGAAAAATGGATCAAAGACCAATGCTCTCATACCACTTGTTAGAGAGAGAACTAGAGAGAGAGAAAGAGGAGAGAGAAGACTGTAGAAGAGAGAAAGATTGCAGAAAGAGAGAGAAAGAGAGTGAGAAGGAGAGAGAAATACTAGAATTAGAGAGAGAAAGATAGGAAAGAAATAGAAGCTATGGAAGTTGTGAGCAAGATGGGAGAGAAGGACATTAATTCTATTAATGTGTCAAAAGATGTGAAAATTTACATGTCCTCTCCTTTTATACCAACGTCAGTGTGACATGGCATAATATCAATATTTTTTTTTTACACTAAATCCTTATTCCCGACTTTTTACATTGGCAAAATCACACAAGACATGATTGTAGTTTTTAGGTAGTGAACAACACTCCAAACTAGGAGATGAAGGAGTGATCTAGTAGAATTTTGGTCAGGTGTCCTAGTATTTAACCCCCCTTTTGGAGAAAATGGAAGCATCACATTGGCAATCTGAGCAGCATAGAGGAATGCATTATTTTATGTACATTTTTATCTACAAGAGGTTTATCTTCTTAGAATGCAGAAATAAATTGACAGGCTTCACCTCTGTGAGTATTCTTCTACATCTTCTATTTCTTTCTATTGAGTATTTTTCTACTATTTCTTGAACCCCTTCTCTTTCATCTACTCCTCTCCTTGAATCTCCCTTCATCCTGATGTCTCTTATCCCCATGGTAGACTTTTGATCCCAAATGCCCTGATAGCATATTTAATGGTTGGGAGGCCCCTGACGCTTATTTTTTGTCGTCTCTCTCTCCAACTCTGATCTACAATCTCCTTTGCTCCACTTCCATTATTCCATCAGCATCTTGCACCCAACTCCTTCCCCTTCTTCCATAGAATCACACGTGCGAACATGCATCAAGAGGAGAGAGGAGGGAGGAGAGAGAAAGACTAATTTTTTAACTTTTTCAGCGGCCAGCCATTGTGCAATTAGAGATTGGCAATGGAGAGAAAAAAATTACAAAAGATGATTGTATTGATCTATTTTATATGTTCTTTTCAAGATCCAAGCCCCCTCCATCAAGGAGGGGACGTGTTTGCTGCATGCAGCCGTTTTAAAAAATGCTCCCCTCCCCCCCCTTTGGGGGCCTATTGGCCCCCTAAAGGCCCATGCCCATTGTGTTGGTCACTTTTGACCTTTAAATCCCCTAGTCACTCGCATCTCTTCCCCCCGGTGCTCAATTCCAAATCCAAAAAATCATGCCCGTTCGACTTGACATCACGAATGATTGGGAAGCTCTCTCTCTTCAATCTGACCATCAAAAAAATTACTAAAAATATGCAACCACCGCAACTTTGAAAGTTTGCATTTTTGTCTTCCTTGGTCTCTAAAAATTGTCGAATCTTCATGTTTCGCTTCCAGCGACTTTAAATTCCTGCATCAAATTTGCATTAATCTGCTCCTTTTTAGCACTTCATGGGTCTTGAAATGCTACTCTCAGTTACCATTGACGAATCTATTATCTTTTAATGGTTTTTTTGTTTGGAGTGATCCTTGACAAGTATCCTTCAAGGATGTGAAGCAGGAATTGGCAAAAGTGCCAGTCTTAAAAGCACCCAAAAGGAGTGAGGTTTTTTATATATTTTCAGTAGCCACAATGCATAACATTAGCTGTTGTGTAGCCCAAATCTGGGAGAAAACATGTTATCATCCAATAGCATTTTCTAGTCATAAATTGGGGATATTTGAACTTAATTATACCTACATGGAGAAATTGTGTCTTGGGATGGTGTTTGCGACCAAAAAGTTCAGGCACTATATTCTCTCTAAAAAGATAGTATTTTATATGAAGGTGGATGGATTTATGAAATTAGGAGTAAGCCACAAAAGTTACAAGGCATCGTTGAATGTCTTGTGGATTTTGGGGAACCAAAGAAAATCTTGGCTCAAGTTAATGATATTGAGGGACTATTTAAAATTGATATGACCTCCATTATATCCTGGTGTGTTGCTATAACGAACTATTTATCCACAGAAGAGATTGGAGCTGCTTTATCAAAATTAGAGAAGAGGAAAATTAGACAGCAAACTTTGAAATTTGCCTTGATTCTAGGAACACTATATTGGCAGGGGGTTGATGATGTTTACCGCCGATGTGTTATGCCTAATGAGGTTGCATTATCTTGGAAGAATACCATGACTCTACTGGTGGAGGGCACTTTGCTAGGCAATTGACTGCACAAAAAAATTTAAGAGCTGTATATTGGTGACCGTCCATTTTCCAGAATTCATTTGAGTATGTCAAGAAATGTGATATATATCAAAGGCATAGGCAGAATAGGAAGTGCCCATTGACTCCTATTATTGCCATACTACCATTCGACAATTGGGGCATCAATTTTTTGGGTCCTATTACCCCATCGTCTTCTACAAAGAAGAGATATATCATAGTGGCAATTGACTATTTTATGAAGTGGTCAAAAGCACGAGTGACAAAGAATGATGTGTAAAGGAGACTGCTAGCTTCTTGCTTGAGCACATTATTTGCTGATTTGGTCTGCCAAAGGAATTAGTGACGTCGGACCATGGAACCCATTTTCTAAATATATAAGGTGATTTAGAGCCTGACTGAAGCATGGTAAATTAAGCACAATAATAAAACTCCTTATAACCCATAGGCGAATGGGCAGATTGAAAGTATCAATAAACAGCTTGTGGATACTTTGTCAAAGATAGTATCAGAGAAGAAACGAGAGTGGGATAAGAAGTTATATGTGGCACTGTGGGCATATAACATGACATTTAAACAAAACACAAACCACACCCCATTCAAGTTAGCTTATGGGGAGGATTGCATAATACCAACCATAAGATTCCCAATTAACCATTCTTTGGGGGAAGAAGATGCACTCTTTGAGCACTTTACAACTTTAGCACACCCGGATGAGATCAAATTGTAGACACTAGGAAGTGGCTAAGCGTTGGATGAAGCAGTTGTATGATTTAAAAGCAAAGAAATATACCTTTAAGAAAGAGCAATTAGTTTTATACTATGATGCACGTAGGGAGCTTTTTCTAGGGAAACTAGAGCCTAAGTGGGATGGTCCCTACAAAATAGTAAGAATAGGGAAAAATAAGTCCACAACATTACTAGTTGATCTATAAGGAGTGGAGTTTAAAAATAAGGTTAATCTTAATAAGATTAAACCTTATTATCTCTAAGTGCATTAATGAGATTTATGCCTTGCAGGTCCACGCTTGTGAACCTGCAAGAGAAAACATTGGTGATGGGGCATCTAATTTCTTACTTGGAACACCCATACTTGGAGTAGAGATATCATCAAGGAAAGCTTATCTGATAGAGTAAGGGATATAAAATCATTGATTAAGAGGACGGATCATTTATTTGGGAAATCAAAGTCTTCTGCCCATCAATGCTTACAAATTGTGACGAGTATCCCTGTTCTATTCAATGAAGAAGGTGGGATGGAGCCTTTGGTACATCCACCGAACATGCTAAATTTTGATTATCATAATGACGAGTAGGGGGTGGCGATGGTTAGCTGTGTGAACCCATCATGGACATATACATTATACTTTGATGGAGCATCTAGGGGTCCCAACAAGAAAGGGAGTATAGGCATGGTTATTAGGGATCCTTGACGTAGAATCATGATGAAATTAGATGTCTACCTTGGGGTAGGCTTTACTAATAATATGGTGGAGTACAAAGCTTTGATTATGGGATTAAACAGTGCAAAGAAGAGCGGTATTCACTAGTTGGTAGTAAAAGGGGATTTCCATTTGGTTTTGAACCAACTGAATGGGATGTACACAGTACAGATCCCTATTCTTCGTATGTACTATTGTGCTGCCATGAACCTGATCGATGACTTTGAGAGAGTGTCTCTTCAGTTGATTCCACTACATTGGAATCAATTTGTTGATTCATTAGCCAACTATGCATATGAAGAAGACCTCTTTGTCAATTGTGGTCCTAGTTTGGATATATTTATTGATGATAAGATAAGACCCAGTTGATTATGGGGACTTTTATTAGAACATGCTCTATATAGTAGGTGATGGTTAGTATGGGTGATGCAAAGAGTAGCTGAGACCCATTCGCCATTATTATCTTGGACCCATAGGTTGGTCAAATGACACTTTCTGTGTATGCCTATTGCTATCTATGCAAGAGGTATGGGTCACAATTTAATGCATTTAGTTTAGGACTTGGAGCCCAAATTTCTCCTTGGATGGAGCGTCTTGTTGTTCGGAATGTTATATCTCTTTAGGCCAAGAGGGCCAATGCGTTTGTTGTGAAATGTTATATCTCGTTAGGCCAAGAGGGCCCTGTGATTGTTTGGTGTGGGCGCTTTTAATTGGTTTTTGTTTTAGTGTTGTACCAAACAGGTTTGACGGAGTGCTTAGAGAGAGCCTTTGTTGTGGGGAGCTTCTGGTGGCCAATCCAGGTGGTTTTGTCACCTTTCTGAGCTTTTTCCCTTAAGATGCTTATATATATGTATTTGTGAGGTTTTATTTTATTTTATTGGGGAGCAACCAGCCGTGGCATGAAGTCCCAAGGTTTAGTTAGGTATGTCTAGGGGGAGGGAAGTTCGAGCAGTTGGCCACCTCATCTGAAGCCATTTTCTAGCAATAAAAGATCTATTTTGAGGAGTCTTGAGTGACCCTATCTTGCTAGTCTCCTAGGCAGCTATTTCTATGAGCTTCTATTATGGTGAGGTAGCTAAGGAAGCTTGCCCAAAACTATATGATCAATAAAGAAAGATATTAAGAAAAACCAGTACACAAAGGTGTGTAAAAAGGGGTTCTGACCCCTAGCAAATAAAAGTTGAAATAAAAAGAAAATAAAATTCCTAGAACAATTGTCTATCGCCTTGTGAAGTCTTGGTAGGTTCCTAGGGATGAGTCAGAGACCTGGGGCCGCAGACCTGGGGCCGATGCCTTTCCCTTCCTTGGGGTGACATCTTGCCACAAAAGAAAAGAAAAAGGAAGGTTGGAGTGAAAATAAAAGTGAGCATTAAAAAAGGATTGGTGTCACCTTGCAAGGGCTTGGTAGATTCTTGGGTGCTGAGATAGGACTCGAGGCCGATGCCTAGTTCTCCTTGGGTCATTATACTCAACTCCCTCCTTTTTACACACCCGACTATCAGAATTGGAAGGGAAAGAAAGATAAATAGAAAGAAAAAATTAATAAATGAATGAGATCAGGCTATAGGAGTCCTCGCTTAGTGGGATATCTTGGTTCTGGTGTCGTCGGTTAGGTAGGTAGGTCAGACAACCACTTAGGATGATCTCTTTCATAGTTCTTTTTAGCTAGGCTATGTTAGAATAGTTCATTGATAGCTAACTCTTGACCTCTTGATCAGATAGTGCTTAGCTTCTCCCTCGTGGATTTCATGTCGTGAATTTTATCAAAGGAAAGGACGAGAGCTATGATATATGTTGTTGTTTCTTTCTTGTCACAACTTGATGCTTTTTGTGGTTATTTCTGTGCAAAAGACTTTGTGGGATTCAAAAGGACTAAGGACCTATCCCGTGGTCCGCAATGATGTCAAGAATCGCGTGGTGGAGGGGGTTGCTCAAGATGCTGCGCCGAACACACACAGAATGCACAAGGAGAAGCTCACTCAAGAGACAAGAAGAGAGATGGAGGCCAAAACGTTTTCTTGCTAATTTTTTCTTCTTCTTCCACACACTTTACAATGTACACAAAGTATAGATAAGATACAACATAAAAGGAAAGTGGCCTACTAAGTCAAACAATGCATAACCGACTACACTAGTCGACTGGCGCTATAACTATGCCAGCTGTAAATAGGTGTAACGACCTGAATATAATAAGTAATGAGTCAGTGGCCATGTGAGATGCATAATGACCACCAACGTGCTAAGTGTAGATGTGTGGATCCATCTAACCAGGCGGTCCATCATCAATGTCCGCATTGTTGAGATATCGAGCTCCACTCATGATACGCCAGGGTGACCGTTGTGTATTTATGTCACCGACTTGTCAGTTGCAGACGCGGTTGGTACACCGCCCATGAATAATAGCTACATGATAGCTATCCTTATCTACTCTAGTTCGTGGCTCAGTTAGTATGCCACGTTAGTTATTTGAGTTTGGTTTTGAGACCCATATATAGGGTTCTTCTATTTCTTTGTATGAGAGTTCTTTTGGCTTACACAACTAAGAAGAGGAAAACTGTTTTCAGCCTCCACCTCTGTGTGTATTCCCCCATTGTGCAAGCAAGAAAGCTACAAGTGAGACTCCTTCCTTCTCTCCCACAATCTTGACATGGTATCAGAGCCTTGTTCGTGGTAAGGAGCTCAAGAAAGCAAGCCAAGCTCGCAGTGGTCTGGTAAGAGGAGCAGTGTTGCTTTCATTTTCTGTTTTGGGAGCAGATCTCTGCAGGTAGCACAGCCGGAAATTGCAGGAGTGCATTGTCTCAGGTTGAGACGCCCTTCGCGGTGAACCCTGTTTTTTTGATTTGAGGCCATTTCGGGGCCTGTTTTGAAGGCGGAAGTTTTCTGCACGCACTCAGGAAAAGGCCCTGTTTTATGCTGTGCGGCCACTGTTCTACAGGTCGGTGAAAAGTTTCTGTAGAAATTGCATTGTGTGCTTGTGCGCAGAGACATTAGGAGTTACAGATTCATCCTTGTTGCCTGTTGATGCAAAATCGTCACTAGGAAGTGACTGTGTGGTCAAATACCACTTTCGCCAGTTTTGCAGATTTGCCCTTGTGAGGGTGAAGCTGTGTTTTTTGCAGTGACAGAATTTTTTGCAGTATTCTGTAATGGCGTCAGATTCTCTTTCACAGATTGTAACTGAAAAGCTTGACAAGAACAACTTCCAGGCATGGAAGTTTAGAATGACGAATTTCCTTATGGGAAAAGGATATTGGGAATTTGTTGCAGGAAATGAAGAAGAACCAGTTCTTCCTGATGTTCCCAATCAACAGCAAATGCAGGCATTCAAAGCATGGCATGAGAGAGCCAGGAAAGTTATGTACTGGCTGTCTATCAGCATTTCAGACTCTATGATTGTGCATATTTAGGATGCAAGTACGCCAAAGGAGGCATGGGATACTCTGTCAAAGATGTATAGCACAAATACGCAAGCCAGGAAAATGCAGCTCAAGCAAGAGTTGCACAATGTGCAAAGAGAAAATATGAGCATCAATGACTACCACATGAAGGTGAAGAAGATTGCAGATGCACTTGCTTCCATTGGGTCGCCAGTGGAAGATGATGATTAGTTTCTGTGACCTTGAATGGTCTAGAAAGGATTATGCACAGTTTCGAACATCCATTTCCGTTCGTGAAAGATTTCCTGACTTTGAGGAGTTGATTGCTCTTCTAATTTCTAAGGAGCAGAGAAATGGTGGTGCATCTTCTTCAGGAGGAACTTCAAAAGAAGCTGTCTTCTACTCAAATGCTGGAAGAGGTAGAGGCAGAGGTAGAGGAGGCCGATTTGGAGGCCGTGGTAGAAATCAGAATATGCAACAAACTCAAGAAAATCAGTCCTATGGAGGAGGACGTGGTAACTCTAGAGGCAGGGGGAGCCAAAGAGGTCGTGGTGGATGGCAAAGAGGTCAAAATGCAAACAGTAATGTTGAATGCTACTACTGTGGTAAAATGGGTCATATGGCTAAAGACTGCTATAAAAAGCAGAATGACATCATGAATGGAAAACTGCAACAAGGGAATTATGCATCTTCTAGTAGACAGGGTGATGACAGAAATGAGCATTTGTTCATGGTGCAGCACATGAACAATTCTGTGACAAGTGCAGAAGAAAGCAATGATGTATGGTATGTTGACTCAGGTGCATCAAACCACATGACAGGTCATGCAGAATGGATGGAGGATGCAAGGAAAATGGAAAAACCAGGATTTGTGGAGATTGGTGATGATACTGCACATCCTATTGTGCAGATTGGAAAAATTCCCTTGTCTATGCAGGATGGGAAAAAGAAATACCTGTCCGATGTATTTCATGTCCCGAATATCACCAAGAATCTGGTTTCTGTTGGTCAAATGGTTGAACAGGGCTTGCAGGTCAGATTTAATCCTCATGGATGCTTTGTTGAGGATATGAAAAATAAAGGTCGCTTGATAGCAAAAGGAAAGAAGAAGGGCAGAATGTTTACGTTGGATGCAGACATGTCTGAATTGAGTGCAGCAATGTTTGCACATGGGACCGGTGTAGTTGCAGATATTGATATCTGGCATAAACGCATTGGTCATGTTAATGTACAGCGACTTAAATCAATGCAGGCCCAAAATATTGTTGCAGGATTGCCTAAATTCAAGGTTGCAGAAATGCATAAGATATGTGAAGCCTGTCAGTTTGGAAAACAGGCAAGGAAACCATTTCCTAGACATGTTCAAGAGAGTGAGAAGCCATTGGAATTAATCCACTCTAATGTGTGGACTACTAAAGCTGCATCTCTTGGAGGCTGTCATTATTTTGTCACTTTTATTGATGACTATAGCAGAAAAGTTTGGGTGTATTTTATGAAAAAGAAAAGTGAAGTTTTTGGGCATTTCAAAACTCTTAAAGCTATGGTTGAAAAAGAAACAGGCCTGCAGATAAAATGCCTAAGGTCAGATGGAGGGGGAGAGTACCTCTCAAATGAGTTTGCAAGGTTCCTGCAAGAGCATGGCATAAAGCAGCAATATTCATGCAGTCATACCCCACAACAAAATGGAATTGCAGAAAGGAAAAACAGGCATATTGGAGAGGTATCTCGTGCCATGCTCAATGAAAAAGACTTGCCAGATTTTTATTGGGCTGAAGCAGTTGCTACAGCAGTCTACATAATGAACAGGACTCCCACTGCAGCAATACATGGAATGACTCCAGAGGAGAGGTATACTGGTAGGAAACCAGATATTTCTCATTTGAAAATTTTTTGTTGCATTGCCTATGTACATGTGCCAGATGAGTTGAGATCCAAGTTGGATCTGAAAGCTGAGAAGTGCATCTTTATTGGTTACTCTCTGCAACAAAAAGGGTATAGATGCTATAACCCTTCTACTCGTAAGTTTACAGTGAGCAGAGATGTTGTTTTTGATGAGATGAGTAGCTGGTATAAACCAGTAAATGTGATTGATGATGTAGATGCACAAAATGGTAATGCTGCACAGAATTCCCAGCAGCAGTCACAAAATATTAGTGGACCTGGAGCGTCCTCTAGCAGTGGTTCACATTCTTCGCCATGGACAGGCAGATTGAGATCAGGGGAATCTTCTCAAAGCAATGCAAATAGTGGTATGCAGGTATCACGAAAAGGAAAAGAGAAGGTTGATCAGCCCATGTTTGATGTGAATGCAGGTCACTCTTATGTGGATGGTGAATCCAGTGGCTCAGAACAGAGCATTGATGATGAGTTGGGTATCCCCTCTATTGTTACACCTGGAGTAAGGAAGACCAGGGATGTTTTGAGAGCACCTGGGAGTGAACCCACTTTGCGCAGGTCTACCAGAGTTAGGTATCCTGTGGATAGGCTGAAATATGATGGATTTACAGCCATTCACTATGCATATATGGTCAAGGTGATACAGGAACCAGAACCCACTTCCTTTTAGCAAGCCATGGGAAAAGAAAAATGGGAGAAAGCCATGGATGAAGAAATGGATGCCTTGGAAGCAAATGCTACATGGAAATTGGTATCTTTGCCTAAAGGTAAGAATGCAATAGGCTGTAAGTGGGTTTATAAGGTGAAACACAATGCAGATGGTTCTGTGAACAGGTACAAGGCAAGATTAGTGGTCAAGGGGTATGCACAAACATATGGCATTGACTATGAAGAAACATTCAGTCCGGTTGCAAGGATGGCAACCGTAAGAGCAGTCATTGCTATGGCTGCATCAAAGGGATGGTCTTTACATCAGATGGATGTAAAGAATGCCTTCTTGCATGGTGATTTGCAAGAAGAGGTCTATATGGAGCAGCCACCAGGTTATGTGCATGATGTTCATCCTGAGTTTGTTTGCAGGTTGAAGAAAGCCTTGTATGGCTTGAAGCAAGCACCTAGAGCATGGTCTGACAAGATAGGACAGTATCTTGTCACTATTGGCTTTCAGATTTCCAAGGCAGATTTCTCACTTTATGTGAGAAAAACAGAGAAAGGTATTATGCTACTTGTCATTTATGTTGATGATTTGATTATGACAGGTGACAGTGATGAAGATATCCTTCATGTGAAAATGCTATTGAAGCAGAAGTTTGAGATGAAGGATTTGGGAGAGCTGCGTTATTTCTTGGGCATTGAGGTGATTAGATCACAAAGTGGGATACAGCTCTTGCAGAGGCAGTATGGATTGGACATGCTGTCCAAATATGGGATGATAGGCTGTAAGCCTATTTCAGTTCCTTTGGAGCAGAATGTGAAGCTGAGCGCAGATTCAGGTGAGCTTCTGGAAGACCCTACTATGTACAGACGCATAGTAGGAAGCTTGATTTATATGACTATTACCAGGCCAGATTTGAGCTATGCTGTTGGATTGGTAAGTCAGTTTATGCAGGCTCCAAGGAAACCGCATTTGGATGCGGCTAGACGCATACTCAGGTATGTGAAGTCCACATTGCAGTATGGACTATTTTATGAGACTGGGGTTCAGATACAGTTGCATGGATACACTGATGCTGATTGGGCTGGTAGCATTTCTGATAGACGTTCTACCAGTGGATATGTGTTCTCTTTTGGGAGTGCTGCAGTCACTTGGAGCAGCAAGAAACAGCCTACAGTTGCCTTGTCGAGCACAGAGGCTGAGTACAGGGGTGCAGCAATGGCTGCATGTGAGGTAGCTTGGTTGCATAAGCTACTCTATGATATGCATCAGTCTACAGATGGGCCAGTTGTCATTTATTGTGACAACATGAGTAGTATGCACTTGGCAAATAACCCAGTCTATCATGCTAGAACAAAGCACATTGAGGTGCATTATCACTATGTGCGGGAGAGGGTTTTACTAGGTCTTATTGATCTAGTTTATGTCAGCACAGAGGATCAGGTAGCTGACATATTTACGAAGGCATTGGGCGCAGAGAAGCTGCGCAAGTTCAGAGACCTGCTTGGTGTGCAGGAATTGGGATTGAGCTCGAGGGGGAGTGTTGAGATATCGAGCTCCACTCATGATACGCCAGGGTGACCGTTGTGTATTTATGTCACCGACTTGTCAGTTGCAGACGCGGTTGGTACACCGCCCATGAATAATAGCTACATGATAGCTATCCTTATCTACTCTAGTTCGTGGCTCAGTTAGTATGCCACGTTAGTTATTTGAGTTTGGTTTTGAGACCCATATATAGGGTTCTTCTATTTCTTTGTATGAGAGTTCTTTTGGCTTACACAACTAAGAAGAGGAAAACTGTTTTTAGCCTCCACCTCTGTGTGTATTCTCCCATTGTGCAAGCAAGAAAGCTACAAGTGAGACTCCTTCCTTCTCTCCCACAATCTTGACACGCATGTGTTGAGCTTGTCATCTCAACACTCCCCCTCAAGCTCAACTGCATCTCTGCAACTCCAAGTAAGCTTCGAAACTTTTGAAGCTTCTCTGTACCCAATGCCTTCGTGAAGATGTCAACTATCTGATCCTGTGTGCTGACATACACCAAGTCAATCTCACTTGCTAGTACCTTCTCTCTCACAAAGTGGTAGTGTACCTCAATATGTTTTGTCCTGGCATGAAACACAGGGTTCCTAGCCAACTGTATACTGCTCATGTTGTCACAATAAATGACAACTAGACCTTCCACCTGGACATCCAAATCAGCCAATAGCTTTTGCAGCCATACTACCTCACATGCTGCAATAGCAGCACCTCTATACTCAGCCTCTGTACTCGATAAAGCAACTGTAGATTGCTTTTTGCTGCTCCATGCAACTGCTGCACTACCAAGAGAGAACATGTATCCGCTGGTAGATCTTCTATCAGACATACTACCAGCCCAATCTGCATCTGTGTATCCAAATACCTGTACATCTGTACCTGCCTCATAGAAAAGTCCATAATGTAATGTGGACTTCACATATCTCAATATGCGTCTGACTGCATCCAAATGTGGCTTTCTAGGTACTTGCATAAACTGACTCACAAGACCAACAGCGTAGCTCAAGTCTGGCCTTGTAATGGTCATGTAGATCAAACTCCCCACTATCCTCCTGAACATAGTAGGGTCTTCTATCTCATCCCCAACATCAGCACTCAGCTTCACATTCTGCTCCAATGGGACTGAAAGTGGTTTGCATGCAGTCATACCATACTTGGACAACATATCCAAGCCATACTGTCTTTGGGATAGCCATATACCATCATCACATCTGATCACCTCAATGCCAAGGAAGTACCTTAGCTCACCTAAATCCTTCATCTCAAACTTCATCTTCAAACAGCCCTTGACTTCAGCAATCCCACTATCGCTATCACCTGTAATAATCAAGTCATCCACATAGATGACTATGATGACCAAACCTGCATCTCCCTTTCTCATATAAAGTGAGTGATCAGCATTAGAAACATAAAAGCCAATATTGACAAGATACTCTCTAATCTTGTCAGACCATGCTCTAGTGCTTGCTTGAGCCCATAGAGTGCCTTCTTCAACCTGCACACATACGTGGGATGCTCTAAATCTTCATAACCTGCTGGCTGATCCATATACACTTCTTCCTGCGAATCACCATGCAAGAAGGCATTCTTTACATCCATTTGCTGCAACCTCCAACCTTTGGCTGCTGCCAAAGCAATCACACATGTGATAGTTGCCATCCTAGCAACTGGACTGAAGGTTTCATCATAATCTATGCCGTATGTCTCGGCATAGCCTTTTGCAACCAGCCTAGCTTTGTACCTGCTAATAGAACCATCTGCATTGTGCTTAATCTTATAAACCCACTTACATCCAATAGCTTTCTTTCCCTTCGGCAATGATACTAGATCCCAAGTCTTATTGGCCTCTAATGCAGCCATCTCCTCATCCATTGCTGCATCCCAATGAGCATGACCAACATCCTCCTCAAAACATGTGGGCTCAACATCCTCAACTAGTTTCACCATATAAGCATAATGGTGAGCTGCATAACCTTCAAAACCAAATCTTTTAATAGGGTATCTCACCCTGCTAGACCTGCGTACCACTGGATCACTCAATGGAGTCTTTGCATTAACGCGTGCTCTCTGCACACCTGGAGTCCTCACTGAAGGAATGCCAAGCTCATCATCCAAGCTCTCTGAGCCACTGGAGTCTCCATCAAGAACTGCATCAATGCCTTCTGACACTTTATTCTTTCCTTTGTCTTTACATGTAGTGCTACTAGATGCACTCGAAGATGTAGAGGTACTCCTTAGTCTCCCAGACCAAGGACTACCAGATGATGTCTCTGGTCCACTAAGAGTTCGTGATTCTTGCTTTCCAGCCTGCACATGGGTGTCATGATCATCATCATCATCCAATGCATCACCACTAGATGTATACCAACTGCTCATTTCATCAAAGATGACATCCCTGCTCACTCTGAACTTACATGTGACAGGGTTGTAACAGGGATACCCTTTCTGCTCTAAAGAGTATCCAATAAAGACACACTTTTCAGCCTTTGGATCCAGTTTCTTCCGCAACTCATCTGGCACATGAACATACGCAATGCAGCCAAATACTTTCAAGTGTGAAACATCAGGCTTCTTACCTGTAAAACATTCTTCGGGGGTCATACCATGAACTGCAGCTGTGGGAGTTCTGTTCATAATATAAACAGCAGTATGAACAGCCTCAGACCAAAAATGCTTAGGCATATTCTTTTTAGCCATCAAGGCACGTGCAACTTCTGCAATATGCCTGTTTTTCCTTTCTGCAACCCCATTTTGCTGTGGGGTATACCTGCATGTGAACTGTCTCTTTATCCCATGAGACCTCAGAAAATCACTAAACTCATTGGAGAGGTACTCTCCCCCTCCATCTGACCTCAAGCACTTTACTTTCAAGCCTGTTTCTCTTTCAACTGCAGCCTTGAAAGTTCTAAAGTGCTCAAAAGCTTCACTCTTTTCCTTCATAAAATATACCCACAGCTTTCTAGAACAATCATCAATGAATGTGACGAAGTATGAACTACCTCCAAGAGATACATTTTGTGTAGGCTCCCAAATGTTTGTATGCACAACATCAAGGATATTTTTGCTTACATCTCTGTCATGTGAAAAGGGTTGTCTTGCCTGCTTACCAAACTGACATGCTTCATATACCTTCTGAAATTCTGCAACTTTAAATGTAGGCAAACCTGTAACCAACCCTTTGGACTGCATTAATTTCAGCCTTTGTACATTTGCATGTCCAATGCGTTTGTGCCAAATTTCAATGTCTCCAACAATACCTTTTCCTTTGGCATACATAGCAGCATTCATAGTAGGAATTCCAGCATCTAGAGTGAACATATGTCCAACTCTACTTCCCTTTGCTACCAACCTGCACTTGTCATTGAAGTCTTCTACAAAGCAGCCCTTTGCATTAAATCTGACTTGCAGCCCTTGCTCTACCATTTGACCGGCTGACACCAAGTTCTTTGTAATAGATGGCACATGTAATACATCTGAAAGACTCTTTGTCTTACCATCATGCAAGGACAAGGGAACTTTTCCAATGTGTGAAATTGGGTGGCATGAGTCATCACCCGTCTGCACATAACCTGCATTCTGCAAATCCTGCATCTCTCCAAACCATTCTGCATGGCTGGTCATATGATTGGATGCACCTGAATCAACATACCAAACATCTTCATGTGTTCCCTTTCCTGTAACAGCATTCAGCATATGCTGCATAACGAACAAACGTTCATTTTTGTCTTCATTCTGTCGTGAAGACGATGCATAGTTTCCTTGCTGCAACTTACCACTGCGGATATCATCTCTCTTAGCATAACATTGGGCTGCAATATGACCTGTTTTGCCACAGTAGTGGCATACAATACCAGAGTTGTTAGAACCTCTGTTCTGCCATCCACCTCTTCCTCTAAAGCTCCCCCTGCCTCTAAAGTTACCACGACCTCCTGAAACCTGCATATCGCCAAATTGCTGATTCAATCTGTTTTGCTGGTTGTCACTACCACGTCCTGTACCACGGCCTCTTGAAGAGAACCTGCCACGTCCCCTTCCAGAACTGGAGTAGAAAGCTTGGACCTATTCACCACTTCTTTCAGATGTCTCACTCTGCATGTTGATCTCTTCAGTGATCATAAGGGAGACTAATTCATCGAAATCTGGAAATGGCTTTCTAACATATACGGAAGTTACAAAAGACTTCCAAGCCTTTTCATTGTTAAGTCCACCCAAGGTAGACGACACCAAATCATCATCATCGGGCATTGCATCAATCGCTGCCAATGCATCTGCAATGCTTCTTACCTTCAGTGCATACTCATTGATAGACATCTTCCCTTTCTTTAATGTATTCAACTCTTGCTTGAGTTGAATCTTTCGTGCCTTTGTATTTATAGAAAACATACTTTCAAGTATGGTCCAAGCTGCATATGAATTCTCTGCATTTCTAATGTGTCCCAGCATATTATTGTCAATTACTGCAGACAACCAATACATGATCTTTTTATCCTTTGCATTCCATTCTTTCCGTGCCTTTGTCTCTTCTGCAGTTGGAGGATCACTCATCTCCGGCTCCTTTTCTTCGCCTGAAACGAACTCGTAGAGGCCTTTTCCAATAAGGAAGTTCGTGGCACGAAACTTCCATGATGGGTAGTTGTTCTTGTCGAGCTTCTCAATGATGGGGCTTCCACTGTTCTCTGCCATTATCACAAAATTAATACCAACAACAAGCAAATCTTCTGCAACGCTGGACCTGTAGTGCACAGCAATACACCAGACAGCCTTTTTCACTGTCTGCTCAATAATACATGCGCCCAACAGACCTTCAAGACGCGCTCATTCGAGCTGTTCCAATAATACAAGAGGTGTAGTCCAAGCCAAGGAATAACAAGACTCGGTCTTAAAGGGATCAAAACAAGGGAATGTTTAGATCTCAGACCAAGAGAGCACAGGGCCAAAACCAAGGACAAAGGAAGAAAGCTAGGGCGAACGTTGCTAACAACTTCGTTCTTGCACAAGGTAGTGGCCGTAATCTCTGTTGCTTCCATTGCAACAAGGCTGGTCACTTTAAAAGGCAGTGTTCCAAGCTTAACAGAGGAAAACGTCAAGGGCCATTCCAAGGAGCCACCCATGGATAAGGAGCCACCGTCAGGGCCAGAGGGAGAACCTCCAGTGTTGCCAATAAGGAGCTGGGTGAAGAAGAAGACCCATCCATGGAAGAAGACATTGAGAGGGCAATGGTTCATGCTGCTCTTCACAAGAAAGGCCTGAACCGCCAATTCTCGGTGATTCAAACCCCTTTGAATTACCAACGTAAAAGCTTCAAAACCCTGATTGATTGTGGCAGTACACATTCCTTCATTTCTCCAGTTTGTGCAAAAAGATTAGGAATAGCCACAAAAGATGCACCTACCTTACTTGTGGAATTAGCAAATGGACGTGAGGTCTCTTGTACCAGGCAAACTACTAAGGTGAAATTCCTACTGGGTGGAAAGTTGACTTTGGTCAAATTTCGAGTAATGAACATAGGTGTCCATGAATGTTTGCTCGATATGGATTGGCTAATACCTAATGACACCTACATTCACTGTGGAGGCCAAGTCTCCTTCCGAAATTCTGAAGGGGAACTAGTCACAACTCAAGGAGAGGCTGATAGGGCCAAAATTCAACTGGCCAAAGCAACACGGATAATAAAAGGAGTTAGAAAGGGGCTACCTGTCTATTTGATTAAACTAAATAAGCTAGATCAGAATCAGAAATCTAGGGAAGAACCTTCATGGTTAAAGGAATACGCAGACGTATTTCCTGAAGAGCTGACTGAACTTCCTCCTCAAAGGGAAGTCGATCACGAAATCAAGCTAGCGCCAGGAGCTGCACCAATTGCAAAGAGACCATATAGGATGTCCATCTTGGAAGCGATTGAGCTGAAGGAGCAACTCAATCAACTGTTAGACCAAGGTTACATCTGTCCTAGCAGTTTGCCATGGGGAGCCCCAGTGTTGTTCCAGAAGAAGAAAGATGGAACGCTTCGGCTATGCATTGATTATAGAGGGTTGAATCAATCGACCATTAAAAACAAGTATCCCATTCCAAGAATAGATGAACTTCTTGACCGTCTTCAAGGTGCAAAGATCTTCTCTAAGATAGATCTCAGGTCTGGATATTATCAGATAAGAATCAACGAAGAAGATATCTGAAAGAACACAATATTAGTAAGTTTGGGAATCTCCCAATTCCCATTCTTCGAATACTAAAAAGGTGGCACCCGGGTAACATGCCCATAAGTTGCTCAAAACCATATGATATGGCCTATCATTGGAAAGCGCTTGAAAAATGGAATCTATTGAGCTATAAAGTGCTCGATCTTTGGAGTTATAGTGTTCAAGTTATGAAAAATCCAAAGATTTGACCAGGTGTCCCAAACTTATGGGAAATTCCCATATTTTTCAATATGGTGTTAAAGATAGCATTCAACACGAGGTATGGACACATGTCATTCGGGCTAACTAATGCTTCTGCTACCTTCAATAGGCTAATGTAGGATATCTTTAGGCCCTATCTTGATGACTTCGTACTCATCTTCTTTGACGATACCCTAGTCTACTCCAAGCAGGAAGAAGATTATGAAACCTAGCTTCGCATCGTCCTTGAGACAATGAGGGCACACAAGCTTTATGCCAAGAAGAATAAGTGTGCATTTTTCAAGCGACAGATTGAGTATCTGGGATTTATTGTATCAGCGAAAGGAATTTCAATAGATTCGGCCAAAGTCAGAGATATTCTGGAGTGGCCAACAACAACTTGTGTCAAAGAAATACGTAGTTTTCTTGGATTGACAGGATGGTACAGGGTCTTTATCAAAAACTATGCTTTCATTGTAGCACCACTGACAGATCTACTAAAGAAGCAAGTATCAATTGTATGGTCACCTGCTGAACAGTCCAGCTTTGACAAACTAAAGAAAAGCTTGATATCAGCACCCATCCTGAAACTTTCAAATCTTAGTAAGAAGTTTGAAGTGATAACTGATGCTAACACACTTTCCTTAGGATGTGTGCTTATGCAAAAAGGTCATTCCGTAGCATACTCCTCAAGGAAACTGAAGAGCCATGAAAGGAACTATGCTACCCATGATCTGGAACTATTGGCTGTCATCCATACTCTCAAACTTTGGAGACACTACTTGCTGGGTAACAAGTTCACCTTAGTGATGGACCACAAAAGACTTAAATGGATTTTCACCCAGAACGAGCTCAATATGAGGCAACGTCGATGGATTGAAGTGCTAGAAGAATATGTTTTTGAAATCAAATACCGGCCTACAAAGGAGAATGTAGTTGTCGATGCACTCAGTCTCGCAAGGCATTTTTGAATTCTCTAATTTTGCAAGATCCATCAACAACAAGATCTCTAGCCATAAAGGTATCCATGCCAAACAACCCAATTCTTGAGCTAGCTAGAGAAGAGGCATGCCATGACCCAACCTATCAGAAATTGCTAAGGGAGATCCCCATCAAGGATCAAGACCCGAAGCTACAAACAAAGTATCAAGAATTCTCTATCAATAGTGGACTTGTCTACTATAGGACAAGACTATGTATCCCGGCAAGCCAATCACTTAAGCAGAAGATACTTTGGGAAGCCCATGACTCCCCTTTTTCAGGACATCCTGGCTATGCCAAGACCCTTAATGCAATCAGGAAGAGCTATCATTGGGATAGGCTCAAAGGTGACGTTCTCAAATATGTCATGGAATGTTTGTCTTGTCAACGCATTAAGGCCGAACATGTCAAAATGCCAAGGAAATTGCAACCAATTGACATTCCCCAAATGAAATGGAAATTCATCAACATGGAATTTTTTGTTGGCCTGCCCCAAGTTCAGGGAGGATACAACTCCATTATGGTCATGGTAGATATGCTCACCAAGGTTGCACATCTTATCCTCCCTGTTAAGACAAACTATAAATTCTCAGGCTTTGCAAGGTTAGTCATCAAGGAAATATTCAAACTGCATGGGTTACCCAGAAGAATCATTAGTGATCGTGACTCTCTCTTCACATCACACTTCTGGAGGGCTATCTTCGAGGCCATTGGGACTCAACTCTGTTTCAGTACAACTTATCATCCCCAAACCGATGGTCAAACAGAACGAGTCAACCAAGTCATTGAAGATATGCTTAGGGCACACTGTTGCCGCGAACCCAAAAAGTGGATTCAATATTTGCCACTGGTTGAGTTTGCCTACAATGCTTCTTACCAACAAAGCATTCAAATGACCCCTTTTCAAGCATTGTATGGGCATGATTGTCATACTCCTCTAAGCTTCTCGGATCCAACCTTGAGGGTTGAAGCCTCAAAGCAGATGCTGGAAGACATGGATGACCAAATCAAGTCAAAAAGATAGGACATACAAGCTATCAAGGACAGACAGAAGGCTTACACGGACCTGAAATGGCAAGATAGATCCTTCATTGAAGGTGATATGGTCTTCATTCACATACGTCCAAAGAAGAGTTCCCTATCCTTGGGTGAATGCAAAAAGCTAAGTACAAATGCTTACAGACTGCAACTCCTTGAAGACCTAAAAGTTCATAATGTATTCCATATCAGTCTATTGCAAAAGTATGTGTCTAACTCTAGTCATGTGCTTGATGATCAACAAGTTGTAATGCCTAGCCAAGGAGTCCTTGAGGTACGGCCTGACAGGATCTTAGATGTTAGGGAGAGGCATTTGAGATCCACAACCTTGAGAGAATACCTCATCCAGTGGAAGGATTATCCCAAAGAAGATGCCACTTGGATGGATGAAAGTACTCTCAACCAACAATACCCCCATCTCGATCCCTCTAAGGGGGAGAGAATGTAATATTTCCACTACGAAATATTCAAGACCCTAAATCTCACGCAATAACAATTTCAAGTGATCTTCCACAACAAATACTTTGGGCTAAGTGCTCCCTCCGCGAGCATCAAATGACACCAGCCTTGCGTCATGTATAGGAATCCGTGGTTAAAAACCGTAGCCCACGTGGGAACACCCCTTCATGGGACAAAACGATAATGGATTAAGTGCAAATTTTTTATGGATAAACTCCCTTTCCTTCAACCGTTGCATGGCAGGGAGAGGGAGTATGCGTGGAAGTATGAGAGTATGGGGGAGGGGAGCATGCAGATTTCCACTTGTGTGGCTACCCCCCCTTCATAACCTATAAGAACCCTCCCCTCCTAAGCTTGAGGGGAAGGAGGAGAGAGGACATCGTGCTGCCCGCCTGCTGCTGCCACCGCCCTGTGGAGCTGCCTGCCGCCGTCATTATGCTGCTGTGCCACGTTGCCATCATCATCATCATCATCATCATCATCATCATCATCATCATCATCATCATCATCATCATCGTCGTCGTCATCATCGTCGTCATCGTTGTCATCGTCGCCGTCATCTCCATCTCCCCAATCATCACTCTCTCTCCACGTCATCCCTATATCCAGAATTGGAAGCTTCTATTGGAAGATTCTAACTAAAGCTTCTCTAGGCCTTGTTCTCCTGTGCTTCCCCGGGTTTTTAAAACCGTGTCCTGCAAGGCTTGTGTCCTGTGCGAAGGAGGAGATATCCGACAAAAGTGACTTCGTAACGTGTAAGAAAGCCAAGAGAAAGTTCGCTGAATCGAAATCTGCTGCACCAATGGCTCCCAAGTAGAGGAGCACACGCAGGAGCTTCCAACCTGAGTATGCGAGTGGACAACGCCCCAATTCTTAATGCCAAGGTTCTGATAACATTCCCGCATGAAAGGATGCATTAAGCATGTCTTTAATTCATGTAGGCAAGTTTGAATACATTGGAAAATTTATATACTCGCATCAAATTACCAAGTTAAGTTGCATGACGAGTACTTACATGGTCATGGTAGTTGCATTCTTGAACGCATATTGCATAAGTTAAAAGGTGGATTTGTCTAAAGGCATCCTTGTTGCCTCACAAAAAGAACAGCGCATATAATACATAATGCACTTAGGTAATAATTTCCTAGTTGTGACTCATGTATGAGATAATCTTAGACGCCCATTGAATGATGTCCAAATAGTCGCAATGCATGGAAAATTGCATGCGAAGATGGTTACATTTTAGGTCGGGTTAAGTGATAAAAGGAAGGATTAAATCAATGAAGGCCTCATGGCTTTTGCTCATGCATGGAGTTCTATTATCAAAGCTTGAATGCATCTTCATTAAAAATATTAAAGCTTTGATTTCGTTGCATCAAAGTAGGGTTTATAAGAGTTAGCTCTGAATTGTCAATCATTATAGTTTAGGGCAAGGAAAAGTAACGATCATTGTAGATCTTATAGCTACATAGAAGGAAAAGGTCTATGGTCTTGAAATAAAATATTTGCATGGAATGTTATATCTTGCCATTATTTACATTTTTTAGCGAAAGTATTTGCATCTCTAAGGAAAGACAACCTCTTGTCTCGTAAGACAATTAGATCAATTAGGTAAATCGCTTGTAATTGTGTAACTCATGTGGGATTCATAAAAGCGTAAATAGTTGGTACGACCAACAACTCAATGTACTAGATAGGGTTAAGCTATGTTAAAATTCTACCTAGTATCGCACTTAGGATGCCAACCTAATATTTCCGATCTCAAAGGTCCTACCCACATTCATGAAATGTTAGGGTTAGCTAAACGCCCATGTAAGAATGATCTAGGGTTCTCACCCTAAGGATCAATTGACCAAATACTAGACTTCCGTATGAATTTAGGAACCCTAGGGCCAAAGCGTTATCGGCCTAGTAGGGTTAAGGTTGGGATGGGTCAAGAGGACTCCCAAGCCCTTATCTTGATCAAAGGTATTCTTGATCAAGAAAGTCCATACAAAGAAAGATATAATCCCACAAGTCAGATACTGACACAAGCTGCAACGCCATACGATCTTGTGTACAAATCACAAAATGGTATTGCTACTCCCTAGACCAAGTTTGGCGAGTTCTAATCGCAAGTCAAATTTCCTAAGAATTGAGAAGTCGTCCTGCTTCAACACTCTTCCTTGAAGTCTGATTTGTCAAGCCAAGGTAATTATGAATTGCCTAGTAAGCAATCCAATCAAGTGAGGGCAACGGGGTTGTCCAGGATTTATTGTCTATAATTTAAGGATACCTAAGGTAGTGACAATTTGGGTCAACATGGTATAAACCCTAACCCAAGGAAAAAGGGGTAAACAAGCAACTCAGCTTATGAAAACCTTGGGATCTTGCCAAGTCACAATTGATCTCGCATCGAATGCTGGATGTATTCGGAGAGAAAGGATTCACAACTTTACAGTTGGCCGTACAAACAACCACTAAAATGCTCGTGATTGTACACTAGGAGCACTGTTTGCACTTCTTTGCTCAAGGAACTAATGCTCGAGAAATAACTAATGCTTCAGGTTAAAAGCCTGGAGAGAGAGGCAGTATCAGTTGCCTCCGACTGTCTTCATGACCCTATTAAAGGGGGTTGTTAGCCGCATCGGGTACATGGACCAAACCCGCCGCGAGAGGTCTCTCTGTGGGTGCTACTTGGAGAAGGAGGACGCTTGGGTGCCAGGGGAGGATCTGGCCATAAATCCCTTGCCTCCAGATCCTGCACAAGAGGCTGACGTGACTCAAGATGGGATCTTGAGGCCCGCATACTAGTCTACAGGCGGAAACTTAGAATAGCGATCCCTGAGGATTGCTGGAATAGCCTTTGGGCGGATTATGATGTATTCCAAGACTGATAAATAAAGATCAAATGTTGAAAAGGAACTTGCTTGACATTGTTTTTCTTTATCAATGCCTAAGTTACGTGAAGGAACCACTGTGTAATTGGTTAATTAAGGAAGTTGTTTTTGCTTGTCAAACTAAATGTGGTAGGTAATTAGATAACTAAAGCAACCCGAGAAACGTGCGGTGGATGTGACCCTGGGTCCGTCCTACGGAAGGGTGCTCTCGGTTGGATGAGAACTTTTCTCAAAGGAATTGACAGCGACGTAACAATGACCTAGAATCTATAGAGCTAGACTCCTGATTTATGCTGTTTTAGGGGAATGGAATGGGACTATGCCTTGCGGGCAGAGAGGTCGAGCTTCGCATCCCTCTCATTTCCCATTCTCCTTGAACCAAGTATAGTATAAATCCGCTTCCACCCTGATGTTTCGGCATAAAGTAGTTCGTCTGGGGCTCGATGCTAGCTATCATTCTAGGAACTTGACCATTAGGAAAACCCTGATTCATATCGGTCCTAAGTGGGAAGGGCCGGAATGCTTCCGCTTCATGGTAGACTCGGAAAGACCTAGATTGCAAACCCCGTGACATTCCTTGGGAGTGCTAGGCGATGCTTTCTAGACTCTCTTCCCGATGGGCTGCTACGACATGTCCTACAAGTGGACAGGGGGACACGTTACATGTTTGGAGTAGACTAGGGTATCGTCAAAGAAGATGAGTATGAAGTCATGAAGATAGGGCCTAAAGATATCGTGCATTAGCTTGTTGAAGGTATCAGGAGAATTTGTCAGCCCGAATGACATGACCAGGAATTCAAAGTATCCATACCTCATGTTGAATGTTGTCTTTGTGATATCTTCTTCATTGATCCTTATCTGATAATATCGAGACCTAAGATCTATCTTAGAGAAGATCTTCGCACCTTGAAGACTGTCAAGAAGTTCATCTATTCTTGGAATGGGGTATTTGTTTTTAGTGGTTGATTGATTCAACCCTCTGTAATCAATGCATAGCCGAAGCGTTCCATCTTTCTTCTTTTGGAACAGCACTGGGGCTCCCCATGGCAAACTGCTAGGACGGAAGTAGCCTTGGTCTAATAGTTGCTTGAGTTTCTCCTTCAACTCAATCGCTTCCGAGATGGACATCTATATGGTCTCTTTGTGATTGGTGCAGCTCCTAGCGCTAGCTTGATTTCGTGATCAACTTCCCTTTGATGAGGAAGTTCAGTCAGCTCTTTAGGAAATACGTATGCATATTCCTTAAACCATGAAGGTTCTTCCCTAGATTCTCGATTTTGATCTAGCTTATTTAGTTTAATCAAATAGACAGGTAGCCCCTTTCTAACTCCTTTTATTATCTGTGTTGCTTTAGCCAGTTGAATTTTTGGCTTCCCAGCCTCTCCTGGAGTTGTGACTAGTTTCCCTTCAGAATTTTGGAAGGAGACTTGGCCCTTTCCACAGTGAATGTGGGCATCGTTAGGTATTAACCAATAGGTATTAGCCAATCCATTCTGAGCAAACATTCGTGGACAGCTAGGTCCATTACTCAAAATCTGACCGAAGTCGACTTTCCACCCAGTAGGAATTTAACCTTAGCAGTTTGCCTGGTATAAGAGACCTCACATCCATTTGCTAATTCCACAAGTAAGATAGGTGTATCTTTTGTGGCTATTCCTAATCTTTTTGCACAAACTAGAGAGATGAAGGAATGTGTACTACCACAATCAATCAGGGTTTTGAAGCTTTTACCTTGGTAATCCAAAGGGGTTTGAATCACCGAGAATTGGCGGTTCGGGCCTTTCTTGTGAAGAGCGGCATGAGCGGCATGAATCATTGCCCTCTCAATGTCTTCTTTCATGGATGGGTCTTCTTCTTCACCTAGCTCCTTATTGGCAACACTAGAGGTTCTCCCTCTGGCCCTAACGGTGGCTCCTTGTCCATGGGCGGCTCCTTGGAATGGCCCTTGATGTTGTCCTCTGCTAAGCTTGGGACATTGCCTTTTAAAGTGACCAGGCTCGTTACAATGGAAGCAACGAAGATTGCGGCCATTACTCTGTGCAAGAACGAAGTTGTTAGCAGCGTTCGCCCTAGCTTTCTTCCTTTGTTTCTAGTTTTGGCCCTGCGCTCTCTTGGTCTGAGACCTATACACTCCCTTGTTCTGATCCCTGTAAGACCAAGTCCTATTATTCCTTGGCTTGGACTGCACCTCTTGTATTATTGGCACAGCTCGAATGAGCGCGTCTTGAAGGTCTGTTGGGCACATTGATTCCAAGCGGGTGTTTATGGGTTGGTTTAATCTGGCACAAAACTTTAACACCTATTGTGTCATATCCATTTGTGGTGCGTACTTTAAAAGAGAGACAAACTTTAAATAGTATGCATCCAAGGATAGTCCAAGCTGCTTTAATTCATAGAATTCATTCATCTTCTACATGCGGTAGGCAGGTGGTAGATATCTCCCTTCCACAGCCTTTTTAAGCTTCTCCCAAGTAACTGACCCTTCCGAGACCCCTTGGCCTCTACACCATTGCTTCCACCAAAGCCTTGCTTCGCCGGTGAGCTTCAGTTTGGCGAGCATCGCTTGGTTGGCGGTTGCAGTACCTACTACTTCGAAGTAATCCTCCATGGATTCGATCCAGACCTCGGCGTCAGTTTGGACGGTCCTTCTTTTGCCATCAAATTGAGAGCGGATTTTTGAGCCTCGGATGTGCCTAAAATTTGCCAAAAAATTTGGAATTTAGGGGAAAAATATTCAACATCGAAGGCGGCGGCTCCAACTAGGACGATTTTAAGCACCAAGTGAAATACGACTTTTAAAAGGCGCCCGAGCGACACTTGTTGATTTTTAATAAATTTTTAGACTGACGTGTGGGCTGTCAGGAGTTTCCAATCAATGCGGGATGTCAAGCCGGACGCGTAGAAATTTACAGCACTCGAATCGGAGCCAAGACGGGAAAATGGCCACAAAATGGTCAAGATATGAAAAGGTGGATATTTGAGAGGGCCAAAAGGGGTGCCCTTTGGGGGAATTTTAACCCCCCTTTAATTTTTGAGTTTGGGGGCCATCAAAAAACGTGGAGAGAGAATGGAGAAAGAAGGCGCCATCTTCACGCCGAAAAATGTGCCATGTGGAGATGGAGATTATGATTGCAGCCTGCAAATAACCCACCTAATCGATCATACCCCCAATCTTCTCCCTCTTTGCCAGTCTTATCACCTGTCTTCGCCGGTCCAATGGTGGCCTGAATGAAGAGAGCCAATTCAAGTCTTTCTCTCTCCTCCCTCTCTCTCCCTTAAGGGGTTGTTCTTGTGTGTAAGAGGAAAATGAAGAATGGTGGAGGACAGCTTGTCTGGATGAGACCAGATTGCTTCCGGATCAATGAAGACATGAAGATTGCTGATCTTGAAGATGCTGGACATTGAATGAGGGTTGACACGCAGTCCCATACCAAAACCGAGATCCCGAGACACAAAGTCTAAGCGGTATTTCAATTTTTATGAAGAAAAAATGAGTTTTTATGCTATTTGGTTGATGAAATATTGTTCCCATGGGCTGATTATGCATCATAATGTTGTTTGCTATGAGTTTGATCAGTCTATGCTCTGAAAATCAGAAAACCATAAGTGATATGGTTGAAATTAATAGTATAAAACCCGTAAAACACGCGTTTAAGGGGTAAAATGGGGGTTTTTTGCAAAATATAGGGGAAGTATGAGATATAACATCAGCAAAACCTGAAATTTTGCTGTCAAAGAACCTAAGGCCCATAGCCCACTATCAATCTTAATTTCTAGTCATTTTTTATTGAAGAAAATAGAGAAAAAATACCAAAAAATGGTTAAAAATAGATTTTAAATGTGAGAAAATTAGGAAACGATAAAAAGAAAATTCCAAAAAAATACATAAGTGTTTGTGCAATGTATAATGAAGATAGAGCACGAGGTTGGCCTCAGTTTACCCTCATTTCTATGTTTTTGTTTGTATTTATCGTTTTTTCTATAAAGAAATACACATAAAATGACTCTTACACCTATCAACGAATGCAAAACATTAAACGGTAGGGTGAGAGGGGAGTTTGAGCATCAAAGTATGATTTTAAATCTGATTTATGTGTTGCATCATGCCTTTAGAACGTTGTTTTAAAATAAAGGAAAAGGCAGCATGAGCGTAAGGCTCGGTGTCTCTCCTCGTTTCAATGTATAAACATTAGTATGGAAATCATGAAAAGATTGGTTTCACACGATACACAATGCTGATTTTCTTATGCTTGTGTACTAAACCATTCTTATTATACACTATGCATGGTTCATGGTATCAAAGGAAAATCTCCTGGACTGCATAGCAATTGTTTTCTTGGGACTTTGACCCACGATTGAGAGTGTGAGGTTATCCCATGCTGTAGGGTAGAGGGTCAATTTCCTAAGGTTCTATTAAGTGAGGAAGCATGGTATATCTCTTGGAAATACGAGAAATTTAAAAGAGAGGAGTTTGTGTTCGTTTGTGTTATATGTTTAGGAGCGCATCAAAGGGCCAATCCCTGCGATGTAGGAGAGCTGCAGTGGGCTCCGACTATTAGTCGGTAGAGTGCCTCCTATGTGTGTGTGATGAGGCATTATGCCTATGTACTTTGGGATCTCCCTTTGAGGATTTTAAGGGAAATGTTGGACTATAAACTATAAACGCATGAATTAAGCTTTAGGGCGGTTTATCCTTTAGCATTAGATTGACGCTCCTGGTCCGCGAGGCCGTGAGGGTGTTTGTGTGTCATGAGCATGAGGTCCGGCTAGTGCTATAGCCAGTGCTGGCCCATTTTAGGTCCCATCAGTGGTGCGTTTGCCGGGAGCTGCTTATAAGTGGCGGTTTTTGAATCTAGGGTTTCAAGGGACCCTTAATTATCCATAAAATGGGGTTTGTTCAAGGATGGAAAAACTTGGCTTTCCCCATACAAAACTTACTAGTGGACTTAGTTAGTTATGTAGAGCATGAGTCCTCTATAGAAGATAATTTATGTGATGAAAAGAGTAGCCCATTAGTGGTTACCCCATCCTCTAATACGATGGCATGGGCCAAGGTTCACCTTGGTGTGATCTCTACCCAAGAGAAATCATGTTTAACCATCCATCAACCTAGAGTGCATGAAACAAGCATATTGGAAACTAGGGTAGTTATGGCATCAATAAGTTATCATGCTAAAGCCATGATGCCATGGGAAAGTGCTGATATACGATGGAATATGCTTGTGGTTGAAACATCTCGTGTAATGGGCTACCATGACAACATAGTAGGCATCACAAGGATGTTAGAAGCCCTAGTTGTCAAGGGAGAACCGTTGCTTAAAAGGCACGGTTCCCAAGTTTTAAGAAGTGGTAATGATAAATTTGCTTTGGATACAGACCAAAAGCTCTTATATAAACTCGTTATGGACTTTCCTTGTAAAGGGAAAGGTATGAAAGACCCTCTAAGAGGGGATCAAAAGGACATGTTGAAATTTATAGGACTCCCTAGACCACTCAGTGAGTTGGCAGAAAGGGATGTCAATGAGGATATTAGCCTCCCCACACCGGAAAGGGTGGGGATGGAAGAGGTTAAAGATCCTAAGAGGCTGGACCCATGTCATGATGAATATGAAGATTTTAATGACCCGGTGTTGATCCCAAAAGGGAGACTGAATGTCCTCCTCTTTATAGGGATCTCCCAGTGTTTTATGGGTTGCCAAATGAGGATCCAATGATTCATTTAAGAGAATATGACCTAACTTCCTCTGCAAGTGGGTTTGACGATATACATCGGATGCTTGTATTCCCAAGTACCCTAAAGGGAGAGGCAAGGAAATGGTACTGGAGCCTCCCAAGAGGGTCTATCAGATCATTTGAGGAGTTTTGTGATAGATTTCTAGATGAGTATGAAAAGCAGCTCCCTATGATTCAGGTCTTAGGGTAGCTTATGCAATTTAGACAGGAGTCTTATCTTTCTGTTAAAGAGTATGCTAGAGCCTTTGATAGTACTCTTAGGCTTTGGCCGAAAAGAGCGAGTGCACTACCAAATGATGTACTATGTGAGCTCTTTCTGAATGGCTTAGACATTAATATGCAAATCCAAGTGGAACTGCAGAATCCTAAGTCATTAAGGGAAGCAAAACTGCATGCCATTGATTATGAGGATCATATTCAGAGATGTTGGGAAAACTTTTGGAGTTTTTCCTGCTCAGTACAAGTGCATCCTAGCTTCCAATCATTTCTGCAAGAAGATAGCTCACTTGTTGATACCAAGACATCCTATGAGGAGAACCTTGGTGGCCAAAATCTCAAAGCAGAAAATGGTCATCCTATGAGTAGTAATGACATGCCTCTCAGTGAACAGGTGCCAAGCCATGTAAGTCCCATTAGGGCTTGCAATACTTCCATGAAAGGTAGTTGTGATGGCAATATGGATCGCACCAATGGGCCTATGAGTGTTGATAAGCATTCTTGACAGACCTTTGGTGTCGGAATCATGCTTCCGGGTGGATGTTGTTCCCTTCAGTGAAAGCATGGTTCTTATGGGAAAAAAATTTCCGTGTGGACGTAAACAAGTAAAGACACATTTTGTAAAGAGGATGCAAAATGCTAAAAGTCCACCTGTGCTTCACAAAGATCATAAGGATGTGAGGCCATTTGGTCATAGGGATAAGTTTGCATTAAGTCCGTTAGACCAATGCAGCAAATTGAGGGAATGCAAGAATATTAAGGGAAATGTGAGATGGGTTTGGAGACCCAAAATCTCCAAAAGTATGGCAGGAGTGTCGGATGCAAGGCCAAGGATCCCATCTGGATATATTTTGTCAAACCCCCAAGAGGATAAGACTGGATATACATCTGACAATATACACTGCCTTGGGATACACCCATGTGATGTGCCTAGGCTTGAAGCTCTACCTAGTTTGGGTCGCAGCACTGATTTATGTGAAAACCCAAATAGGGGAGGTTCGAATGAGTACAAAGCTATGATTTTTTCTCCCAAAGGAGCCACTCAGCTGCTTGAACGACCAGCTTATTCGGATGACAATAAATGTAGGACATGGGAGCCCACTGAGGCCGTTCATTTAGCTCATAGTGCCCAAGAAGGGATCGATGTTATTGATGAGTTATTTTTGGAAAGGCTTGGACTTGTAGCTCTAAAAAAAAAAACCTAATACTTAAGAAAAATACAAGATCAAGCTTTTAGCTAACTTGCATGAGTAGCATGGGGCTAGTCGACCTATGATATGCTATCCTTGGCACCTTGGGTAGTCTGATAGGGTGTGATGTATATGTCAAGGACATCGGTATTACGTGGACTAAAATGACCTATCTAGTTTTAAGCTAGGAAGGCTAGCTGCTTTGGATATTACGTTCAGATTTCGTTAGCCCAAGAGGGCCGATCAGTTTTTGCAGTGCAGTGATTTATTTCATTATGCCAAGAGGGCCAGTTGTCTGTTTAATGCAGGTGTGGTTAATGGTTTCTTATTTTAGTGCTGTGCTAGATAGGTTCGAAGAAGAGCTTGGAAGGAGCTTTTGTTGCGCGGACGCTTCTCGTGGCCCTATCCAGGTGATATCTCTCCTTTATGAATACTGTAGTTTTTATGCTATATATGTCTGTGTGCTTGTAAGGGGTTTTTCCTTTCTTGTTGGGGACCGGCATCCAAGGCATGAAGTCCTAGGTTTAGGTTAGGTATGTCTGAGGGAGGTCTGAGTAGTCGTTGCCTCCTATAAAGACATTGGCAGGCATCAAAAGACCTGTTTTTGAAGGCAGTTCTAGTGACCCTATTCTGCTAGCCTGCTAGGCAGCCATTCTAGGAGTTCTTGTTAGTTGTGAGGCAGTTAGAGAAGCCTTCATCAGAAGGGAAAATGATGATGATAGAGAGGAAAAAAAAACCTGAATATTTAAAAGACAATAAATATATACAAAGGTGTGTAAAAAGGGGTTCTAACCCCCTATAAAAATAGAAAAGAAATGAAACGAAAATTTATAAGCAATTGATCATTGCCTAGCGAAGGCCTGGTAGGTTCCTGGGGACAAGTCAGACCCGAGGCCAGACCCGGGGCCGATGCCTTGTCTTCCTAGGGGTGGCATCTTGCCGGAAAAGAAGAAATTAAGGAAGGTTGGAGCGAAAATAAAAGTGAGTAAGAAAAGGATTAAGTGTCACCTTGTGGGGGCTTGGTAGATTCTTGGGTACCGAGACAGGACCTGAGGCCAATGCCTTGTTCTCCTTGGGTCACTACGCTCAGCTCCCTCCTTTTTACATGCCCGAGTATGGAAACATTAAAACCCTAAAAGAAGAAATGTGCTGAAAGCAAACACTTCTTGATCAGGCTATAGGAGTCCTCGCCTAGTAGGAGCTCTTGGTTGTGTTGTTCTTAGTTAGGTAGGTAGTTTAGACCACCACTTAGGGCAACCTCTTTGATAGTTCTTTTTAGTTTGGCCGTGTTGGAGAAGTTGGTTAGTGACTAGCTTCGGACCTTTTATCAGATTATGCTAGGCCTACTCCTTGTGGATGTCATGCCTTGGTTTTGTCAGGGGGTAGGGTGAGCATTGTGTTGTGTTTAAGTGTGTATCTATTTTATATCAGCTTGATGCTTCCTTTGGTTGTTTTGTGTAGATCTATTGTGGGATTCGACGGGCTGAGTCACCCTATCCTGTGGTCGCCAATGAAAACGGAGTTTTGAGCCCTGGATGTGCCTAAAATTTGCCAAAAAATCTAGAATTTAGGGGGAAAATGTTTGACATCGAAGGCAGCGGCTCCAGCTAGGACGATTTTAAGCACCAAGTGAAATACGACTTTTAAAAGGCGCCCGAGCGACACTTGTTGATTTTTGATAATTTTTCAGACTTCCGTGTGGGTTGTCAGGAGTTCCCAGTCAATGGGGGATGTCAAGCCGGACGCGTAGAAATTTACAATACTCGAATCGGAGCCAGGACGGGGAAATGGCCACAAAATGGTCAAGATATGAAAAGGTGGATATTTGAGAGGGCCAAAAGGGGTGCCCTTTGGGGGAATTTTAACCCCCCTTCAATTTTTGAGTTTGGGAGCCATCACAAAACGTGGAGAGAGAATGGAGAAAGAAGGCGCCATCTTCACGTCGAAAAATGTGCCATGTGGAGATGGAGATCATGATTGCAGCCTGCAAATAACCCACCTAATCTATCATACCCCCAATCTTCTCCCTCTTTGCCAGTCTTATCACCTGTCTTCACCCATCCAATGGTGGCCTGAATGAAGAGAGCCAATTCTAGTCTTTCTCTCTCCTCCCTCTCTCTCCCTTAAGGGGCTGTTCTTGTGTGTAAGAGGAAAATGAAGAATGGTGGAGGAAAGCTTGTCTGGATGAGACCAGATTGCTTCCGAATCAATGAAGACATGAAGATTGCTGATCTTGAAGATGCTGGACATTGAATGAGGGCTGACACGCAGTCCCGTACCAAAACCGAGATCCCGAGACACAAAGCCTACGCGGTAATTCAATTTTTATGAAGAAAAAATGAGTTTTTATGCTATTTGGTTGATGAAATATTGTTCCCATGGGTTGATTATGCATCATAATGTTGTTTTCTATGAGTTTGATTAGTCTATACTTTTAAAATCAGAAAACCATAAGTGATATGGCTGAAATTAATAGTATAAAACCCGTAAAACACACGTTTAAGGGGTAAAATGGGGATTTTTTGCAAAATAAAGGGGAAGTATGAGATATAACATCAATAAAACCTGAAATTTTGCTGTCAAAGAACTAAGGGCCACAACCCACAATCAATCTTAATTTTTAGTCATTTTTTATTGAAGAAAATAGAGGAAAAATACCAAAAAATGGTTAAAAATAGATTTTAAATGTGAGAAAATTAGGAAACGATAAAAAGAAAATTCAAAAAAATTACATAAGTGTTTGTGCAATGTATAATGAAGGTAGAGCACGAGGTTGGCCTCGGTTTACCCTCATTTCTATGTTTTTGTCCGTATTTATCGCTTTTTCTATAAAGAAATACACATAAAATGACTCTTACACCTATCAACGAATGCAAAACATTAAACGGTAGGGTGAGAGGGGAGTTTGAGTGTGAAAGTATAATTTTAAATCTGATTTATGTTTTGCATCATACCTTTAGGACGTTTTAAAATAAAGGAAAAGGCAGCATGAGCATAAGGCTCGGTGTCTCTCCTCGTTTCAATGCATAAACGTTAGCATGGAAATCATAGAAAGATTGGTTTTGCACGATACACAATGCTGATTTTCTTATGCTTGTGCACTAAACCATTCACATTATGCGCTATGCATGGTTCATGGTATCAAAGGAAAATCTCCTGAACTGCATAGCAATTGTTTTCTTAGGACTTTGACCCACGATTGAGAGTGTGAGGTTATCCCGTGCTGTAGGGTAGAGGGTCGGTTTTCTAAGGGTCTGTTAAGTGAGGAAGCATGGTATATCCCTTGGAAATATGAGAAATTTAAAAGAGAGGAGTTTGTGTTCGTTTGTGTTATATGTTTAGCAGCGCATCAAAGGGCCAATCCTTGAGATTAAGGAGAGCTGCAATGGGGCTCCGACTATTAGTCGGTGGAGTGCCTCCTATGTGCGTGTGACGAGGCGTTATGCCTATGTACTTTGGGATCTCCCTTTGAGGAGTTTAAGGAAAATGTTGGACTATAAACTATAAACGCATGAATTAAGCTTTAGGGTGGTTTATCCTTTAGCATTAGATTGACGCTCCTGGTCCGTTAGGCCGTGAGGGTGTTTGTGTGTCATAAGCATAAGGTCCGCGGCTAGTGCTATAGCCAGTGCCGGCCCATTTTAGGTCCCATCACAAATTCAGGTGGCTTGATTTGTTTGAGAAGGAACTTCTTCTCTTGAATTATAGTCGTATTTAGTGCAGGGGTCGAACTAGGAATCTGCACTTGAGGTTGTGCCTGGGCATTAAGATTCTTTACATTAATTACTTGCTAAATGATTCTCATATTACATTAACATGCCCAGTTTAACTTTTAGCCAAGTGACTTAATCACTTAACTCCTTTACCAACACTTATAGCCAAGACACTCATTGATAAGAAAAATCTTATTCATTCATATGGGCATAGCCCTTTCGAGTACATTTATTTTGGGAAGGTAGAACAAGCTGATTGGCACATCAATGTGGGAAAAACAAGATTGTGTTACATTCGGCTATGGGAACTGAGTAATAATATGGAGTGGGGTCATGGATTTTGAGGAATCGATAGGTCATAGGAAGATTGGGATATCCTTTCCTTTGATACCCGTTCTTCTCATAACGTGCCAACACCTTGTTTTTGTCGGTAGGGATTATTTGAGTCACTTCCTCGTACACGTACTTGTTCTGCTTGACCTTTCGACCACCGACATGTAGGGTTGCGTTTGCATGAGCCTCGACAAAGATGTACAGCTCCACGATCTTTAAATCCTCCATCCACTTGATTCTCTTCAAGTTGGTCCGAAGGTACGCAAGTCGGTGGGCAGCTATGTAATAAATTTCTAATTCACCCGTCCATCTTCGTTCCACGTACAAGGGTGAAGGATTGTAAATACGGTCTAGGATATTCATCATGCCTAGCCTCCGTCGGTAATCTGAAGCATGCATTGTAGTCATAAACATAACTTGGAACACCAAGAATTTGTTCCATGCTTCACGACTCTGCAGGCAAGCATCCATAAGTAAGTAAGGAAATGTTCTTAACGACAACATTGCTCTATTTTCCCTCATTAAGCTTCCTTGTAAATATTAGATTTCGTTTGTTTGCTCTGATACCAACTGTAACGTGTCCCCATGTCCACTTGTAGGACACGTCTTAGCAGCCCATCGGAAAGAGAGTCTAGAAAGCGCCGCCCGGCACTCCCAAGGAATGTCACGGGGTTTGCAAACTAGGTCTTCCCGAGTCTACCACGAAGCGGAAGCATTCCGGTTGTTCCCACTTAGGGCAGACTTGAATCAGGTTTTCCTAATGGTCAAGTTCCTAGAATGGTAGCTAGCATCGAGCCCCAGACAAACTACTTTACGCAGAAACATCAGGGTCGAAGCGGATTTATACTGCACTTGGTTCAAGGAGAATGGGAAACGAGAGGGATGCGAAGCACGACCTCTCTGCCCATAAGGCATAATCCCATTCCGTTCCCCTAAAACAACATAAATCGGGAGTCTAGCTCTATAGATTCTAGGTCATTGTTACATCGCTGTCAATTCCTTTGAGAAAAGTTCCCGGCCAACCAGGACCACCCTTGTGTAGGACAGACCCAAGGTCACATCCACCGCACTTTCCTTGGGTTGCTTTAGTTATCTAATTACCTACCACATTTAGTTTGACAAGCAAAAACAGCTTCCTTAATTAACCAATTACACACTGGTTCCTTCACGTAACTTAGGCACTGACAAAGAAAAGCAATGTCAAGCAAGTTCCTTTTCAACATTTTATCTTTATTTATCAGTCTTTGGAATACATCATAATCTTTTCGAAAGCTATTCCAACAATCCTCAGGGATCGCTATTCCAAGTTTCCTCCCGTAGACTAGTATGCGAGACTCGAGATCCCATCTCGAGTCATGTCGGCCTCTTATGCAGGATCCGGAGGTAAGGGATTTATGGCCAGAGCCTCCCCTAGCACCAAGTGTCCTCCTGCTCCAAGTAGCACCCATGGAGAGACCTCTCGTGGTGGGTTCGGTCCATGTACCCGGTGTGGCTAACAACCCCCTTGGATAGGGTCAGGCAGACAGTCGGAGGTAACTGATACTGCCTCTCCCTCCAAGCTTTTAACGTGAAGCATTAGTTATTTTTCCAGCATTAGTTCCTTGAGTAAAGAAGTGCAAACAGTACTCCTAGTGTACAATCATGAGCATTCCAATGGTCGTTTGTATGGCCAACTGCTAAGGTGTGAATCCTTCTCTCCAAATACATCCAGCATTCAATCCGAGATCAATCGCAACTTGGCAAGATCCCAAGGGTTTCGTAAGTTCAGTTGCTTGTTTACTCCTTTTTCCTTGGGTTAGGGTTTTATACCCTGTTAACCCAATTTATCAATATCTTAGGTTTCCGTATATTATGGCCAATAAATCCTAGATAACCATGCTTTCCTCACTTGACTGGTCAATTGCTTACTAGGTAATTCATAATTACCCTAACTTGGCAAATTAGCGCTAAGGAAGGGTGATATAGCATGATGACTACTCGTCCTCTAGAAAATTAGACTTGTACTTAGAACTTGCCAAACTTGTTCTAAGGAGTGGTAATACTATTTTGTGATTTAGACACAAAACCATGTGATGTTGCAACTTGTTGCATGAGATAGGTGTCAATACCAACTTGTGGGATTATATCTTTCTTCGTGCGGTCAAACGTTTTGGCCCTAGGGTCCTAAATTCATACGGAAGTCTAGTATTTGGTCAATTGATCCTTAGGGTGAGAACCATAGATCATTCTTGCATGGGCATTTAGCTAACCCTAACATTCCGTGAATGTGGGTAGGACCTTTGAGGTCGAAAATATTAGGTTGGCATCCTAAGTGTGATACGAGGTAGAATTTTAACATAGCTTATCCCTATCTAGCACATTGAGGTGTTCATCGTACTAACTATTTACACTTTTATGAATCCCATGTGAGTTACACAATTACAAGCGATTTACCTAATTGATCTAATTGTCTTACGACAAGAGGTGATCTTTCCTTAGAGATGCAAATACTTTCCCTAAAAGATGTAAATAACTGCAAGATATAACATTCCGTGCAAATATGCGATTTCAAGACCATAGACCTTTTCCTTCTATGTAGCTATAAGATCTACAATGATCGTTACTTTTCCTTGCCCTAAACTATAATGATTGACAATTCAGAGCTAACTCTTATAAACCTTACGTTGATGCAACGAAATCAAAGCTTTAATATTTTTAATGAAGATGCATTCAAGCTTTGATAAAAGAACTCCATGCATGAGCGAATGCCATGAGTCCTTCATTGATTTAATCCTTCCTTTTATGAATTAACCCGATCTAAAATGTAACCATCTTTGCATGCAATTTTCCATGCATTGCGACTATTTGGACATCATTCAATGGGCATCTAAGATTATCTCATACACGAGTCACAACTAGGAAATTATTCCCTAAGTGCATTATGTGTTATATGTGTTGTTCTTTTCGCGAGGCAACAAGGATGCCTTTAGAAAAATCCACCTTTTAACTTATGCAATATGCGTTCAAGAATGCAACGACCTTGACCATGCAAGTACTCGTCATGCAACTTAACTTGGTAATTCGATGCAAGTATATAAATTTTCCAATGTATTCAATCTTGCCTACGAGAATTAAAGACATGCTTAATGCATCCTTTCATGCGGGAATGTTATCAAAACCTAGGCATTAAGAATTGGAGCGTTGTCCACTTGCATACTCGGGTTGGAAGCTCCCATGTGTGCTCCTCTCGTCTTTTTCTTGAGAGCCATTGGTGCAGCAGATTTCGATTCAGTGAAGTTCCTCTTGGCTCTCTTACGCATTACGAAGTCACTTCTGTCCGATATCTCCTCCTCCACGCACGACACTATTTTAAAAACTCGTGGAAGCACAGGAGAACAAGGCCTAGAGAAGCTTTAGTTAGAAGCTTCCAATTCTGGATACAGGGATGACGTGGAGAGAGAGTGATGATTGGGGAGATGGAGATGATGACGACGACGACGACGACGACGACGATGATGATGATGATGATGATGATGATGTTGGCAACGTGGCGCAGCAGCACGATGACGGCGGCAGGCAGCTCCACAAGGCGGCAGTAGCAGCAGGTGGGCAGCATGATGTCCTCTCTCCTCCTTCCCCTCAAGCTTAGGAGGGGAGGGTTCTTATAGGTTGTGAAGGGGGGTAGCCACACAAGTGGCAATCTACATGCTCCCCTCCCCCATGCTCTCATACTTCCACACATACTCCCTCTCCCTGCCATGCAACGGCTGAAGGGGAGGGAGTTTATCCATAAAAAAATTTGCACTTAATCCATTATCTTTTTTTCCCATGAAGGGGTGTTCCCGCGTGGGCTACGGTTTTTAACCACGGCTTCGTATACACGATGCGGGGCTGGTGTTTGCTAGTGCGCGAGGGTGGAGCACTTAGCCTAGGGTCTTTTTGTTGTGGGAAGTTACTGGAAATTGTTCTTGTACGGGGTGTGCGGGGTCTAGTGTCATTAATATTTTGAGCGAAAATATTACAGTTTGCTTCCTGCAAACACCTCAAAAATTACAGATTCGCAATCTGTAACCTACGCACCCACTTTCGGTCAATATAGCCGAAATCACAGTGTACCGTGAAACTGCTGTCCGCAACCTTCCGGCTCTAAAACTGGGCTTGAAACGGCCACAGACGCCCAAAATATATAGTGATTTGCTCGCACACCAAATCTCACAGCAATCTGAGATTTTTGCTCGACCCTGCTTCCGGTGCCTCCATAGGTACTATCCAAGAGAGAGAGTGGAAGAATGGGAGAGCTTCTTACCCGTTGCTTGCTTACTCGAACCTTACTTCTTCTCCTTCACTTCAATCTTCAAAATCAGCCTCTCTCAGTGGCGCAGCTCTGATACCATGTCAAGAATTGCGTGGTGGGGGGACTTACTTGAGCTGTTACGCCAAACACACACTGTATACACAAGAGGAAGCTCACTCAAGAACACAAGAAGAGATATGGAGGCCAAAACGCTTTCTTGCTGGTTTTTTCTTCTTCTTTCACACACTATACAATGTACACAAAGTATAGATAAGATACAACATAAAGGAAAGTGGCCTACTAAGTCAAATAGTGCATAATCGACTACACTAATCGACTGGGGCTATGTCTTTGCTAACTGTAGGTAGGTGTAACAAACTAAATATAATAAGTGATAAGTCAGTGACCATATGAGTATCATAATGACTACCAATATTCTAAGTGTAGATGTGCGGACCCATCTAGCCAAGCGGTCCATCATCAATGTCTGCACATGTTGAGCTTGCCATCTCAACATTCTTAGAGTGAAAAAGTGGTCGGGAAGTGTCAAGGACCAAATTTTCATGCAAAATTGAATAGTGGCAGATGGTTGAGCTAGAGTTTTTCTAAGTGGATTTTGACATTAGGAATCCAACGCAAGTCTCCATTCATCGATTGAAGGTCGTTTGACCCTCTATTTAATACTCACAAGGTTTAATGCTCTAAAGCAACTATGTGATTTGAGAGCTAGAAAGTGTGTGACATGGTCAAGGTTTATAGATTTTGACATCACGGAGCTAGTCATCTAGTCGGACCACAATTTCAAGTCCGTTTGCCCCTCTAAACAGGTCAAAAAACCCTCACGAAGTAGTGTGAAAGTGGTTTTTTCAAAGTGGACATTTAATAAATGACATGAAATGTGTAAATTTAAAAAAAACATGCAAATTCTTGCCCGACAAGAGGATGGGTCATTTTTTTTTGTGCGCCATTTTTGGATAGATTTGTGTCTCTTTAATACATCCCGATCAAGAGAGAGAGAGTGATGAAAGCCTGATCTACATGCCAAGAGCAAGATTTTGACTGTAAGCATGTGAAATATGATCAAGGAAATGAATTTCTGATTTTTTAGTATTTTTGTCTCCTCTCTTCTCTTAATGTCCATTCATATGCTTGATTCTATAAGAAAAGGGGGTGGAATTTGATGAAAGATGCTCATGGAGTAATGGTCCTAGAGCACAAAGGATTGTAGATCGGGCTATGAAATAGTGTCAGCGGCCTCCCAACATTGAAATACGAGTCTCAAAAAGCGTGTTTTTATGCGTAAGCGATCATTCTACTTGTTTTATTATAGATTTTAGTTGAAATTATTTGGAAATGATTATCTTTGGTTGCAAAACCTGCAACTACCCGGTTTTAAGGAAAATGGTCAATTTTGGGGTTTTTGTGGTGTTTATGGAGTTTGTGTGGAATAAAAAATGATATAAAAGTAATACTCAATACACAAGATTGATTCAAACAAAAAAAAAATCATATTTTTGGATAAATAAGTTTTAAAAATATGAAAAATAAAAAAGTTTTTTGCATTCAAAAAATAAGAAAAAATAATATTTATGTGTGTGGATGTGGGACATGACTAGATCATGAGGGATGAGCCTCGGTTTAGCCTTGTCTTTGTGTTGAAGTGGAGTCTTTATTGCTTTTACAAAGAAAAACACATAAAAAATGCTTCCTACACCTATCAACGTATGCATAACCTAAATGGTAGGGAGGAGGGGTTTTTGATAAAATGATTGAGCAGTATGGTTTATATATGATTTCATTGCATGTAACTCATGGTATCATTATTGCATGCATTGCAATTGTGTTCATGCATATGATCTATGTTGAGTATGTGAGATATCATAAGCTGTAGGTTTAGAGATGATCGATTTCCTTGGGGATTATTTAGTGAGGAAAATATCTATATCTCCTAGACCTTTTGAAAACAAGAGGGGAGTTTGTGACGTACATGCTATTTGTGTTAGTGATGCATCGAGGGGCCAATCCTTGAGGTGTAGGAGAGCCGCAGTGGGGCCGCAGCATTCAACGGAGGGATGCTTCCTCTGTCTGTGCTTACGTGGTGTTTTACATCGATATATGTAGGGACTACCTCTGAGGAGTGTGGGGAAGGCTTAATTGTTGGATTCCAAACAAACATGAAATTTACAACAGAAGTTAGGGTAGTGTGTCCCTTAGATACTTCTAGCTGTGAGGCCGAGAGGGTGTGTTCTTTGAGTGTAAAGAGACCCGGATTGTGCCTAGAGAGTTAGTGTTGGGCCAATTTTGGGTCCCAATATTAGTGCACCACGCGTCCGACATATCCTACTGTTGAGCATCCACGAACAAATTCCAACTCTTTTCTTTCTTGTTTTGGTGAACCTCCACTGACCATGACTCCTGAAGCTTTTTCACAAGCTTGTTGGAAGAGAGGGAGAGAGACAAAGTGGAGAGGAAGATGATCCTCAGATCATTGTTGTTTTTCTTCCATTATTCTTTTATCATACTAACTGAAAGAGACTTAGACACATAGGTATGACTAACCAAGACTAACTATGGTTAAGTCACTGACTACACCAACTTATTGAATGCCACACATACGTATAGTTGTATCCAGCTAATATTGGTCACACACATAACGATAGACTGACTAAAGAGTAACATGAGCTTGATATTCTAACACTCCCCCTTAAGCTCAAACCATATGATAAACTCCAAGTAGCTGTTTGAAATATATGAACTTTTCTTTACCAAGAGACTTGGTAAATATATTTGCTACCTGGTCTTCAGTCTTTACATGAATCAAGTCAATCTACCATGTAAGAACCATTTCTCTAATGAAATGGTAGTGAACCTCAATATGTTTGGACCTAGCATGGTAAACAGGTTTGCTAGTCGACATAACACAGCTTAGGTTATCAAAATGCAATCTCACTTTGCTTTCCAGATGTATTCCCAAGTCTTTCAGCAGTTTCCTCAACCAAACTGCTTTGCAAGCCGCTAAGGCAGCTCATTTGTACTCAGCTTCTGTACTAGACAATGCAACAGTAGGAAGTTTCTTACTCTGCCAACTAATCATACTACTACCCAATCCAAATGCATAACCATTGGTTGACCTCCTATCATAGGCACAACCAACCCAATCAGCATCAGTAAACCCTATCAAGTCAAGAGATTTTTCATATGTATAAAATAGCCCATAATCTGTAGTACCCCTTACATATCTCATGATCCTCTTGACTACTTCTAAATGTGGTTTGCGAGGCTTCTGCATGAACTGACTAATCAGCTTCACTGCATAACATAAGTCAGGATGGGTAATAGTCAAGTATATCAAGCTGCCCACCATCTGTCGATACATTGTCACATTCTCTATGTCATTCCCAACATCAATCTGTAGCTTGATATTCTGATCAAGAGGTGTCTCCATAGAATTGCATTCATCCATACCATACTTCTGTAGCAGCCATATACCTTGAGGCGTAGAGACTACCTCAATCTCAAGAAAATACTTCAGTTCACCAAGGTCTTTAACTCTAAATTCAACTTGTAAACATGAATTAATTTCAGCAATTCCCTCTTCATTATCTCCACTGATGATAAGATCATCCACATAAAACACTAGAAACACATATCCATGATCTGTCTTCTTCATGAACAGACTATGATCTACATCACCCAATCTAAATCCATATTGCTGTAAATAATTGCTGATCCAAGCATTCCATGCTCTAGGTGCATGTTTTAGTCCATATAAAGCCTTTTTCAGCTTGCATACATGTGTAGGAAAGTCTGGGTGAGCATAGCCTTCAGGCTTCTTCCTCAACCAATCAAGAAAGCATTCTTGACGTCCATTTTCCATAATTTCCAACCTTTGCATGCTGCTAAAGCAATAGTTCTGATTATTGCCATTTCATTCCACTGGACTGAAAGTCTCCTCATAGTCAAGGCCATATTCCTGTGCATACCCTTTTGCAACCAGCTTGGCCTTATAGCATTCTAACAAACCATCTGACTTGCACTTAACCTTGTACACCCATTTGCAGCTAATGGGGACTTTTTCTTTAGGCAACTCAACCAATTCCCATGTCTCGGGCTACATACTCCTTATCCATGGCAGCACAACAGTTATCATTTGTAATTGCATCATCAAACTTTGTAGGTTCTTTGTAACCTGTCACACTAGCCATATATGCATAATGGCGGGCTGAATAACCAATGTATGTAAACATGTCAAATGGTTTTCTGACTCTCTCAGATCTCCATAACTATGGCTCACTCTAAGCTTGCCTCTCATGAGACAGTACATAACGACTCTGCCTTGCTCCAGGCGTCATAATAGTAGACAGAATGCCCAACTCACTATCCAAACTATCGCTATTAGATGAATCATAACCTGCTGTAAGTGGACCTGTCACATCTTCAAGCATATTTTCTTTTCCCTTATCCAATCTTGTTGAGTGTTGAAATGACTTGTTTTTTGGCTGATTTTTGTTGTTTTTGAGAGCTGAATGGTTGATTTTATGGGATGATTGATTGATTAGGAAGTGGATTGAGAATGTTTTGGATGATAATGATTGTGTTTTGGAAGATCATGATGTTTGTTGATGGTTCTGTGATGTTCTGATAGGTTCTGATTGGTTCTGTATACCTTCTGTTTTGTTCTGTTTTGCTCTGTTTTGTTCTGATTGTCTTCTGTAAGGAGGGATGGAGTATTGATTGATGAAGAATGAGATATTGTGAAAGCTTAGTGAATGTTTTGTGAGAGTTTGGAATGGGTTGAGAATGAGTTATGAGGTTTTGATGACCTTCTGTAACCTTCTGTAGGTCTTCTGTAGAGCTTCTACTTCTGTTCTGTTTCTGTTCTGTTCTGTACTGTAACTGTTCTGGTACTGTTCTGTAGACTGTTCTGTAAGTGTTCTGTGGAATGTATGTGTGATTTTGGGAAAGTTTTCTAGCCTTGGAAAGAGGTGAATACAAGTGCAAAAGAGCTGAAAGAAGTGGAAGAAGTAGCTGCTGAAGACTCAAGAGAAGACTAGAGTGAAGTGACAGTAGTGAGCTGTGAAGAGACACTGTAGTGGCTCTGGTGACCCTTCATATCAGACATACCTCTTGGGAGGGGTATCCACGACCTAAGAGTGATTATTGAGAGTAATTTTGAGAGATTGTAGTGAGGAGATGATGTATTATTGATGGAGTGTGTGAGAGAGAGTCAGAGATAGCCAATTCTACTAAAACAGAGTGATTGTATATGAGAGATTGAGAGAGAAGACTATGAAGATATTGAAGATGAATACTATGTGATGTATTTCCATTCAAAGATGGTGTACTTCTTTGATTTCTTTGTTCTATTGATGGATTTTATGAAGATGTTGAAGAATATGGTTGATTCTATTAAAAACCGTGGGAGATTTACATGATGCTGCACGAAGATTTGTTGTGCCTGGTGTTCTTTTCTTCATTGTGATCATATAAAATATGAAAAACAAGCTTTTTGATGTTACAAGATAGATTTTCTTGCAAGAGAATTCCCTTTTCCTTGGTGTTCCTCTCGGGGCTCCATGTTTTTGGTGCGCAGCCGGGGAAGCTTGCCATCAACAAGCACCAAAAGAGGCTGAAAATGAAGGAAATGGCATTGCCAAGAAGAGAAGAATTCAATGGATGATTGTAAAGTTCCTTCTTCCACTGAAGAGTTGGAATTTCTCATAATCAAAGCCACTTTCCACAAGAAGTTCATCCCACAATGGCGGAAACACATCACCATCATGATGCATGCTCTATGTAGTGGACAGTTTCCTCTTCCTATTGAAGCAGCAGAAACTTGCATCTTGGTGGCAAACTGTTTGGGAACAAACTAAAGAGCAGAAACAGAGAGAATGAACATCCATGGAAGATTTGGCATTCATTGAGAAGTTTCCAGACAACATCAAGTGGGAGATTGTGAAGAAGCTTCAGGAGTCTTGGTCTGTAGAGGTTCACAAGGACAAGAAGGAAAAGAGTTGGAATTTGTTCGTGGACGCTCAACAGCAAGATACATGGGATGCTTGGTGTACTGATAATCTTCTGTTTGTTCAATTAGCAACCCACTGGAAGTTGGTAGACAGAGTGTTTTTCACAACATACACTATTGAAACCATCAGAAGCTGGCATTACTATGATGATGGCACCACCACCATGCTCATACGTATGCATTTTGACACCTTCAGAACCGAATACCTTCCTCTGTGCAGTGGCATGAAAGCAGAATTCAGGGACGTTGAAAAGAAAGAAGTAGAAGAAATGTTGGCAAGAGAGTCCTCCAGAGACTGAAGCCTTCTGTTAACCCTCTGTGGAGCACTAACAACATAGTGGAGTCAACCCCCTGATGAATGACGCAATAAAAAGGCAAGCGTTGGAACGAGTCCAGAGGTACGTGAGAAGAGAGAAAGCAAGAATCAGAGCCGAGAGCGAGCTCGCAGCAGAAGCCGCCTTTGACGCCCTTGCGGAACTCTTTACAGAAGTCCCAATGGCACATCAAGCCCTTCCTCCTCCTGCTGGAGGTCCACTTCCAAGCCAGATCCGTCCTGGAAATATTGATGACAGACCAGCGAATGTAGTCCCATTGCCAGTTTTTAAGGGAGAGTACAATGAAGACCCCGATCTTCATGTAGCAGAGTTTATGGTAGCGTGTGTGGCTAACAATGCCAGAACCCCTGAGCATTGGTTAGCGATATTCCCCGCCACTTTCAAGGGCGGGGCGTTTCAGTGGTATGAGAGACAAGCAGCAGGAACTTTTGGCACATGGGACGACCTGAAGTTGGCCTTCCTCACTAAATTCAGGCGTGAAGGTTTTGAAGAGCGGATGAGAGAGGAATTTATGAACCTAAGTCAGTCCTCTGGAGAAAGAGTGGAAGCCTATGTCTCGCGAATGGAATCCATCCTGAAGAGATGGACTAACCATAATTTAGATGATGGGATTCAGAAGGGGGTGTTTCTCAGAGGATTACAACCAGAAGTCCGTAAGTTTGTGGAGCTACAAAGACCAGCCACCCTGCAAGCTGCAACAGAAGGTGCAAGACTGTACGATGAAGTGGAAGCTAGACTAGCAATGAATACAGGAAGAGGAGTCCTACCTCCTCTGGTGCCAGGAATGATGTATCCACCAAATGCAGTCCCAAGGACTGTTCCCTATCCCTACCAACAGATGCCCCCGGTATCACAGTACAGTGTACCAAATCCACAATGGCCACAATCCATGCCTCAAATGATGGTTCAACCACAACAACAATGGTCCCAACCAATCTCCTCAATGCAAAATCAGCAGCAACAGTGGAATCCTACCAACTGGAGTCAACAGCCAATAGTTCAAACAGGAGCTCTGAATCAGAACCAGAACAGAGACCCCTCTGTACCAGCCCAACCACTTTATGCAGTGATTACAGAACCTCCTCAAAACCCTCCTACCAGTACGTCCGGAGGAGAAAGCTTGAAGGATTATTTATCTAACTCAGTTGCAAACATCAAAAAGGAGTTGATGGATGTGATTACAGAGCAACTATAGACGCTGAAAGTGAACACAGCGAGCATATCCAATGTTGCGGGAGCAGGAAGAGATGTGATGAGGTCAAATACTTGGTGTGGTAAGTGTCATCAAGCAGGCCATTTAGCCACTGAATGTACACGGAAACCAACCATCCCTGGAGCCTTCTGTTCCTACTGTTTGCGGAAGAACCATACAGAGGACATTTGCTCCCTGAAGGAGATGCATGATAGGAGACGAAAGGAAGAAGACGCAAGATTCAACCTGCTGGAATCCAAAATGACAACACAAGATATTGGACCCAAGCCTAGAGAGTTTGGTCCTAATTTCGGACCCAGAAGATTTCCTTCTCAAAGTTACAGAGGAAGACAGTCTGGCGGTGGTCAGAGATCAGAAGTGGAGTGTTACAGATGCGGAGAAAAGGGACACATCTCACCAAATTGTCCAAATCCTCGAAGGTCAGTGGATTACAAGCCCTTATGCAGTTGATGCAAAGGAGAAGGCCACACTGCAAAAGACTGTCCAAGCCCAGCCCCAGTGAAAAACAGTGCTACTGATAGTCCGTCCAAGGCCCAAGAGCCTACCTCCAATTTGGTAGAATTGGAAGTTGCTGCCATCACGCATGCAAAGCAGAAGGAACCACCTATCCAGAAAGAAAATAACCCTCCTGTCAGAACAGTGAAGTTCAATCTTCCACCAGAAGAACAGAACAGAACAGAGCCTAACAGTGCCGTACAGAGCCCTACAGTGCCACAGAGAGTTACAGAGACAGGACCAGAGGTCCAGGATACAGAAGAGGAGGAAGTGCCACAAGTGGCAGAAGAAGTTCCTGTAATTCCTATGTTGGAAGAAAGAGGAAAAATTAAAATGGGTGTTGCCCCATTCCCTAATCGGTTAGAGAAGCCAGTGGATCCGATTAAGGAATACGATCTGGTCAGAGATCTAGATACCTTTAGACCAAACCTCACATTCCGACAATTATTGATGTTGTCCCCCAGTTACTGGAAAAGATTCAAAAGTATACTGACGAAAAGACGTGGTTTAAGGATTGCTCCCTCAACAGCAACAAAGTCCAACAAGGCTCCATAGCCTGTAAAAGAAGTGGATGTGGCTAATGCTTTCCTAGATCCAGGTACTCCAGAGACTGGCGTATGGATAGAAGGTTGCTTCATCGCAAATGCATTAATTGATGGAGGTTCATCAGTGAACATTATGACGGATGTGACAATGAAGGATCTAGGCCTACAAGGTGTGCAACCAACCCAATGGCTCATCAGACTGGCGGATCAGAGTAGAATCAAGCCTTTGGGCATTCTTCCATATGTGAAGACTACAGTGGCTGGAAAAGATTATTGGCTGACCTATTTGGTGGTGAAGCCAAACTCTTATGGTACATCCTATCCTCTGTTACTAGGCAGACCATGGCTTTTTGAAGCCCGAGCAAGGACGGATTGGTTCAAAGGAACTTTGACCTTGGGCAGAGGACCCAACAAAGTGGTGCTGAAACTGTATGGTTCTCAAAAAGGACATGGATCCACCTCCTTGGAATTATCTTCTGACTCCCCTAATGAGGTTACGGATGGAACATCAGCAGACGAAGATGCTGTCAAACAAATCCTTCCTAAGAAAACAGTGGCACATTCCTTAACAGTGGATACAGTAAGCCGACTTCCAAAGGATGCAAAGCCATTATCAATGGGTGAATACTTCCTGCCTGAACCGGGAATGACTTCTGAAGTCACTTCTGACAGTGAGATAGAGGCATGGATGTACTGCTCTCCCTGTTACATGGCCACAGCAGAGCCAGAGACAGAGGCAGGAGAGGAACCAGAGAATCTGTTCTTCTGTTACAGAGCTCCTACAGAAGCAGAAGCAGAAACAGGAACAGAAGCAGAAGCAGAAACAGAAGCAGAAGCAGAAGCAGAGATAGAGACAGAAGAGGATGAATATGATATGGACGAAGAGAATGATGAAAGTGAGCCAGAAGAGTCTATCCCACCTGAAGAGGATACATTTGAGGAAGAAGTTCCAGAAGCATCAGAAGCCGACGAGCTCATGCTATGGGACAGAATGGCAATGGTACCATTTGGTCTGGTAAATGGATCTTCTCATATGCAAAACCTTTATAAGAAATGGATTAAGAAGAATAAGCCGTCTTTTACGTATGGCTCCTGCCGTCCTAACCCATCCTTGCCGAAGAAAGATGATGATGATGCACCGTGCCAACAAGCACCAGTCCCATCAACCCAACAGGCATCAGAGGGTCCCTGTTATGTGACGTTCCTGGATGTATCTTCAGAAGATGAGTCTTCAAGCCAAGAGGTAATTAATTTTGAAACCAAACCCGAAACAGCTCTAATCCCACTCCAACGTCTTAAGGAGCAACCTAAGTCTCCACCAAAAGAAGAAGTTGGTTCTAGTGGGACATCAGAAGAGGATACCACTCCCTTGAAGGAGTCGGATCTCTACCCAGAAGCAGTCCGCGGGACCTTTATCCGTGAAGTAGAAGGTGAAAGGCAGTTAACCTTTGTGGATGCAGAAGGCACTGAACGCCACTTGAAGGTGGGTAGCAGTCTCCCAGAAGAGGAGTTGTCAACCTTGTACAACTTGTTGAAAGGAAATTTGGACGTGTTTGCATGGTCTTACAAAGACCTAAAGGGGATTGATCCCACAATATGTCAACATCATATTGACTTGGAGCCTGATGCCAAGCCAGTACGGCAACGACAAAGGCGAATGAACCCGAATTATTCCACATTGGTGAAAGCGGAGCTGTTGAAGCTTCTGGAAGCCGAGTTCATTTATCCAGTGGCAAATAGTGAATGGGTTTCACCCATCGTGGTTGTACCCAAGAAGAATGGCAAATTGCAAATATGTGTGGATTTCCGAAAGCTTAATTCCAAGACAAAGAAGGATCACTTTCCAATCCCTTTCACAGACCAACTGTTGGATACAGTGGCAGGACATGAGCTTTATTCCCTTCTGGATGGATTCAGTGGATAAAACCAAGTCCAAATCGCAGAAGAAGACCAGTCCAAAACAACCTTCACCACAGAATGGGGGACCTACGCTTACCGAGTGATGCCATTTGGGCTCTGCAATGCCCCTGCTACTTTCCAACGAGTCATGATGGCTGCATTTCAAAATCATCTGCATGACTTTATCGAAGTATATTTGGATGACTTCTGTGTCTATAGTTTGATCAGTGAACACTGGGACCACCTGGAACAATGCTTTGACCGATGCCGGGAGTATGGGATTTCCCTCAACCCCGACAAATGCATCTTTGGGGTCTCTTCTGGAGTCTTGTTGGGCCACATTGTCTCAGCACAAGGGATATCAACAGACCCTGCAAAGATTGAAAAGATCGCCGCTCTGACAGCACCCACCAACCTCAAACAGTTGAGGGGATTCCTAGGCCATGTGGGTTACTACAGAAGGTTCATAGCCCATTTTGCGACAAAGGCAACTTCCTTGCACAAGCTTCTGAGGAAAGATGCAGAGTTTACTTGGACGGAAGAATGTGACAAAGCCTTCCACACTCTGAAGCAGTGTCTGATAGAGGCACCCATTCTGCAACCTCCTGATTGGACGAAAGAGTTCCACGTACACACTGATGCATCAATTGAAGGCTTAGGCGCAGTCCTCTGCCAAAAGGGCTCCTCGAAGTTGGATCAATCGATCTATTATGCAAGCCGAAAAGTCACTGATAGGGAACGAAACTATACAGTGACAGAGCTGGAGTGCTTGGCAATGGTGTTTGCCCTGGAGAAGTTTCGCCATTACCTCCTATCTACCCACTTTAAATTTTATGTGGATCATGAGGCCCTGTCCTTCTTGATGAACAAAGCAGATGTGAAAGGACGAATGATGAGATGGCTCCTTTTATTCCAGGAGTTCGACTTTGAGGTGATTACTAAGCCTGGTCGTTCCCATGTTCTGGCTGATCATCTGTCGCGTATCCCACAAACTGCAGATGAGGAGCGGGATGATCCAGACCTCCCTGATGCTTCCCTATTCTTGGTAGAAACTGTAACTCCGTGGTATGCAGACATTGCCAATTTGCTGGCAACCCAACAGTACCCTCCTGGTATTTCTAGTCGAGAAAGGAAGAAGCTCATGCTAGAATCAGTCCCCTACACCCTGTCGGCGGTGCACTGTACAAGAAAGGCAAAGATGAAGTGCTCAGAAGATGTGTTGCAGGAGATGAGATTGGGATTGTTCTGAAGGCTTGCCACGACGAGCCATGTGGAGGTCACTTTGCAGGAGAAGCTACAGCCAGGAAGGCTCTACTAGCAGGATATTGGTGGCCTACCATTCATAAGGATGCCTATGATTACTGTAAAAGATGTGATGCTTGTCAAAGAATGGGGAAACCCACGAAGACAAGTGCCATGCCATTGCAACCTATCCTTCCGTTGAAGCCGTTTGAGAAGTGGGGCATTGACTTCGTAGGTCCAATCGATCCTCCTACCAGAAGGAAACAGAACAAATACATCCTCGTATGTACGGATTATGTTACAAAGTGGTGTGAAGCTAAAGCCCTAAAGCGGGACGATGGTAACAGCGTGGCCCTGTTCATGTACGAGAATATCATCACCCGTTTTGGCAGTCCCTTAGAGCTGGTAAGTGATAGAGGCACGCATTTCCTTAACAAAGTCATGGAAGAGTTGACAGAGTTGTATAAGATCTGCCATCGCAAGTCCACTCCTTATTACCCCAGAGCCAACGGCCAAGTCGAAGTCACCAATCGCATCCTTTGCTCGATTCTGACAAGAACAATTGCTGCACATCGTCGTGATTGGGACGATCGACTTACAGAGGCCCTCTGGGCGTACAGAACCTCCCATAAAGCAGCAACGGGACAGACACCTTTCCAGTTGGTGTATGGAACAGAAGCTATTTTTCCTGTTGAACTGGAACTACCCTCTTTGAGAGTGGCGATCAAAGAGCGTTTGGGGGATGATGATTCACTGCAACGCCGTCTCCTGCACTTGGAATGTTTGGACGAAATTCGTCGGATGGCTCTACAGTGCATGGAAGCCACGCAAGCTCGACGTAAGGCTTACCATGATAGTTTCATCAAGCACAAGGAGTTCAAAGAAGGTGATTTGGTCCTAGCCTATGATTCACGATTTGGCAAGTTTCCTGGCAAGCTCCAACAGCGGTGGATGGGCCCCTATAAGGTACTTGCAGTCAACCCTAATGGCTCTGTCCAAGTACAGACCGTGGATGCCTCTGATGATCCCTTTCTGATCAATGGATATCGCTTGAAGAAGTACTTCCCTCCTTGGGGATCTTGACAATTACGGACACTTGATCCTTTCCCTCGTTGGCGCGGCATTGTACTTCTTATGATGCTACTTCTGATAGCCGTTCTTCAATCACTCCTGATGAAGTGGACGCAACCCTCTATCTCCTCAAACCCCCCTTCCAGCCTTGATCTCTTATCCTCTATTTTCCACCAGCGACAGTGGCGAGGTGGGTTCTGACACATGGTCTTTCCACCATTCCCTTATTCAATTTGACGAAAAAAAAAAGAGAAAAAAAAAACAACAAAACATATCGGTTATGGGAGAAAAGGACTTAGGTCCCTGTCATGCCGACCTATTCTTCGAGAAAAGGTGGAAACACCCTCGGGAATAGGGAAAAATAAGAAAAAAAAAAACAGAAGAAAAGAAAAACAAAAAAAAAAAACAAAACAAATCTGTCATGAGAGAAAAGGAAGCAATTCCCTGTCATAGCAGGCCTCGTTCCAAGAAAAGGTGGTAAACACCCTTGGGCGAGAAGCTGGCTGTGGAAAAGGTGATAACACCCAGCAGTCCAGAAGTGGATTCATTGATTGATATCCCTCGGATCCAATTCCGACGCTGCCTCCCTTGGTACGCTATGTCCTGGGTCTCTCTTTGCAAAGTGACTACCCTGTCCTCTAGCAGACGACATGTTCCTATCCAACACAATGTTCGAATTTGATGGCTACCTCCCTGGGTACGCCTCTTCAACAACTGATGACGCGATCTTCATCGACAAACAATCGAGTGATGTGAGCTTTCATCCTAACCGGATGGGGAAGTGAGTATGGTTGCCCCTATATCTATCAACAGAGCGTGAGACAGAGGGTGGGGCGAGAGACCAGTCTTTCCCCTTCAAATCAAATGAGAGGTGAGAAGTGTGAATGAAGTGTTGCACGCACGGGATGGGCCTCTCAAAGTACAAAGCACAATTTGTTTCTGTGCACTGCACCATAAGGCTCCCTTGCCTTCCTTCTCGCACCGTATGCCGACACAGGGCGGGATGCACTAATGCACCATCAACTGCGCACAAGGCATACACCCTTTGCACAAGTGATTGTGAGGATTACATCAATGGGTTTCAGGAAAAGGCTGCCCTTCTGTAACTATCCACCGAGCGTGAGACAGAGGGTGGGTTGAGTGTGACAGGAGTTTCTTCAATCAATTACCGAGAGGTGAGATTGAGGGACGTTACGACACTTGGAGTCAGGTATGTTCCCGTTTCCCTATGCACCCACGGGATGGGTTTTTACCGTCATCACAAGACACGTCACCCTGTTCTGTACACGGCACTGTAAGGCTCCCTTGCCTTCCTCCTTGCACTTATGCCAGACGGGTTGGACGCACTAATGCACCATCAACTGTGCACCCTGGCATACTCCTTCTGCACCATTCTCCCCTTGTTGATTCCTCAACTGGGTATGAGATATGGGGTTCCATCATTCTTCCTTGAATGATATTAGTCATGGGGCGAGTGACTGTTCTTTCATTTCATTTGAGTGACTGTGAGTTGAGTGCAATATCCCTCATCATCGACAACAAATTTCCTGTGATTCCTTCCATCAGCTACCTCCCTGGGTGCTGTGACGTGGTCCCTGCCATGACGAACGTGTGCCGAGAAGATGCCTTGGTCCCTCCAGCGCCGACAACAACACTGGACGTGCCATCGACACTCAACCTTGATTCTTGACAAAATGGGCCAAGTTCTTCTAACCCTACACTTTGGTTTTTTCGTGCCGGTCATGTTTTAAGTGTGGGGAAGTTAGTGGATGGTCTGAGGCGTGGTCCTAGGTCCCTGTTGTTCGGTTAACCCTATCCGTTAAGGTCTTAAGTGTGGGGACGCGTCCCTGCGCGTCTACATTGCATACCCTTCTGCATATGCCTTATCCTGTTCATGCATGAATACCATGATTTGCTTTTACCCTGATGGGGTCCCTTCCCGCCCGCCCGGTTATGTTCCACCCACCCTTGGGGCTGTTCCCTTGCAGTTTTCCTTCATTCCCTGATTTTGAGGTCCTTCCATGTGAATGCATCCTACGTTCACCAAAATCCAAATCCAACCTTATAGCCTTGTTCCTCCCATTGAACGGACCATTTTTCCTTTTTACCTACCCCTGTTCCGGTGTACGGTTTTTGAGTTATTAATTTTTGGCGCATTTTACGCAATTTAGACGCTTTTCCATGTGAACGCCCTTTTCTTGCTTCGAAACCGTGATCTGACGTCATAGCCCTGACCCACGCTTCTTCCCTGACATTTTTTCTTCTTATTCCGTATCATTTCGATACATGGTTTGTCCGTTATTAATTTTCCGGTTTTTCACGACTTTTTCGTGCGTATTTTTGACATTTTTCCATGTGAACCTGCTCTTTTTGCATCGGAATTCCAATTTGACTTGACAGCCATGTCCCCCGTGCCTTTTCCTACCTTTTTCCTTTTTCCTCCACCCTTTTTCGACTTCCGGATTTTTACTTATTAATTTTTAAATGAGTTTTCGGGGGTATTTTTGGAGTTTTTTCCATGTGAACCCCTCCTATTTCCCCGGAACTACGTTTTAACGTGATAACCCTGTGCCACCCCTTCCTGCGGGCATTTTTCCTTCTTACTGCATGTCATTCCGATAAACGGTTCGTCCGATATTAATTTCCGATCCCATTTTCGGGTTTGTTTTTTAGGTTTTTCCCATGTGCACGCATCTTACCTTAGTCAAAATTATGTTTTGACATAATAGGATTGTCGGGCACATCTTTTTGCACAGTTTTCCTTTTTTCTGCACCTCATTCCGATGCACGGATCTTTCGATATTAATTTTTAAATTGCATTTTTGGTTCGTTTTTTGTGTTTTTGCACGTGAACGCCCTTTACCCCTCCCGGAACCCCTGTCCCATATTTTTCTTGTTTCCCCCCTGTCGTCCTGCCCACTTTTCGTTTTTACGATATTTCGTTTTGACATCCGGATTGGGAGTTATTAATTTTTCTTTATTTTTCCGTTTTTTCTCGCGCTTGTTTTGCGCGTGAACGCGCCCTTTTTCGATTTAACGCGTCTCCACGCGCCCCAGTCGTGTCCGCGTAACCCGTACCGTCTTCCCGGTGCCATTCTAATCCCGTCACGGCAAATTTTTTTTTACCCCGCCCCGCGCCCGTGCGCGGGACGGGGATCCGCCCCCTCTTGACCCCGCCCATCCTCCCTTACCCCTGCCCGCCCACCTTTTATTTTTTTAAAAAAACAATTTATAAAAAAAAAAAAAAAACCCAACCAACGGACACCCTTTCCCCCCCGACTCTCAACCACCTCTCCTCTCTTCTCTTTCTTCTTCTTCTCTCTCTCTCTCTCTCTCTGCGTAATTTCTCCTCTCTCTCTCTTCCATTCCTTCTCCCTCTCCACCCACTTCTTCTCCCTCCTCCCTCTCCCTTCTCTCCTGCCGACTCCCTCCTCCCTCTTCTCCCTCCATCTCCACCTTCACTCCTTCTCTCTCCTTTCTCCTCCCTCTCCTCCTTTTCTCTTCTCACTCCCTCCCTTCCTTCTCCTCTCTGCCCTTCTCTCCTTCTCTCCCGCCTACCCTCCTCCTCCTCTTTTTCCCCTCCCTCCTCCCCTTGGTCGCAGTCACCTCTCTCCTCCCCTTGGTCGCAGTCGCCTCCCTCCTCCCCTTGGTTGCAGTTGCCCCCGTCCGCCTGGTCGTTGCCTCTCCGCCCGCGCCACCTCGCGCCTCCTCGCCAGCCTCTGCCCGGATCGCCTGGCCGCCGCGCCGCTGTCGCCGCCTTCGAACCGCGTCCGCCGCCTCCGAATTGCCTGGCCGCCGCGCCGCCGTCGCCGTCCAGTCCGCCGCCCGCCGCCTCCTCGCCGACTCCACCTCCCCTCGCCTCCCTCCAACCTCCACCTCCTTCACCCCCACCTCCTCCTCAGGTTAGAAACTAACCTAGTTAGCCCTTAATTAACTAACCTACTTCACTAACTAACCTAGTTAACACTTAACTAACTAACCTAGTTAGACCTTACCTAACTGACTTAGGTAGACTTAACTTAACTAACCTAGGTTGACTTACCAGACTAACCTAGGTAGACTTACCTGATTAACTTGATTAGCTTGACTAACCTGACTTATGACTAATATGACTAATGTGACTAATGTGATTAATGTGACTTCATTAATCACTACATTAATTTTTCCATTAAAAAATTTCAAAAAAATTTCTAAAAATTCCTTCTGCCAGTTGCCAATTTTTGGAACTTTGTCTGCTAGGAATTGCCTTTCCTATAATTTCAGAAAAATCCATCTTTCCTAAATTACCCCTAAATTGCCAAAAAATATGGAAAAATCATTTAACATTGTAAAAAATTCTAAAAAATTCTAAAAACCTTCTAAAAAATTCCCCTCACCTCCCTTGCTCATTTTTCCTTTATTCCATCATAAAAAAATTACAACTAAAAATAAAATAAAATAAATAAAAATACAAAACCAACACAAACCAAATTAACACATCTGCTAAGGTGTTGTTTGTTGTTTCATCAGTGCTTTTTGCTTTTCCTTTACTGGGACTCTTCCGTGCGCATTCCTGCATTCCATACACACCCTTCCAGGTATTTATTTTATGTTATTTATTTATTTATTTTCCCCCTTAATCACAATTAATTGTTAAAATAAACCCTTTAATCCACCCACCGTTTCCACGCGCATTCGCGCTCAACACACATATTTTTTTAAATTAAAATAAACCAGCCGTTCACTTAGCACGCGCTACGTGCGCTAAAGAGGCACTTTAAATTTTTAATTAAAATCAACCAGCCGTCACATGAGCACGCGCTGGCAAAAAAGCGCTCCACATCACCTTAAATTATAATCAATGAATTGCATTTAGAGACCCAGTCGGGAATCGAAGTCCGGGAATCGCATAAAAGCACCGTTTCACCTAATAATTGGTAATTAAATTTATAATAAGGAACCGCCGTTTTCTTATTAAGGTTTATCACCTAATAAAAATTCACCCATTTTTAATAATTGATTACAATCAACCCTTAATTAAATTAATTCCCCCCTCACTGCACTTACTTCCTCTTTTTAATGAACCGATTCGTGGGATGGGTATACGCAGTTATTAGTGTTATTTTCCATGGTCCAGTCTTGGTCTATCACAGATGTCGTATTGATATGTGTCGGATATGGTATGGTTTTGGTTTCCTGTCTTAGTTACGGTTACAGGTACGGTATGCAGTTTTTTCTTTTATTGCCTGATACGGGGTTCAGGGTATTTGTTTGATGCATCGCATGAAGCTTTCGGTCGCATTTGTCTCAAGGTCATGTCAAATTTTTTCTAGGATGTGGTTTGCTTGGGGTTAGTAGGTCGGGTCACGTTTCATTGGTAATTCTCTTATCCTTGGTTTTTGTATGTTGCTTTGCAGGCATTCTCCTTGATTGTCTGTGTTTGTGGTGTGTGTGTAACCATCTGAATGGCGCCTTCTCATGCTCCTCCCCCTATCCAATACGTCCCACACGGTTAGTAGGGATTACTCGTCCCTACTTACTTTTGAGCCCCTCACGAAGGCAGGACTTGCTGCTTTTGTGGCCACTCCTTTTCCATTACTTCCAGAGGATCCGTCCGTATGTGATGAGTTCCTGGCCTCTTACAGCAAGAAAACAGGAGTAGTCCAAGGCATGTCTATGACATTGACATCTCGAGGCTTAGGGAAGGCTCTGTCCTTACCCTCCAAAGGAGAACCTTTTGTGACCACTCGTCAGCTCTTCTCTAATGAAGAGATTCTGAAACTGTTGCAGAAGCAGACAAGGGAAGTCCTTGATGTTAAGAAAGTGATCAACTCTTCAGGAGTTTCGTTTTCTATGATCACTGATCCCGTCTGGAAGACGATGTGCCAGTTCCTTCAGGACAGGTTCATGCCTGCCAAAACGCCATCCCATTATTTGTCCAAAGAGCTTTTCACAGCTTCCAGGATGGTGCTAAAAGGAGTTGCCATTGATTGGAGCACATACCTCCTTACTAAGATGGATCAGCATTTCGTTAAAGTCACGAGGGGTAATGTTACCAATGTTACCTACGGATCATATTTGTCAGCCTTCTTGACCTATTCAGGTTTACAGAAGACTGTGCCTCCACCTCCTCCATCAGATCCAGTACCTCCTCCACCTTCAGAAGAGTCAGCACCTATTGACATTGAGGATGATGATTCTCCGCCTCCCCTGGTCATACAGCGCAAACGCTTGAAGAGGGTAGCGGATAAAGCCCCTGCTGTACTTCCCTCAGTGCCTATCCCTGCTACTTCTGGTAGTGAACTCCCTGGGTTTCTCACTTGCAATAACCTGTTCCGAGCACATAGAGAAGGATCCTTGGAGATCTCAGTTCCTTCCCTGAACAGTCTCGTCTCAGGAGATGCCATTCCTTTCCTCTGCAAGGATATTCAAAGTTCCATTGAGTTGTCAGTGACAGCCTGTGTTCAACAGCTGTACGCATCTTTCTATGAGGAGCTCATGCAGTCCAAAGACCAGTTGCATAAGGCAACATCTGAGTTAGCTTCTGCTAAGGATACCCTAGCAGATCTATTTAAGCAAATGGAACAGCAAACCCACCTGGTTGCCACTCAAAGTGATGAGATTGCTTCATTGAAGACCCAGTTATTCGAGGCTCAGTCACAGGTTACTAGCCTTTCAGCAGAGAAGGAGAGGATGTCCAGTGAAGCGAACGAATTCCAAGTTCTTTTAGATGACAAGCTTTCAGCTTTACAGATGGCTAATGACACAGTGGCCAACCAAGCCTCCCAAATCCAGCAGTTGCAAGATCAGCTTGCAAAGTCCCGCTCTGTTCCTCCAAGCCCTCCTGTTCCATTAATTCCCTCTCTTTCACAGCAGGATTTGGCTGCCCTACAGAGACAGGCTACTTTGTGCCCTCTATTCCAAGACAAAGTGGAAAGATTGCAGTCCAGAATGGACTTGTTATGGTCTACCTTTGAACAATTTCAGGAATATGTCTTACCAGACCATTCTTTCTTTGTCCACTACCACTTACAGAAGCTGGTCTTCTATATGAAGCTTTCCACGATGGATTTACCTTTTCCAGAGGATGGCTGGAGTGGGGCTTGGTCTGCTGAGTTGTTGACAGAGGTAGTCAGAATGCTCTTTGAAGATTCTGTCACGCCAGACACCATGCTGATGTCATACATGTATCTCCGAGGAGATTTGTTAATTCCAGATGAAGTAGATATGGCATGGTATGTGGGGGATGTGGTCTTACAGGCTGTTCTATATGTCAATCATTTGGAGTTGCGCATAGCTGATATGTTTCAGAGTTATTCCTCCAAAGTGGCTGATTGTCAGGATAATTCGTGGCATTCCATGATTGATTCGGTGGTCCTCAATCAAAGACAAAACACAGCTCCTACCTTTAACCAGAGTACTAACCAACTGAGGATGGATCTCTTAACCTATCTTTCCAAACATAATCCATTTGATGCTACTTTCTTTGATGCCTATCATAGACGATCTCTGTTGGGACCTTCTGTTCCTACTCTCCTTTATTACCAACAATTGGCTCACCGCTATGCTATATATTTTTCCCTTTGTCAAACTAATTCCACAGTAATTTTACCACTTCTTTTCCAACCTTCCAATTTCCCTCAAATTCCTATTTTCACTTACTGTTCCTTTATTGAAGATAGGGTATTTTCCCCTTCTCCACCCTGTCCTTCACCCCTCATTAATGTACCCTCTACATTTCCTATTTATCAATTAACCCCGTTCCTTAGTGATTCCTTACAAATTTCTGCCACTCCTTCTTTAACCTTTTCTTCCTTTTATGATTTTTCCTATCCTTCCCTACATCCACTTTCCCTTATTCCATTACCCTCTCCTAACACTTCCATATCTCAACCACCTCAGTTGGTTAGTGACTGTGCCGGTTTTGATAATCAGATTTCCAGAAGAAGGGGATGGAGTTCGGATGATTGCCTTACAGGACCGCAGATTAATTGGCCAGTAATTCCAGGGGAATGGACAGTTTCAAGTCAAGCTTATCAAAACTATGTTCATTTTGCCCAACAATATTCACAGTCTGCAGATCCCTCAGTGAGATTAACTGCTCACTTTGCTTGGTATCTGGCGTATATGCATAGGCACTCTCATACTGATTCAAAGCCTATCCCAAAGTTGTGCATGAATGTCAATGTTAGCATTGATTCTCAACAGTTGGAGATACTGTATTTTCATGCCCTCTGTTTGCCTAGCAGATACTTGGTCCTGTTGGAAAGGATGTGTTGTCTCCAATTTTTCCAAAATCCTCCTAAAAACTTTGTAGATGAATCCTTATCTATGGATCGATTCCGACAACATCAATCTTTTAAGAGGGATCATCTTCATTGATACCTTTCCAATGTATGGTGCAAGCTATTTAATGCCAAACTCTTCTTTTTGAAGAAGTCATTCAGATGGTTGTGTTGTGTATTAGTGTTTGTGCTGTGAGTTCATGTATGTCAAACGAACGTGGTGGTTTCCTATTGGATTTTGTGTACGAGCTATGTTTTGGAGATTTGTAAAGATGGGGTCGTGGTTGGAGAGTTGAAGCAGATGAAGATGATGAAGAAGAAGCAAACTGTTATATCCTTTACAAATTTGTGGTGATTTTTAGTTTGATAAGAGGTGTTAATGTATAAAGAGTTTTCCTTTCTTTGTATTTTTATATCAGAAACAGGTTATAAGTTGGGGTCGTGGTGGATGGATTTTTTGTATGAAGATATTGAAGATCACAGTGAAGCTTTTCAATGAACTTGTATTCCCTTTTTCCTGGGTCGCGAGGACGCTTCCTTATTAAGTGTGGGGATATGTTGAGTGTTGAAATGACTTGTTTTTTGGCTGATTTTTGTTGTTTTTGAGAGCTGAATGGTTGATTTTATGGGATGATTGATTGATTAGGAAGTGGATTGAGAATGTTTTGGATGATAATGATTGTGTTTTGGAAGATCATGATGTTTGTTGATGGTTCTGTGATGTTCTGATAGGTTCTGATTGGTTCTGTATACCTTCTGTTTTGTTCTGTTTTGCTCTGTTTTGTTCTGATTGTCTTCTGTAAGGAGGGATGGAGTATTGATTGATGAAGAATGAGATATTGTGAAAGCTTAGTGAATGTTTTGTGAGAGTTTGGAATGGGTTGAGAATGAGTTATGAGGTTTTGATGACCTTCTGTAACCTTCTGTAGGTCTTCTGTAGAGCTTCTGCTTCTGTTCTGTTTCTGTTCTGTTCTGTACTGTAACTGTTCTGGTACTGTTCTGTAGACTGTTCTGTAAGTGTTCTGTGGAATGTATGTGTGATTTTGGGAAAGTTTTCTAGCCTTGGAAAGAGGTGAATACAAGTGCAAAAGAGCTGAAAGAAGTGGAAGAAGTAGCTGCTGAAGACTCAAGAGAAGACTAGAGTGAAGTGACAGTAGTGAGCTGTGAAGAGACACTGTAGTGGCTCTGGTGACCCTTCATATCAGACATACCTCTTGGGAGGGGTATCCACGACCTAAGAGTGATTATTGAGAGTAATTTTGAGAGATTGTAGTGAGGAGATGATGTATTATTGATGGAGTGTGTGAGAGAGAGTCAGAGATAGCCAATTCTACTAAAACAGAGTGATTGTATATGAGAGATTGAGAGAGAAGACTATGAAGATATTGAAGATGAATACTATGTGATGTATTTCCATTCAAAGATGGTGTACTTCTTTGATTTCTTTGTTCTATTGATGGATTTTATGAAGATGTTGAAGAATATGGTTGATTCTATTAAAAACCGTGGGAGATTTACATGATGCTGCATGAAGATTTGTTGTGCCTGGTGTTCTTTTCTTCATTGTGATCATATGAAATATGAAAAACAAGCTTGTTGATGTTACAAGATAGATTTTCTTGCAAGAGAATTCCCTTTTCCTTGGTGTTCCTCTCGGGGCTCCAAATCTCCCCCTCACTGACATATCCATTTCAATGGACATAGACGTACGACTCCGCAAGTGTCATGATCAAGGACTTACTATAGGTGACCCATCACCTATAGGATCACTCATAGATATACTCACTGTTGGTGTATTTTTAGCATTACTAGTGCTAGTTGATCCATCAGTAGCCACTACAACATGATTACCATACCACGATGCTTCCTTCATCCTTCAGAGAGCTGAAGGAACCTGGTGCTCTCATAAAATGAATTACATTGCTCCCCATATTTTCCTTGCAAGAGTCCTCGAAGGTTCTCCTTCATCCTTGAGAAAACCTTGCTAGAATATTCCCACGTTTGTCTTGAGCTTGCCTTCTCCTTCACTTTTTTTGCCTAGGAAAAACGAGCTTATTTATTCACTTTTTGACTTGGGATTCCTTAGTCTTCCTCTACTTCCTTTTGGCTGCCTAGTTCGTGTCCATGACATGTCTTGTAACATGGTGGCTACCCCTAGATCATTGATGAAAACTTTTATGTAATGTGTCCCCTAGTATCATCCAGGACACGTCTTAGCAGTCCATCGGAAAGGATGTCTAGAAAACTCCGCCCGGCACTCCCACGGAATGTTACGGGTTTTGCGATCTAGGTCTTTCCACGTCTGCCACGTAGCGGAAGTATCCTGGCCGTTCCCACTTAGGATCGACCGGAATTAGGGTTTTCCTGATTGGTCATTAGCTAACAGCAACTAGCATCAGACCCGAGCAAAGTACTTTACGCAGAAACGCCAGGTCTGAAGAGGATTCACGCTGCACTTGGTTCAAGGAGAATGGGAAACGAGAGGGATGCAAAGCTCAACCTCTCTGCCATAAGGCATAGTCCCATTCCGTTCCCCTAAAACATCATAAATCGGGTAAGACGTAACTCTAGGTCATCGTTCTCGTTATTCGTTTTGATGACGATGATCATTCCACTGTTCTTCGAGATTTTTGAGAAAAGTTCCCGGCTAACCGGGACCACCCAACCGTAGGACGGACCCATGGCCCATCCTCCGCACTTTCCTCGGTTTGTTTTAGTTATGTAATTATCTAACACATTAATTTGACATATAACAATCAGCCTCTTTAATTAACCCTGTTAAGCAGTGGTTCCTTCACGTAATCTTATCACGTGACATAGAAAAAAACAATATCAAGCAAGTTCTTTTTTTACATTTCATCATTTTATCATTAAAATACAAGGAGTTCCGCCCGTAGGCTTGTCCATAATCTGCCCGAAGGCTATCCAGTAATCCCCAGGGATCACTATTCCAAGCTTTCGCCCGTCAACTAGTATGTGGGCCTCAAGATCCAATCCCGGGTCACGTTAGCCTCTTGTGTAGGACCCGGAAGGCGAGGGATTTACCGCCAGAGCCCCCCCTGGCACCCAAGCGTCCTCCTGCTCCAAGTAGAACTCAATGGAGAGACCTCTCGCGGCGGGTTCGGTCCACGTTCCCGGCACGGTCAACAACCCCCTTGGTTAGGGTTAGGCAGGTAGTCGAGGGTAACTGAACTGCCTCTTCCTTCAAGCCTTTAACCTGAAGTATAGGTACTCATTTAATTTGTAATTCATAATTCAAACAGAGCCCTAAAATCTCTTGCAAGCACAAATATTTCCATTAATCAACCGTATTGTTTGGCAAACTGCTAAGGAAGTGTTCTTTCCTTTTGAGTGTATCAGCACTCGTTCCCAAGGTGTCTTGTAAATTGGCAAGATCCTTTACATTCCGGTGTAGGGCGTACCTTATTAACCCAACTTGGTCAACCCTAAAGTTCCTTAGATATGCTAGTTTCCGGTTTACAACTTTCCTTATTTAGGAGGATATGCAAAAATACATCTTTTTGCAAGATAACTTGCGTAGGGATCTGCCATCCTTGATGAGGGTTTTTACCCTTCCTCCTTGTGAATCAATCACAAGACTAAATGATTTTGTACTTGCTGCGCAAGTCCTGCGATGGAATAATCTGTTTTAGATCCCTTAAGCTGACATATGTTAGGCCTAGGGTTTCTTTTTTTAAGAACCTTAGGGACAAACCCTAGTTCCTTATCTTTACGAATTTATTGTCCCTATAGTAAGGAAAGTAGTCAAGTGCTTAGGGTATGCATGTTTTTATGTTTAGATTGGTTTAGTTATCTTTTGGAAGGTAATATTAATTGTCTTGTCATGGTTTTGCTATCCTTGTGACAATTTACTTTCCAGTCAATACAGTTTAATTTAACTTCCGCTTTCCTAAAAGATGCACTCATGCCAAATAACAACATTTGCCTTGCTAAGATGTGCAATTAGCAAAGATAACTTCCTAGTAATTTGAGCATCGAAAGAAACCTTTCATGAATTTAACCATTTACAATGATTCGTTGCGAAAGGAATAAGACTAATGGTGCAATATATAATTTCTACACCTTTAGGATTTAACTAAAATATACTACTATAGTAAATGGATAATCTCGCTCGTAATTTATAATGCTTGACGCAACTCGAAGGAAACTAAGTTCTATTCATTATCATTCATTCAAATAAGCTAAACTTCTTTATTACAAATAACTCGGATAAATATATCCTATCCCTAACAATTTCTCTTTGCATGATCGACTTAAACCCGAATTAAAGCCAAGAAGAAAAACCTGGTTTTGGGGTGAGATATCCACATGGATACCGGGAGATGATCCTTCCGCGGCTACGCCTTGGACTTTCTTAGGAGGCATCGCAAGTGTGGTCCGTCGAACGTGGAAGCAGCTTTACCACTCCTCCTTAGAATTCCACCGTCGCTCCCTTGCACCGTTCGTCAAAAGTAGTTTTTTTTTTGGAAGGCTCCCTCCTTGAATTCGGGAATTCGAAAGGGTGTTTTAGAAACTTTTACAACTAAGACCCATTGAAGCCATGGGGAAGGCTTAATGGCCTTTGTAAGCTCGCACGAACGGAAATAACAAGGTGTGGAGAAGACACAAGGTGTAGGAGAGCTTTAAGGGAAAATAATAGCCGTAAAGGTTATAAGTAAGGGTCTAAGGACCCTTAGGTCAAACTTGGAGAAACAGGGCTTATGGGGGCTTACACATGGGGGAGGGTGAAAGGTTTTGAAGCCAAGGTAAAGGCTTAAGGGGTAATCACGGGAGAAGTGGTTTTAAGAGGCCACAGGAAGGGGGTGATTCCAAAGCCAAGGGAATAGGTCTTTTAGGGATTATACACAAGTAAAGAAGTAATAAGACCCTTAAGGCCTTTGTGCTCATGGGGGGGGAGTGACTCCAAAGTGAAAGGAAAGGGGTTTTAGCACGAGGGTGAAAGGGGACTTAAGGGATTTTTAAAACCCGGAAGGGGGGGGGGGGGTTCTAATACCCATGGAAAGGGGTTTTAGATATGGGGGTTAATTAAAAAAAAGGGCTTCATACAGCACAAGAAGGGGGTGAAAGGCCCTTAAGAGAGATTAAAACCGGGGGGGGTTGACTCCAAAGTGAAGGGAAAGGGGTTTTAGCACGGGGGTGAAAGGGGGCTTAAGGGTTAAACACGGGGGAAGGGAAAAAAAAGGGTTTTAAAAAGGGCATAAGAAGGGGGGGTGAAAGGGGGCTTATCTAGCCCCCTTAGAAGCTTCCCCTCAGAAGCTTCTATGGCTTCTTACGTGGCAGGAGGGGGGGGAATTCAACACCGTATTGGTGTTCTGTCGGCTGGCACGGCTACAGCGAAGCGACGTCGTCTAGGCCCGGCGTACATCAGCGCCTCGTTCCCTCCCTCTCACAGCGAAGCCCACCCGGCTCACCACTTGTTGCGTAGCAGATTCTTCCTTCCCTCACGGCTAGCAGCAACCCTCTCTTCACGATCTCTCCTCACGGCTAGCAGCAGTCCTCTCTTCATGATCTCTTCACACGGCTCACGGCGTCCCGATCTCTGGCGGCCCCCTATTTTAAATAGGGGAGGGGAGGGGGATCCTCCCTCCCTACCTGTCGACTCCATGGCGATCCGCGATGAGGAAGCTCCAGCAAGGAGCTTTGCTGGCCATTCTATTTCCCTCCCCCTCCAGCTCGTCAGTCGGCTGGGGGGGATAAGGGGGAAATTTTTTTTTTCATTAATCCAATTTCTTTTTTATTTGAGACAGTTCACGCGTGTGTCTCAAAATATTACATTTTAACTCCTCTGGGGAGATGTCACCAAAAATCATATCAATTGTTCGTTGCTAAGAACTACACGCATTGCACAACCCAAAGGCCATCACACGTGATATGCAAATGTACTGCAGACAGTGATAAACATTGTTTTCAACTTATCTTCCTCTGCAATAGCCATTTGGTTGCATCTAGCAAAGCAATCCATAAACGAATATATTTCTCTACCTAGTAATTTATCTATAATCTGATCAATGAATGGTCATTAATCATCTACTTATTAAGCTCTTTGAAATCTATGCAAAGTCAAATTTGATTCTTCTTCTTCTTCCTATGATAATGAATGGTGAACACCACTTTGTGTGTTGTACTATCGAAAATATCAAGGTGGATTTCCATAATTTTGTCAATTCCTCCAATAGCCCATCCCTTAGTTCAAAAGGAGTACACCTTACTTTTTTACACACAAGACAATTACCTTCCTTTAGGAGAATGGTACGAACAGCCACAAGCTAGGAGGAATACCTCTCAGCTCATCATAACTCCAAGCAAAGATGTCGCTGAATTCTTAAATCAAGGACACATAGTCCTCCATTTCTTCCAAACTGAGCTTGGACCCTAATTTAATTGGATTTAAATCATTCATCATCTCAAGGTCCAACTCAATTGCATTCGTGTCTCTTATCCTATCCTGAGCCTCTATTGGCTCATTCAAACTTACCTGATAGATATCCTTTGTAGTGGACCCCTCTTTGGATCCATCACTTGATGATGTATCACTAGCAGATGGATCCTCTATATATCTAAATCTTAGAGGATAAAGGACTCTCTCACTGTGAGGAGATTCACAGTAGGCATCCACTACTATACATTAAGCACCTCTACCAAAGATCAATCGACTAGCAAGTATATCAACTTGACAGACCCCTTGTAAAATCCATGGCCTACCTAGCAATACTTGATAGCTAGTACACCTTGCAAACCTGATAACCCTAAAGTCCAAAATGCATTCGTCATTACCAAACAGTCGCATGAACCTTAGTGATGCAACCTTTAGGTTTCCTTAAACTATTATTAGCCATTCGAAGAATCGTGGAGGCATCCTTTTGGATTTCCAACCCTAATCTTTCCATCAATTCTGAACTCATGATGTTCAAAGAGGATCTTGTGTCCACAATAGCATGTTCTACTAATATACCATCAACGTATGCTGCTACCCTTGGGTAATGCTTTTCAGCATGTTCAAATAAATCATCTCTTACCCACATTGTTTCCAAGGGCTAGATGATATAACAAGTACAAAAAATATTCTTAAACTCTTTACGTACTCCTGGCGATAACTTGATCAAATGCAGGAGATTCATATCTGGCTTAACCTTGCAAAGAGAACTGGCTAAATCAAATTCATGATAGTTAGAAATAGCTCTCTTCTCATGCTAGACCATTCTCTCCTTTGATCTTTCAATAGGCTTTGGTGTGTCTTTCTTAGCTTTTACCTTCTTCTTTGGCAGCATTTTATTGTGTCAGTTTTTCCATCAAAACTGCTTTTAACGGATTGGATTTCACATTAGGATTAATGACTTGTGTCCCCTTATCATCCTATTTAGGGTCTATCTCAACAAGTTTTACATTATCCTTGTTACCTTCTCTAGTCTTTGGTCCTCTTGTAATGGCTTGAAAATTAGAAGCCTCAGTGGCATTAACACACACAACTTCGATAAGGTTGACACCACTACCACTAGGAAACTCCTCTATGATAGCTTTTCCTCTTTACAATATTTATTTTGGTCCTTCATCTCGCTGAAGATTGTTCCCTTGTACTCAATGATTTATTGAACCTGGTTGCTTACTTCCTTGTTGAAGAGAGCTAATCTGACTCCAACAAGTACTAGCTAAATGGTTGGACTTTCCACATATGTCACACTTGACATTAGGGTAGTTTCTTGGAAAGTGATGATTGCCACATCACTTACAACAAAATCTTGATAGACTACCTTCTTCAGGGCATCAACTTCCTATCAAGTTTTGATGCTTATTTAGAAAATCAACATGTACGGCTATTTGTCTATATTGTTATGTTATCATATCAGTATAATACTTTATCATGTCCTTAACTTTGCCAAGAACATTTGACGCACTAGACTCATATCCATGATTATCTACTTGCTGCTCAATTGGTCCATAACCAACTGATCACAGATTGCTTGCTGCTAATTATTTGGAACATCATTAGGGTTTGTCATTTGGCTTCCATGATTTAGAGGAGCCATTTGGCTAGCTATCAACATAGTCACATTTGAGGGAGTTGATAACATAGGCATACTTTGCATTATGCTTCCTCTCCCATTCACATTGGTCATATGTATTCCTTGACTTCCAGTATTAACACCAAATTATTTCCAAGCCCTAAACTCGAAATTCAAGTTTGTCCTAGAGACATAGATCACTTGTAATCACAACTCTACCTCCTCATGTAATAGCCATATTAATGTTAGCAAAGTGCAACACTGCTCAATTGTACCTGGATATTAAAGTCTAGCCCATGCAAAAAGTATTGGAGTTGATCAGTAGCTAGAATGGAAATATAAGTCTATAATTTACAAAATACTTCCTTTAGCTTATTGGCATAGCCTCGAACATTCTCGTGATGTTCTTGATGTGTTACATTGAGAACACATAGCCAATATTGACCTCCCCTTTCATGGCAAACTTTCTTCACAAGGCTGCAAAAAATAGATAAATTGTAGTTGTGGTTCAAGCCTCTAGGCTATGATACCATACTACAGCTTGTCCTTTCAGAGTAATATTAAAGAAAATCATCAAGTTTATTTCATCTTGGATTCGACAGTTGAACATTAACTTTGGAACTCATTAATGTGGAGTTTTGCATCTTCCTCTACTAACTCATTAAAAATGGGAAGAGAAAATCCTAAGGCTAGTACGTTTGGCATTCCTATTGGGATTGTAATGGGTTGTGCCATTATGATCGGATTCACTAAAGGTCCATGAACTATGGGAACTATGACCCCACTTGAAGTGGATCGACCAATTGGAAGAGGGGAGGTTTTGGAACTTTCTCCTCCTCTTAACAAACTTTTCGTAGAACTAGGGTTGCCAAGATCCCTCCCTTGTAGGAATATTTGACTATTCCATTGAAAAGAATATCTCTTAATGATCTCAGCCCACGGTTGAGCCCTTTTAGCTCTTTCTTGCTTCTGAAACTCAGCTTGATGGTCTTTTGGATCAATTTCACCACCACTAATAAAATGGTCCCTATCGACCAAGATTCAAACACCACCACTTATTAGTGGCTCCGAAAAACTGCACCACCTATCAAAACCTAAAACGGGCTCAACACAAGCTCTAAGGCTCTAGCCGGGGGCCTCTATGCTCAACCAAAATACCCCATGGCCTCACAAGCCAAGAGTGTTTGAAGGCTACTTACACTATCCTAACTTAAATAAGTGTTTGTATCATTTATAGTCCAACGGATCCCTTTTGAAATCGCTCACAATGAGCCCCTACACATAGCATCCCTTTGGTAATAGTTGCCACAGCTCACTTTGGCTCTCCTACACCTTGGGGATTGGCCCTAGGATGTGCCGTGAACACATATAACACATACAACACATTGTCTTCTCTTATAATCAATCGTTCCAGGAGATAGAATATGATCCTCAATTCACACTCCCCAAAGAAACTAATCACTGGCCGTACAGCTTGGGATACCTCAACCTCAGTGTGGGTCAATGTTTATGAAGACAATCGCCATGTATCCAGGATGCTACCATGTGCTGAATGCAATGCAACTGTAAATGATTCATATTTCTCAACCATTTTTATTCATTTAAAGCAACATTGTGACAATGTGAAATCATTTCTTTTCATGCTTTCATTCTAAGCGTAATTGTTGCATTGCATAAGGTCAACACTGTGCATGCTCGTGCTACTAAACCCTTTATTTCTCAAAACACACATATCCTATATGCAAAATGTATCAAAAAAGATCAGATTCAACATGTAATCAATACTTATTATCCCCTCATCTCCCTACCATTTAGGATTGTGCATTTGATTGTAGATTTAGAGAGTATATTGATGTATTTTTCTTCATATAGAGCAATAGATACTCACTTTAACTTAAAGATAAGGCTAAAATGAGGCTAAACCTCATGCTTCAACCTTACCATACATCCACGAACACATATATACATTTTTATATTTTAAGTGTAAAAAATCTATTTTTCTCCATTTTTTCTATTTATTTATTGATAAATACTGATATTTTCTGATTTTCTAATGTGACTTGGTTAAACTTATTGAGAATTATTTTCATCCCTCATTTCATCCCATGAGAACACCATTGACACATCAAAACCCCCAAAATCCATGATTTATTCTAAAACCACAATTTTGTGGGTTTTACATGTTTATGAAAAAATTAATAGACGATAGATTCTCACTGATTTCTTTCATGTTTCTCATAAAAGAGATCATTGACAATCAAGAGCAATTATTTTTAATCATTTGCAATCAAGATCTATCATAAAACGATGAAATTTATCACTTACTCATATAACCGTGCTTCATCTCACACGTATCTCATATTTGGAAGGCCGGTGATACTCACTAAAAGTTGCTAATACTCCTTCAAACATCAATCTATGCTCCATCATTTCTTAGCGTCATGTATCAATCAAAATCTCTCAAATCAGCCCACCCCCTTCTCTTATAGATTGAACCATAGAAACATGCATCAAGAGGAAAGAGGGAAGAGAAAGATTAAATTTTGAAGTTTTCATTTACTACATCATTTCTTGATTAAACTCGAGTGTTTTGAAGTGTGGAATAGAGAGATATAAACCCCCACTCCCCCCACCCCAAGTCGTTCCAAATTTGGGCTTAAAGCCCTCTTTTAAACAAGTTTTAAATATAGCCTTCAAAATATATGGTTCATGGTTAAGTGTTCACACTAGAAAAGAAGTGGTTTTGGCCTATTCCCAGAAGGGTAAACAGGTTGCGATTTGCAAATGGACTGGACGAGGGGCTTCATGGCATTGAAATCTATCAATCTGGCATCCGTTGTGCTCTTTTCGGCTCCTTGATCACATAGTTGCTTTAAAATGCAAAACCTTATGGCGATTAAATGGGGGATCAAACGGACTCCAATTGACGAAGGAGACTTGTGCTAGATTCTTGGCATTGAAATCCACCTAGGAAAACTCCAAATCTAGACCATCCACTACTAACTCATTTTCCATGAAAAATTGGTCATTTGCACCTCCTAACTACTTTTGTACTCCAAAATGGATCCCAAAATCCAACTCTTAGGGATTATAGCATTTGAACTTCTTCTTCAAGGTACTTTCTACCGAGGTATATCCAATAGAGTGCATGTTGGTAAAGTGTCCATGGCGCATCTTGGGTGTTCTTGTTCATTGCTTATTCACCTATGCTCTGAGAGAGGGTATTCAAGTGGTTATATCACAAGCTCACAGGCACTCACTACATAATTTATGGGATCTCTATTTTCTTATTTGATCATTGATCAACCTATTTTATGGTAGGGAAACTCCCTTATTTTTTGTCTATAAAAGGAGAGAGTGTGGCCACAGTCCATTATCTATCCATTCATATACTTATAGATTCTTGGTGTGTATCGGGACCAAAAATGAGCCTGACACTAGTTCTACTACCTAGGCTCCTACACACATTAAAACAACCCTCACAATCTTGCAAATTCTTGGTGTGTAGTATTCAAGAGAAAAAGTGGGTCTCACACTAGCTCTACTACCTAGGCTTCTACACACATTAAGACAATCCTCACAATCTCACAAGTAGGAACATCTACATAATATAAAATGGTTTATCTAAGTAATGTGTTTGTAGATATAAGTTTCAAACTATAGTCAAATAGTTTTCCCATCTCGACTCCAAGGACAAGGAGCTTCCCATACATAGGTTACTACTTCACCTCATTTTATACATATAGAGGGCACCCCCCTCCCAGCTGAATGCTATAGCCCCTATCACTCTCCTATATCCTAGGGATTGGCCTCCACATGTGCCATCTTGACACATAAAGAACTACAAAACATAGTCCTCTATTGTTATTTTTCTGATCCACGAGATTTATTATTTCCTCACACAAACTTTTCTAAAAAATAGTTGCTCTCTAACCTATGGCAAAAGAACCTCTTTCACTCAACATAGGTCAATAATTCAACAGACAAGTACTATGCATCGAGGAGTTCTTCTTTGATACCGTGCCTCATATATATGCATTGTGTCATACCCTAGTGTGCTCAAACAGTCTTAATTAAAAACCAACCATGTGATGTGTAAAGACATTCAACATTCTTTCCCTCTAACGTTTAGGTTGTGCTGCATTGCATAAGTGTAGGGTTTTTTTTTTGTTATTTTCGATATATAAAGAAATAAAGACGCACTAAAAATTAAAAAAAAGGGTGAGATGAGGCTATACATCATGCCTCAACCTTTCCAAACATGCACGGACATTATCCATGTTTTTTCCTATTTTCTAGAGCACCAAAACCTTTTTTTTTTCCTTTTTCTCTATTTTCTCTATTTATTTATAAAAAAATAAATCATTTACTAGTTTTTCTAGCTTTTCTAATTATGACAACTATGAATCACTCATTTTCCACATTTCATCCCTCAGGCATCATTTTTATCAAACTCGAAATGACAAAAACCCCAGTTTCTTTGTAAAACGAGTATTTTTTGGGTTTTAGAAAATTATTTTCAACATTATGGCATTATGTATTCTAATGTTTTTTTTCACATAAGCCTCAAACAAACAAAAAACAACATGTCTACCAATTTTCATCAAATATGAACACCATTTGACCAATAAAATATAAAAAAAGAGCCATTTTCCTTCATAAAAGAAAGTTATCGATTTTTTCCTTGTTGTGGGTTTTTTAAAGTCCGATTTGAGATAGCAAAACAATCCATCATTGATGCTCAGCACTTCTCCAATTATCCATCTTAAGCCCCACTGGCTTCTTCCACATGAATTGCCTCTTAGGGGAGAGAGAGGAGAGGAGAGAGAAAGATTAGAAATTACAATTTTATTCCCTTCATCATATTACACATGGTTACCATCAAAATCTTGCACTCTCTGCATAGATCAGGGATCTCTCTCTCTCTCTCTCTCTCTCTCTCTCTCTCTCTCTCTCTCTCTCTCTCTCTCTCTCTCTCTCTCTCTCTCTCTCTCTCTCTCTCTATGATTGAGCATCCAAGAGGCACAAAAACCCCAAAAAATGGGGCGTCAATCAAAAAACGTCCCTCTCTGCATCTCAACATGTTTTTGCATATTTTCTTCATTTAGAGTTTCATTTCATTTCATTTGTAAAATATCTACTTTTAAAAAACCACTTCCACACTCCCACAGAAGGGTTTTCAGCATGTTTGGGTTGCAAACGGACTCTGATTCGCGATCTGACTCTATGGCTGGCTTCGTGACATTAAAATCTATAAAGTTGGGCCCTCCCACGCACTTTATGGGTTCCCGATCCTGTAATTGCTTTATAACGCCAAACTTTGTGGGGTTTAAATGGAGGGTCAAACGACATTCAATCGACAAACCGAGACTTGTGTTGGATTCCTGACGTCGAAATGCATCTAGGAAAACTCTAGCTCGGCTATCTGCCACCGTTTGATTTTTCATGAAAATTGTCTCTTGAACGCCTCTCTAGTACTTTTTGGCTCCAAAAATGGGCTCCAGAGCTTCAAGAACGGTCCAAATCGAGTCCTAAATCCAGCTCTCAATCAGATGCATCTTAGGGCCCTCTCCACGTCCTTCATCTCTATAAGCTGAGAAATGCCAAAATCTCACCAAAAAATGGCTGCGCGAAAAAATAGGCCCTCCCTCTAGCCCCTTCTCCCCATGTCTTTTCATTTTTTGAGATTAGCCAAAGCTAATCAAGCTTTAAAGCTTGAAATTGAAAATAACTATTTCATGCTTGTGGTTTCACAATGTCGACAAATGGGTATTTCAATTTTGAGGGGGAAACCAACTCCGAAATGAAATCCATATGGACAAGCGTCTTCCTGAGATCGCAATCCATCACCTTGACCTCCGTCGTGCTCTTCTCGGATCTCGGATCCAGTAGCTGCTTTATAACGCCAAACCTTGTGGGGATTAAATGGGGGGTCAAAAATGACCTCCGAAGGACGACTAAGACTTGCAATGGATTCCTGACGTCGAAATGCATGTAGGAAAACTTCGGCTCATCCATCCACCACTATTTAATTTTTCATGAAAATTGGCTCTTTGACATGTCCTGGCCATGTTTCCGCTTCAAAACAGGCTTGAACCACATCTAGATCGGCTCAAAAACTGCTCCCAAACTTAGGCTCTCATTGGTGACCATGGTATAGGGTGACTCAGCCCGTCAAATCCCATGAATAAATTTGCACATAAATACAACCACAAAGAGCATCAAGCTGATACAAATAGATACACAATAAAACCCATACCATCTCTCACCCTACCCCCGACAAAACCAAGGCATGAAATCCATGAGGAGTAGGCCTAGCATAATCTGACAAAAAGCCCAAAGCTAGTGACTAACTGATTGCTGCAACATGGCCAAGCTAAAATGAACTATCTGAGAGGTCATCCTAAGTGGTGTTATGAACTACCTACCTAATTAAGAAAAACTCAACCAGGAGCTCCTAGTAGGTGAGGACTCTTATAGCCTGATCAATAAATATTATCTTTTAGCACTTTTTTATTTAGCTTTAATTCTTCCATACTGGGATGTGTAAAAAGGAGGGAGCTGAGTGTAGTGACCCAAGGAGAATAGGGCATTGGCCTTAGGTCATGTCTTGGTATCCAAGAACCTACCAAGCCCTCGCAAGGCGACACTTAATCCTTTTTTTATGCTCACTTTTATTTTTGCTCCAAACTTCTCTTATTTTGACTTTGTCCGGCTAGATGCCACCCCTAGGAAGACAAGGCATCGGTGGCCCCAAGTCTTGTCTCGTCCCCAGGAACCTACCAGGCCATCACAAGGTGATGTACAACTCCTCAAGGTTTTTTTTTCCTCTATGTTTAGAGGGGTTAGAATCCCTTTTTACACACCTCTATAATGGTTATTCTTTAACCATTTAGGATTTTTCTTCTAATGATCCCCAACAAATGGAAAGAAAGTAACCCTTACATACACATATATCATTATCTACTTAAGGGAAAAAGACTGGAAAGGGGACAAAGCCATCTAAAATGGCCACAAGAAGCTCCTGCGCAGCAAAGGCTCCCTCCAGTGACTTCGTCAACCTGTGTGATGCAATCACTAAAACTGAAAACCATTAAATGTACATGCACCAAATAGACATATGGCCCTCTTGGCCTAAGGAAATATTACATTGCAGGCCCAACAAAACTGGCCTTCTTGGCTTAAAGAAAGAAGCCATTTAAACTCAACAAAACCGGCCCTCTTGACCTAAAGAAATAAGACATTAAAACCTAACAAAAATCGGCCCTCTTGGCCTAAAGAAATCAAGCAAACTAGCTCCTATATAGCCCCCCTTATAAAATTTTATTAATATACAACAAGATGCTCCATCCGAGGGACGAAATAGGCCTCCTATCCTAAACTAAATGCATCAAATTGTGACCCATACCTCCTACATAAATAGCAAGAGGCGTTTTCCTAACACCAACCTATGGGTCCAAGATAACAAAGGTAAATGGGTCTCGGCCACCCTTTGCATCACCCATTCTAACCGTTGCCTGCCATATAGGGCATGTTCTGATAAAATCCCCCATAATCAATCGGGTCCTATCTCATCATCAATAGAGATATCCAAACTAGGACCATAGTTAAAGAAAATGTCTTCTACATAAGCAAAGTTTGCTAATGAGTCCGCAAATTGATTCCAATAATGTGGAAGCACCTGAAGAGAAACCCTCTCAAACCTGTCGAGCATGGTCATAGCGGTGCGATAATACATAGAAAGAATGGGATTTCATAGAGTGTAAGTCCCATTTAGTTGGTTCAATGCCAATCGGGAATCCCCCTTTACTAAGAACTAACGTATATCACCTTTCTTAGTACCAATATTTAATCCCACGATTAAAGCTTTGTATTCCGCCATGTTATTGCTAAATCCAACCCCAAGATAAATAGCCAATTTCATTACAACTCTACGTCATGGATCTTAAATAATTACCCCTATGCTCCCTTTCTTTTTGGGACCCTTGGATGCTCCATCAAAGTACATTGAGTACGTCCACAATGGGTTCACAAAGCTAGTCATTGTCAACTCCTCTACTCATAATTATGATAGTCAAAATATAGCATATTCAGAGGATGTACTGAAGGCTCCATCCCACCTTCTTTATTGAATGTAACAAGGATGCTTGTCAAGATTCGTAAGCAGTGATGAAAGAAGAATTTGATTTCCCAAATGAATGATCCATCCTCTTGCTCAATCACTTTGTATCCTTTACTCTGCCAGATAAGCTTCCCCTGATAATATCTCTGCTCCAAGTAGTAGGAGTGTTCCAAGTAAGGAATAAGCCGCCCCATCAACCACTTTCGTCTCTTGCAGGATCTTGATCAGCCCAGTATTGACCTACAAGGCATTTATTTTGTTATTGCATTTAGAGATAATAAGGTTTAATCTTATTAAGATTAACCTTATTTTTAAATTCCACTCCCTCAAGATCAACCAGTAATGCCATGGATTTATTCTTCCCTAATCTTATGATCTTGTAGGGACCCTCCCATTTGGGCTCAAGTTTTTCTGGAAACAGTTCTCTTTGTGCATCATAATAAGAACTAGAGCTTGCTCCCCCTAATGGCCTATGTGCCGAACTAGGGTTATTAAAGACCCGCCCTTGCAAAGCTATTGGGCCGCTCCTTTGCAAAGAGAAACTTCTATTTATCTCAGCCTGTCATCTAGCTCGTTTATCCCTCTCTTTCTTTTGGAGCTCTACTTGAGCGTCTTGTGAATCTAGCTCACTAATCTTTGGCATACACTAGAGAATAGGTCCCAATCGACCAAGGCACAAAAATCGCCACTTGTAGGCAGCTCCCGGCAAATGCACCACCTGTCGGGACCAAAAACGGGTCTGACACTGGCTCTCCCGGACCTCTAAGACACACAAGACGCCACACACGGCCTCGTGGCTAGGAGCATCTAAGACACACGCTACACTAAACTCTAATATTGATTTTGCGTTTGTAATAGGACACAATCAACGTTTGCCCTCCCCTACTCCTCACAGGGAGATCCTTGATCTATGCAGAGAGGGAAAGATTTTGATGGCAACCATGTGTACTATGATCAAGGGAATGAAAATTTTATTTTTATTCTTTCTCTATTCTCCTTCCTCTCTCCTCTTAGCAGCTGTTCATATGCATTAATGAAAGAGAGAAGAGGGTGGGGGTGATGAAGATTTTGAAGCAAACGATGTTGATAGAGCACTAGAGGACATAGATCGGGGCTCGTAGAGCACCTCATCAGCAAGAGGGAAGTGTCAGCGGCCTCTCAATCTCCGGATACGCACCTTGAAAACGCGGGTTTCTATAAGTAAGTGTTATTTTTCTTCATTTGATGAAAGAAAATTCAAGGAAATGATTGATGATGATTGATCATAGTTGCATATGTTGAGTTATCTCTAAAATGAAAGAAAAAACCAGAAAGTTTGATGATATAGTCATTTTTTCTCAAAACACGTAAAATCCGCAAAGTGCGGTTTTTAAAGAAATCATGAAAATTGGGGGTTTTAGTGAGTGTTTTGAGTTCTCATGGAGCAAAAATGAATATAAAAATGGGGCTGAGTGCTTTTGATCAGTGAGAGCTCATAATTCTAAATTTTCATAATTTTTGAAGAAATAAATAGAGAAAAAAAGAAATTTTTAGGTTTTTCACAATAAATAAATAAGAAAAAATAGGATCCATATTTGTGGATGTGTGACAAGGCTGAGGCATGAGGATCAAGCCTCATCTAATTATTTTTTGTATTTTTTAGTGTAGTTTTTATTGCTTTCTACATGAAAAAAAACATAAAAATGAACCCTACACCTATGCAACATTGCAAAACCTAGCCGGTTAGGGGGAAAATAGATTGTAAGAGTGAGAGTTTGTTGGAAATACATAAAATTATGATTCATTTGGTTTATGCGAAGCATATAGGTTGATAATAATCTAAATTTAAAGAGACTAGTAGCACGAGGAAACTCGGTGCTAGTCTCTAACAACACCACAATAATGTGTAGGCTGAAAATAATTAAAAGATTGTTTTGTACACCATGTGGCTGATTTCTAATCATAAAATGGTTTCGCACAATGGTCATACACTTCTATATTTTTCATGCCACATGGTATAAAACCTGGATGCATAGCACTTGATTGCCTAAACAAATGACCAACGTGGAGTGTATGAGGATTCCCAGACTGTAGGATAGATGAGCTGTTCCTTCGGGTAAGTTTAGTGAGGAAATATCAACTCCTAGATCATTTGATATACAAAAGAGTAGATCTTGTACATTTGTTCTTTATGTTGGAGTAGCACATCAAGGGGCCAATCCTCGATGTCAAGATTGTGGGAGAGAAGGAAGGAGCCTCACTTGTAGCTTTCTTGCTTGCACAATGGGGGAATACACACAAGGGTGGAGGCTGAAAACAGTTTTTCCTCTTCTTAGTTGTGGAAGCCAAAAGAACTCTAGTACAAAGAAATAGAAGAACCCTAGATATGGGTCTCAAACCAAACTCAACTAACTAAGGTGGCATACTAACTGAGCCACGAACTAGAGTAGATAAGGATAGCTATCATGTAGCTATTATTCAGGGGCGGTGTACCAACCGCATCTGCAACTGACAAGTCGGTGACATAAATACACAACGGTCACCCTGGCGTATCACAAGTGGAGCTCGATATCTCAACACTCCCCCTCGAGCTCAATCCCAATTCCTGCACACCAAGCAGGTCTCTGAACTTGCGCAGCTTCTCTGCGCCCAATGCCTTCGTGAATATGTCAGCTACCTGATCCTCTGTGCTGACATAAACTAGATCAATAAGACCTAGTAAAACTCTCTCTCGCACATAGTGATAATGCACCTCAATGTGCTTTGTTCTAGCATGATAGACTGGGTTATTTGCCAAGTGTATACTACTCATGTTGTCACAATAAATAACAACTGGCCCATCTGTAGACTGATGCATATCATAAAGTAGCTTATGCAACCAAGCTACCTCACATGCAGCCATTGCTGCACCCCTGTACTCAGCCTCTGTGCTCGACAAGGCAACTGTAGGCTGTTTCTTGCTGCTCCAAGTGACTGCAGCACTCCCAAAAGAGAACACATATCCACTGGTAGATCGTCTATCAGAAATACTACCAGCCCAATCAGCATCAGTGTATCCATGCAACTGTATCTGAACCCCAGTCTCATAAAATAGTCCATACTGCAATGTGGACTTCACATACGTGAGTATGCGTCTAGCCGCATCCAAATGCGGTTTCCTTGGAGCCTGCATAAACTGACTTACCAATCCAACAGCATAGCTCAAATCTGGCCTGGTAATAGTCATATAAATCAAGCTTCCTACTATGCGTCTGTACACAGTAGGGTCTTCCAGAAGCTCACCTGCATCTGCGCTCAGCTTCACATTCTGCTCCAAAGGAACTGAAATAGGCTTACAGCCTGTCATTCCATATTTGGACAGCATGTCCAATCCATACTTCCTCTGCAAGAGCTGTATCCCACTTGGTGATCTAATCACCTCAATGCCCAAGAAATAACGCAGCTCTCCCAAATCCTTCATCTCAAACTTCTGCTTCAATAGCATTTTCACATGAAGGATATCTTCATCACTGTCACCTGTCATAATCAAATCATCAACATAAATGACAAGTAGCATAATACCTTTCTCTGTTTTTCTCACATAGAGTGAGAAATCTGCCTTGGAAATCTGAAAGCCAATAGTGACAAGATACTGTCCTATCTTGTCAGACCATGCTCTAGGTGCTTGCTTCAAGCCATACAAGGCTTTCTTCAACCTGCAAACAAACTCAGGATGAACAGCATGCACATAACCTGGTGGCTGCTCCATATAGACCTCTTCTTGCAAATCACCATGCAAGAAGGCATTCTTTACATCCATCTGATGTAAAGACCATCCCTTTGATGCAGCCATAGCAATGACTACTCTTACGGTTGCCATCCTTGCAACCGGACTGAATGTTTCTTCATAGTCAATGCCATATGTTTGTGCATACCCCTTGACTACTAATCTTGCCTTGTATATGTTCACAGAACCATCTGCATTGTGCTTCACTTTATAAACCCACTTACAGCCAATTGCATTCTTACCTTTAGGCAAAGGTACCAATTCCCATGTAGCATTTGCTTCCAAGGCATCCATTTCTTCATCCATGGCTTTCTCCCATTTTTCTTTTCCCATGGCTTCCTCAAAAGAAGTGGGTTCTGGTTCCTGTATCACTTTAACCATATATGCATAGTGAATGGCTGTAAATCCATCATATTTCAGCCTATCCACAGGGTACCTAGCTCTCGTAGACCTGCGCAAAGTAGGTTCACTCCCAGGTGCTCTCAAAACATCCCTGGTCTTCCTTACTCCAAGTGTAACAATAGAAGGAATATTCAACTCATCATCAATGCTCTGTTCTGAGCCACTGGATTCACCATCCACATAAGAGTGACCTGCATTCACATCAAACATGGGCTGATCAACCTTCTCTTTTCCTTTTCATGATACCTGCATACCACTATCTGCATTACTTTGAGAAGATTCTCCTGATCTCAATCTGCCTGTCCATGGCGAAGAATGTGAACCACTGCTAGAGGACGCTCCAGGTCCACTAATATTTTGTGACTGCTGCTGTGAATTCTGTGCAGCATTACCATTTTGTGCATCTACATCATCAATCACATTTACTGGTTTATACCAGCTACTCATCTCATCAAAAACAACATCTCTGCTCACTATAAACTTACGAGTAGAAGGGTTATAGCATCTATACCCTTTTTGCTGCAGAGAGTAACCAATAAAGATGCACTTCTCAGCTTTTGGATCCAACTTGGATCTCAGCTCATCTGGCACATGTACATAGGCAATGCAACCAAAAATTTTCAAATGAGAAATATCTGGTTTCCTACCAGTATACCTCTCCTCTGGAGTCATTCCATGTATTGCTGCAGTGGGAGTCCTGTTCATTATGTAGACTGCTGTAGCAACTGCTTCAGCCCAATAAAAATCTGGCAAGTCTTTTTCATTGAGCATGGCACGAGATACCTCTCCAATATGCCTGTTTTTCCTTTCTGCAATTTCATTTTGTTGTGGGGTATAACTGCATGAATATTGCTGCTTTATGCCATGCTCCTGCAAGAACTTTGCAAACTCATTTGAGAGGTACTCTCCCCCTCCATCTGACCTTAGGCATTTTATTTGCAGACCTGTTTCTTTTTCAGCCATAGCTTTAAGGGCTTTGAAATGCCCAAAAACTTCACTTTTCTTTTCCATAAAATACACCCAAACTTTTCTGCTATAGTCATCAATAAAAGTGACAAAATAATGATAGCCTCCAAGAGATGCAGCTTTAGTAGTCCACACATCAGAGTGGATTAATTCCAATGGCTTCTCACTCTCTTGAACATGTCTAGGAAATGGTTTCCTTGCCTGTTTTCCAAACTGACAGGCTTCACATACCTTATGCATTTCTGCAACCTTGAATTTTGGCAATCCTGCAACAATATTTTGGGCCTGCATTGATTTAAGTCGCTGTACATTAATATGACCAATGTGTTTATGCCAGATATCAATATCTGCAACTACACCGGTCTCATGTGCAAACATTGCTGCACTCAATTCAGACATGTCTGCATCCAACGTAAACATTCTGCCCTTCTTCTTTCCTTTTGCTATCAAGCGACCTTTATTTTTCATATCCTCAACAAAGAATCCATGAGGATTAAATCTGACCTGCAAGCCCTGCTCAACCATTTGACCGACAGAAACCAGATTCTTGGTGATATTCGGGACATGAAATACATCGGACAGGTATTTCTTTTTCCCATCCTGCATAGACAAGGGAATTTTTTCAATCTGCACAATAGGATGTGCAGTATCATCACCAGTCTCCACAAATCCTGGTTTTTCCATTTTCCTTGCATCCTCCATCCATTCTGCATGACTTGTCATGTGGTTTGATGCACCTGAGTCAACATACCATACATCATTGCTTTTTTCTGCACTTATCACAGAATTGTTCATGTGCTGCACCATGAACAAATGCTCATTTCTGTCATCACCCTGTCTGCTAGAAGATGCATAATTCCCTTGTTGCAGTTTTCCATTCATGATGTCATTCTGCTTTTTATAGCAATCTTTAGCCATATGACCCATTTTACCACAGTAGTAGCATTCAACATTACTGTTTGCATTTTGACCTCTTTGCCATCCACCACGATCTCTTTGGCTCCCCCTGCCTCTAGAGTTACCACGTCCTCCTCCATAGGACTGGTTTTCTTGAGTTTGCTGCATATTCTGATTTCTACCACGGCCTCCAAATCGGCCTCCTCTACCTCTGCCTCTACCTCTTCCAGCATTTGAGTAGAAGACAGCTTCTTTTGAAGTTCCTCCTGAAGAAGATGCACCACCATTTCTCTGTTCCTCAGAAATTAGAAGAGCAATCAACTCCTCAAAATCAGGAAATCTTTCACGAACTGAAATGAATGTCCGAAACTGTGCATAATCCTTTCCTAGACCATTCAAGGTCACAGAAACTAAATCATCATCTTCCACTGGTGACCCAATGGAAGCAAGTGCATCTGCTATCTTCTTCACATTCATGTGGTAGTCGTTGATGCTCATATTTTCTCTTTGCACATTGTGCAACTCTTGCTTGAGCTGCATTTTCCTGGCTTGTGTATTTGTGCTATACATTTTTGACAAAGTATCCCATGCCTCCTTTGGTGTACTTGCATCCTAAATATGCACAATCATAGAGTCTGAAATGCTGATAGACAGCCAATACATAACTTTCCTAGCTCTCTCATGCCATGCTTTAAATGCCTGCATTTGCTGTTGATTGGGAACATCAGGAAGAACTGGTTCTTCTTCATTTCCTGCAACAAATTCCCAATATCCTTTTCCCATAAGGAAATTCGTCATTCTAAACTTCCATGCTTGGAAGTTGTTCTTGTCAAGCTTTTCAGTGACAATCTGTGAAAGAGAATCAGATGCCATTACAGAAGACTGCAAAAAATTCTGTCACTGCAAAAACCACAGCTTCACCCTCACAAGGGAAAATCTGCAAAACTGGCGAAAGTGGTATTTGACCACACAGTCACTTCCTAGTGACGATTTTGCATCAACAGGCAACAGGGATGATTCTGTAACTCCCAATGTCTCTGCGCACAAGCATACAATGCAATTTTTACAGTAGCTATTCACCGACCTGTAGAACAGTGGTCGCACAGCATAAAACAGGGCCTTTTCCTGAGTGCGTGCAGAAAACTTCTGCCTTCAAAACAGGCCCCGAAATGGCCTCAAATCAAAAAACAGGGTCGCCAAGAGTTAAAGCTCTCCCCCGCAGCATATACTGCCCTCTTACTTCACCGCGAAGGGCGTCTCAACCTGAGACAATGCACTCTTGCAATTTCCGGCTGTGCTACCTGCAGAGATCTGCTCACAAAACAGAAAATGAAAGCAACACTGCTCCTCTTACCAGAACACTGCGAGCTTGGCTTGCTTTCTTGAGCTCCTTACCACGAACAAGGCTCTGATACCATGTCAAGATTGTGGGAGAGAAGGAAGGAGTCTCACTTGTAGCTTTCTTGCTTGCACAATGGGGGAATACACACAAGGGTGGAGGCTGAAAACAGTTTTTACTCTTCTTAGTTGTGGAAGCCAAAAGAGCTCTAGTACAAAGAAATAGAAGAACCCTAGATATGGGTCTCAAACCAAACTCAACTAACTAAGGTGGCATACTAACTGAGCCACGAACTAGAGTAGATAAGGATAGCTATCATGTAGCTATTATTCAGGGGCGGTGTACCAACCGCATCTGCAACTGACAAGTCGGTGACATAAATACACAACGGTCACCCTGGCGTATCACAAGTGGAGCTCGATATCTCAACACTCGATTTGTAGGAGAGCTGCAGTGGGGCCACGCCACTCAACTGGGAGATTGCCTCCTATGTATGTGATACGTGGTATATTATACCAATGTGTATGGGATCTTCCTCTGAGGAGTAGAGAAAGGCAAATGTTGGACTGTGTCCTATTACAAATGCAAGATTGATATTAGAGTTTAGTGTAGCATGTCCCTTAGATGGTCCTAGCCACGAGGCAGTGTGGGGTGTCTTGTGTGTCTTAGAGGTCCCGGCTAGTGCTGAAGAGCCAATTTTAGGCCCAGTTTTGGTCTCAACAGTCAAGAAAGCACGTGTAAGGCACATCCTAAATCTTAACCTATTTGCACATATACGTCCCTCTTTAAATGACACCCATAGTGATAGGGGCACCACTTTTTAGGATTCCAATTTCTATCTTCATTTCTCTGGGTGGCAGTAGTGGGCCATAACACTTTCCATGAGGATCAATAGCCCAAATTGACCAATGGAGAGTAGGGATCAATCGCCCAAATATATGTGGTTATTCTCAGTCTAGTACAATACTTTATTGTTACTTTTCGTTGAACCCCTGGAAATAAGTACATGTTTTGGCGGCACCTTGCATCATGTCCGAATTGGAATGCATCCCAAAAAAAGCAAAAAAATTTTGCTTGCTAATGCAAAAATACTCATTACGAGTTGCCCACACCCTTAACAGATTAATGAAAAATACTTAATACTCACATCGTAAACGAGTTACTGCAATAGCTCCTCCAAACTGGAATATGCTTGCATTTTGCAGATTTTTTACTCTCACCTTTACTTGGTCTTGTGCTCTACCTCTCACCCAATGAGCCATCTGTTGAGCCCTCGTATTGAGCCCATACCCGAAAGGAGCGTATTGTTGATCCATTTGCATGGAGAATCAACCTACCAACAAAGAGATTCTACCATTGCAATGCCAATTTCGTCGTGACCTATTCACCAATAAGGCCATTTTTGGTTTCCAAAAACATCCTTAAGCACTGCATATTTGAGATTTTTTACCCCATGGTAACGGTCCTCACACTAGTGTTTTTCTTTATTGAACGGTCTTTCAAGGACACTACTGAGCAATCAGTGGCAACCCATTTACCATGGCTACCTCCCTTGCTCAAGATGGTGGCCCTTATCCCTTGTTATTAACTTTGATGGTTCCCACCAAGTAGTACATGGCCAACCATTGTTGACGGAAGCCTCCCTCTCAACCATTTCTAGGAGAAGCCTCCCTCACTCCGTAGTGTTGAGATGGTAAGCTCAACACGTGCAGACATTGATGATGGACCGCCTCGCTATATGGGTCTCCACGTCTACACTTAGCACATTGGTGGTCATTATGATACTCACATGGCTAGTGACTTATCACTTATTATATTTAGTTTGTTACACCTACCTACAATTGCCAAAGATATAGCACCAATTGATTAGTGTCGTCTGTTATGCACTATTTGACTTGATAGGCCACTTTCCTTTATGTTGTATCTTATCAGTACTTTGTGTACATTATATTGTGTATGGAAGAAGAAGAAGAAATAAGCAAGAAAACGTTTTGGCCTCCATATCTCTTCTTGTGTTCTTGATTGAGCTTCCTCTTGTGTATACAATGTGTTTTTGGGACAACAGCTGAAGCAAGTTCCCCCACCATGTGATTCTTGATATGGTATCAAAGTGGCGCCATTGAGAGAGGCTGATTTTGAAGGCTAAAGTAAAGGAAAAGAAAGAAGGTCTAAGCAAGCAAACAACTAGTAAAAATCTCTCCCATTCTTCCACTTTTTCTCTTGGATAGTGCTTTTGGAGGCACCAGAAGTAGGGTAGAGTGAAAATCTTAGATTGCTGTGAGATTTGGTATGCGAGCAGAGCACTATATATTTTACAGATAAGCCCTTTTGGGCGTTTTTTCACAAATTTTTTGGTCATCTGAGGCCGTTTTGGGTCCCATTTTAGAGCCACAAGGTTGTGAACAATAGTTTTAGGGTATATTGTGATTTCGACTGTATTTATTGAAAGTGGGTGCACATGTTACAGATGTTGAATTGGTGATTTTTGAGGTGTTTGCCAAGAAGCAAACATAAGTTTTCTCTACAAAAAGGTTGCAGAAGACTAGCTTGTTGTATTGTATAATTTTTTGTGATAATGGCAAAGAACAGTGGAAATCCCATTATTGAGAAGCTTGACAAGAACAACTACCCTTCATGGAAGTTTCGTGTGACAAACTTCATGTTGATAAATATGGCATATCCTAAGTCATATCCTATGGATGTATATATCTAAAATAGAAGCATATGTAAAGTGTCCTTAAGTTTGGGTATCTATCTTTTGAGGATACCACTTGTGGTAGTTGATTTTTGGAAAATGGAGAAGAATAATGGAGGAGAAGAAAAACATGGAGCTCCTGACCTCTTATCTGATCTATCTCATGGACTCTCTCCACTTCAATTTTCACTATGGTATCTGAGCAGAATTTGAGGATTGAAGAGGACTCATCATCATGATTGGTCCAAATTTTGCCGAGTGACATAGGAGAGAGAGAGAGAGAGAGATCCATCATAGCAATGACATGGCGTGCTTCTTCAAAAAACTTCCAGTTGCCAGGAGTACACCTTTGCTCCATCTCCACAATTATAAGTTTGAGTCAAAGTGCAGCATCTCTCACTCTTGGACGTTAAGCGAGAGGGATCTCTACACTAAGATAGTTAAGCTTCTGAGACAGAATGGCTAAACGACTGTGGCAGCTTTCAGACTTGACAATGAAGGAGGCAAAATTCAGAAGTCCTGTCTTGCCCAATGCAATTATCCTAATCTGTTCACCAATGCAGTTAAGATCCTGCAGAAAGGAGTGTGACCAAAGCCATATCCGTTGTACTAAGTGTGCACACACTTCAAGATGCCCGCGCTGTTGCAATAGAAGAGCATGGGAGATGACAGGAGAGCTCTGTGTTCCTCCGAGCAGGACTAGTCTTTGTTTTGGAGAAAAAAGTTTCGTTCTGTACAAAAGTAGGCGAACGGAAGGCCTTGAGAGGGAAGGAAGGTGGGACACACAGGAAAAAGAGCAAGATTTGGCTACAAGGGGATGCGAGGGCTTTTGCTTACGATGGGAATCGTCGGTGGACCAAGCGAGGCCTCCAACAAAGCAGTGGTACTCGATGGCAATGGATACAGGACAACAATATTGTACGCTGTAAGTAAATCTTGACCTCTCACGGGAAAGAAGATCTGCAAGCGCACTCTGAAGGTTGTACACCGCACTTCTGAGTTGAAGCAGCTGAAATGAGGCGTAAAGGAGGTAGTGAAATTGATGAGATGAGGCAAGAAAGGACTCTGTGTCATTGCTGGTGATATATCTCCAATTGACGTGATTACTCATGTTCTTATGCTTTGTAAAGAAGCTGAAGTTTCGTATATTTGTGTGCCCTCTAAAGAGGACCTTGCTGTTGCTCGAGTTACCAAACGTCCAACTTGCTATGTGTTAATTTTGACGAAGCCTCAGAAAGGAGATGTCAAGGAAGAAGACAAAGTGAAGTTTAAGAAGGATTATGATGAAGTTTTCAAGGAGGTCAAAAGCTTCACAGCTTCATTCTTTTGATCTGGAATTGATCACAAGAGCTGATGCAGCATTGAGGTAGGTTTGTCCATACAAGTTGAAGCACAGAACAGAGCTAAGCTGACAAACTATGACCAAGCCCAATACATGACTTTCAATTTGATGCTTGATCTTGGAAGTCAAGAAGAACTGAGAGAGGAATAGCCTACAATAGATGACGAACTGGGTGAATTGCCCAAAGGGATGTATATGACAAATTTTGGACACATGTATGACAATCATATTGGTGGAAGCTATTTTTACATGCATTTTTGGACTATGTTTGATGCTTTTTGGTCTCAGGTTGGTGGACCATTAATATTCCGAATTGGGGCATATTACTTAATATCATTTGTGGATAGTTTGTATTGTTGTTTTTTCTAAATTTACAGTAGCCATAATGTCTGACACGGCACAGATTGTGGGAGACAAATTGACCAAAGACAATTATAGTGTTTAGTCTTACAAGATAAAGAATTTTTTGATGGGTAGAGGTCTATGGGACTCATAATAGGTGATGATGAATATCCAGAAGTTCCTAAACATCCGACTGAAGAGCAAAAGAAAGCGTACAAGGATTGGACAAGGAAGAACATGAAAGTTTTGCATTGGATCTCCATATGTATTTCAGAAACATTGATTCCTCATATCAAGAAGACAAGTACTTGTAAGGAGGCATGGAAAATCGTAGAAAAAATGTATGGAACATGTACAGAGGCTCGTAAGATACAACTCAAGTAGAGATTACATGGTGCATGGAGAGGCAATCATAGTATCAATGACTATGTGGCAGAAATCAAGCACATTACAGAAGACCTTGCATCCATTAATGCACCTGTCGATGATGATGACTTAGTGTCAGTGACACTAAATGGACTGGACCAGCTTTCAAATCTTTGGATACCTCTATTTCAGTTAGAGGAGGCTTTGTGCCTGACTTTGAGGAGCTTATTGGATTGCTACTTGCAGAAGAAATCAAGTTGGGATTGAATACATCTAGTAGTGGCAAAAATGCAGGTGGAGACAATGGTTTCTATCACCAGAGAGGTCGTGGCAGCTCATCTAGAGCTAGAGGCTCTTCATTTTGTCGTAGTAATGATGGATTTGCTCGTGGAATAGGTAACTTTGGTCGTGGTGACTTTATGCATAGAGGCAGGGGGAGATATTTCCCTAGAGGTAGAGGACGGTCTAGTCCTTCTTCACAGAGAGATGGCACTTGTCATAATTGTGGGCAGTTTGGTCACTTTGAGAGGGATTGTTATCAAAAATAGAATGCCATGTCTAGAGGTCGTGGAAGGACCCAATATGGCCACTATGCAGGCACTTATGGTGGTACAGGTTATGGACCTAGAGGTGGATCACCTAGAGGTCACCTATTTGCTATGGAGCATGTGCTTGGGAGCATGACTCACCCTCTTTCTGAGAATGACTAGTTTTTGAATTCAAGAGCTACAAACCATATGACTCATCATGTTGAGTGGTTTGATAGCAAGGAGCAAATGCAGAATGAGGAATATGTTTCCATTGTTTACATAAAATTAGTCATATTGGTAGTGTGCAACTTGTTACTAAAGATGGGATTGAGAACAAGCTTGGTGATGTACTTTATGTGCCCACAATAACTAAGAACTTAGCATCAGTTGGTCAAATGACAGATTAAGGATTGCATGTGAGATTCAATAAGTTTGGATGTTTCATTGAAGAGTTCCATAATGGGAGAACTGGCAGGGTGATTGCTCATGGTAGAAAGAAAGAGAGATTATTTGCTTTGGATGCATGTACCTCTCAAATGAGTTTGCAAGGTTCCTGCAGGAGCAAGGCATAAAGCAGCAATATTCATGTAGTCATACCCCACAGCAAAATGGAATTGCAAAAAGAAAAAACAAGCATATTGGAGAGGTATCTCGTGCCATGTTCAATGAAAAAGACCTGCCAGATTTTTACTGGGCTGAGACAGTTGCTATAGCAGTCTACATAATGAACAGGACTCCCACTGCAGCAATACATGGCATGACTCCAGAGGAGAGGTATACTGGTAGGAAACCAGATATTTCTCATTTGAAGATATTTGGTTGCATTGCCTATGTTCATGTGCCAGATGAGTTGAGATCCAAGTTGGATCCAAAAGCTGAGAAGTGCATCTTTATTGGTTACTCTCTGCAGCAGAAAGGGTATAGATGCTATAACCCTTCTATTCGTAAGTTTACAGTGAGCAGAGATGTTGTTTTTTATGAGATGAGTAGCTGGTATAAACCAGTAAATGTGATTGATGATGTAGATGCACAAAATGGTAATGCTGCACAGAATTCACAGTAGCTGTCACAAAATATTAGTGGACCTGGAGTGTCCTCTAGCAGTGGTTCACATTCTTTGCCATGGACAGGCAGATTGAGATCAGGAGAATCTCCTCAAAACAATGCAGATAGTGATATGCAGGTTTCACGAAAAGGAAAAGAGAAGGTATATCAGCCCATGTTTGATGTGAATGCAGGTCACTCTTATGTGGATGGTGAATCCAGTGGCTTAGAACAGAGCATTGATGATGAGTTGGGTATTCCTTCTATTGTTACACCTGGAGTAAGGAAGACCAGGGATGTTTTGAGAGCACCTTCGAGTGAACCTACTTTGCGCAGGTCTACCAGAGCTAGGTATCCTGTGCATAGGCTGAAATATGATGGATTTACAACCATTCACTATGCCTATATGGTCAAAGTGATACAAGAACCAGAACCCACTTCTTTTGAGCAAGCCATGGGAAAAGAAAAATGGGAGAAAGCCATGGATGAAGAAATGGATGCCTTGGAAGCAAATGCTACATGGGAATTGGTACCTTTGCCTAAATATAAGAATGCAATTGGTTGTAAGTGGGTTTATAAGGTGAAGCACAATGCAGATGGTTCTGTGAGCAGATACAAGGCAAGATTAGTAGTCAAGGGGTATACACAAACATATGGCATTGATTATGAAGAAACATTCAGTCCGGTTGCAAGGATGGCAACCGTAAGAGCAGTCATTGCTGTGGCTGCATCAAAGGAATGGTATTTACATCAGATGGATGTAAATAATGGCTTCTTGCATGGTGATTTGCAAGAAGAGGTCTATATGGAGTAGCCACCAGGTTATGTGCATGCTATTCATCCTGAGTTTGTTTGCAGGTTGAAGAAAGCCTTGTATGGCTTGAAGCAAGCACCTAGAGCATGGTGTGACAAGATATGACAGTATCTTGTCACTATTGGCTTTCAGATTTCCAAGGCAGATTTCTCACTTTATGTGAGAAAAACAGAGAAAGGTATTATGCTGCTTGTCATTTATGTTGATGATTTGATTATCACAGGTGATAGTGATGAATATATCCTTCATGTGAAAATGCTATTGAAGCAGAAGTTTGAGATGAAGGATTTGGGAGAGCTGCGTTATTTCTTGGGCATTGAAGTCATTAGATCACCAAGTGGGATACGGCTCTTACAGAGGCAGTATGGATTGGACATGCTATCCAAATATGGGATGACAGGCTGTAAGCCTATTTCAGTTCCTTTGGAGCAGAATGTGAAGTTGAGCGCAGATGCAGGTGAGATTCTCGAAGACCCTACTATGTACAGACGCATAATAGGAAGTTTGATTTATATGACTATTAGCAGGCCAGATTTGAGCTATGTTGTTGGATTGGTAAGTCAGTTTATGCAGGCTCCAAGGAAACCGCATTTGGATGCGGCTAGACACATACTCAGGTATGTGAAGTCCACATTGCAGTATGGACTATTTTATGAGACTGGGGTTCAGATATAGTTGCATGGATACACTGATGCTGATTGGGCTAGTAGTATTTCTGATAGACAATCTACCAGTGGATATGTGTTCTCTTTTGGGAGTGTTGCTGTCACTTGGAGCAATAAGAAATAGCCTACAGTTGCCTTGTCGAGCACAGAGGCTGAGTACAGGGGTGCAGCAATGGATGCATGTGAGGTAGCTTGGTTGCATAAGCTACTTTATGATATGCATCAGCCTACAGATGGGCCAGTTGTCATTTATTGTGACAACATGAGTAGTATACACTTGGCAAATAACCCACTCTATCATGCTAGAACAAAGCACATTGAGATGCATTATCACTATGTACGGGAGAGGGTTTTACTAGGTCTTATTGATCTAGTTTATGTCAGCACAGAGGATCAAGTAGCTGACATATTCACGAAGGCATTGGGCGTGGAGAAGCTGCGCAAGTTCAGAGACTTGCTTGGTGTACACGAATTGGGATTGAGCTCGAGGGGGTATGTTAAGATATCAAGCTCCACTCGTGATATGCCGGGGTGACCGTTGTGCATTTATGTCACCGACTTATTAGCTGCAGGTGCGGTTGGTACACCGCCCATGAATAATAGCTAGATGACAGCTATCCTTATCTACTCTAGTTCGCGGTTCAGTTAGTATGCCACCTTAGTTAGTTGTGTTTGGTTTGAGATCCATATATAGGGTTCTTCTATTTCCTTGTATGAGAGTTCTTTTGGCTTACACAACTAAGAAGAGGAAAACTGTTTTCAGCCTCCACCTGTGTGTGTATTCCCCCATTGTGCAAGCAAGAAAGCTACAAGTGAGACTCCTTCCTTCTCTCCAACAATCTTGACAGGTGGCCCATCATCAATGTCCACACATATTGAACTTGCCATATCAACACTCCCCCTTAAGCTCAACTGTATCTTTGCAACTCCAAGTAAGCATCGAAACTTTCAAAGCTTCTCTATACCCAATGCCTTTGTGAAAATGTCAATTATTTGATCATGTGTGTTGACATATACCAAGTCAATCTCTCATCAAAGTACCTTCTCTCTCATAAAGTGGTATTGCACCTCAAAAAGTTTTGTCCTAGCATGGAGCACTAGGTTCCTAGCTACTTGTATGCTTCTTATGTTGTCACAATGAATAACAATTGGACCATCCCCCTATACATCCAAATCACCCAATAACGTTTGCAGCTATACCACCTCACATGCTGCCATAGTAGCACCTCGATACTCAATCTCTGTACTTGATAAAGCAACTATAGGTTTCTTTTTGCTACGCCATGTAACTATTGCACTACCAAGGGAAAACATGAATCCACTAGTAGATCTTTTGTTTGACATGCTACCAGCCCAATCTACATTTATGTATCCAAATACTTGTACATCCTTACTGCCTCATAAAACAGTCCATAATGTGAAGTGGACTTCACACACCTCAATATGTGCCTAACTGCATCCAAATGAGGCTTTCTAGGATCCGCATAAACTCAGTGATAAGGCCAAAAGCATAGTTAAGTCTAGCCTTTTAATAGTCATGTAAATTAGGCTCCCTACTATTCTCTTAAGCATAGTATAGTCTTCTATCTCATCCTCAACATCAACACTCAACTTTACATTTTACTCCAATGGTATTGAAAGTGGCTTATAACACCATATTAGAGAATTAGGAAAATTTTTAAGTCCCAATTTTAAATAGGTGATAAATATTTAATGACATGGATAAGTCTTAATCCATATTTTAAAGTGGGATTTGGGAAGGTAGCTTATATAGTATTTAGGGTAGACTCCACCTTTAAGTAAGACAACAAGACTTGATCATGTGGTCAAATAATAAAGATATTGGGGATTCCCAAAGTACATGGAAATTTTCAAATTTTCTAATATAGTGTTTTACATATTGGCATACCATACTTACTTGGATAACATATCCAAGCCATACTACCTTTGCAATAGCCATATACCATTATCACATCTGATTACCTGAATACCAAGAAAGTATCTCAACTCACCCAAATCCTTCATCTCAAACTTCTTCTTCAAGAAGTCCTTAGTTTTAGTGATCCCATTGTCACTATCACCTATAATAATCAAGTCATCTACATAGATTACTATGATGACCAAACTTGCATTTCCCCTTCTCACATAAAGTGAGTGATCAACATCAAAAATATAAAATCCAATATTGACAAGATACTCTTAGATCTTATTAGACCATGCTCTAGGTGCTTGCTTTAGCCCATAGAGTGCATTCTTTAACCTACACACATATGTGGGATGCTCTAGATTCTTATAACCTGTTGGTTGCTCCATATACACCTCTTCATACAATTCACAATGTAGGGAGGCATTCTTAATATCCATTTTCTACAAACTTCAATCTTTGGCTGCTTCCAAGGAAATCATGCATCTAGTTGTTGCCATCCTAGCAACTAGACTGAATGACTATTCATAATATATGCTATTTGTTTGAGCATAGCCTTTTATAACTAGCGTAGCCTTTTATTGCTTATCCAAACCATCTTCATTATACATGATTTTGTAAACCCACTTACAACCAATAGATTTCTTGCCCTTAGAAAAGGGTACCAAATCCCAAGTCTTATGGACTTCTAATGCAACCATCTCCTCATCCATTTTTGCATCCCAATGAGCATGACCACAAACATCCTTTAAAAAAATGGGCTCAACATCCTAAACTACCTTCATCATATAAGCATAATGGTGAGTTGCATAACCTTCACAATCAAATCTCTTAACAGGGTATCTAACCTAGCTAGACTTGCATACCATTGGATCCTTTACATTACTATATGCTCTCTGTACACATGGTGTCATGACTAAAGGAATACCATGCTCATCATCCAAACTCTCTGAACCACTAGAATCTCCATCAAATTTCAAATGACTAGTAGATGCAATCATCCAACACCTTCTTCTTTCCTTTGTCTTTACCTACAACACTTGTAGATGCACTTGAGGATGTGGGGCTACTCCTTAGTCTCCCAATCTAAGGGCTAAATATAGGTGTAGTACTAGATGATATTTCTGGTCAACTAAGGCTCTATAATTCTTTCTTTTCTTTCTGCACATAGCTATTGTGATCATTATCATCATCTAATACATTACTAGTATATGTATACCAATTGCTCATCTCATAAAAAATAATGTCCCTACTCACTTTGAACTCACTTGTGATAGGGTTATAACAATGATATACTTTCTACTCTAAAGACTATCAAATAAAAATAACATTTTCAGCCTTTGGATCCAGCTTCTTTTCCAACTCATCTAGCACATGAACATATGCAATACAACCAAACACTTTCAAGTGTGACACATCGAGCTTCTTTCTTGTAAAGTATTATTTGGGGGCCATCCCATGAAATATAGCTATGGGAGTTCTGTTCATAATATAAATAGTAGTAAGAATAACTTAGACAAAAAATCTTTTGGTATATTCTTTTCAGCCATCAATGCTCGTGTAGCTTCTACAATATGCCTACTTTTTCTTTTTGCAATCCCATTTTGTTGCGGAGTATACCTGTTAGTAAATTATCTCTTTATCCCATGAGACTACAAGAAGCCATTAAACTCATTAGAGAGGTACTCTCCCCCTCCATCTGATCTCAAACACTTAACTTTTAGGCATGTTTCTATTTCAACAGCCACCTTGAAAGATTTGAATTGCTCAAATATATCACTAGACTTTTTCTTCATAAAGTATACCCATAGCTTTCTTGAACAATAATTAATAAATGTGACAAAGTATTTGCTACTACTAAGAGATACATTCTATGTAAGCCTCCAAATATCTGTATGCATAACATCAAGTATATTTCTACTTACATCTTTCTCATGCAAAAAGGGTTGTCATGAGTGCTTACAAGCTAGCATGCTTCACACACTTTATGAAATTCTACAACTCTAAAAGCAGGCAACCCTATAACTAATCCTTTGGATTGCATTAATTTCAACATTTGCACATTTGCATGTCCAATATTTTTATACCTATTTCTATGTTTGCAACCACTTCTTTTCCTATAGCATACATGTCAGCATTCATTGTAGGAATTCTGGCATCTGAAGTGAACATGCAACCAACTCTACTTTCTTTTACAACCAACATGCATTTATCATTAAAGTTTTCTAAAAAATAATATTTTATATTAAATAAAAATTACAACCCTTTACCATTGGGCTAATAGAATCTAAATTCTTTGTGATTGATGGCACATGTAATACATCTGATAGACTCTTTGTCTAGCCATCATGCAAGGACAAGTGAATCGTTCCAATGTGTGAAATGGGATGTCATGAATCATTACATGTCTACACATATCCTAGATTTTTATAAGTCTTACATCTCTCCAAACCATTCAACATGACTGGTCATGTGATTAGATGCACTTGAATCAACACACTATACATAATCATGTGTCCCCTTTCTTGTAACAACATTCATCATATGTTGCATAACAAATAGATGCTCATTTTTTTCTTCATTCTATCATACAGATGATGCACAATTTTCTTACTACAATTTATCACTTCAGATAACATCCTTTTTTAGGATAAAAACGGGCTACAATATGACCGGTTTTGCCACAATAATGGCAAACAATAGTAAAATTTCAAGAACCTCTCTTTTGCCATCCACCTCTTCCTCTAGAGCTCCCCTTGCCTCTAAAGTTTCCACCGCCTCTTGAAACCTACATTCCACCAAATTGTTGATTTAACCTATTTTGTTGGTTATCACGAGCACATCCCATACTATAGCCTCTCGAAAAGAGGATTTGCCATGTACCCTTACTAAACTTGAATAAAATGCTTAGACCTATTCACCATTTCTTTTAGATGAGTCACCCTGCATATTGATCTCTTCGATAATCGTGAGAGAGATCAACTCATTAAAATCTAGAAATGGTTTCTGTGCATTTACAAAAGTGACAAATGATTTCCAAGGCTTCTCATTATTAAGGCCACCCAGAGTAGATGAAACCAAATCATTATCATCAGGCATTGTATCAATCATTTCTAAAGCATTTGCAATGCTCCACACCTTCAAAACATATTCTTTCATAGACATTTTCCCTTTCTTCAAGGTATTCAACTCTTTCTTGAGTTGAATCTTTCATGACTTTGTATTTACTAAAAACATATTCTCAAAAATTGTCCAAGGTACATGTGAAGTTTTTGCATTCCTGATATGTCCCATCATAGTATTATTAATGACTGTGTAGATAGCCAATATATCACATTTTTGTCTTTTGCATTCCATGCATTTAATTTATCTACAACAGGCTTTGGTTCATTTTCTTTACTTATAACAAAGTCATAAGGGCCCTTTCCAATGAGAAAGTTTGCCACATTGAACTTCCATGAAGGGTAGTTGTTCATGTCTAACTTCTCAATGATAAGATTTTCACTGTTCTTTGCCATTATCAAAAAAATGATAAAAAATAGTAAGCAAGTCTTCTGCAACCTTTTACAACAAGTGCACAACAATATACCAAGCAACCTTTTTCATTTATTACTCAATATTACATGTAATATGCAACCTATTTTTGCATATAAAACTTATGTTTTTTTTCTAACAAACACCTCAAAAATTATAGATTTGAAATTTGTAACCTATGCACTTCACTTTTGCTCGATACATCCAAAATCACAGTACACTCTGAAACTACTGCCCTCAATCTTGCAACTTTGAAATGGGGCCCAAAACAACCTCAGCTACCCAAAAAAGCAGTGACTTATTTGTAGAATATACAGTGCTACTCTGAAGCTACTACCCTCAATCTTGGAGCTCTAAAATGGGGCCCAAAATAACCTCAGCTGCCCAAAAAAGCAATGGCTTATTTGTAAAATATATAGTGCTTTGCTCACACACCAAATCTCACAAAAATCTAAGATTTTCACTCTTTCCTACTTTTTCGATGCCTCCACATGCACTATCCAAGAGAAAGAGCAGAATTGCATGGTGGGGGGACTTTCTTGAGTTGCAGTGCCAAAGACACATCATACACACAAGAGGAAGCTCACTCAAGAACACAATAAGAGAGATGGAGCCCAAAAAATTTTCTTCCTAGTGTTTTCTTCTTCTTTCACTCACAATATAATATAAACAAAGTATAAATAAGATACACCAGAAAGAAAAGTTACCTGCTTAGTCGAACAATGCATAACTAACTATACTAACCGATTGGTACAATGACTATGCCAACTATAGGTAGGTGTCACAAATTAAATACAATAAGTGATAATTCAGTGGCCATGTGAGGATCATAGTGACGAGTGACATGTTTAGTGTAGATGTACAAACCCATCTAGCCTAGGTGGTCCATCATCAATGTTTGCACATGTTGAGGTTGCCATCTCAATAGGACATGCCTCAACGTGCTTCTCCTTTTGAAGGTTATATATGATCTTCCAAATGCAAGTGGTTTTTATGATACAAACTTGCTTTGCTAGTCAAAGCTCATAGTTTGTATTTTTTTCTTTGGCATAGGATATTGATATAGGAAACTACTAGAAGTTTAAAGTTAAGAAATTCAAAGTTAGTGTTGTTTTTTTCATCTCCAATTGCTAACTATTGCAGAAAGGAGGTGTTCTGGAGAGATGAGCTCATGAAAGAGAGATATATTGCAGAGGATGCATGAGCATGAACAAGAGCAGATAAGGGCTTGTGAAGAGGAGGCAGATACCGTACAAGGTCATGAGGAGGCCATGGAAGAAGTTCATCAATGGGTTGAATCAAGAAAAGCTATAGAGAGTGGGTTGCAAGTGGTGGAAAGGGGACCGCAAATATTTGAAGCTTATTGGCATGATATGGAAGAAGCATATTAACCCTCCTAGTCCTAGCTACAACCTCCCCCCATCCCAATGAAAACCCTAAGGACAACCTCGCTACCCTCGCGGACAACCTAGCTACACTCGCAGCAAAGCCTGCTCTCGAAGATTCGATCCCTACCCTCAAGGAGACCTTTGAACCTAGCCTTCAAGACCTCTACATTGTAAATTTTCAGTGCTCATTTTCCACTTTGTAAATGGAAATGGAAATGCAAAAAGAAAAAAAAAAAAGACTTCGTATGTATTGCTATACTTGTTAACATTTATTTGATGGTATGATCTTTCTTGAGTACAAAAGCCTCGTGAAACATTCACCTTGCTTTTGAAGAAAATGCATGTGTCTATAATTGCAAAAAGACTAGTTAATTTTGATTATAGTTGGGCTGATTGAAGTGTTTATTGTGTGGGTGAACTCAAGGAGGGCCACCACTAAGTGAAGGAGACCCCTCCCTAGGCTGAAGGGTCCCCCATTAGGGCCAAAAATGCTTCAAAAAAGGCACTTGTAAGAAAATGATTAAGTTACTAATTAGTTGAGATTTTGGAAGAATAAAAACGCCAAATTTGGTTGCTGAGATGTGATTAATGAGAGAATATTGAATTCATCAAAGAGATGAGCCATTAATTGTCCCTCAAATTTAATTTATGTCATGGTCACCTTTTCGGTCATTTTTTATCTTGGAACTTGGGAGAATTTGTATTTTCAAGAAATATCCACCTATATCGCAATTTGTCTACTCCCGCGTCTTCTTTTCACACGCTCTTTCTCCATTCTCTTTCGCCATTCTCTTCTTTGTGCTCACTTTCTTATCAATGTGATCGTTGATCTACTAAAATGTTGAGCAACACCTCTGCAAGTGATATAGATGCGAGCACATGCAAATACAAACTTACCATCCAACTAGATCCAATTTATTCATCTTGGAGAAGTATACATTGTCGAGTACTAATAGATGAGATGGAGGCCAACAGATTGCAAACTCAAGGAAAAAAACATATAGATTTGTGGGTAGATGGAAATATTTATCCAAAGGATCCTTCAACAGGTAAACCTCCTAATTTTTTTAATATTCATGACTACATGAGATATGTTGGGGAAGGTTATAATGGGATGCTTGGGTATTGTAAAAGGCTATACTCTGCATCTTACACATACATGGCTCAGATGAATGAAATGAGAAAATCATTATTTATTGCACAGACAAACATTTCTGAGCTTACAAATAAGATTGACGTTTTGGAAAATGCTAATAAGTCATTATAAGACAAGTTAGCACATTTAAAGAAAACTCCAATAGGATTAAGAGAGAGAAAGAGACCATTAAAAAATATAAGTAGCTTGTGTGAGAGAGCAAAGAAATGAAGATTGAATCTTGTAAAAAAATATGTTTCTAACATGTCGAGTATTAATATTCGAGAGAGTGAGAAGAGAATTAGAATTTTAAAAGAGATCATGAATAAGAATGATATCTTGAGGATTCTTAGGTCACCTCAAAATATGGATTTGAGAGCCCCAACTCTCAAAGAATTAGTGAAGGACTTAAAGGACACAGTTAAACCAAACGAAATTGTAGAGACATGTGATACTGTGGGCATTAGTCGAAAAGGTTATTGGGCTATCTCAAGATTATGGTTTAAAAATCTAAAATGTAATAGAATAATTGCATTTGGGTTACCTCAAGCCCTAAGAGTATTGGTTGCAAGGACTGCCATGAATCGTAAGATTCCACAAGTTTTCGGGGAATACGTTTATATTGAAGCATCTATGCCATATGAAAAGACAAAAATAAAATCTAGTTTTGAATACAATGTATTTAACAATATATGAGTTGATCTAAGAAGAGTGCAGATTGCAATGGTTCACATGTATAGACTCACGTTAGAGGAATGTCATAGCGTTTTAAAGTTTGCCTTGAAGTAGATGAAGCACATATTAAAAAAGTACAAAAGATGGAAAGAGTCAGAATTTGCATCATGAACAGGGCATTGGAATACAACAATGGTGGGGGTCAAGCACTAGTGCATAAGATCCAGTCTAAGATGGAGATTTGGTGGGTTGGTGCAACTTAGGTATCAATTGAGAATCATCAAACACTGAAATGGTTGTTTACTCATACATGTATTCCAAACATTATTAAGTCTCAAAGTGAAGGAGAAATGTTGGTTGTTGATGGGGTTGGTAATTTTAATGTGGAATGGCACATGAGCGCTGACTTGAAAACTATCAAATATATGCTTGGAATATGTAATGGGGCAAATGCAAAATATCCTTGTATTTATTGCATTGAAAGTGTTGGGTCTAAAAATTGGAGCAACTTGCGCCCTGTAAGAAGAGCCTTAATTAGAGACTCTATAGATCTAAGTTTAAAGAAAAACAAGGAAGATATATGGGATCCAATTCTTTCAATTCCTCTTACTAATGTTCATATATGTACTTTGCATGCAGAGATTGGAATTATTGATAAACTTCTCAGGTTGCATCTTGACTATGCATACTCAATTAAGCCTTTGTCTTTATCGAATGAGTATATTGACAAATGTGAGGCATTACTCTCCAAAATGGGTTTTCATGGAGGTCAAGTTCATTTAAGAAAATATCCAACACTTTCAAGGAAAACAAGAGATGTCTTGGCTGATGTCTCAATAGGAGGCTCAAAAGCTAGACATTTTTTAGGTAATCATACAGGATAACATGTGAGCATTACTTGGGAGCATTGGAGAGAGCTGTGTGGGATAACGACAAACGTTGCAACCACACCATGACTTGCATTTCTAAGGATGGAAGTTTGGAGACACATTGATGTCTTCCTAAAGCTCCTGAAGCAACAAACAAAAACGTACACGTATCCAGAAGAGTTCAAATGTTCGATTACAAATCTTGTTCAGGCAATAAAGGAGGCATGGGGAGAAAAAGATATCACTTTTTATTTGATAAGAGAGAATATTTAATCCAAGCTTTCTTTGATAAAATTTCCATTGGCAGAAAATGATTGTTACTCTTATGAATTTGCAGCATATCCTTCATATCCATGGGCCTTACTTTGTGGAGAAGCAAGGCCCCCTCGCAACTTATAGCGGCCAAGTCATGGAAAAATCTCGCTATCAAGCACATACAAGTTTTTTTCGAAGCACAAGACATGGAGGTGGAGTTACAAAAAGCAATGCTCTTGAGGAGCTATTCAATTGGTTTTTTCGAGACAGCTTCAAAGAATGAACACTTCAACTTAAGAATTCATAGTATTTTTCGACGACAACTTCAAAGAATGAATACTTCAACTTGAGAATTCAAGAAAGGAAAGTACAAAGCTAGCCAGGAGCCTTTACATCATCCTCCCTTTCCGAGATATTTCCTCCATAACGCAGAAATTTTCTTCTCTTTTAGCCAACTATTGATTTTATATCAGTTCGGTTTGCTGCCAAAGCATAAGATGAGAGGGCCAGAAAGTATCCTGCTCTAGAAGCAGAGAAACTAGGACCATAACCAAAAATCCTAATTGCTGTAATCTTCTCCAAAAATATCACCTTGTGTGCATTGTATCGTAACCGAGAGAAACCAAGTAGCCTTGTAAGTGCCTTGATACATAGTATAGGCCATGTTGCTTCCTCTGAGAAGATGTCATGAAATACCAAGAAAACATGCGGATCAATCCTTGCTTAGTAATGGCCAAGTTCAACATCTTTCAGTGAACTAATACCAACTCTTGTCCCTTTACCCCGTCCCAAGAAGTTATCAAAATCTTCAATCTCCAACTGTAAAAAAAGATAAATGTCAAATGAATGTTGAAACCAAACATATTAATGTGTATACATCTTACAAAATTTGAGATAATAGTACCAATTGATTTTCATCATTTTCTAGCTTAATTGGATTCCATATGTTAATTAATGATTGTGCCTCATTGGTATCTTCGAATTCTTTAACATATTGCAACTCTTCTCTTCCAAAATGGGAAATTCCAAGTCGGTCTTGAAGGCTGTGGAACTCCTCTTCAATAATCCCATACTCTTCCTCAGCATTCTTTGCCTTACGAAAACAAAGAGAAAGGGCATCCCCTGCTTCAATAAACTTGTCGTCCGTAATTTCGGTGTCAAGTTTAAGTAACTCTTCTTTCGATTCATTTTCGACATCAACAATGCCATTTGCAGCATCAGAAGCCTCTACAATGATGGCTAAACAATAATCCTCCCTTAGAAGATTGAAGAGCCTTTGAATGTCTGCTAGCAGCATGTATTCCTTGTCCTTGATAGGGAAAGTTGGAAGTGAAGCAATAGTATAAAAAGAAGAGTCACATACAAGATCTGCATTTGCATGGTTTTCTTCAATAATGGTCTCAGCTTTGAATTGGGCAACATTTAGTTTGCCAGCAATATTTGCTTCTTGCTCAGGGTCCAAACATTCCTTTGCATCCTTGTCATTTGCTACCTCATCCAAAAGGCAAAAGCTGGAACATTTTGGACCTTCTAATTGTTTTTCATCAAATTTCACATGATATTTAACAAGAGAAAATGTAATGAATGCAGCTATTTTGGACATAAGCTTGCATTTCCTAGAATGAGCAGAACAAAACAAATTTGAGGTACAAAATCGGTCAAGAGAATGAGATGTACACTTTCTTGAAAACAAAGCCTTCTTTGAAGGTGAGCTCCCAATAGGTATGTGAACATATTCCTTTGCATCCTTTTCAACTACCGGAAATGCAAGACTTTCAAACTCATCAAACTCCTCCAGGAAAAACTTCTTGGATGAGTTCAATACATGGTCAATATCCCAATCAGGGTTGAAAATATCCTTTGCAGTTCTGTAATAAGATAACTCCATGCCATTTTGAAGAAGAAAGTCTAGGAGCCTTTCAGATGGAGAAACCTCTGTGATCTGAGACAATCCGAAAACCCTCAATGGTGACTTGCCTTTGATTGGAGACTTCTTAGGCATTCCCACACTTGTTGCTAAACAAGGGGAGGAAGATGTGGGAATTTCAGGGGAGAAGGCAGCACAACCAAAAGCTCTTGTTGACCCTGATGACAATCTTCTTCTTTTTTTAGATTGGGTTACTTGCTCTTGGGAGCCTGCAACATCCTTAGGTTCAGACATGAGTGAAAGTATGATACGGCGCGAAAGTATGCACCCACTTCATGAGCAATGCCTTCTCGCTTCGTATTTGCTAATCTATGATATGACGCAAAACTGGCCAAGCGACCTCAAGAACAATATCTCCTCACTTTGTATTAAGGGGTACACAAAATGGCGCAAATTCACATAAGAAACATTGAAAGTGGACCTCAACTCTAAACAGGCTTGTAAATTTGCAAAAAAAGTCATAAATGCCTGACCACAGTGTTTATATAGACTAAAAAATATTTGCTACATGCGAAGCCACGTAGATAGCCACGTGGATGGCCCGCACAAAATCTAGCCAATTAAACACTACCACATATCGTGTATCCCATAGGTATAAAAGATCGATGGTAGCTTACGTGGCTCACTTTTCAAATCCAGAGTGTGAATACATAGCCAGGTCGAGATCAACTTCGCCCTATATCAATCACTGCAATTATGGCGCGAGCAGATGTTTTTTAGACCTGCGCTTCAACAGATTCGCACCGTATCAGTCACCGCAAATACGGCGCAAGCAGGTGCTTTTTAAACATGCACTTCATTGTATTCGTGCCGTATCGGTCACTACAAATATGGCGTGGGTAGGTGCTTTTTAAACCTACACTTCACTGTTTTCGCGCCGTATCAGTCCACCACAAATACAGCGTGAGAAGTTGCTTTTTAAAAATGCACTTCACTGTATTCGCGTCGTATTAGTCTACGGCTCGAGAAGTTAAACCGTGCTTTAGTCCTATCGCAAATATGACACGAGGAGTAACATTTTAGACCCACGGTTTTCTCCTATCGCGCCATATCGGTCATCCGCAAATACGGTGCGAGGAGCTTCATTTCAAACCCGGGCTTTTTCTCCTATCGCGCTATATTTGTTGTTTCTGTTTGGGTTACTTATGGTTTTTAAATATTCTACCTAGTTTCATTATTTACTCATGGTTTTTAAATGTTCTAACAAGTCTCATTTTTCTGCAGGTTCATGGCTAGGACAAAGTAGACTACAAGGAAGGTGTATATAGATAGCAAAGAGAGTGAGGAGGAGACAAGGCTTTCAACTTCTCAATCTTTCCATCCTGAGATCCCACCTACCCCTGGTTGCCCTCAGTCTCCTGCCATGGAATCTAAGCAATCTAGTGCAGAGACAGTGTCTTCTCCTGCCTAGAGTAAGCTTCATCATGTACAGTCCCCTACAACAATTGCTAAGTTTCCAACCTCCCTTAGAGCCCCTATTCAACTGACAGAGCAACCTGGACCCTCTTATGCCCATGGAGAAGAAGACCCTTCCAAGTCGAAGAGAAAGAGAAAGTCTAGATTTTTTTATGTTCAGAAATGTTTTAATGAGATAAGGAAGGCACAAAGAGCTATACAACCTGCGATTCCAAAGACAACATTTATCAGAGTTGTCAAAGATATTTCTTTTAGATTATCAAGGGTGTCCTGAAGTTGGCATGCAAAAAAAATGGCAGCTTGTTGCCATTCTTTGCCTTTAGGAGGCTGCTGAAGACTTTGTTATTGATATTATGAATGATGCTTACATTGCTGCTGCCCACGCTCATAGAATGACTTTGATGAACAAAGACTTGAGTATCGTCAACAGAATCAGGTATAGGTTCGACAAGGTATTGAGGCCCTTGCCCACTACTGATAAAAAAGCATTTGAGATCCTTAACGTTCCTCTGAAATTTTCTAGGAGAGTGAAATGGCCAGTGATTGAGGACGTGACACATTTACACCCTGCAAAGACCACCTTCGAACAAGTTTTTGCCTATCAAGAACCTGAAGAAGACGCCCATCAAGAATGACCACAAGAGGCTATAGAGTCAGAGGATGAAGTTTGCAAGAGAAAAATCGTTGTCCTTGGTCCTGTCAATCTGAAGAGAATGGGGGAGGTATACGGGAAAATGGTTGTGAGTGTCTCTTCCACTTCTTCAGAAGACTATCTTAGTATTTCCCTTCAGGACAAAGGAATGTTTGTTAAGAAAGAAATTCAATTGTCAGATTCAGTAGTCTTTTGTTGCATAAGGTAAGGCTTTTTGGCTCAATTTTTTTTAATGGATTGATAGTGTTGCTTTGTTCATTGCAATTGATATTCATTTGGTTTTACTATTGGTTTTAGGGCGTTGATTGCTTCTCTTAGCCAAGAAATCTCTAAAACTATATATTTATCATTGATCCACTGTTATCAGTGGAATTGTTTTCAAAATCTTGTTCAAATATAGAATTATTTTTGAGATCGTTCAATCCAATTACAAACTACCATATTTTTTTTCCTTACATTGAAAAGTATGCAATTTTGCAAAGGTTTTAATGTATACTTCTTTATAGTATGCATTTCTTACTAACATTTTACTTTGCAGAGTGTTATCTATATATAGTTTGTCTATATATAGCACCCCTGTTAGCTATATATAGTCTGTCTATATATAGCGCCCTAGGTCCCCTCTATATATTCCTATCATGTGTGCTCAGTAGACACACTTCTGGGGTTCCACTTCTGGTGTCTCATATCTCTCTTCTCTCTTCTCTTCCTTTCATCTCTCGTCTTCCAACATGGTATCAGAGCGAGGTTCTACAACATCACAAAGAGCTTTCCAGCATTAGTGTTTAATGCTGGATACATGTTGATGGCATCGTCTTCCAATCTAGCAACTGTAGTGGCGGCACGGGGCACGACACCGCTGCTTGCCAAACAGAACAAGGGTTTTGCGCTGCTGCCTGAAGGAAGCAACAGGCTATAACAACAGCAGGCTGCTTACAGGGCTTTGAGGGCTTTCATCGTTATCTACATCATCTGGCCTTGTAGCTTGTAGTCGTCATGCTGATCCTACTTTTATAGCTTGCCTTCTGCCATGGTGGCCCAGCACAATCTGTAACCGTTGCCCTAACCTTAACCCTAACGCAAAATCTAAAGCTAATGTGAGGCTTGATTGCAGATGCAGCCTCATCAAGCGTCCTTGCCACAGTCTTTTTTGCTTTGTTCTGTCTCGAGGATTCGTGCACGGAGCGAGACCAGAACAGCTACACAGTGCTGCATCCAGAGCTCCAAACCTCTTCGAGAGAGGATACAATCTGCCGCCTGCGAGACAGCTTGGCTTCACAGATGGCTCCTCTCTGGCTGTTATCCCATCCATGCCCAATCTACACCCTGGTCTCCGAAAATTGCTCATCCACGGCCTCGGCTGGGAGACCTCCTCCGAGACTCTCAAGGCGGCCTTTGCTCCCTACCTCCAGCCCACTCTGAGGTAGCCGTAGCCATTGTAGTAGGTTAAGTTCTCGCTCCAGTTGCTGCCCAATCTGCCCTGTGATCTCCGAAAATTGTTCATCCATGGCCTCGGCTGGGAGACCTCCTCAGAGACTCTCAAGGTGGCCTTCGCTCCCTGCCTCCAGCCCACTCTGAGAGACTCTCAAGGCGGCCTTCGCTCCCTGCCTCCAGCCCACTCTGAGATAGCTGTAGTCAGTGTAGTAGGTTAAGTTCTCACTCCAGTTGCGGTGCTGCACGGCGGCCTCCTCCGGGAAGAGGAATTCAGGAGATGAGGGGAGACGATAGAGGGTGTTGACGTACCGCGGGTCAAAGGCAGTGCCACAATACTCCTGGAAAGGGTTATAGAGGCAGACGTCACCATCGTCCCTCTGACTGCTGGAGGTGCTGCTGTCGTTGATGCCGCCTCTGGCATCTTGCCCAATCTGCCCCCTGATCTACCTCAGAAGGTTCAGATCTTCCTTTCTAAAGGGTTCCCCTTATCTCCACTCAAGCGCATGCAGATGCTACCTCGCTTCTTCTCATACCTCTGTGGTGCACCCCTGAGCAAGGTGGCAGGGATGATCGAGCTCGTGGGGCCTCATGTCGTACGCAATGCGCCAGGGATTCTCCAACTCTGGGTGGAGAATGTCAAGCAGAAGCTGCAACTTTACAAGGACCTCGGGCTTGATTGCACATATCTTGGTGGAAGCATTCTCCAATTACAATCGAAGCTGGAGACGTTAAAACGGCATCTAACAGAGTTTCAAGAATTAGGGTTTCCTGAGAAGGTGACGGCCACAGTTGTGAAATGGCATCCTTCCATACTCACAACTGATGTTCAGAGATACGTCAAGCCTGTTATGACACTTATTGAGAAATATAATGGATTGCAAGTTGAGGCCATGCACAGATTCATCATGTTTGATCCAGAAGTGATTTTGCATTCAACATCTGTATTGTAGCACAAATTTGAGGTTTTCAAAGGCCTTGGCCTGGATTTGAAGGGCCCTGAGACTGCGTTTCCTGATTAAAGCTCTGAGACTGGGGATGTCCCGGTGAATCTCTCAGTATGTATCTTCACTGATGGATTTGTATGATGTTTCTATTTTCAAGTACCTTGAAAGCATGTGGCAACATTGAAGACCTTGGTCAAGGCATAATTATACATAGTCAGATCATTATCAGTAAACTTGAAGAAGATTTGGTTGTTGTAGGCACTCTTGTTGATCTGTATATAAAATGCAGGATGCTGAAAGATGCACTTAAAGTCTTTAATAGGTTAATAGTCCGGGATCTTTTGTCCTGGAATGCTATAATTGCTGGCTGTGTGCAGCATGGGGAGGGCCATTCTGCACTTGAGCTCTTTGAACAAATGCCTTGCTGATACATGAGCAGATTATTAGGCTTGGATTGCAATCTGATCATGCGGTAGGAAATGCCTTAGTCGACATGTATGCTAAATGTGGGTGCCTTAACGAGGCACACAATGTGTTTGACAATTTGGTCTATCAAGACATAGTGTCATGGAACACGATGCTTGCTGGATATGCTCAACACGGACAGGGTTTTCTAACTCTTGAACTATTTGAAAGATTCCAAAAGAAGGATGTAAAGGGGGAACAAGCTACCTTTTCATCTATCTTAAAGGCCTGTGGTATTGCTGGTGCCACAAGGCAGTGTATTTTTGGTGCCTTCTCTTCGACTACCCTGATTTGTTTATATTCTTTCCAGCTGATGAGGGTCTATATTCTAGCTGATGACACATTATTTCATTTATATTATTTCCAGCTGATGAGGGTCTATATTCCAACTGATGACACATTATTTCGTTTATATTTTTTCCAGCTACTGATGAGGGTCTATATTCCAGCTGATGACACATTATTTTGTTTATATTATTTCCAGCTGATGAGGGTCTATATTCCAGCTGATGACACATTATTTCGTTTATATGCTTTCCAGCTGATGAGCGTCTATATTCTAGCTTATGACAAATTGTTTTATTTATATTCTGTTCATGGGGCCCCACATGTGTTATGTTGTCTATAGAGCGGCTTCGCGAACCGTCTCTATAGACCTTGTGTTGTTCTAATGTCACTGTAACACTTTTCTTTAAGTTTTGATGTGACAGATATATTGCTTACATCCCAAGTTCCGTTGCAAGAATTTCGTATATTAAGTAACACATAGGACATTGGAGCTTAATATATATTGATATTCTCACTCGAGAAATTATCATTATGAACTCTCTTAGGGGTATCCACGATCAAGCAAAAATGTGCATTGAATACAAATCCTCACTTTTTGGTTTATTGTTTATTTTATTTATTGTCCTTTTTGTATAACATGTTTCCATTTACAGTGCTGGGAGGTTGGTGGTAACCTTTTTGGACACTACATATGAGGATATTGCTGATCCTCAAAAACCATATAGCTTTCTCTTACAAGAAGTGCCCTTACAAAATGATGCGTATTCTTGTGGATGGAGAGTAATTTCAAATGTTTGTAGGACAATAGATTCAAAGATTCTCAAGATAGATGGGGTTAATGTAAGTATCTTTCACATTCTGTTTTGAGCAACGTTATTAGTTTTTTGAGCAACCACATTATTATCAAATTTTATAATCATTCCATTTCTTTGTTTTTACACCCTACAAGTACGAACTATCACTACCCTAACAATTTATTACAATTTTCCTTGCAATGCCAAGATTACCCCGATTCATACACATGGTGAATAAGAGAGAGATGTATTGAGTTAATTTTGGACAGGGCAATCACGCTAGTCGACCCCGACTCTCCTCCACTTAAATCATTAACTAAGAGTAAGGAAAAAGGCAAGTGTAGTGGGAGCTCACGCTCAACCGCCAAGACCCATGGACAGCTTATTGCTTCAAGCGTTTCAAGCAAGCTCTAATGGCTATCTCTCACCTAGTCGATGCACCGTCGATCCTATGAGTGTAGTGAGCTTACCTTGATGCCGATACGAGTTGCCTCCTCTCTCGCACACCCCAGTAGCTCCACGATCCTAGATGCGAGCTCAAGCATCCTCAAGCCTCCTCCATCTCCAAGCTCCATCCTCCATAGCCGCGCGCGCAAGAAAAGAGAAGAGAAGAGAATAAGAGGAGAGGAGATGGTGAAGAGATTCACCCTCTTGATCCCTCACTCTCACACACTCACTCCCTCACACTCTCACACTCCCTCTCTCAAGAGCACATACAAGCAAGAAGATGAGGAGAAGAGAAGAGGAAGAAAGCTATTGTTAGCCACATACCAAAGAATGAGCTTCCATTCATTTTTTGAACTTTATATACAAGCCCTAAAATCCCATGGGCACCCATCCCTTTTTTACATGACCAGCCATTGTGGTAAGGTCCTTTTTCCATTTCCCTCTTCTAGCCTTATGCCTCTAGCCTACACCACCCGTCTAATATTTTACAATTGGCATAGGAGGGAGCCTAGCGCTCTTTTACAAGAGTTTTCCAAGTTTTTTGAGGCGCCTTTCATTTAAAATTGCACTTTTTGCCCCGGCTTAGCTTTGGAGGTCGCCTGCATGTCTTTGCTCTTTTTTCGTGTTTTTTTTTTGCTTTTTCTTTCCTTTTTCTGCCATCTCGACTTGGGGCTAACATTACCCTCCTCCTAGATGCGTGCCAATCCCATGACACTTCTATGTTGTTGTAGGTTGGTAGGCAATTGGCCAAATGGTGTAAAGGTGAGGGCCACTTGGAGACTCAGGTGCTTGTGGAAGCTGTGAAATGATTTTTGTAAGAGAAGACAAATGGATATTGCGGGGTTGACAAGGGCCTCCAAAGTTGGTGGTTTGTTGCTTTTTGTGATGCCTGAAAGGAGAAGGTGCGGTGATGTTCCTAAGGGGAGTGCCTACCTCATTGTGTTAGTGCATTGTGCTCGTGCTAGTGGAATGGGGAGGTGGGTCTAACCACAAGCAAGCCTGGGTGATGTGCCACACTTGAGGACCCCATTTGTGCCAAGGGAGGTGCGGTGCAAGTGGCTTAGGGTGACAGGTCTAACCATAGGCGAGTGTTACCTCCCTAGGTATGTCCTGCCCTTGATGTGCCCTAAGCATGAAGTGGGGAAGAAAAAGGGCTAGGGGGCTAGGAGTGGAGCCGGCCGGCCGAAGCCACCGGGCAGGCCTAACTTGAGAACTCCTAGGTGCAGTGATCGTGCTTTATGTGGTGGTAAGTGCTTCTGCAAGTGGGCTATGTTGCCCAGTTTCAGTGGAGAGTGTTTTTCGTGCTTTTCCTTTCATGTTGTTCTTTTCTTCGCCTTTACTTTTCTTTACTTTTTTTTTTTGAAGTTACAATAGTGGAATGACAGCCATGGCCTAATTCTCTTCATCTGAATGAGGAGGGGAAGGGGGTCGGATGGATTTGCTCAAAAATTGGTAGCTTTGCATGTATCCTTTCAGATTCATGCGGATGTGGAGAGAGGTGGTGGAGAGGAAAGGGTGATTGCATCTAGTAAATTGGCTGCCATTCATGTCTTCTAGGAGGGCTAGGCAAAAAGAGAGGAGGAGACTAGCCCTCATCATTAGATGAGCCATGGCATAGCTGTCAATGGCGTTAGGATCGAAGAAGAGGGGAGGCAGGCCGCGCTCTTGTGGAGTTGGGTCCTGCTTAAGTAATAGCTTAAGTAATCTAAGGTAGTTACATGTAGTTACAAAAGCTAGATTGGGACATGAAGAGAAATCTATGAGGAAGCGTGTCATAGAGTCATCTAGGCTTTCTGAGTAAAAGAGGAGGGCATGTTTGAAGGATACTACATTGGAGTTCTAGATAATGGGAAAGTCGTAACGCCCGTGGAGGGTGGCATCAAAATCCACACCTACCCTTCGAGGGTATGCCATGTATGTGGGGTTGTTCCTCTCGAAGGGCAACGTGTTACAAAACGCCATCCATGCGAGCATACTAATGTCACATACTCACCTCCTCCACAGGGATTGGCTTTTATAGCCCTGTATTGTATGTGGAACTTCAAAAACTTTGTTTTGCCAGTAGTCGGCCTCTTTAGTTTTCCAAGAGGTGGGGGTCTTCTCTCTCTTTTCTAGCCACTTTTGCCCTAGTCGGCCACCAATCGCGATCACCTCCTTCATCACCTTAAGTGGCAAGACCCTCTGCAAGCTATTGGGCAAGAGAAAGCTAAAGGTGAATGGATCCTTTTCTTTTTCTTGTCTCTCCCAAACCACTAGCTCTACGTGGAATCCAACTGGGATGTCATCAGGGCAAGGTGGGAGGGGTGCGGACGGCTGCACGGCTGGCATGGCCCTTAACTACTTCCTGGCTTCTTCGACTAACTTCCTGCATCTCTCTTTAAGTGCGGCTTGTCCCTCCGCAAATGGGTCCTCGTATAGAACCAAGGCATGACATCCACAAGGAGTAGGCCTAGCATCATCTAATAGAAAATCCGAAGCGAGTCACTAACCAACTGCTCCAGCACAGCCAAACTAAAAAACCTATCAAAGCGGTTGCCCTAGATGGTAGTCTGAACTACTTACCAACTAAAGACAACACAACTAGGAGCTCCTACAAGGCGAGGACTCCTATAGCATGATCAAGGAGTATTTTCTTTCAGTATATGTATTCTTTTAGGGTTTGTATTTTATCAACATACTTGGGCATGTAAAAAGCCCTGAGCGTAGTGACCCAGGGAGAACAGGGCATCGGCCTCAGGACCTGTCTCGGCACCCAAGAACCTACCAAGCCCTCGCAAGGCGACACTTAATCCTTTTCTAACGCTCACTTTTATTTTCACTCCAACCTTCCTTGTTTTGTCATCATTCATTTTTTTTTTCCCTAGCAAGAATCCACCCCTCGGAAGACAAGGTATCGGCCCCGGGTCTGACTCGTCCCCAAGAACCTACCAGGCCTCCGCAAGGCAATGATCAACTGCTTATATATTGTCATTTCTTTTCTTTTCTTTGATAGGGGTTAGAACCCCTTTTTACACACCTTCGTATTTATATTCATCTTTTAGGATGTCCAGGGTTTCTTGGCATCATCATTATTATCTTCTGGCAGGCTTCTCTAACTACCTCACTACTAACAAGAACTCCTAGAACGGCTGCCTAGCAGGCTAGCAGAACAGGGCCACTAGGAATTCCTTCTAAAACAGGTCTTTCGATGCCTGACAATGTCTTTACAGGAGGCAATGACTACTCCGACCTCCTTCAAACATACTTAGCCTGAACCTGGGTCTTCATGCCTTGGTTGCCGGTCCCCAACAAAATGTATCCCCTTGACAAGTACAAAGACACATATAACAGGAAAGAAAGGTACTCGTAAAGGAGAGATATCACCTGGATTGGCCACAAGAAGCTTCCATCGCAGCAAAGGCTCCTCTAGACTCCACCAAATTCCACGAAACACGAAACCTGTCCAGCACAACACTTAAAACAAAAACCCAATTAAACGCACCCGCACTAGATAGGAAAATGGCCCTCTTGGCCTAATGAAATGAAACACTTCACTACAAAACTGAATCGGCCCTCTTGGCCCAATGAAATCAGACAATAGTACGCATAACATCCTCTTGGAAACAACTATGATAGACATCAAAGCATACCATTCCCAGGGGGACAGAGGCTCGTAGCCCTAAACTAGGTGCATTAAATTATGACCCATCCCTCCTGCGTATATCGCAAGAGGTGTTCGCATCACATGTCGTCTAATCAGTCTGTGGGTCCAAGATAATAAAGGCAGATGAGTCTCACCTACCCTTTGCATCACCCAGATCAACCATCGTCTGCCAAAGAGGGCATGTTCAAAAAGCATACCCCACAAACGACCAGGTCCTGTCTCACCGTCAATAGATATATCGGGACAAGGGCCGCAATTAAAGAAGAGGTCTTCTTCATACGCAAAATTAGCCAAAGAATCGGCAAACTGATTCCAATTTCGTGGAATCAGCTGAAAAGACACTCTATCAAATTCGTCTAGCAGGGCTATGGCAGTATGATGGTACATGCAAAGGATGGGGTTTCGTACCATGTATGTCCCATTGAGTTGATTTAAAACCAACTGAGAGTCCCCTTTCACCAATAACTGGTGGATACCACCCTTCTTTGCAATATTCAAACCCATAATCAGGGCTTTGTATTCTGCCATATTACTGGTAAAATTCTCCCCGAGATAAGCAGGTAACTTCATAACAATGCGTCGTCAAGGGTCTCGGATGACAACCCCTACACTTCCTTTTTTGCATGCACCCCTGGACGCCCCATCAAAGTACAAGGTGTACGTCCATAAAGGGTTTACATATCCCGCCATCCGGAACTCTACTCGTAATTATGGTAATCGAAATTCAGCATATTCAATGGGTGGACTGTAGGCTCCATCCCTCCATCATCATTAAATTCAACAGGGATGCTCGTCAAAATTTGTAGGCAGTGATGGCAGAAGACCTTGATTTCCCAAATAAATGTCCCGCCTTCTTGCTCAGTCACCTTATATCCTTTGCTCCACCAAATGAGCTTTCCCTGATGATACCTCTGTTCTAAATATGGGTGTTCTAAATAAGGGATCAGACGACCCATCAACCTCTATCACGATTTCCTTGTAGATATTTGATCAATCTCGCCTAGACTTGCAAGGCAATCATAGTATTAGTGCAATCAGAAATAATAAGATTTAATCTTATTAAGATTAACCTTATTTTTAAATTCTATCCCCTCAAGGTCAGTTAACAAGACTGTGGACTTATTCTTTCCTATTCTAACGATCCTATAGGGCCCATCCCATTTGGGCTCTAGCTTGCCTGGAAATAATTCACGTCGTGCGTCATAATACAGAACAAGCTGTCCTTTCTTGAAGGTGTATTTCTTGGCTTTGAGGTCGTGTAACTGCTTCATTCGGCGCTTCGCCACTTCTTGGTGCAATAAGCTCTGCAGCTTAAGCTCATCTAAATGTGCCAGTGTCGTCAAGCTCAAAAAGTGCGTCTTCATCACTCAAAGAATGATTGATGGCAAACCGAATAGTCGGCAGCTCAATCTCTAAAGGCAAGACACACTCCTCCCCATATACTAACTTGAACGGGGTAGGGCCAGTGTCTCGTTTGAAAGTCGTATTATAGGCCCACACTGCCACGTATAACTTTTTATCCCGATCCCGTTTCTTTTCCGACACAATTTTGGACAGGATGCCCACAAGCTGCTTGTTGGTGCTTTCAACTTGCCCATTGGCTTGCGGGTTATATGGGGTTGTCTTGTTATGCTTGATTTGCCAAGCCTCTATCAAACTTTTGATCACCTTATTCAGGAAATGGGTTCCGCGGTCCGACACTAATTCTTTCGGCGGACCAAAACGACATATTATCTGCTCTAAAAGGAAACTAGCAGTTTCTTTAGCATCATCTTTCCTTGTTGCACGTGCTTCTGACCACTTTGTGAAGTAGTCAGTTGCTACAATGATGTACCTCTTTTGCGTAGTCGACGACGGAGTAATAGGACCCACAAAGTGTTAGAAATACGGGATCTAGAGCATGACATAACCGGAAGCTATGGAGGATGGAAGGAGAAGTGTAGACTCATGATGGAATGGACACTGTTTGTTACACAAGTGAATTAGGTTCCAAGATTGAGACTTGGACTCATAAACACAATCTTGTGTATGTGGACAATGACATTGACACTTTACTGAAATGAAAAGAGTACTATCATTGCATTAAGAAAGGAAGCAAGTACAATGCTTTATAGGAAAGTAGGAAACTACAGTAGGCACCATTGTGCATATGGGATAAGTCACCCTGTATGTCCTTGACCCTGAGACTCCATACAAAGAGGCTGTTTGAGTGTGATTGCTGATTCTCAACACCCCTCCTCAATCACAACTAGGAAAGGCACAAAGTGTGTAGAGGCTGTAATGAGAACCACCTGCAAAGTGTGGGTATACCACAGACATGGCAAAACACCAGAGGCTGTCGCAGAAAAAGCTAAGTGTGGGTACCATAAACATGGTGGACATCCAGAGGCTGTAACAGGGGCCTCACAAAGTGTACAGGGACTGTAATGCCAAGTTACATAAGGAGTTTACATAGCTTATGGCAGGAAGCATTAGGGCAAGGAAAAATACAAGGCTATTAAAACAGTCTATCAGAATTATGAGAGTATAAGGACTGATGAGTCTTGTCCTTCCGATCCTGGTGATCTTCATCTTCTTCTTCCTTTGCTTCATTTTCTTCTTCTTCTTTGACTGCGACTAGATAGGCCTTTTGGGATCTCTTTCTTGCGTGGCAGAACTTCTCGGTGTGTCCGGTCCTTTTGCAGAAGTCACAAAAGAGCTGATCTTTCTTGCCTTTGTACCTGTTGCCAACATATAATGCATGCTCATCTCTAGAGGTACTTGGTTCTTCTTTAGTTTTTAGCTTCTTTTCTTCTTCTAACAATGATGCCTGGATATCAACAAGTTCAGGATTTGGCATGTTGATTAAAGTTGTTGATACGTTATTATATTCAGGAGGCAAGCTCTTAAGTAGAACACCGATGCAAACATCTTCATCCATTTTAATGTTGATTCCTGCAAGTTGGGTTAGGAGTCCTTCCATGTAATTAAGATGTGTGGCAAGTGATGTGCTGGACTTCATTTCAAGCCTGAAGAATTCAATTAGGAGACCATACTTTGATGATTTGGATTGTGCACCGAACAGGGTGTCAAGTCTTTTCCATGTATCCTGTGAGGTCTCACAGTTATCCACGTGATGGATATAACTGTCATCTAGCTCCAATTTGATAATGGCCTGGGCTCTGTCATCATTCTTTTGCCAAGTAGTTGCAAGGTCCGCGTCCCTGGGTTTCTTCTCTTTGCCATTTGTGATGGCCCAGAGACCCTTCTTCATCAGAATGAGCTTGATGCGGGTTTGCCAAGTGTGGAATCCGACTCCTTTGAATCGAGCATTTGGCGAGTCTTTGCCCATTTTACGGGAACAGTAGCAAATCAACTTCAGACTTTATTAGATTTGAGAAACAGAAGAATTGATTGAGAGACACAAGTGCTAAAAAGCACTAACTGAGTGTCAATGGATACCAAATCTGCAAAAGTCTTTTTCTCCAAGTGATCTTCCCCTTCTTGATTTGATGTTGATGCCTTCAGATCTGAGTTAAATCAGTAAGAGTGTTGTACTCAAGTGTATCAAAGGATACAAGAAAAATAGTGTCAAATAACACTTGATAAGTATCAATAGATACTGTTCTTGATGAGCTTTGGTTCAAGGGCTATGGCTTCCCTTTAGGGTTTGCAGGGTGCAGCTTGGTTTTTCAGCTCGTGCAGTTCGTGGACGTAACCATTTTGCATAAGACTTGATGGGAAGGAAGCTTGGGTAATGAGCTTCAATTGCCCTATGCACACGGACCAGATCACAGCACGCAGAGGCAGCGCGAACTGTACGACCAGAATATGGCGCAGAATGGGCAGCGACTTCCAATTTGTGCAATGCTGAAGCTACGATTTACCAATGTCGGCCTTTGATGTGACGAGGAGCTGCGCTAGGACCATAGGAAAGTTTCTCCAGAAGGAAGCGTGGGGAAATATGGGCTGTAGAAGTAGATCAAGAAGCTCCAAGTGAGCTGGGTACTGTCTGGCTATGGCAGACAAGAGTGAGGATGAAGTATGAAGTTGGAAATAGAGTCATACACCAATCTTGAGCTGTCCAGAGATGAAGAGGAGCTGAAAGAGCAGAGAGGAGACCTGAGACATGCTAAGCCATGCTCAGCTGTGCTCTGATACCATTTTAGAAATACGGGATCTAGAGCATGACATAACCGGAAGCTATGGAGGATGGAAGGAGAAGTGTAGACTCATGATGGAATGGACACTGTTTGTTACACAAGTGAATTAGGTTCCAAGATTGAGACTTGGACTCATAAACACAATCTTGTGTATGTGGACAATGACATTGACACTTTACTGAAATGAAAAGAGTACTATCATTGCATTAAGAAAGGAAGCAAGTACAATGCTTTATAGGAAAGTAGGAAACTGCAGTAGGCACCATTGTGCATATGGGATAAGTCACCCTGTATGTCCTTGACCCTGAGACTCCATACAAAGAGGCTATTTGAGTGTGATTGCTGATTCTCAACACAAAGTCTATTCCCCACTTCTCAAATGGAAGTATTCCATAATAGGGGTGAGTGGTCGTTTCTTATTCTCTCGACTATCATATCGTTGGCAAATATCGCATCTCTTAACATACGAAAACACATCCTGGAAGATGGCAGGCCACCAATAACCTGCTCTTAAAGCCTTTTGTGCTGTAAGCCGTCCTCAAAATGGCCGCCGCAAGCAGAATCATGGCACTCTTCCAAAATGAATGGCACCTCGTCAGGCATCACACATCAGCGATAGATGTCATCAACCCCTTGCCGATATAATGTACCTGCGATCAAGGCAAACTTTAACGCTTGCTACTTAATTTTCCTTCTCTCAGCTTTAGATAATTCGGATCCCGCCTCTCCCGTCGATAAATAATGCGTTATTGCAACGTACTAGGAGGGAATAGATGCCGTATTTATTTTAAATAACAACTCCATGTCACTACCTTCAGCCACAGATTCTTTCGGCTCCCCAAAGTCCACAAGACATTCCACGATGCCTTGCAACCTTGGTGGCTTACTACGGATTTCATAATCAAATTCCTGCAAAGTGATCAACCACTTTGCTAGACGATCAGACGGCTATAGCTTATTCATCAATAATCGAAGTCCCTCCGCCTTCGTATAAAGCACGACTTCCTCATAGAGAATATAATGCCTGAATTTCTTGGTCCCAAAGACCATCGCTAGACACAACTTCTCCATGTAAGTATAATTGATTTTGGATACCACCAGCTTTCGGCTAGCAAAAGCAACTGGGTGGTACCACTTCTCTTCCCAAATTTGGACTAAACAGCAGAGCTGATACTATACATGGTGGCTGCTGAGAATATATAGAATACCTCACCTCTTTTAGGTGCTTTTAAAATGGGCGCTCTTGCTAGCTCTTGTTTCACATCCTCGAATGCTACCTTACAAGGGTCACCCCATTCAAACAAACAGTTAAAAGACAATAAATTTGTAAGCGGCAACGTTCTTTCTGCCAAGGTATTTATGAATCTACGGTAATAACCAACCGAAGACAGAAAGCTATGAACTTCTTTCGGAGTGCGTGGTGGACCCATGGCAACTATAACTTTGACCTTCTCGGGGTCTGTCGCAATTCCTACCGAACTGACCACATGACCCAGCAATAGCCCATAAGGTACTCCAAAAACACACTTCCGTGGGTTTAGAGCGATGCAAAATTGGCTACAGCGCTCAAAGCATTTTCTTAAAATGATCAACTGCCTTTCTCTCACGGTGGCGGCCCCTAAGTCATCAATAAACACCTTCAACTTTTCAGGGGATATGTCACCGAATGTCTTATCTACTGTTCGTTGCCACGAACCAGGCGCATTGCATAAACCAAAGGCCATCACATGGTATGCAAAAGTACCAAATACAGTAATAAAAGTTGTTTTCAACTTGTCCTCTTCTGCAATTGCCATTTGGTTGTATCCTGCAAAGCAATCCATAAACGAATATATCTCCCTACCTGCTAATTGATCCAAAATCTGGTCAATAAATGGCAACGGGTAGTAGTCCTTAACTGTCTGCTTATTCACCTCTCTAAAGTCTACACACAATCGGATTTGATTATTCTTCTTCTTTCTTATCACAACCGGCGAACACCATTCCGTGTGTTGCACAGGAAAAATCAAACCCGCTTTGCGAAGCTTCTGTAATTCTTCAAACAGCCCGTCCCTCAGTTCGAAAGGCATATGCCTTACTTTCTGTCATACAGGACGACTGCCCTCTTTCAACGGAATTGTATGAACAGCAAGACTAGGAGGAATGCCTCTCAGTTCATCATAACTCCAGGCAAAGATATCCCGGAACTCCTGAATCAAGGCCACATAGTCCTCCCTTTCTGCTGTGCTGAGCATAGAACCTAATTTGATTGGCCGTGAATCATCAGGCGTACCAAGGTCTAGCTCGATAACATCTACATCTCTTATACGATCTTGGTGTCAAGAATCGCGTGGTGGAGGAGGTTGCTCAAGATGCTGCGCCGAACACACACAGAATGCACAAGGAGAAGCTCACTCAAGAGACAAGAAGAGAGATGGAGGCCAAAACGTGTTCTTGCTTATTTCTTCTTCTTCTTCCACACTCTTTACAATGTACACAAAGTATAGATAAGATACAACATAAAAGGAAAGTGGCCTACTAAGTCAAACAATGCATAACTGACTACACTAGTCGACTGGCGCTATAACTATGCCAGCTGTAAATAGGTGTAACAACCTGAATATAATAAGTAATGAGTCAGTGGCCATGTGAGAGTCATAATGGCCACCGATGTGCTAAGTGTAGATGTGTGGACCCATCTAACCAGGCGGTCCATCATCCATGTCCACATGTGTTGAGCTTGCCATCTCAACACTCCCCCTCAAGCTCAACTGCATCTCTGCAACTCCAAGTAAGCTTCGAAACTTTTGAAGCTTCTCTGTACCCACTGCCTTCATGAAGATATCAGCTATCTGATCCTGTGTGCTGACATACACCAAGTCAATCTCACCTGCTAGTACCTTCTCTCTCACAAAGTGGTAGTGTACCTCAATATGTTTTGTCCTGGCATGGAACACAGGGTTCCTAGCCAATTGTATACTGCTCATGTTGTCACAATAAATGACAACTGGACCTTCCACCTGCACATCCAAATCAGCCAGTAACTTTTGCAGCCATACTACCTCACATGCTGCAACAGCAGCACCTCTATACTCAGCCTCTGTACTCGACAAAGCAACTGTAGATTGCTTTTTGCTGCTCCAAGCAACTGCTGCACTACCAAGAGAGAACATGTATCCGCTGGTAGATCGTCTGTCAGACATACTACTAGCCCAATCTGCATCTGTGTATCCAAACACCTGTACGTCTGTACCTGCCTCATAGAAAAGCCCATAATGTAATGTGGACTTCACATATCTCAATATGTGTCTGACTGCATCCAAATGTGGCTTTCTAGGTACTTGCATACACTGACTCACAAGACCAACAGCGTAGCTCAAGTCTGGCCTTGTAATGGTCATGTAGATCAAACTCCCCACTATCCTCCTGAACATAGTAGGGTCTTCTATCTCATCCCCAACATCAGCACTCAGCTTTACATTCTGCTCCAACGGGACTGAAAGTGGTTTGCATGCAGTCATACCATACTTGGATAACATATCCAAGCCATACTATCTTTGGGACAACCATATACCATCATCACATCTGATCACCTCAATGCCAAGGAAGTACCTTAGTTCACCTAAATCCTTCATCTCAAAACTTCATCTTTAAACAACCCTTGACTTCAGCAACAAACTATCACTATCACCTGTAATAATCAAGTCATCCACATAGATGACTATGATGACCAAACCTGCATCTCCCTTTCTCACATAAAGTGAGTGATCAGCATCAGAAACATAAAAGCCAATATTAACAAGATACTCTCTGATCTTGTCAGACCATGCTCTAGGTGCTTGCTTGAGCCCATAGAGTGCCTTCTTCAACCTGCACACATACGTGGGATGCTCTAAATCTTCATAACCTGCTGGCTGATCCATATACACTTCTTCCTGCAAATCACCATGCAAGAAGGCATTCTTTACATCCATTTGCTGCAACCTCCAACCTTTGGTTGCTGCCAAAGCAATCACACATCTGACAGTTGTCATCCTAGCAACTGGACTGAAGGTTTCATCATAATCTATGCCATATGTCTGAGCATAGCCTTTTGCAACCAGCCTAGCTTTGTACCTGCTAATAGAACCATCTGCATTGTGCTTAATCTTATAAACCCACTTACATCCAATAGCTTTCTTTTCCTTCGGTAATGATACTAGATCCCAAGTCTTATTGGCCTCTAATGCAGCCATCTCCTCATCCATTGCTGCATCCCAATGAGCATGACCAACAGCCTCCTCAAAACATGTGGGCTCAACATCCTCAACTAGTTTCACCATATAAGCATAATGGTGAGCTGCATAACCTTCAAAACCAAATCTTTTAACAGGGTATCTCACCCTGCTAGACCTGCGTACCACTGGATCACTCAATGGAGTCTTTGCATTAACGCGTGCTCTCTGCACACCTGGAGTCCTCACTGAAGGAATGCCAAGCTCATCATCCAAGCTCTCTGAGCCACTGGAGTCTCCATCAAGAACTGCATCAATGCCTTCTGACACTTTATTCTTTCCTTTGTCTTTACCTGTAGTGCTACTAGATGCACCCGAAGATGTAGAGGTACTCCTTAGTCTCCCAGACCAAGGACTACCAGATGATGTCTTTGGTCCACTAAGAGTTCGTGATTCTTGCTTTTCAGCCTGCACATGAGTGTCATGATCATCATCATCATCCAATGCATCACCACTAGATGCATACCAACTGCTCATTTCATCAAAGATGACATCCCTGCTCACTCTGAACTTGCATGTGACAGGGTTGTAACAACGATACCCTTTCTGCTCTAAAGAGTATCCAATAAAGACACACTTTTCAGCCTTTGGATCCAGTTTCTTCCGCAACTCATCTGGCACATGAACATACGCAATGCAGCCAAATACTTTTAAGTGTGAAACATCAGGCTTCTTACCTGTAAAACATTCTTCGGGGGTCATACCATGAACTGCAGCTGTGGGAGTTCTATTCATAATATAAACAACAGTATGAACAGCCTCAGACCAAAAATGCTTAGGCATATTCTTTTCAGCCATCAAGGCGCGTGCAACTTCTGCAATATGCCTATTTTTCCTTTCTGCAACCCCATTTTGCTGTGGGGTATACCTGCATGTGAACTGTCTCTTTATCCCATGAGACCTCAGAAAATCATTGAACTCATTGGAGAGGTACTCTCCCCCTCCATCTGACCTCAAGCACTTTACTTTCAAGCCTGTTTCTCTTTCAACTGCAGCCTTGAAAGTTCTAAAGTGCTCAAAAGCTTCACTCTTTTCCTTCATAAAATATACCCATAGCTTTCTAGAACAATCATCAATGAATGTGACAAAGTATGAACTGCCTCCAAGAGATACATTTTGTGTAGGCCCCCAAATGTCTGTATGCACAACATCAAGGATATTTCTGCTTACATCTCTGTCATGTGAAAAGGGTTGTCTTGCCTGCTTACCAAACTGACATGCTTCACATACCTTCTGAAATTCTGCAACTTTAAATGTAGGCAAACCTGTAACCAACCCTTTGGACTGCATTAATTTCAGCCTTTGTACATTTGCATGTCCAATGCGTTTGTGCCAAATTTCAATGTCTGCAACAACACCTTTTCCTTTGGCATACATAGCAGCATTCATAGTAGGAATTCCAGCATCTAGAGTGAACATACGTCCAACTCTACTTCCCTTTGCTACCAACCTGCACTTGTCATTGAAGTCTTCTACAAAGCAGCCCTTTGCATTAAATCTGACTTGCAACCCTTGCTCTACCATTTGACCGACTGACACCAAGTTCTTTGTAATAGATGGCACATGCAATACATCTGAAAGACTCTTTGTCTTACCATCATGCAAGGACAAGGGAACTTTTCCAATGTGTGAAATTGGGTGGCATGAGTCATCACCCGTCTGCACATAACCTGCATTCTGCAAATCCTGCATCTCTCCAAACCATTCTGCATGGTTGATCATATGATTGGATGCACCTGAATAAACATACCAAACATCTTCATGTGTTCCCTTTCCTGTAACAGCATTCACCATATGCTGCATAACGAACAAACGTTCATTTTTGTCTTCATTCTGTCGTGAAGACGATGCATAGTTTCCTTGCTGCAACTTACCACTGCGGATATCATCTCTCTTAGCATAACATTGGGCTGCAATATGACCTGTTTTTCCACAGTAGTGGCACACAATACCAGAGTTGTTAGAACCTCTGTTCTGCCATCCACCTCTTCCTCTAAAGCTCCCCCTGCCTCTAAAGTTACCACGACCTCCTGAAACCTGCATATCGCCAAATTGCTGATTCAATCTGTTTTGCTGGTTGTCACTACCACGTCCTGTACCACGGCCTCTTGAAGAGAACCTGCCACGTCCCCTTCCAGAACTGGAGTAGAAAGCTTGGACCTATTCACCACTTCTTTCAGATGTCTCACTCTGCATGTTGATCTCTTCAGTGATCATAAGGGAGACCAATTCATTGAAATCTGGAAATGGCTTTCTGACATATACGGAAGTTACAAAAGACTTCCAAGCCTTTTCATTGTTAAGTCCACCCAAGGTAGACGACACCAAATCATCATCATCGGGCATTGCATCAATCGCTGCCAATGCATCTGCAATGCTTCTTACCTTCAGTGCATACTCATTGATAGACATCTTCCCTTTCTTTAATGTATTCAACTCTTGCTTGAGTTGAATCTTTCGTGCCTTTGTATTTACAGAAAACATACTTTCAAGTATGGTCCAAGCTGCATATGAATTCTCTGCATTTCTAATGTGTCCCAACATATTATTGTCAATTACTGCAGACAACCAATACATGACCTTTTTATCCTTTACATTCCATTCTTTCCGTGCCTTTGTCTCTTCTGCAGTTGGAGGATCACTCATCTCCGGCTCCTTTTCTTCACCTGAAACGAACTCGTAGAGGCCTTTTCCAATAAGGAAGTTCGTGACACGAAACTTCCATGATGGGTAGTTGTTCTTGTCGAGCTTCTCAATGATGGGGCTTCCACTGTTCTCTGCCATTATCACAAAATTAATACCAAACAGCAAGAAAATCTTCTGCAACCCTTGACCTGTAGTGCACAGCAATACACCAGACAGCCTTTTTCACTGTCTACTCAACAATACATGCAATCTGCAACCAGTTTGCAGATAAACCTTGTGTTTACTCACTGGTAAACACCTTTGAACTTACAGATCTGAAATCTGTAACCTGCGCACCCACGTTCGGTCAATACAGTCGAAGTCACAGTGTACCCTGAAACTGTTGTCCGCAACCTTGCGGCTCTAAAACGGGCCCTGAAACGGCCTCAAATGCCCAAAATAACTGCAGAATACGCAGTGCTCTTCGCGCACACCAAATCTCACTGCAATCGGAGATTTTTGCTCTTTCCTGCTTCCGGTGCCTCCACAGGCACTATCCAAGAGAAGAAGTGGAAGAATGGGAGAGATTCTTACCCGTAGCTTGCTTGCTCGAACCTTGCTTCTTCTCCTTCACTTCAACCTTCGAAATTAGCCTCTCTCAATGGCGCGGCTCTGATACCATGTCAAGAATCGCGTGGTGGAGGGGGTTGCTCAAGATGCTGCGCCGAACATACACAGAATGCACAAGGAGAAGCTCACTCAAGAGACAAGAAGAGAGATGGAGGCCAAAACATTTTCTTGCTCAATGCATAACCGACTACACTAGTCGACTGGCGCTATAACTATGCCAGCTATAAATAGGTGTAACAACCTGAATATAATAAGTAATGAGTCAGTGGCCATGAGAGAGTCATAATGACCACCGACGTGCTAAGTGTAGACGTGTGGACCCATCTAACCAGGCGGTCCAGCATCCATGTCCACATGTGTTGAGCTTGCCATCTCAACACTTGGCCCTCTATCGGCTCTTTCAAAGTAATCTGATAGATGTCTTCCGTGGTGGATCCCTCTTTGGACTCATCACTCGATGATGTCTCACTGGCAGATAAATCTTCTAATATCTCCAATTCTGTAGAAGATAGAGGAGCTCTCTCACTCTACGGGGACTCAGGATTAGCATCAACCACCACACGCTGGGCACCTCTACCGAATATTAGTCGACCGGCAGGTATATCTACTTGGCAATCCGCTTGCAAGATCCAAGGTCGTCCGAGTAATACTTGGTAACTTGGACGCCCTGCAAAACGAATCACCCTAAAGTCCAACAGGAATTCTACATTTGCAACAGTGACATGGACCTTAGTAATGCAGCCTTCCGGCTGTCTCAAACTATCATCTGCCATTCTGAGAATTGTGGAGGTATCTTTCTGGATCGCAAGACCCAACCTTTCCATCAGTTCAGAACTCATAATGTTAACAGATGATCATGTGTCGACAATGGCATAATCTACTAATATCCCATCGACATAGGCTGCAACCCTTGGACAATGCTTCTTAGCATGCTCGAACCAGTCATCACCAACTCGCACAATACCCAAAGGTTCTACGATATACCCGGTACGTAGGATCTTCCTAAATTCCTTGCGTACTCCTGGGGAAAGCTTAATAAGCTGTAAGAGATTCACATCCGGCTTGACTTCGCAAAGGGAGCTCGCCAAATCGAATTCATGATAGTTCGATAGAGCTCGCTTTTCACGCCAAACCATCCACTCTTTAGGTCGCTGAACCGGCTTTATTGCCTCTTTTTTAACTTTCACCTTCTTCTTTGGTGGTTCCTTATTGGCTTTACTTTCCACGGGCTTCAAAGGTCCCCTTTCCATGGCAGGATCCAAAACTTGCATTCCTTTGTCGCCTTGTTTAGGGTTTCCGTCGACAGGCTTATCCTTGTCGGCTTCTCTACCCTTTTGACCTCTTGTAAGGATAGCTCGCAAATTAGAGGTTTCAACATCATTAACGCGTACAGCCTCAATCAAACTAACCCCACTACCACTAGGTAGCTCCTCCACTATAGTCTTTGGTCGTTGAAGTATTTGTTTAGGCCCATCTTCTCGCTGGGAATCATTTCCTTGCGCACGATGATTAACAGGCCCTGGTTGCCGACTTCCTCGCTGGAGGGAACTAATCTTACTCCAGCAAGTAGCTGCTAAATGGTCAGATTTTCCACAGATGTCGCACTTAACATTTGGGCAATTTCTTGGATAGTGTTGCCCACCACACCATTTGCAACTAAACCTCGAAGGTGGGCCCTCATCTCAGTATCTATCAAATTTTGTTGTTTTTTAAGGAAGTTGACATCAACGGCTATTTGTCGATACTGCTCCGTAATCATGTCGGTATAATGCTTCATCATGTCCTTAACCTCGCCAAGAACATTGGAAGCGCTCGACTCATAGCCTTGGTCATTACCATGTCGTTCCATAGGCCTAACAATTCGATTAGGCACTGGTTGTTGGGCCACAGGCATGGTATTAGAATTGACCGCCTGGCCTCCACCATTTGGAGCCATTTGACTGCCCGTAGGCATTGACATGCTAGGGGGAGCTGGTAATAAAGGCACATTCTGCATCATGTTCCCTTTCCCATTAGGATTAGCCATCGCTATCCCTTGGCCAGTACTGCCATTGGCCATCGCCATATTGTTTCCCAATACTAAACCCATATTCGAATTGCCTTGAGAAGCATAGGCTGCTTGTAGTCGGGATTCCACCTCTTGTGCTCGTGTAATGGCAGTATCTATATCCCCCAAGGGGACACTACTCAACTGCAATTGGATGTTAAAGTCCAAACCATGTAGGAAATATTGCAATTGGGCAGCTGCGGGGATAGGAATAGAGGTGTCCAACTTACGGAAAACCTCTTTTATCTTCTTCGCATAAGCACGAATATCCTCGTGTGGTTCTTGGCGGGTCATGTTGAGTACACGCAACCAATATTGTCCACCCCTTTCAGGGGCAAACTCCCTTCGAAAAGCTCCATAAAATGCATCAATATTCAATATGGTTCCGGCTTCTAAACCATGATACCATATAGTGGCTCTTCCTTTGAGAGCCATGTTGAAGAACATCATTAAATGTCCTTCTTCTTGGATGCGACAGTTAAACATCAGCTTTTGAAACTCCCTAATATGGAGTTTCGCATCTTCCTCAACTAACCCATTAAAAATGGATAGCGGGTAACCTAGAGCCGGCAAATCCGTCGTTCCTGCTGGAATTGCAATAAGCTGCGCCATGACGAGAATTGGATTTGCACTAGGAATAGGGGACAGTGGGGTTACACCTCCCGCACTTGATGTAGATTGGCTTATGGCAGAAAGGGGAGCACTAGAGCTTCCACCTTCTCCTAACTTACTGCTTGTGGCACCACGACCACTAGATCCACTCCCTCATAAGGGTTCAGCACCGCTACGCTTAGGAAAATATCTCCTAAAAATTTCAGCACGTCGCCTAGCTCTTTCGTCTCTCTCTTGCTTTTGGATTTCTGCTAGACGATGCTTATCAATAAATAACGGATCAATCACAGTGTCTTTTTGGCATAAACTGCTAGTTGGTCCCTAGACAACCAGGATTCGAGGACCGCCACTTTTAAGCGGCTCCCGGCAGATGCACCACTCATGGAACCTAGAACGGGCCGGCACTGGCTCGTGCACTAGCCGGACCTCTATCTCACGCTCTCAACAACCCCATGGCCTCGCGGCCAGGAGCGTTGATGACACATACATTGCCTTCCTAGACATCTTGCGTTTGTATTACGTCGTTTATAGTCCACTCTTCTCTCACCCACTACTCCTCAGAGGGAGTCCCTTACACATTACCTAACGGCACGAAGCACAGACATAGGGGGTCCTCCAACGGCTGGATGCCGCCACCCCTCTGCGACTCTCCTACACCTTGGGGATTGGCCCCTCGATGCGTCGCTCAACATATAAACATTCCGTACAAAATCCGCTCAAGGTACCATTTAATCGTATACAAGAATGTACCATTGTCCTCACTTCTCTTTTCCCTAGACCCCACGACTAGCCTATGGCTTAGGGTGTCCTGTCTCTCACTCAACGTGGGTCAAGATCCTAATGAAAGCAATTGCTGTGCATCCAGGATTTCTGATACCTTTAAATATTTCCTTGATTTATGCATATTGTGGATGCTAAGTGCTCAAACAGTTATGAAATCAATATTGTGCACATGTGCCAAACATCCTTTCGATGATTTTCAACTACCGATCTTATGCGGCGTTGCACGAACCTAGCACCAAGGAAACCCTCATGCTACTAGGACCTTATTTTATAATCATTCACCGACCTATATAGCATGCAAACAAAAACATCAATCTTTTCATCATTTTACTCCACATTTGGACACATCTTAACCAGTCTACCCTCCCATCGATCAAATGTTGCATTGTTGTATAGATTTATAGGGTATTTTGCCATTATTTTATGTATAGAAAGCGGGAAAAACATACTAGAACAAGAAGGTGGGGTTGAACTGAGGCAAATCCTCATGCTTCAGTCCCCACAAACATTCACAAACATTGTTCTTAATTTTCATTAATTTTTCGCACCCAAAATGCATTTTTTCCCTATTTTTTATGGTTTTTCTCTATTTTCCTTGTATTTTCCCTTATTTTTTGCATTATTTTATTACTGAAAATTCAAAATAGGTTATGGGTTGTGGCCCTTAGTTCCTTCTTGCAGCAAAAATGAAAATTTAGTTGGTGTTCTTATTCATTTCCCCATTTTTATGCCCAAACATCATTTTCCCTTGTTTTTCCATATTTTACGTGTTTTAGTGTATTATTTTGAGCCACAAGATGCATATTTTTCTGATTTTCTGATTATGATCAACAAGTACTCATGGAAAACAGCAACATAAACAATTTTTAGCCCACATGAACAACATTTTATCAATCAAAAGCCATGAAATCTCAAATTTCCTTTGAAAAAATTGAATTACCGCTTATTTGCGTGTTTCGGGTTTCATGTCCATGGGTGCAAATCTGAAAATCAGCAGCACTTCATGCTCAGCACGATCACAAATCACCATTTCCAGCCCGTGGAGCAATCCGATCAATGCCGGACAAGCCTCCACCATTCTTTCTTCTTCCTTCTTCTTCCCACATGAATTCCCCCTTAGAAGAGAGAGAGGGAGGAGAGAGAAAGACTGAAATCAGAGATCTTCAAAGAGACCATCATTGCGCGAGTGAAGGGTGGCGATAGAGTTAGCATTCAGGAGGGAAGCAAGGGCAATGATCATTTGCATGGGTCGCATTGATGCTGGAGATTGAAGATCCACCCATAGAGCGCAATTTTCGGGCGCAGATGGCGCCATCTCTCCTTACGTTTTCTTCTCCTCTATTGCATGAAACTTTCATGTGACATTAAAAGTTGGGCTCCCAAAGGTCACTTGCCCATTTTGGCCCAATTTTGTCCACCCCTTCGCATCTTGACCGTTTCCTTGGCCATTTCCCCGTCCGGACTCGGAATTGAGCTTTGAAAAATCCTGGGCGTCCGGCTTAGCATCCCGCATTGGCCAATAGCTTGTGTCAACCCGCACAACTGTCTGAAAAATTATGAAAAATCAACAAGTGTCGCTCGGGCACCTTTAAAGCACTTTGGTGCTTAAAATCGTCCTAGATCGAGCTGCCGCCTTTGACATTGAATATTTTTCTCTTGATATTCATAATTTTTAGCTATTTTTAAGCACTTCTTGGCACCTAAATTCCGCTCTCACCATTTTTAGTTCCTTGAGCAAAGCAATACAAACAGTGCTCCTAAACTGTACAAACAAAATCAAACCAGTGGTCGTTTACTTGGCCAACTACTAAGTGTGAATCCTTTTCTCCGAATGCATCAAGCATCCGATCTGGGATCAATTGCAACTTGGCAAGATCCTCAAGGGTTTGTTTGTTTACCCTTTTGTCCTTGGGTTAGGTTTTATACCCTGTCAACTCAAATTAGCAACACCTTAGGTTCCTTAAATTAAGACACTAAATCCTAGCGACTTTGTCACTCTAACTTGATTTGTCAATTGCTCGTTACCTTAACTTGGCAACTTACTAGCAGGATTACTCATCCTCTTGCAAGTTAAACTTGCACTAGAACCTGCCAACCTTGTTCTAAGGAGTGGCAACTCTACTTTGTGATTTAACACAAAACCATGCAACATTGCAATCTTGTTGCATAGGAGTCGCATCTAACTTGTGGTTCAATTTCCCATGAATGAAGTTCATTGGTCAAGAAGTATGTTTAGTCAAGATGTAGGGTTTGGGGTGTCTTCTTACCCAACCCAATTCCTAACCTTACTAGGCCAATAACATTTGGGCCTAGGGTTTCTAAACTCAATCGGATGTCGTTCGATCCTTAGGGTAAAACCCTAGATCCTTATTGCATGGGCGTCCAATTAACCCAAACATTCTGTGAATGTGGGTAGGACCTTTGGGTTTGAGGGTCTCGACTTGACATCCAAATGTGATACTAGGCAGAATTTCTAACATGTTAAACCCTAGCTAGCACTTGAGGTGTTCGTTGTACTAACTAGTTATGCTTATACGAATTCCTTGAGGGTTATACCCTTACAAGTGATCTACCCAAATTGGTCTACTTGTCTTGCGACAAAAAACGATCCTTTCTTAGAGATGCTAAGCTTGTTCTAAAGGTGTAAATAGTTGCAAGACATTACATTATGTGCAAATATGTGGTTCATTAGTTTTATGCAACTATAAGGTTTGCAACAACTATTTCTTTTCCTTGCTAAAATCATGATGATTGACAATTTGGGGAATAACTTGCGCAAAACCCTACATAGATTTACAACAAGAGTTTTTCCTACAACCTTTCATTTAATGCAATTGAATTTCAGGCTTTGATATGACATGCAACCTTTTCTAGATGCAACTTCGATAAATGAAGTTCATGCATGACGAATATTATAAGACTAATGTTGACTTAATCTATTCTACAAGCATCTTCCCATGCAACATGCAAGTCCATAGTTTCATTTCCATGCCATGCAATTCTTTAGACAACATGTAATGGATGTTAACAAATCTTCCTCATGTGAATCACAACAAGGAAGTTATTGCCTAAATGCAATATATGCTTGTTCTTTCTTACAAGGAAGACCAAGGTGAATTTAAACAAATTTTCCATCCTTTTAACTTATGCAATATGCGTTTAGGTTTGTCACTTTAGAAATGCACGAAAAGGGCAATATGCGACTAAACTCATAAGACGAACAAGTAATTTGCATTCATAAATTTGGAAATGCAAGCAACCCAATTACATGACATGCACCAACCCTTGTCCATCGTTCAAGGAGATAATCTCTCAAATGTATTTTTTATCTCTACTATGTGAATTAGAGAAAAACGTAAATGCATTCTTCCCATGGAGTTAAGCATGCTTAATGCATTTCTTTTACGTGGAATTAAACCCGTAGAACCTAGGCTTGAGGGCTCGTGGGGATGTCCACGCGTATGCTCGGGTTGGAGACTTCCGCACGTGCGCCTTGAATCTTTTGTTTTGGAGCCATCATTGATGTTGTGGAATTTGGACTCTGCGGTTTGTCCTTGCCTCTATGCGAACTCTGATCTCCCTCCAAGCTTGGCAAAACAGCCTCAAAATGTGTTTACTTCTCCCTCGCGCAGGAATGCCCCTTTACTGGATGTGGGATTTCAAGAACTCGGGGAAAAAACCGCGTGCACAAGGCTTGTGGGAGCCTTATCCTTAGAAGCTTCTAAGGAAGCTTCCAAGAAGCTTCTGTTATACAACAGAATGACGTGGAAGGAGGGGATGATTGGAAAGAGGAAATTGGTGACTGCCAGGACAGATGAAGATGAGGATGATTGTGGGCGGCAGCAACGCGGCTGCAACAGGCGGTAGCAGGCGGCATGTGGTGGCAGCGCTCTTCACGGCAGGCGACAGCAGTCCTTCCTTCTCTCTCCTTGTTCGTGCCTCCCCCCAAGCTCTAAGGGGAAGGTTTTATAGTCTTTGAGGGGGGGGAAACTCCACACACGTGGAGCTTTCATGCCTTCTCCCTTCTCCCCATGCACTCCACCACTACGCCTTCCTCTCCCACTCCCTCTCCCCCTGCCATGCATCGGCTAAGGGGAGGGGGTAATTATTTAAAAAATTTGCCTTAATCTTACCCATTATCCAGTTTCCCCTTTTTCCACGAAGGGTGTTCTCCCGCGGCTTTGCTATCTTTAAGCCCCGGCCTCATTTGCACAATGCGGATGGGCTCATTATTGCACGTGCGGGGTAAGGATTTAACTGCCAATATTTACGATGTGGGAGATAACTTTGCACAGGTTTTTGCACAGGCGTGCGGTGATCAAAGCTCTTTAATATTTCGAGCAGAAATATTACAAAGAGGTCTAAGGATTGCTCCCTCAACAACAACCAAGTCCAACAACCCCCCAGAACCTGTGAGAACTGTGGATGTGGCTAATGCCTTCTTGGATCCTAGAACCCCAGAGATTGGTATGCGGATTGAAGGATGCTTTATAGTAGACACATTGATTGATGGAGGCTCAATAGTGAACATAATTACAAATGTGACAATGAAGAATCTAGTCTTGCAAGGAATGCAACCTACATAGTGGCTTATCATACTGGCAGACCAAAGTAGAATAAAGCCTTTGGGCATTCTTCCATACGTGAAGACAACCCTCGTAGGAAGAGATTATTGGTTGACATATCTAGTGGTCAAACCAAATTCCTACAAGACCTCATACCCTCTGCTTGCTGGGAAGACCATGGATTTTTGAAGCAAGGGCACAGACGGATTGGTTAAAAGGAACCCTAACCCTAGGTAAAGGAGCCAACAAAGTGGTGTTGAAGTTGTATGGATCGCAAAAAGGAAATGGATCCACTTCTATTAAAGTCATAATAGACTCTTCCAATGAAGAAAAAAATGGCACATTAGGAGACAAAGAAGCCATCCAATAGATCTTTCCCAAGAAAACATAAGCACAGTCCCTGACAATGTGCACTATAAGCCAATTGGAGAAAGAAGTAAATTCTTTGTCAATGGGTGAATACCTCCTACTTGAACCCAAATAGACTTCTAAAGCCACCGCTGACAGTGAAATAGAAGCATGGATCTACGGTTCCCCATTTAACATGTCCGTAGTAAAAATAGAGATAGAGATAGATATAGAGGCAAAGACAAAGACAGATGTAGAGACATACGGAGAAGCAAAAGTAGAGGACATAACAGAGAGTTTGTTCTTCTCTTGCAGAGCCCCCATAGAGGTAGAAATAGAGTTTGAAGAGGATGAAAATGACAATACATAAGAAGATTATGAAAGTGAGCTAGAAGAGTCTATCCTACTTGCAGCACAGATGAGGAAGAAATTTCAGAAGCTCCAGAAACAAAAGACCCCATGCTGTTAAACAGAATGACTATGGTACCCTTTGGACTGATTAATGAGTCACGTCATATGCAACATATCCATAAGAAATGGATTAAGAAGATTAAGCCTTATTTCAGCAGTGGTTTTTGTCGTCCTCATCCACCTTTTTCATGAGAAGATGATGATGGTGCACCTTGCCAACAAGCACCAGTTCAGCAGCTCAAATAAAATGCAGAAGGTTCCTGTTATGTGGTGTTCTTGGATGCATCCTCGGAAGAAAAATCCTCAATCCAAGAAGTAACTCATCCCCAAACCATACTTGAAATTGCAATGATACCCTTTCAGCTTCCTAGGGAGCAAGGTAAGTCTCCACTAAAAGAGGAAGTTGGTTCCAATGAATCATCAGAAGAGGAGACTACTCCCTTGAAGGAGCGAATCTATACCCAAACACCATCCATGGGACATTCATCCACGAAGTGGAAGGTGAATAGAAATTAATGTTTATGGATGTTGAGGGTACTGAATGTCACCTGAAGGTAGGTATCAATCTTTTAGAAGAAGAACTATCGGGTCTTGCATGACCTACTACAGGAGAACTTGGGCGTGTTTGCATGGTCATACAAAGATCTGAAGGGGATTGATCCCACAATGTGTCAACACCACATCGACCTAGAGCTTGATGCCAAGACGAGGCAAAGACAGCAGAGGCGCATGAATCCAAATTACTCCACCCTACTGAAGGCCGAATTGTTGAAGCTCCTTGAAGCTGAGTTTATCTATCTAGTTGCTAATAGTGAATGGGTTTCACCCATTGTGGTAGTACCCAAGAAGAATGGAAATCTGTGAATATGTATAAAAATCCGAAAGCCGAATTCTAAGACAAAGAAGGATCATTTTCCTATCCCTTTCATATACCAATTTTTGGATACAATGGTAGGTCATGAACTTTATCCCCTCTTGGATGTATTCAATGGATATAACTAAGTCCAAATTGTAGAAGAAGATCAATCCAAAACATATTCACAACTGAATGGGGAACCTATGCTTACAGAGTGATGCCATTTGGGCTCTGTAATACCCCTCCTACATTTCAACAAGTAATGATGGCTGTATTTCAAAACCATTTGCACGACTTCATTGAGGTGTACCTAGATGACTTCTGTGTGTTGAGACTTTAAGCTCAACTGCTCATATGTATGTGTGTGTGATCGACATTACCTATAGTTGCATCCAGTTGTACTCATGTGTGGAACATTAAATAAGTCAATGTTGACCTGACCACAGTTAGTCATGGTTAGTGGTAACCTACTTGTACTCATGTGTGGGACATTAAATAAGTCGGTGTTGACCTATCCTAGTTGTACTGTCTCTTTCATGTTAGTAGAGATTGAATAATGAAGATGAATGAGATGAGCTGACTGCTCACTCTTTGGCTCCACTCTATCTCTCTTATCTTTGAACACGGTATCAAAGCCAACATGAATGGGCTCTTTGGAGCATAGCATTGAAGGAGTCTAGATCTAGAGCTTGAAGATAAGAGTCTCTACTGAAGAAGAAAGACTACCATTGTTCCTATCAAGGTATGCATTAGGGTTTATGCTTTGTGCTTGTGTAAGGGCTTGTTGTGGCTTGTTTAGGAGCTTCATAAGGCTTCGTTGAGCACCTATGAGTGGCCATTTGACATCAAAGACATCAGATCTTGAAAAAAATGTCATCAAAGGAGACTGTGCATGCAGCTCGTTTTTTGCAGAAGCCATATCTTGCTACAAAAATGGATTTTGGAGAAATGACCCGCATTTCCTGACCATTTTTTATGTGATCTACAACTTTGAAAATTTGTTTTTCAAATTATTCACAAATTTTGAGATATTTAGCACAGAATTGTGCAGATTGGCTGTTTACTACAGTAAATAGCAGGCGGTTCTAGGGCACTGGTGGCTTTCATTCTAACAATGTATATGCGCTTATTCTCATGAATTTGAGCATGGTTTTGGACTGTCAAATGCTCAACTTTGGAAGGTTTTAATAGGCTAGAAATTTGTCCTGAACTGTGGACAACAAGCATCTATTACTTCTTAAAGCAATCTATGACATTGGATAGTATATGTGGACCCTGATTATGGGCATACGTATGTTGGATGTTGTATGAACTGAAAAGAGCATTGAATGTTGACTTTTGGAGCTGAAAATAAATTGCATTGACATGATTGTTGGCTGTACATGAACAATACAAGAGTTATATGACATTGGTTCTTGAAGATAAGGCATGTATGAATGTTGGTATGATCATGTCTTAGTCTCTACATGTGTTGGCATATGTATGCTATGATGTGGAATTTTTACTTGCTGTACAAGGTCATGTATGGACTCCCACATATAGTGGCAAATGTCTAGGATGTTTTGGGGCATGTTTGACATATAAATATCTTTATTTTTACTGAGAAAAGGTTGTTGGTCATTTACTAGTTGCTGATTGTAGACTGCATGTTTCTCTAATGTTAGTAAGATTGAATGTATACAGGGTATGCATTCTCTATGAATTGGTTGATGTACCTACATGCTGTGCCACTTGATTTATGATGTATCTGACATGTTTGTGGGCTGAAATACTATGATTCCAGCAAGGATTTTGTTGTAGAAAAATTTCATAAAAGTTTAAGGCTAACATTGGTCAGTAAGACATATTGGTTTGTAGGGAATCAGGCATTTATTAAAAAGTGTCTGCTAGAATATCGCAAATACTTAGGGCATTAATAACATCACCCAAATTTTTGGTGATAAGTTTGATAACAAGAACTTTGCACTATGGAGGTTCAGGATGTAGAATTTTCTGATTGGCAAAGGATACTAGGATTTATGCACAGGGATTGAAGTTGAACCTGAATTACCTGAACGAAATCCAACATAGGATTAGCAAAGAGCTCACCGACAGTGGTCAAAAAGAGCTAGCAAAGTACTACATTGGTTCTCTTTGTGCATTTTTTATTCAATGGCTATGCAGATTACCAGTTGTCGTTCCTTGAAAGATGCTTAGGATACACTCATGAAAAATTATGGTAATGCAATGCATGTAAGGAAGATACAACTTAAGTAGCAATTTAATAATATGTCTAAAAATGGTAGGAGCATTCCAAGCATACACGATGGAGATATAGACCATAGCCAACCAGTTGGCTACTATTGGGTCTAGTGTTTCAGAGGATGATTGCAGTGACATTGAATGGGCTTGGCAAGGAGTACAAGGCATTTTATACTTCTATTTCTGTAAGAGCAAAACCCCCTGATTGGGATGAACTGCTTGCATTACTGTTGCATGAAGTAAAGCTTGGTCCAACTCTAGCCAGTGTGGCAGAGGTGGCAAAGGCCATGGTTCTTTTCGAGGTTGAGGAGGCACTCAAAATACCTATGGACAGCAACAACAAAATTCATGGAGTAACTCGAATATGCATGGCCATCAAGGATCTCTGGTGGCTTTAGAGGTAGGGGGAGATCACCTAGAGAGGTGGATCCTAACAGTCAAATGAGCAGTCTAATAGGGACAAAGACTATCATTATTGTGGCAGATATGGGAAAATTACCAAAGATTGTGACTGGCTCTCACCCAACACTCAAACAAGCACAAAACCAGGGTACTGAGCAGCAAAGTATATGCTTGGAGCTTTGCTCCTCACCATGAAACCTGCAAACACGCCTCTCTTGCCATGAATACACACACACACAAAAGACTCAAGACACACCCTCACCAATCAAGAAACAAGATCAGGAGGCTCCTCCTCTTCCTCTACACACTCAAGATCCATAGTTGCAACACAAAGGAAGAGCAAGAAGAAGGATGGACAAAGAGAGTTTGGAAAAGAGGGAATAGAGAAGTTAAAGAGGCACCACAATCTGCCGTGCTCCAACCTCCTCAACCACTTTTCCCAAGAACCCCAATTGCACCCTTTTGAACCTTTATTAAATCAAATATATTTGACCATACAAAAGCAAAGGTTGAAGCCCTTATGTGTTGCATGCATTCTAGGCAAGATTCCTAAGGTTTTAAAATAAAAGAACATATGCAATGGTTTTTATAGCTCCAAGCCAAGAATTTACAACACATAAAAATATATATCAATGAAGTACCACTTAGATGCAATAGCACAAATATTTTTGATAAAGTGAATAACTTGTCGATGTAGAGCCCCATGCTTTTAGCCTTTTTTATGACAAAATTGGAGGCTATCAGATTGTCATAAGAAGCAAGCAAACATGAAAGAAAAAGGCAAAAAACATGGAAATTATGTGGTGCTCAAGATGATTAGGGAGACAGGTTGTTTGCTATGCAGCATGTATCAAAGAATGTGCCTAAGCAAGGCATAGATGAGAAATGGTACATAGATTTAGGGATCTCTAATCATATGACTCCCCATGGAGAATGGTTTGATGAGTTGGTTGTAGGTTCTCATGGATATGTCTGCACTAGGGATGATACCGAGCATGATACTCAGCATACAGGTGTGGTCCCATTGCTTATTCCTGACGGTAAGAAAAAGAGTCTACATGATGTGCTTCATGTACCATCAATCACTAAAAATAGTTTGTCGATTGGACAAATGGCAGAGCAGAATCTGCAAGTCAGATTCAATAAGGATGGATGCTTTATTATTGAGGAATATGGTAATGGTTGCAAATTGATTGCTAAAGACAAAAGGGATGAAATAATGTTTACGTTGGATGCATCTATTCTGGAATTGAAGGCAGCCATGTTTGCCCATGATGATGGAGTTGTATGGGATGTTGAAATTTTGCATAAATGTATTGGCCATGTAAAAGTTCAAAAACTGAAATCTATGCAGCAAAAAGAGGTTGTACTTGGGTTACCTAAGTTCAAATACAATGATTTTGGACATGTATGCTCTGCTTCTTAGTTCGGGAAACAAGCAAGGTTTCCTCTTATGAGACATATCAAGCGAACAGCTCTCATCCATTGCAGTTAGTACACTCGTATGTATGGGGTCTATCTCATAATTCTTCTTTTGGTGGTGCTCGATATTATGTCTCTTTCATTCATGATTTCAATAGATACACATGGTTGTACATGATGAAACACAAAGATGAGGTGTTTGATGCTTTTAAAGACTTTAAAAAGCATGCTGAAAATGAAATGGGATTTTATATATCATGTTTAAGATCAAATGGAGGCAAAAAATATATATCTAGAGAGTTTGATAGGTATCTTGTCAAATATGGTATAAAAAGATAGCTTACTTGCAGTTACACACTAGAACAAAATGGTGTAGCAGAGAGGAAAAATTGTGTGCTTATGGGATCGGTAAGGGAAATGTTTAATGAAAAGAGTTTGCCAAATGCTTATTGGGCTGAAGTAGTGGTTACCACTATTTATGTGCTAAATAGAACTCCTATAGTCAGGATTCATGATTCCCTATGAGAAGCTGTATGGGCACAAGTCTGACATTGGGCATCTTAAGGTGTTTGATTGGGCACAACTCCTATAGTCGGGATTCGTGATTCCCTATGAGAAGCTGTATGGGCACAAGTCTGACATTGGGCATCTTAAGGTGTTTGATTGCATTGCTTATGTGCATGTTCATAATGAAAAGAGGAATAAATTGGATCCAAAAGCTATCAAGAGTGTTTTTTTGGGTTATGCACAAGACAAGAAGGCTTACAAATGTTATGTATCATCCACTCATGAGACCTTGCTAAGCAAAGATGTAGTTTTTGACGAGTTGGCTTCATGGTATGGTAATCCTACTGCAATGGTTTCTAATGGATCAGCCAGCACTACTAATGCTGAAAATTTTTCTTCAACGATTATTTCTATAAAGGTCCTACACAGGTGATGCTTCATCTACAGTTAGGTCCTTGGGCAGGACAATTGCGTTATTGTACTCCTACATCCACTAACATGGATATGTCAGTGAGGGGAAGATTGGATAAAGGAAAGGAAAATATGTTTGATGATGTGACTGGTCTAGATATGAGTTACCTGGCAGTAACAATTTGGACAGTGAGTTGGAAATACCTTCAGTTATGACGCCTAGTGTAAGGCATAGCAGGTATGTGCCACCTCATAAGAGACATAGTGAACTGTAGTTAAGAAGGCGTGAAAGAGTCAGAAAACTAGTTGACATGGTGACATATAGTGGATATTCAATCCATCATTAAGCTTACATGACTAGAGTAATAGGTTTCAAAGAACCTACAAAGTTTGATGATGCAGTTGCAGATGAGAATTGGTATGCTGCCATGGATGAAAAATATGCAGCACTGGCTGAAAATGAAACATGGGATTTGGTCAAGTTGCCTGAAGGAAAAGTACCCATTGGCTGCAAATGGGTCTACAAAGTAAAATGCAAGTTAGATGGTTCACTAGAATAGAAGACTAGTTGCAAAGGGATATGCACAGTATTACGGCTTGGATTATGAAAAGACTTTCGGTCCAATTGCCAAGATGGCAACAATGAGAATGGTAATTGCATTGGCAGTGTCTAAGGGCTCAAAATTATGGCAGATTGATGTTAAAAATGATTTTTTGAATGGTGAATTGCTTGAAGAAGTGTATATGGAGCAGCTTGAAGGCTATGTTCATCCTGATTTTTCAACATATGTGTGTAAGCTAAAAAAAGATTTATATGGGCTAAAGCAGGCACCGAGAGCATGGAATGCTAGAATAAGTAGTTATTTATAACATCATGGATTTTAGATAGCTCATGCAGATCATAGTGTATTCACGAAGAAGAAAGATCATGGTTATGTTTTTCTGGTGGTTTATGTAGATCAATGCTGTCATAGGACAATCCCCTTTCCAGTTAGTGTATGGTATAGAAGTCATCCTCCGTGTGTTAAACTCAAGCTACCCTCTTTGCGCATGGCTATCAAAGAACACTTGGGAGTTGACGACTCCTTGCAATGCAGTCTCTTGCACATGGAATGTTTGGATGAGACTTGTAGGATGGCCCTACAGTGTATGGAAGCCATGCAAGCTCGTAGAAAGGCCTATCATGATAGCTTAATCAAGCAAGAGCTCAAAGAGGGTGACTTGGTCCTAGCCTATGATTCCTGATTATGCAAGTTTCTAGGCAAGCTTCAACAATGATGGATGGGCCTCTATAAGGTACTGTCGTCAACCCTAATGGCTCATGTCTAAGTCAAGATAATCGATGCTTCTCTTGATCCCTTCCTAATTAATGGCTATCACCTTAAGATATATTATCCTCCCTAGGGACCCTGACAATCACTATCCATAATTCCCTCATTCCTTGCACAAGGGTCGATACGGCCTTACCTAATGCTCATGATAGCCCTCTTGTTGATCCTCATGAGGTGGCCTCATCCTGATAACCCCTCATAGCCACCTTTCACCCCAACGTGGCTTTCTTTCCATCTGATCCAGTAGAGATGGCGAGGATGGTTCTAATACATGGTGCTCCTACCATTCTCCTCTTTCAATATATATATATATATATTGGTTATGGGAGAAAAGGACTTCGATCCCTATCATGCTGACATATTCTTTGAAAAAAGGTGGAGACACCCTCGAGAGTAGGAGATAAAAGAAAATAAAAATAAAAATCAAATTGTTATGGGAGAAAAGTAATAAATTCCCTATCATAACAGGCCTCGTTCTAAGAAATGGTGGCACACACCCTTGGACGGGAAGCTGGCTATGGAAAAGGTGGTAACACCCCGTAGTCTAGGATAGTTGAATCACTAGTAGAACTTTTCTAGATGAAGTTTCAAAGCCACCTTCCTTGGTACATTGAATCCTGTAACCCCATCAATGCCTCTGATTCCTCCAATAGATGATATTTCCAATATGCAATCCAAGTATCAGACTTGTTGGCTACTTCCCTGGGTATGCCTCTTCATCAACCGATACTAGTTGACATCATCAACCAGCTGAAGCCGATCTTCATGGACAAACCTTGAGAAATGTGAGCTTTCATCCTAACCGGATGGGGATGTGAGTATGGATTTCCCTTTGTAATCATCAACAAAGCGTGAGATAGAGGGTGGGGTGAGTGACTAGTCCAATAGTGAGGTGAGATGTATGAATGGAGTATTGCATGCATGGGATGGGCCTCTCAATGCACAAAGCATAAATTTGTTATTGTGCACTGCACTATAAGGCTCCCTGGCCTTTTCTCTTGCACCATATGCCGGCACAAGGTGGGTTGCACTATTGCACCATCAATTGCACACAAGGCATACAACCTTCGCACAAGTGGCAATGAGGACTCCATCAAGGGGGTGTAAGGAACAAGTTTTCCGCCTGTAATTATCAATAGAGTGTGAGACATAGGGGGGCTGAGCGTGATTGATTTTCCCTTCATCAACTAAGAGGTGAGGATTTTGAGGGGCATTGCAATAGTTGGAGATAGGTACCTTCTTGTTTCCCTATGCACACACAGGACAAGCCTCCTCCGCCATCACTCTACACCTCATTCTCTTTGGCACACTACACTATAAGGCTCTCTAACGTCCCTTCTTGCACCTATGCCAAATGGGTTGGGACGCACTAATGCACCATCAACTGTGTACATAAGAATACTCCCTTTGAACCATTCCCTTTGTTAATTTCTAAATCGGATGTGAGCTATGGGTTTCTATTATGATCCCTAGAGTGACGTGTGGCATGGGGTGAGTGACTGATCTATCATTTTAATATGAGTGACTATCAAGACTGAGTGATGGATATCTCGCCACACTGGAAACCTAACCAATGCTTCATCAACAATGCTACCTCCCTAGGTGTTGCTGTGTGGTCCTTGCCATGTTGGATAAGTGTGATATGGTGATTTGTGGTATCTCCTGTCGATGACTAGGATCCTTCACGAATTAATGACAATTCACCTCAACCATATGCAAATCAGGCCAAATTTTTCTAACCCTACCCCTTTTGATTTCAAGAGTTGATCATGTTATAAGTGTGGTAACATATGTGCATGGATTATGATCCCGTGTTAGGCCCCAATTGCATCATCAATCAGCTCTATTATGATCTTAAGTATGGGCATGCGTCTAGTTTGCATACCCTCCTAGAAACCTCCCTATGAGATGATTTGAGCATATTATATCCTGCTTTTTCCCTAATGGGGTTCCTTCCCCACCCACCCATCCTCTTTTCAACTTGTCTTGGGGTTGTTCCTTGTCTGTTTGTCTTTTTTCTTTGTTTTACAACTTTTCCATGTGAAAGCATCTTATGTTCACCAAAAGTAAAATCTAACCTTACAACCCTGTTTGTCTCTTCAAATTGGCCTCTTTTCCTTTTTACAGCCCTTTGTTCCGAGCCACAAAGCATGTGTTTGTAAGAAGCTAGGAAGAATAAGGATCTAGTACGCAAATAATATTGGTGTTATGCCATGTCACACTATCATTGGTATAAAAGGGAGAGAACATGTAATTTTTCATATCTTTTGACACATTAATACATTATTGTCCTTCTTCTCTCACCTTGCTCACAGCTTCAATTCTCTTTCCTATCTTTCTCTCTCCTATTCTAGTATTTCTCTCTCCTCATCACTCTTTCTCTCTCTTCTGCACTCTTTCTTCCCTCTTCTGCAGTCTTCTCTCTCCTCCTTCTCTCTCTGACAATTGGTATCAGAGCATGTGTCTTTGATCCTTGTGCAACATCATTTTCATGATTTAGATCTTGTTGGGGAGGTCACAGTCATGAAAATTTTGGTTCACCACGTTTGGTTTGGGTTTGGAACCATGTTTGTTTGTTCCTAGTTAGCTGGGGTAACTAGCACAGGGAAAACCATGGTTAGAACTATGGTAACTACATCAAACCATGCTAAAGATGGTGGATCATGATAATATCCCGGGGGGACAATGGCAGGCTCCCACCAAGTTTGGTAGTTTGTGACCCATTTTGGTCCAAAAATGAAGGGAAATGGGATGAATGCAGGTAATTCTCGTCTGGGAATGAGTTTGGTTGGGGTTACTTTTGGGAGGTAGGGTTGACTTTTGTAAAATAGTCTTTCTCTCTCTTGCCTAAGCTTCCTTCAACCTCCATAGCCAAAACCTCCATCCTCTCTCTCTCCCATGAGTTCTACTGTCAAAATGAACCTGAGAGCTTAAGTCTCCATGCTCTAAGCTTCCTATAGAATTCTACAGGGTTTGGTAGCCATTCAAGGTTACTATTTTACCTTATAGAGGGTGGAAATAGGGCATTCACTAGTTAAAATAGGGTGCAGGCCTGGATAGTTCAGACTCAAAGATTGAGTTGTAGAATTTTCTGTCCTAAACCTGTTATAGTGTGCTATAGCTCATCTTGAAGAGGGAATTCTCAGCTTTGATTTGAACTAAAAAAAATTTGAGTTGGAGTTTCCTATCCCGGGTTATAGCCATTTTTCTGACAAAGGTACTACAAGACTGCACTATTATGGCAAGGCATAAAGGCAAAAATAAGGTCCAAGATGATTATGCTCATCAAATCGGAGATTCTATATTGGAGAGTGTAGCCCAAGAGAGCCCTAAAGAGCCTAAACAACATGGAGAAATTAGTGCACTTAATAATACTTTGTATTCACATGAACAAAGGCATCAACAATGTCATATGGACCTATTATCAAGAGTGGAGCATATGGTTTTATCTATTGATCAAATGAAGTCTTCTATTGAGAAATCAGTGGATTCAATGACTCAAACAAAGTCTTATATTTACAAGCTAGTGGAATCCCATGATCAAATAATGGCTCAATTCTCCCAATGGATGCAAATGCAAATGAAAATGGGATCTAAAGAAGCAAAGGAGAAAGCTTATTCAAACACTGAGCCTTTAGTCCCACTTCAGCCACCTAACCAAAATGGTCAAGGTCATGGAATTATTGGATGAAGAGGTATCCCAAATAGCCAATATGAAGTAGATGAGACTTCACAAAGGCATGATGACTATTTGGGTAGTTTGAATGGAACCAACTCCCAAGCTTTTGGGCTGAATACTCAACTTCCTAGATGTCCTCTACCAACAGGAAGATTGCATAGTGATTCTCAACCACCTATTAGGAGATTTCCATCTCATTTTGGGGGTTCAATACATGGCACTTATGATCAGTCTATTTTGGGACAACAACCATTCCATGAAAGAGAACTAAAAGACAAGATCATTTTGGCCAAGTTCAATGGCCAGTCATCTTTACCATCTGATTTAGAGGAGTGGATCTCCAAAGGTATATTAAAAAGGAGAACATACTTGTAGAGAATTGGGAAGCTTTCAAGACACTTATGGTTGGAGTCTTTGTCTCTCCTCTTGAAAAACAGAAATTGGCACAGAGATGGCATGGTTTGGAGCAAAGAGGCCTAACTGTAAGAGAGTACACTAACCAATTTCTCAACCTAACCATGTATGTAGAGAGCATCAGTGATGAGGCCAAGCTCCACAAGTATATGTATGGCTTAGAGCCATCTTTATCAAGTGATGTCATGGCACAAAACCCTACACTTTTTAAAGCTATTGAGCTTGCGGAGTGCTATGGAAGGAAATATAGAAGAGAATCTTCATTTCAGCTTGCTGGTTTTGGACAGCCTATGACTTTTTTAAAATAGGGATAAGTTGTTAACATTTATGGCAGCAATCATGCACTAAGTGGATGCTTAAGGGTGCCAACTTATCCACTGTTTAATACTTCAAGACCTCAAAGTAATTTCAAGACAACAAACAGTCCTAGAGTTGACTTCAAACAAGGGGACATCAAGCCTAAATCCATTTCAGCCCACCAACATGAATCCTAAGTTTATTCCTATGGACCTTTACAAGGAAAGAAAGAAAAAAGGCTTATGTTTCAAGTGTGGGGAAAAGTATACACTTGATCATGCCACAAAGTGTGTATACAAAAATGCCAAAGCCAAAATTCAGAGTATGTTAGTCTTTGAGGATCCTGAAGGTGAGATTGATGTAGCTAATGCAATTGCATCTAATGTTGAAAATGATGATCTTGAGGAAGAAGTTGGGCAAGAGTATTTTTATGATCCAACCGACTCTTTTCCTTTTGATCCAAGTGGGACTTATCATGAGCCACTTGCTGCCACTAGTTGCTCTATTTCTAGGGATGCTTGGATAGGTTCTAAGAGCCCTAATACACTTTGTATGAAGGGTAACATTCATGGAAAGGCTCTGTTCATTCTGATAGATAGTGGCAGTACCCACAGTTTTGTGAATAAGTCCATTATGGACTAGCTGAATTGTCTTCCCACTGATTTACAGCATCCCATACGAGTTCAAGTGGCCATTTAGTTCATGGAGCAGATTTTTAGACTACATGGATTATTGCAGGTGATTGTTCATGATAGAGACTCAAAGTTCATGAGTAGCTTTTGGTAGGCGGTATTCACATCCATGGGCACTAAATTGGCTCCTTCAATGGCCTATAATTCACAGACTGATGGACAAACAGAAAGGGTTAATAAATGGTTAGAGAATTATCTTTGCCATTTATGCTATGATGTCCAAAATTCATGGGATTCTTGGTTACAATTGGCTGAGTTTGCCTACAACAATTCTAGTCATGCTAGCATTGGAGTTTTTCCCTTTGAGGCTATGTATGACTATAAGGTGCTCTTACCCACAGTCACCTTTAATGAAAGAATCAACCCTCATGGGAAAGAAGAGTTGGAAAGAACGCAAGCCCTTCTTGAACAATGTAATATGAATCTAAGGAAAGCTCAAGATCAAATGAAGATGTATGCTGATGAGAAGAGGCACTTTAGAGTTCCAAGAAGGAGAGTTTGTCTTATTGAAGGTGCATAAGTCTAGGTACTCTACTTTGAAAGATGGATCTAGTAATAAGCTTGCTCACGGATTTTATGGCCCCTATTGGATCCTGTAGCACATTGGATACTTGGCATACATATTTGATCTGCCCTCTTCTACAAAGATTCATAATGTCTTCCATGTTAGTCATCTCAAGTCTTTCTATGATGCCAGGATGCATATTACACGGTGGATTCCGTGCCACGGTGAATTCTGTGAGGTTTTACGGTGGATTCCGTAAACTTTGATTACCGAGGCTCATACACAAAGTGGATTACCCGTGTAATATGCCAGGAGGCATATTACACGGTGGATTCCGTGCCACGGTGGATTCGGTGAGGTTTTACGGTGGATTCCGTAAACTTTGATTATCGGGGCTCATACACAAAGTGGATTCTTTGTGCGAAAAGTTGATGGGGACGCCTATCCTTTTCAGGCGTTTTGTTAATTTAGTGTGTACGTGGGTGATTCCATAGTGGGTGATTCCGCAAAATACATATTTAAATTAATAAACATTTATGAGTTTAGAGTGTACACTCGTGATAAATTAAGGTTAGGATTGATTTCTAACCAATTTATTTATTTATGTAGCTGAAGATTGCTAGGTATTCACTTTTGTCGGTTTAATTGTATTATTTTACTAACGATTGTGAATGCTTCAGTTGATGTGTAGAGATAGCAACAGTGGCGGTGGAAAGCATTGGAGGATAGAGTGTATTCGAGTTATCATCTATATTTTGATGGGCGCATACCTTAGGCATGGCACCTATATTTTGTCGCGCCTATTTATCAAGGTGTTGGATGTTTATTTATTATTTTTGTATGTGCATGGACGCACGATTTAGATATTTATATTTGGACATTGTATTGGATATGCCTAACTTCTTGGGTGCCCATTAGCTTTATTTCTATTTGGCACTAAAGCAAATTCAAAAGCCAAAAGTGTGCTATTTTGTAAATTGGGCTATTATTTGAGCTTGAAGATGATTAATACATAAAATACATGCTTTGTGGAGCAATCACACAAGGCATGGGGGGAGATTGCACTCAATTGGTCTCTTGTTCATGTCATGCAAGTCTTCTACATTGATTTGTGTGCAAAAAGAGAGTTCTTTTGTTCTTGGGGACCTTCTAACGCTCACTATGCGCGCTTACGGCATCCGATCTATGCACCAGCGGGGTATCAAAGTGAAGCTGAGATCGAGAGCTTCCAATCGCTACCCATCTTGCGTGAAGGCGGAGCTCCTGGAACGATCGAGCTCTACAGTGAGTTTCATCACGAACAGTCGATACGGTTGATTCCTGGCGGTCAAGAACCTCTGTTTGTAGCCTTTGATCGCGAAGGACTGGCCTGAGGAGGCGGAGGACCGCTCTTACATCTCCCTCTCCAAGTCGTTTTTTTTCCACAGATAAATAGATAAGCTTCTATATCTCAAAAAAAAAGTTTAAGCTTAAAGTCAAAGCTTAGAGCTAAGCTTTAAAAAGCTTATCTTATTAAAATTGAAAATCGGCGGCAACGGCATCTTGGCGTCAAAAACTGCGTCAAAAACGGACCCCCCCTAAAATTGAATTCATGACAGTCACTTTAAGCTTAAGCTTAGTTACATAAGCTTTCAAACTTCCAAAGTCTACTAAGTTCTGCAAGTCTTCTTACTCTGCAAGTTCTGCAAGTCCACAGAAGTCAAAACAGACTAACTCCAATTACTTTCATAAAGACTGTTCCTGTACAGAAGCACAGAATTACAAAATTGTTCCCTGGAAGACTCTGTTCATACATGCAGACTTGCTGAACCAATTTCAGCACACGCAGAAGGTCATATGCATTTTTTAAGAAGACTACAAATCCCGCAATCACAAAAGACAAAGACCGTAAAAGCCAAACAAAATTCTATAAGCCTTGTATATCCGACTTTGAGCTATGCTCATCCCGCTAATTAGATTTTGAGAGTGTGAGGTCTTTTGGATTTTTACAAGATGATGGAACAAAAATTTGGCGATTTAATGGTTGAAGGTGATCTTCCCGAACCTATGATGGAACAAAAATTGGATTTGATTATGATGCAACTCGATGAAGAACGAAGAGCCTGACAAGCTTTGCAAGTTCAATTGGCCAATTTGCAATGATCTACCACTAACAAAGATGAACCGCAACCCGAAGATCTTAATCGATGTACCATCGATGCGACACTCGAAACTCAATCCATCCGCAAAGAAACAAAGATAAGTAAAATAAATTTCAAATTTCGTACTTTCAATGGATCTCGAGATGGAAAGAATGTACTTGCATTTATCAGTCAGTTTGATGACTACTTTCATGAAGAGACATACGCTGAAAAAGACAAAATTAAATGTGTCACTAATCATTTAGTCGATCGAGCATCTCTATGGTGGACTATGGTTCGCAAGAGCATTGATTGTCCTACTACCTGGGAGAGTTTCCAAAAGAAGTTTTTGCAGAATTCCCTTCCTCCTCAATTCCATGAAAAAGCCATAAAGCAATGGGATCTTCTACAACAAAGAGATCGTGAGCCTATTTTCCAATACACTGAACGTTTTGGGAATGCCCTACTGCAACTCCACATGCTCGAAGATGTACCTGAAGCGACTCACAAACGCAAGTTTATGTCTGGCTTACTTGGACATTACTACGCTAAAGTCAATATGTTCAAGCCTACAACCCTTGAAGATGCAATTTCTTTGGCTCATGACAGTGAAGATAAGATTCGAGGAAGAGACAAGCATCCACAACAATTTCAAGAAAATGGTAACTATGGTTCCAAGCAATTCAATTCAAATTTTAGAAGATTCAATCAAAGTCATTTTCTTCCATCGTCATTCCGTAAGTCTTGGACACAACCACCTGCTTTTCCATCAAATACCAATCAAAACCCTAAGCCATCCTCACAGCCAAATCCCAATATACCTAGACTTCCTGCCATTGCCAACAATGTATCTAAAGCCAAACCTATAGTTTGTTACAAATGCCATCAACCTGGACATTTAGCAGCCAATTGCCAATCGAAGAAGCCACCTATTCATATCAATTATCTTGGCACAATGGAAGAAGAAGAACGTGATGAAATGCTTGACTTGACAGAAGATGATGACAACATTGGTACTCCTTCAGACACTTTACCAGGTATGCCAACTCCACATTCTTTGTTGACAATGAAATGTTTAGTGCATGGTAAAGAAAAGATTATTTTGCATGATGATGGTACCACACATGATTTTATTTCTGCAAAGTTAGTGAAAGAATTGAAATTACAAACTGTTTCTACACATTATCGCATTAAAGCAACATTCTTAGGCACAAGATATAATGGAACACAAGAGGTGCATAACTTAGAAATTAAAATTGGTGAATATATTGAACGTAGAAATTTCCTAGTTGTACCTTTGTAGTCTAATGATATTATCCTAGGTATGCCTTGGCGTCATCAGTATAATCCTGACATAGATTATTCCATGCATTCAATTAAAATTTATTTTCAAGGAAAACAAATCACATTGCATGGTATGCACGCATCTAATAATTTTCCACTGCTTACTCATACTCAAGCTAAATGTGCATTACGTAAAAATAGCAAATCTTATTTAATTTGGGTCAATGAACTTCAAGCTAAAGAAAAACATATGCATCCTAGGCATAAACAATTTCTTGCTCAATTTAAAGATTGTTTTGTTGATGATTTACCACCTGGACTACCACCTTCACGTCCTAAAGATCACAAAATAGATTTAATTCCTGGTACACAACCACCCTATAAAGCACCATATAGGCATAACCAAATTGAACAGAAAGAAATTCAAAACTAAGTAGAGGAATTATTAAACAGAGGATTAATTAGACCTAGTAGTTCTCCATTTGGCGCACCTGTTTTATTAGTAAAGAAGAAGAATAATACTTATCGCATGTGCATTGATTATCGTGCCCTAAATAAGATTAATGTTAAGAATAGATATCCGATTCCTAGGGTAGATGATCTTATGGATAAACTACAAGGTTCTGCCATATTCAGTATGATAGATCTTAAATCTAGTTATCATCAAGTGAGATTGGATAAATCTGATATATTCAAAACTGCATTTAGAACACAATTTTGACATTATGAATTTCTAGTGATGCCTTTTAGATTAACTAATGCACCTGCTACATTTAATCGAATGATGAGTCGCATATTCTTGAAATATCAGTATTGTGTTATAATATTCTTTGATGATATATTGGTATTCAGTAAAAATGAGCATGAGCATTATGAACATCTGTCTTTAGTTTTCAAGTTGTTAAAAGATAATCAATTGTATGCTAATCCAGAAAAGAGTGAATTCTTTCAAACAGAAATTGAATATCTAGGTCATATTGTTTCATCAGTGGGTATTAAGGTTGACCCTAAAAAGATAGAAGCAATATTGAATTGGCCCATACCCAAAAATGTACATGAGTTACGTTCTTTTCTAGGTCTTGCTAGTTTTTATAGAAATTTTGTGCGAAATTTCTCATTACTTGCTTTGCCTTTGACTAAACTTTTAAAGAAGGGTATTGTGTATAACTGGACTGACACTCAACAAATTTTTTTTGATTTATTGAAACATGCATTAACCCATGCTCCTGTATTACAACTACTTGATTTCAATAGACCATTCTTTTTAGTAGTTACTGATGCTAGCGAATCTGGAATAGGAGCTGTAGTTATGCAAGATAATCATCCCATAGCCTACTCTAGCTATAAATTGAAGCCATTTGAACTTAAATATTCTACATATGATAAAGAATTGCTAGCTGTAGTACAAGCTTTACGTCAATGGAAACATTACTTAATGGGTTCTGAGTTTATGATCAAAACTGACCAACAAAGCATTAGACATCTCCTTAGTCAACCCCAAATATCTGACCGACATATCAAATGGGCAGCTTTCATTTAGAGTTTTCATCCCCTTATACAATATCAACCAGGAAAAGAGAATGTAGTAGCCGACGCTTTAAGTAGAAGACCAACAATTCATAATATCTCTATGATATCATTTGATTCCCTTATCCCTATGAAAGATACTTATTATCAGGACATTACTTTTCAAGCTGATTGGAATAAATTAGTTGCAAATAACTAGATTCCTATTGATTCACTGTCTTACAATGATGGATTCATGTTTTATGAAAAGAAATTATGTGTTACAGTTCCATTTAGATCATTTGTATTGAATGAGATTCATTGTCCTCCATATCAAGGTCATAGAGGTATTATATCTACTTTGCGTACATTGACTGAAGATTTTTATTGGCCACATATGGACACTGATGTATCTAACTTTGTTTCTGAATGTTTAGTTTGTCAAAGAGTTAAAATACACCATGGTAAATAGTATGGTTTACTGATGCCCTTATCTATTCCATCAAGACCATGGGAACAGATTTCTATGGATTTTATTACTGGTTTACTAACACTAAAGCTAACCATGATATGATTTGGACTGTTGTAGACAGGTTTAGCAAACACACATATTTCATTCAATGTAAGAAAACTTTAACTGCATCTCAAGCAGTTCAATTGTTTTTGAAAATTGTTTTTACTAATCATGGTTTACCAAAAGTTATTATTTCTGATCATGATTCTATATTTTGTAATAATTTTTGGATTACTTTTTTTGCTAACTTAGGAACAAAGATTAATTTTTCATCTGCATTTCAACCTGAAACAAATGGTCAAACAGAAGCTACTAACAGTACTATTTTAGATCTCTTACATGCTTACACTATTTCAAAACCACACACGTGGGATACACATCTACACTTACTTCAGTTTGCATATAATAATAAACCGCATACAGCTACAAAGAAAGTACCATTTGAAGTTATTTATGGTTATAGATTGCCTATACCTGTTGCATCTTTATCAAATAAAATTCAGACTGCTGATGATATTGCTAACATGCACGCTACTATTTTTGATGAAGTTAAAGATATGATTGGCAAAGCCCAACAATCATATACAAAACAAGCCAATAAGAAAAGACAGGCCATGAATTTCAAAGTTGATGACTATGTTTGGTTAAGAATAGAAAAACGTAGATTACAAAGTGTAGATAAACACCCAATTGTGAAACTAGCACCTAGATTCTATGGACCATTCAAGATCATTCACAAAATCAATGACAATGCATTTAAACTAGAACTACCACCACATTGGAAAATTCACAACACCTTTCATATTAGTTTATTACGACCCTTTAGAGGCCAATTACCTGTACACCCTGTTTATGAAAACCCACCTTTGTTAGATGAAGAGACTGAAATCCTTGAACCTGAAGCTATTATAGATACTGACTTTATGACCACTAGAACTGGCCGTAGATATTTTAGATATTTGGTCAAGTTTAAAAACCATCCTATTGAAGAGGCCCAATGGATGCACGCTAGAGACTTAAATGCTTTTCCCACTCTGTTAGCTCCACATTGAGCTACTAGCAATTGAGGACAATTGCTATCCCACCCCGGGGGTATGATGCCAGGAGGCATATTACACAGTAGATTCCGTGCCACGGTGGATTCTGTGAGGTTTTATGGTGGATTCCGTAAACTTTGATTAACAGGGCTCATACACAAAGTGGATTACCTGTGTAATATGCCAGGAGGCATATTACACAGTGGATTCCGTGCCACGGTGGATTCTGTGAGGTTTTACAGTGTCGTCGTGTTAAGGGTTAAAGGTCTACCACCGGGGCTTAGTGAAAAAGAGGAGTATGGGATTCAAAGTTCAGGAAAGGGAAAAAGATTGGAGTTTGACAAGATCCGGGTTTTAGAAATGATTTAGATGTGGAAGAAGAATTCAAGCTTTTTCTATGTATTTAGCATACATAAACGGAATAAATAACTCTATCTTGATTAGATCAAATGCTTTTGGAAACATAATCCATAACATAAAGGATATACTTAGATTCTTAGTCCAAATATGAATATCAAATGCAAGCTCTAATGGCTTTTATCTCAAGTACATAGATGGATTTCAACTCTAGGAAACAAGTATTATGTTGGTAGACTTCAAATACATTCAAGATTTGGGCCAACGGTACATGAAATGCATTGAAGGAGCATAATTTTAACTTCAGCCCTGTTTTAAAACAGAAAATTCCAGCCCATAATCAAGCTCAAAAAGAGTGCATAAACTCATGAATAAGCTCCTCTAATCATTATTGAGTAGAGTCCTGATGAAAATAGGTCATTTTCTTCTATTACAACCACATAAATCTCTTGTTTGCTCATAAAAATGGATAAGAATAGTGGGCTGCCCTGTTTATGACTGGTTATTTCAGCCCATAACAGCCCATACACCTTCAAAATCCTCACCCTTTGCTTGCCCCTGTAAAATATTACACGGCACAGCGAACAGAATCTGAGAAAGAGATAGAGAGTACACAACAGATAAGAGGAGAATCAGTAAAATTCTTTAGCTCCAAACAATTGATACAAAGATGGCTCTGTCCACCTGTGTGCTTCCACTGTGTGAAGCTTAGATGGCGATCTAGACAGAAGATAGGTGAAGAGCTTAAGGCTAGCTGGAGCAACAACTTTGACTGGGTGAAAGATGAATAATAGATGGCTGTGAAGGGGTTTAGCTTTTATAGCCCGTGAAGTCCGTTAGGTTGGCCTGACCGACCTACCATATGAGCCTCCACTAGCCCCTTTTAACTCCCTTACCCCGCAACTCGATGCAATGTGCCTCGAGTTGCTACCAACTTAACCACTCCCTCTAACCCAAAGATTAGACCCACAACGGTCACCTTTTTGCCATCCAGTCACATAGACCTCATTTGATATACAAGTCAGGACTCAACCAATGTCTGGGCTCACATTTGGCTTCTCCTCATAGTGGGGGCCTTACAACTTTGAGCACCATGGATCATTGGTGGCACCTAATGAGGGTGGGGCATTGATCATATCTAACAGCCTCCCTCAATGTCCACCCATAGGTGAACTATCTTCTCGGCCCAATGCCGAGTCTCTGAAGATGAACTTGAAGTAGATCCTTCGTAAGTGCTTTGGTGAAGATGTTTGCTCCATTCTCCTCTCTTGGAGTAGACCAGTTCCACTATCCCATCCTCCATCAAATCACGCACATAGTGATACTGGATCTCTATATGTTTGGTGCGTGCATGAAACACTGGATTTTTGGCAATGGCGATGCAACTCTGATTGTCACATCTCAGCACAGTTGGTTCTTCATCCTGCACTCCCATATGCCATAGAATCCTTCTCAACCATACGACTTCACATGCAGCAAAACAAGCTACCTTGTACTCTGCTTCGGTAGAAGACAATGCCACTGTTGGCTGCTTCTTACTAATCTAGGAGAAAATTCCTGAACCTAAAGAAAAACAATAACCAGAAACTGACTTCCTGGAATCAGTGTCTCCTGTCCAATCTGAGTCACAATTCCCCACAAGAGAAGTTCTAAAACTGTATGTGATACCATAGTCAAGAGTTTCCTTCAAGTATCTAAGCACCCGCATCCTAGTCTTCCAATGACTCTCATGAGGTTTGTTTGAGAACCTGCTCAAAACACCAATAGCAAAACTGATATCTGGTCTGGTGTTACACAAGTAGATCCGACCAACCTCCTATACCTCCCAATGTCTGCTAGTGCTGATGTATCCTCGACGGATAACTTTGCATTCACCTCCATAGGTGTAGCTATCTCCTTGCACTCGGTCATGCCAAATGCCTTCAAGATCTCCCATGCATACTTCTTCTGAGAGATGAAGATCTTTCCTGGCTCTTGCCAGACTTCAATCCCCAAACAATAGTGTAGCAAGCCCAAGTCTATCATTTCAAACTCAGAACTCAAAGCCTTTCGAGTTTGGTTGATCGTATCTTCATAGTCAAGTGTAATAAGAAGGTCGCCCACATATATGACAATCACTACAGACTTTTTACCATCCCTGTAAACATACAAGTTAGCATCTAAGGCACATCTTTTGAAGTTTAGGTTTAAAAAGAACTTATCTATCCGCTGATACCATGCTCTGGGGCTTGTTTCAGCCCATATAATGCCTTCTTCAGCTTACACACTTTGTTCTCAGAATGGGGGGTGCCAAACCCTGGTGGCTGAGCCATGTACACCTCCTCCTTGAGGTCACCATTTAAGAACGCTGACTTAACATCCATTTGGTACACTGGCCACTTCTTGTGGGTAGCCACTACAAGTACCGTGCAAATAGTGGTCATTCTGGCAGTTTGGGCAAATGACTCTTGAAAATCAAACCCTTCAACTTGTGAAAATCCTTGGGCAACCAGTCTAGCTTTGTACTTTTCTAAGGTACCATCAGCCTTGTACTTTACCTTCCAGATCCACTTGGTGCCAATAACCTTCCGCTTTGCTGGTCGATCCACTAGCTCCCAAGTGTCATTCTATATTATGCTGTCATACTCCGCTTGCATAGCAGCCTTCCATGATGGATTTGCAAGTGCTTCTTCTAAGTCAGTTGGCTCCTTTACTTCTCTTATAATCTCAACCATCAAGGCCATATTGACTATGTGAGCATAAGCCCTCCTTTGCTCCTCTATTCTCTGAGACCTCCTTGGTCCGTCTGCCTTCTCCTTAACAGATGCAGGCATAGGATTATTGTGGTCATAGAGTTGCTTCACCCAGCGTGGCAATGGCTTTTCCAGTGGGGTGATGTCAGGTTGGTGAACTTTTTCCTCATCATCTAAAGATGATGCTTCCTCCTCCTTAAGGATAGGGATAGCTCTTGGCACAGGTTCATAGTGGACTACTTCTTCACTTGATAATAAAGTGGAAGAACTTGCCTTCTCCTCCTCCACTGTATGCGGCTCCTCCTTGAACACCATATCACGGCTCGCGATGATCTTCTTTGCCTCTTGGTCATATAATTTGTAAGCCTTCTGATCATCACTATAACCCAAGAAGATACATTTTCTGCTTTTTGGTTTTCACTTGTTTCTCTTCTCATCTGGAACATGTGAATAACATTCACATTCAAAAATTCTGAAATGTGAAACAGATTGTTTTTCCCTTGAGAGCCTTTGTGTAGCTCCGATTTAGAATGTAGACTACAGTATTAACAGCTTCAGCCCAAAAATGGTTAGGCAATCCCTTGCCCTTTAGCATGCATCTTGCCATCTCCACAATGGTGCAATTCCTGTGTTCCACAACACCGTTCTGCTGAGGTGTGTGAGGCGTCGTCAATTGACGCTTGATCCCTTTACTCTTGCAAAAGCCTTCAAACTTCTTTGAGTTGAACTCACCACCACCATCTGTTCTAAATTTCTTCACACTTTTCCCTGTTTCATTCTCAACAAGTTTTAGCCATTCTTTAAACTTACCAAAAGATTGAGCCTTATCATGAAGGAAGTACACCCACATCTTTCTACTGTAGTCGTCGACAATCAACATAAAATAAGAAGATCCCCCCAAGGCCTGTATAGGCATCTTACCACACAAGTCAGCATGCACCAACTCTAGAGGAGCCTATGCTCTATTCTTGCTTTCTTGTGGAAATGCCTTTCTCTGTTGCTTGCCCATCATACAAGCTTCACATGGTTCTTTCAATTCAGTTATTGTAGGTAGGTGGGCAACCATACCTTGCTTTTGCATCTCCTTCAACACTACAAATCTGATGTGTCCAAACCTTTCATGCCAAAGCTTACTTGTGCCCACTCCAGCAATGGCTGTAAGAGTACTTAGCTCATACAGGTTGTTCCTTCTTTCTCCTTTGCCAACAATTGTGCCAGCACTATCAAGAATTTCTGCACCTGTCTTCTTGAACCTCATTTCATGACCAAGATCAGTTATGGTAGCAACTGATAAGAGATTTCTCTTGATTTCGGGAACATACAACACATTTGAAAGCTTTTTGACTTCACCATTTGCAGCAACAAAAGAAATAGTACCTGTGCCCACAGCAGGGCATTTAGCATAATTTCCAACCGTCACAGTGATGGATTCTTGTAGCGGGAGGCCCCACTATCCAACACCCATGAGTCAGTGGTAGATTATTCTTGCGCCGAGGAGCACACTTCCTCAATGGTCGCCATGAATAATTCCAACTCTACTTTAGCCGTATTGGCTGTCTCTTTCCCTTTACTTTTAAGGGTACCGTTCTTTTCATCTGCCTTCTTGACATGACAATCTGCAATTGCATGTGCTTTCTTCTTGCAGTAGAAGCACTCTCCTTGAAACTTCTTCTTGGCGCCCTTCTTCTTTTTGTCACCATCATTTTTGGTGGAGGAACCACCTTTGCCTTTTGCATTGGCAGAGAATGCAGCATCTCCATTGTTGCTTCCTTCTCGGGCTTGCAGCCTCAACTCCTCCTCCATTAATAATGCACAAAACTCCTCAAAAGTCAAAGCTTGAGGTCTCACCTGAGTATTAAGGGCAATTACTAGTCCATCAAACTTTTATGGACAAATCCAAAGACACCTCCGAGCTAGCTCTTCGGTAGTCTTTTCTATGCCAGCGCCAGCCATTTGGTCACGCAGATTCTTAATCTGAGTGATGAATGCTTCAACCGTCTCTCCTTCAGCAAACTTCTCCACTGCTAGTTGATTCTCCAAGTTTTGAATCCTTGTTTGGTTTCGTGTTTCATACTGACTCCTTAGTACATTCCAAGCCTCTGACGCTTTGGTTGTATGCTGAATAAAAGTCAGAACACTGTCAAAACAGCTTGTAACTAAGGCACACAATGCATCTACATTCCTTCGTTTCCAATCTCGTAGAAGATCTACATTTGAAGGAATCATCACACTAGGATTTGATGGGTCGGGGGTAGGCTGTGGTTCTACATCAGTCCCCAGCATAGTCTCCAGAAGCTCATAAGAATCAAGGATAGTTGTAATTTTGAACTTCCACAAGGCGTAGTTTATACCATCTAACTTGCCTTTGCTGAAGGTTGGTGGACAAATCCTCAGTGTGTTTGAATAGTCAGTACAGCAGCACCACCTCCTGCACTGCTTCCTGATGCACCAGAACCACTTCTGGAAGTCGACATAGTTTCTCTTTGCTGTTGAAGCCTTTGCCTCTTGCACACTCTCCGATCTCTAGAGCCCCCTGGGCTCTGATACCATGTAAAATATTACATGGTGCAGCGAACAGAATCTGAGAAAGAGATAGAGAGTACACAACAGATAAGAGGAGAATCAGTAAAATTCTTTAGCTTCAAACAACTAATACAAAGATGGCTTTCTCCACCCGTGCGCTTCCACTGTGTGAAGCTTAGATGGCGATCTAGACAGAAGATAGGTGAAGAGCTTAAGGCTAGCTAGAACAACAACTCTGACTGGGTGAAAGATGTATAACATATGGCTGTGAAGGGGTTTAGCTTTTATAGCCCGCGAAGGCTGTTAGGTCGGCCTGATGGACCTACCATATGAGTCTCCACTAGTCGGCCAGGGAATATTCCCTTTACCATCAAGCCGGGGGCACTGCCCCCGGACCCCCGCCAGGGGGCCGCTGGCCCCCCCGGGACCCCCCAGCCAAGGGCCACTTCCGCGGCCCCGGACCCCAAAATAGGGGCCCCTTTTAACTCCCTTACCCCGCAACTCGATGCAATGCACCTCGAGTTGCTATCAGCTTAACCACTCCCTCTAACCCAAAGATTAGACCCACAACAGTCACCTTTTTGCCATCCGGTCATATAGACCTCATCTGATATACAAGTCAGGACTCAATCAATGTCCGGGCTCACATTTGGCTTCTCCTCATAGTGGGGGCCTTACAACTTTGAGCACCATGGATCATTGGTGGCACCTAATGAGGGTGGGGCATTGATCATATCTAACAGCCCCAAAGTCACTCAAGTACTTGGATACAAGTCGGGCTTCATCAGACCATGAATAAGGTAGACAAAATGAGAGAAGGCGTACATAAGAGCAGGCTGAATACTTTTCTCTCAGATTTTTCCCTTTTATAGACTGTCATACCATGCATTTTCGTTAGACCAAATGAATGGATAAGTGGAGCTCTCACCTTGTTTGTATCGTCTTCTTCAGCTCCTGTTAATCTCTAGTTTGCATGCTCCAAAGCATGCACCATGGCTTCAGCTCTCTCCAGTTTTGCAGTCAGGCTATGCAGGCCTGCATTTTGCACCGAAAAATGCGGACTGCTTCCTGCTGAGGCCCAGGTCACTTTTTGATCTACTCAGGTCACTTGCTGGTCACATTAGTCCATTACTTCAGGTCCCCTGTGAACCTAGTGGACTTTTGGCATTTTTCTTGAGTTCTAACCATATTTTTGCACTTGAATCAATGTGATTTATCCTGCAGACTGTCAATTACTTCCAGCTGACCAAGTTGTAGGTTCCCATAGACTTATTTCTCATCAATATACATGGTACAATTGAAAATTATATGCTAAATACAAAAGAACTTATGTAACTAAGTTGGTTATTGGGTAACAATGACTGAATTTTGTATGCAAATTCCTCATATAACTCCCAGTGGAGTTCTTCTCTCTTCATAAGAATCCCATGATTTATATTATGAACAATAAACTCTTTGACATTCACCCCCTCCTAACCTACACATCCTCCTGCATGTGCCATTTCATAAGATTACAGGTTAAGGAGGGTCTTCTTCTGATATATCTTCATCTTTATCCTCTAAGTCTTTTTCTTCCTGCTTGTCTTCAAGTAGAGGGCTCATATCTAAGTCAGCAAGCTCATAAGTTGAAGATTCTCTTCATTTGAAGAGCTTGATTCATTTCCCGAGCTATTGGTATTTTTATCATGGTTCCATCCATTTCAGCCAAAGAGTAAGTAGCATTATTATGTACTACTTTTACAACATATGGTCCAAACCATCGCTTGGCTAACTTTCTATTAGCACTATATTGATTATCGAGGCTGCTATCATAGGCAAGTACCCAATCATTCTCTTGAATAGCTCTTGGACGGAGTCAATGATGCTTGTCAAACCTCTTCTTATTCTTTAATCTTGCTGTTTTCAGCCTTTCAATGGCTATCTTGACATCTTCTGGCCTTCTTTCAAGTTGTCTTATGCGCAGAGTCAGCAATTCTTCTCTATTCATGCCTTCATCCCAAGGTAAGATACTCCATGTAACAATGGACTCCTCAATAGGCATAATAGGTGGCTGTCCATATATTAGTTCTGCCGGCATATAACTTGTTACTGCACTATGGGTAGTTCTATCAGCCCATAATGCGAATGGTAGCATTCTAGGCCATTCCCTTATCTTTCCTTTACAAGATTTTGCTAAAGCTTTAAGAATTGGTTGATGACCTCTTTCACTCTTACCATTGCCTTCAGGGTTGTAGGCTGAAGTAAGAGATAGCTTAATCCCCAATTGAGCAAAGAAATGGCGAGCCGCATCAGCATCCAATTCTCCTCTATCAGCAGTTACTTTGGCAACAGAGCCATACCTGCAAAAAACTTCTTCAAGTAAAAATCTACAAACAGCTTGAGTACACTTTGTTGTCAAGGCTTTTCCTTCCACTTGATTTGTGAGATCTTCTCTAACAAGTACTAGATATCTCATGTTCCAAATTCCTGTAGGCATGGTTACTAAATCAATAACCCATCTATAGTGAATGGATAAAGGATAGGTAGGCTAAAGCCCATCTCTATGCATAACCATAGAGTACATTTGACAAACATGACAAGACTCAACAAAATGCTCAATGTCTTTATACATGTTTTTCCACCAAAATTTCTCTTTTATTTTGACAAAAGTGCCCCATATGCCTCTATGACCAGCCAATAGGCTTTCATGAAATTCTTGCATGACCTGTCTTTGAGTCTTTTTGTCTCCTAAGACATGAACAGGCACCCTTCTTTTCTTTTTTGCATGCCTCCAAAGGTAACCATCTTTAAGAAAAAAGCCATAAGCTTTTCTCTTAATTCTCTTGAACTCTTCATTAGACCAATCTTCCTTCTTTGTCATAGTGCTCAAAAATTGGCCAATTTTTAGCCAATCATCTGCATAATATTCCTCTTTAAAGTGTGAACAAACCATAACAAAACATTGAGCATGCTGTCTACCAGCTGTCCACTGTCCTTTTTTGGTTGTTTCATCCTTCCTTGTTGATGTAAAATTTGTTTTAGCAGTTGAACCTGTTGTACTTGCTGTAATTATTATTGTACCTACATTTTTGACTATTGAATCATCATTAGATTCAGTAGTACTTGCTGTTTTCAGATTTGTACCTGCATTTACAGCATCATTTATAGACTCTGGTTCTTCTTCATCCATCATTTCTTCTTCATCCTTATATCTGGCACGCGAAAGCATGTCAGCAACTAGATTATCTCTTCCTGCAATATGTTTCAAATTAGGATTTAAGGATTTAATATAAGCTATCCATCTTAGCATAGCTATGTCGGGAGTGGAACAGTTGGCAATCACGCCCAAAAGTGGAAGGCAATCTGTTTCAACTATTACATGTGCACCCATGAAGTACTCCTGGTCACATTTCAATGCAGTTACTACTCCCCAAATCTCTCTTTTAATTTGAGCATACCTTCTTTGTTGTTCATTAAGAACCTTTGCTCCAAAGCGGATTGCATATATGTTGCCTTCAAGGTCGTCTTGACCAACTGCCCCTCCTATTCCAATAGGACTTGTGTCCACTGTGAGTATAATAGGCTGTCCATTAGAGTAATAAGCCCTCTTTAAGGTGGGGGCTGAAATCAACAATTTCTTCAGTTTTCGAATAGCTTGAGTATGTTCTTTTTTGCATATAAACCTTTGGCCTTTTCTTAGCAGTTGATAAAGATTTTCAGCAACATGAGCAAAATGTGGTATCCAAATAAGGTAGAAGACACATGCACCAAGAAATCTTCTCACCTCTGAAACATTTGTACATATGTCCTGCATTTTGTTGATAGCATCAATTTTGGATGGAGAAGGATTTCGGCCATATGGACCACACATATGTCCTACCACAAGAACTTCTTCAACTCCAAAAACAAATTTTGCACCTGAAAGAGTAAGATGGACTTCTTCTAATTTAGACAAGATTTGAGAACAATCATTAATATGATCAGAAACAAACTTGCGATATCCAAGTTCATTGAGTTCTTCATTCTTCTCATGAACTTCACATCCTTTGATTGGAACATCATCAAGGAAAGGAAGAGTTAATTGAGGAATATAATCCCTCAATACTTTATGCATGGCATTCATCATGTGAGCTACTGAATTCGTAGCCCCTTGAGGTAGAGTACACATGCAGACTAAGCCAAGAGGAGTCTTCATTATGGTAATGTCTCGACTTTCCAAAGCAAGCTGAAATTGGTCATAGCTTGAATATAAATCTCCCATGGAATAGATTGCTCTACCTGCAAAAGCTTCAGTAAACTCATCAACAATTGGCCCTGATCCAACATTTCTAATAGTGACTTTATTGATAGGCTGTAAATCTTGAATGAATCGCAAAGATCCATTCTTCTTAGGCACGGTAAATCATCGGTTGGAATATGGAGCTGAAGATGGCTCCAATATTCGCATTTTTATCTTTTCATTTAGAAGTTCCAATAACTTAGGCAAATGAGCCCTTGGTACCGGAATTGGTTTAAGATTCCAAGGAACGTGTGGGACCGTAAAAATCACCATTGGTGCCACAATGCTTGGATCCACATAGCCAATTTCATGTGGCTGAAATGAAAAAGCTTTGCAATGATTCTTTAACATCTGCTTGAAGATTTGCTTTTCAGCTGGCAATAGGAAAGAGTCTTCACCAATTTTCAGCTTTTGTAGACTTTTTGTTGTAAATTGGTGACCAATATCTTTGGGATCACGAAAGCTTGGCTATTTGGATACCCTTTCTGCCAGTCCTTCGCTTTCGGGTGGTAGAGGAGTAGCCACCGGTTTGACCTTTTTATCAACTATTTTATACTTTGTTTCTACTCTTACTTCATCCTTGTTTGGCTATCCAAAGGCTTTATAATCTGCAAATTTTTGAATTATGTCATACATATCCAATGTACATACCTGTATGGATTGATTTTCACCTTGATTTTCTGCATGAACGGCTGTATAAATTTCAGCTATTGTATCATTATAATTCAGCCCATAAAATAGCCCTGAAATTCCTTCATCTTTAGGTAAAATATCAATTTGCTTCAGCTCTTGTTCCATATGACACAAATACTTTCTTTCAGCCCTATTCATGGCTGAAAACTGTTTATAACAGCCCACACTATTGCATTCATAGAAAAATCCTAAACTGACAAATCAATCAAAACATACAGTATGAGTTTTAGCCTTAGTTCAGCCCTACCTTTATGTTTTAGTGAGTTTTTATTGCTTTTCATACAATAAAAACATGGAAAATATTACCCTAAACCTATGCACCATGCACGATCTAAACGGGTGAGGGGGTAGAGTGTATAAAAGGTGTTTAAATGCTGAATGAAATGATGAAAAGCTTGCTGGTTTTTATGTATACCATTTAGGTTAGTCGATAATTAAAAATTAAGGATCTAGTAGCACGAGGGTTTCTCGGTGCTAGGTTCATGCAACGCCGCATACGAGCGATAGTCAAAATCATTGAAAGAAATGTTTTCCACATGTGCACAAATGTTGATTTTATTACTTGTTTGAGCACATGGGCATTCACAATTTGCATGAAGCATAAAATGATAAAAGGTATCAGACAATACCTCCTGGATGCATAGCACTTGTATTCTCTAGATCGTGACCAACGTTGAGTGAGTAAGGTTGTCCCAAGCTGTAGGCTAGACGTGGGTCCTAGGGGAAAGTAAAGTGAGGTATGGTACATTCCTGGATACGATCAATTGGTACCTTGAGTGGAAATATGTGCGATATTGTGATATATATGTTTTGCGACGCATTGAGGGGCCAATCCCCAAGGTGTAGGAGAGTCTTAGTGAGGTAGCGGCAGTCAGCCGTGGGAGGACCTCCTATGTTTGTACTTCGTGCTATTTGGCAATGTGCTGGGAATTCCTCTGAGGAGTGTTAATTGGGTTAGAGTTGGACTATAAGATGTGATACAAACGCAAGATGTTTAGGAAGATGATGTATGTGTCATCCACGCTCCTGGCCGCGAGGCCGTGGGGTTGTTGCGGCTAGTGCATGAGCCAGTGCCGGCCCGTTTTAGGTCCCATCAGTGGTGCATCTATCGGGAGCCACTTATAAGTGGTGGTTTTCAGATTTAGGGTTTCTAGGGACCAAAAGGAAGTTGGTTTATGTCCTCTGGCAAGGACCGTTGTCGTACTGCTGCGCATCCGAGGTGTGGAATCCACCAAAATGTTGTGTGTGTGACATTTGTTACTTTGTACATACTTAGCCGTTGTGTTTACATTTATTTTCTGCGTGTGAGTATAGTGGAGAGAAGTTTGGAAGCATAGTGATGGATATGTTTGGGAAGTTTGGATCAGTTTCAGAAGCACTAGAAGATTGTTTACCATCTACCTTGGATTTTGCAATGGAGGTTTCTGCAGTTGAAAAGTTAAGGGCTGCAATAGAGGTCATTAAGGAAGAGCAAACAGTCCTCTTCATAGAAGCTCCACTGAATTCCAATTCCCTCTTTCAGGATGTGTTTTCACAAAGGCAGTTGCATATAAGATTCTTATCTAATGCAAATGCTTGGTGGACTAAAGGTATATATTCAATCAGATAGCTACAGTTAGCCGAAGGAAGTGGCATTAGCTAGACATAGCACTTACTTTGTAGAGTCAATGAAGATGGATGTGGTACTTTACAGTTTCTTTTTGAGAAGTCCAAGCCAGACATTATAATGTTGCCTTCTCAAGGCTCATATGCAATCCAATCATTCTATACCCAACAAAGTTATTGTTGACTGTACAGCAAGTGCTGATGTAGCTAAGCATTATTACTCATGAATCCGGAAGGGGATTTATGTTATTACTCCAAACAAGAAAGCTAAATTAGGGCCCCTGCTCAGTACCTGTGCTTAAAAGCTCTACAACGGCAGTCTTACACACATTACTTCTATGAAGCGACAGTTGGTGCAAGGCTTCCCATCATCAAGAGACTTTCTGGAAAATTGGTGATTAAAATTCATTGAATAGAAGGAATATTTAGTAGCACTGATCTTAAAAAGTGGAAGGAGCTACTTAAGGAGCCTGGGGGGGGGGGGGGGGGGGGGGGAAGGAAAAGCCACGGATGGCTATTTTCGAAAAGGGGGCTTTTTGGGGGGAAGACGACGCTGAATGAAGTCAGAAGTGAATGGCTACAGAACAGGGGAGTTCAGGACGGAGAAAATAGGAAGCGATGAGGGATGGAAGGATGACCAGACAAGGGGGACTTTATTGACAAGAGCGGAGCATATTCAAGATCGGTATGCACTAATCATATTCGAAAGGAAAAAGCAGAGAGAAAATTCGTTTCTGAACAATCTCAGCTGAGTAAACAAAAATCCTGGAGAAAGGCTTCATGTACTGCTGCTAATGTTCAGGAGGCAATGACGAGGAAGGACAAACCCCAGCAACGTGGGACTGAATTGCAGAAAGGATGAAATGAGCATGGCGGCTCCCTGGAAGTTGCAGCATCGGACATCGGCCACTGTATGCAACCCAGTCAATAGTTGCCTATCCTCTTTAGGCCCTTCCAACATGTTGGTTACAGTTACAAAAAGATAAGCTCTTCCATTTCTACCATGAAAGGATTTGGATATAACATCATCATGATGCACCACAAGGCAATGGCAATTGATGCAGCTGTACAATCGAGGACCATCCATGGATTTCCTCTAAAGAAGTCTGTACAAACAAAAACGTTTTTCTGATGGCAAAACGGTTATCAGATTGGCTGCCCAAATTTCATCGATAGCCTGTGCATCGGCCCAAAAGAATCAGGAGAAAAAGCACAGAGAAATTGAAGTCTGATGGCGATTCACAGAATTCGGCGCAGGAGGAAGAAATGGACATAATGTCTACCATAAAGCTCGAGGGAAAAAGAGGATCGAATGATGAGGTGGGAGAGAAATGCAAGAGATTGGAAATCTGCTGCTTTTTGACACAGAGAGCCTTGGAAGAAGTAGAAGGATTCCGAATAATTTGTAGCAGTTGACAATGGCCTATGGCAGGTAGAAGCAGTCAGATCAAAACATGATGCTGGAATTGGAGCACCAGAATCCCAGCCTAAGGTAGGACCAGATTCAGCTTCCTGCTTCTTCTTCCCTCTCATGAAAGAAAGAGAGAATAGTCAGATAAAAGTTCTTAGCCTTTGATGCTATGAGAAGTACTATAGCCTGACATTGCTACAGAAGAAGGCTGATTGATATACACAAAAAGCTTTTCAAATTGAAGGCAAAACGTGTATCCAGTCGATGGAAAATGCCTGTTAAATGCTGTCACTGGAAAATATTCTAACAGAAGTCCTACCTAATATAGAGAAAACTCCCGCTTAATGCTGTTACCACACGTGGAAATTTCGGTAGAATGACTGGACGGATAGTGCCTGCAAAATGGTGATACTCAATGAAACAGCTTCACAAAGATCATAAAGCTGGTTTGCTACCATGTATCGAGCTCACCAAGACTTGTCCTATGAAAAAATTATTATGATATGCAAAATGTTAGCAACATAGTCTGCTCAATGCCACACAACCCTCCACTGCAAGAATTCTGACTGAATCCTAAAAAAGAACTTGAGTTAGATCACAGAAAAATGACACGATCTTAGTTTCGAGAGAGAGATAAGCTATACGGTTTCAGTAAATTTGCCAAGATGCGAATCAACTGATCGTCTAACCTTTGGCATATCATCATGACAGAGTTCCAATTTCTTCTACATCATTGTGCTCTTTAGGAATGCACCCAAAGTAACTAAGATCTATGGAAATCGAGGATCAAAAACTATAGAAGAAAGCAGCTGCTGTATTTCTGAGTGACTTTGACTATTGCTTGAGCTGTAATGCCAATTCTGACAGTTGTGAAAAGTCTTCAGTTATGAGAATTATGCAGATTGAGATAGACCTTCGGAATTGAGGAATCTTCTATCTTGGAAATTTTCAAGAACCTCTGTGGTCATGACTTTGCTTTCGAAAATCCTTCGACATCTTTGGTGAACCCGACGTGAAAGCATCGCATAAATTTTAGGATGGGAGATACTTCAGCATCAGTTTCAGCCTCTTCTATGATTCCTGCTTTGTCCTCTACTTCAGCTCCATCATTGACTGCTGCTTCAAGTACTTCAACGGATGATTTAAAGTAGATTTTACAGAATATGTCTATGTATATGTAGCTTCAAAATCAGCAGACACAATTGTATATGTAGCAGCAGCAGCAATTGCATCAACAACAGTTATCTCAGCAAAGGCAACTATATTCGGAGCAGGAGAATGCAATCCACGCGACTAAGGCGATTGAAGCAATTGAGAATGAGAAGAAGCTATTTGATGGCCTTAATGTTTCAGCTTATTTGAAGACATCTGAGATCAAGATGGGATTTTTTGGAGTACCAGCTGGACTTATGAGTAAGTATTTCCTTCATCTTGTCACACCCGCCTTGAGGGCAAAAGTGACTGATCTTTTTATTCAAAATTCGCATTGGCAAGATTTTAAGAAGGCTCTGAAAGAAGAGTATTTCCTTGAGGACTTTGGGATGACTACACGGCGGTCATTCCGAGAGTGGGTCTACATGCCAAACAAAGGTCTAGCTGCTTCAGAGTTGATACGAGAATTTGAAGAGAGGTATAGTCAGTTTGATGCCATTGAATAAAGAACATTGGATGTTGAGAAAGTTGAGCTTTTCTTGCAAGCTGCAGATCCTACTCTTCAGGAAGATTAGGAGAGCTTCTTGAGGATCGCACGAAGCCTATGGGTCTTAAAATGGATTGGCAAGATGCCCAGGATGCAGTTTCGACTTTGACCAAGAGGAGGATATGGAAGACCCGCCTACAGAATGGATCTATGACACCGTCGCCGTCTTCTGCTCCTATGCCTGCTTTTATCCCCGTTATTACTTCTCTTTCTCAGCCAGTTTCTTGGCCTATGCCAATACCTACTGTTTCTACTCCTCCCGTTCCTCTTGTTCCAAGATCGATGCCAGCTCCTTCTGCTCCAAAACCATCTGCTCCATCGGTGCCTTCCTCTCTTGATGACATAATCAAAGGCATAACGGATTTGACACTGGAGTCAGTTAAAGTAGAATTGGTGGAAAATTTGAAAGAGCTGTTTGCTTCGACTGCATCTACTACTTCTTCTAGTGCTCCTACTGCACTTAGGAGTGCTCCTAGTGCACCTAGGAGAGATCGAAGATGTATTTGTTGTGATAGTACGGACCATCAGCATTGTAGGGATTGTGAATCTTTTTAGGATGCAAGGAGGAAGAATATGGTATTTTGGGGACAAGATGGTAAGATTTGGTTGACTGAAATAGGAGCTCCGCTTGCTACCAACTTTGGGAAAGGCGGAATGAAGAAATTAGTGGATGACATGGCTGCGCGTACTTCTTATGTGGCAGCTAGAGGAGATGCTTTTGCATATGGAGTCCAGATTGAGAAAGGATTAGAGAATCAGTGAGCATTATGGACTTATGCTATGGAGACAGCAAACAAGGGAAAAATTCAGCAAACCGTTTTGACTAGTGTTTGATGCTATCATCAGATCTGAGACAGGTTGGGATTCGCCTATTGACAGGTACACTATTTATGCCTACTTGGCTAAGTCTCAGGGAGCAGATGTACTTGTTGAGGAGAAGCGTAAGAGGGATGAAGAAAATCCAAATGTAGCTAAAAAGACTAGAGGGGGTGAGTTTGTTACTCCACCTACTGCAGGACCGTCTTTGAGACCAGGGCCAGAACGACAGATGGAAGATGCTCAAAAGAAAGAAAAGAGGCAAGAGCCTAGAGAGAAGAAAGCAGCTGCTGTATTTCTGAGTGACTTTGACTGTTGCTTGAGCTGTAATGCCAATTCTGACAGTTGTGAAAAGTCTTCAGTTATGAGAATTATGCAGATTAAGATAGACCTTCGGAATTAAGGAATCTTCTATCTTGGAAATTTTCAAGAACCTCTGTGGTCGCGACTTTGCTTTCGAAAATCCTTCGACACCGTCAAGCCGAAATCCAGAAAGCAGAACGCGCTGAGAGGGCTAGACGGCGGTTAGAGATTGTAAGCCATTATTTTCCTCAAAGGAGTAGTCCAGTATGTATACGAAGTAGTGGTCTTAGCCATTTAACTACTTCACCCATTCCATTAGGTGTAGGAGGAAGCATAAGTTCTTCCTCTTCTCCACCAAGTTTACCCACTTCAAGTGGGGGTGTGAATCCGTCATTTCAAGCTCCTACTGCTAATTCGATTGTCACCATGTCACAGCCTATTGCGATTCCTGCAGGGACGCCAGATTTACCAGCCTTAGGAGTTCCCTTGCCCATTTTTAATGGGTTAGCAGAAGAGGATGCAGAATTTCACATTTGTGAATTTCAGAGATTGATGTTCAATTATCGCATCCAGGACGAGGGACATCTCATGATGTTCTTCAATATGACGTTAAAAGGAAGGGATGTGGTTTGGTATCACATAGAGTCTGGAACCATAACCACCATTGATCAATTCTATGCAGCTTTCTGAGCGGAATATGCCCCTGAAAGAGGTGGTCAATATTGGTTGCGGGTCTTGAATTTAACACGTCAAGATCCTCACGAGAATGTGAAAGCATATGCCAAGAAGTTGAAGGAAGTATTTCGTAAGTTGCAAACTTACATCCCCATTCCACCAGCTGCCCAATTGCAATACTTTTTGCATGGGTTGGATTTTAATATCCAAGTACAATTGAGCAGTGTGGCCTTAGCAGATATAGACACTGCTATTACGCAGGCAGAGGGAGTAGAAGTACGATTACAAACGGCCTACTCTTCTCGAATGAATGTTAATGGGGGTTTAGTACCTAGTGGCAATCCAGCATTGACGAATGGAAGTCAAGCGATGCCTATGACTAACCCTATTGGGAGAGGGAGTGTGGTTCAGAATGTACCTCTATTACCGCTCCTCCCAGTGTGACTATGCCCATGGCAAGTCAGTTGGCTCCATCAAATGTTGGAGGCCAAGTTTCAAATTCGAACGTTGTTCCTGTGGGTCAACAGCCAATGCCAAATCAGATTGTTAGGCCAATGGAACGACAGATTGAGGCTACGAGTCGAGTGCATCTAATGTCCTTGGTGAAGTCAAGGACATGATGAAGCATTATATCGATATGATCTCCGAACAATATCGACAAATAGCCGTCGAAGTTAATTTCTTAAAGAAGCAACAAAATTTGATAGGGAGTTGACGCCCTGAAGAGGGTGGACCCTCTAGATTTAGTTGTAAATGGTGTGGTGGACAGCACTTCCCCAGAAATTGTCCAAATGTGAAATGTGACATTTGTGGGAAGTCAAGCCATTTAGCTGCTACCTGTTGGAGTAAGATTAGTTCTCTCCAACAAGGGAGTAAACAACCGGGCCCAGTGAATCATAGAGCGTAAGGAAATAACTTGCAGCAGAATGATGGGCAAATATTGCAGAGGGAAAAAACAAATATAGAAGAGTTGCCACAGGACAATGGAGTCAGCCTTATTGAGGCTGTACGAGTCCATGATGTTGAAACCTCTAACTTAGGAGCCGTGACAAGAGGCCAAAAGGCTAAAGAGGTTGACAAAGATAAGGAAAAACCAGTTGAGGCAAACCCTAAACAAGGGGATAAGGGGACGCAAGTCCAGAGTCCTAGCATAGAAGGGGGACCGCTAAAGCCGGTTGACAGAAAAGGCGACCCTAAGAAGGAGGATGAAGTGCCAAGAAAGAAGGCAAGAGCTAAGAAAGAAGCACCGAAACCGGTCCAAAGACCAAAAGAGAGGATGGTTTGGCGAGAAAAGAGAGCTTTGGCTACTTATCATGACTTTGATTTAGCGAGTTCTCTTTGCGAAGTTAAACCAGATGTGAACCTCTTGCAGTTGATCAAATTATCTCCAGGAGTACGCAAGGAATTTAAGAAGATCCTGCGTATCGGATATATTGTGGAACCTCTGGGCATAGCGCGATTAGGGGAAGATTGGTTTGACCATGTTGAAAAGAATTGCCCTAGGGTTCCAGCTTATGTAGATGGAATATTAGTGGAACATGCCATTGTAGACATTGGATCCTCTGTTAACATCATGAGTTCAGAATTGATGGAGAGGCTGGGTCTAGGCATCCAGAAAGACAGCTCCACCCTTTTGAGAATGGCTGATGATAGTTTAAGACAACCAGAGGGTTGTGTTACTAAGGTCCATGTTGCAGTTGCAAGTGTAGAATGCTTCTTGGACTTTAGGGTGATAAGATTTGCAGGACGCCCTAGCTATCGAGTTTTGCTAGGTAGGCCTTGGATCTTACGAACAGACTATCAAGTCAATATACTCGCTGGTCGAGTGGTTCTAGGTAGAGGTGCTAATCGAGTAATAGTTGATGCTTATCCTGAGTCTCCTCAAAGTGAGAGAGCTCCTTTATCTTCTACTGAATTAGAGACAGCAGATGATCCATCTGGTAGTGAGACGTCATCTAGTGATGAATCTAAAGAGGGGTCCACTACAGAGGATATCTATCAGATAACTCTAAATGAGTCAATAGAGCCTGAAGATAGGATAAGAGACGCGGATGTGATTGAGTTGGACCTTGGCACGCCGAATGATTTGCGAACAATTAAATTAGGTTCTATGCTCAGTTCAGTAGAAAGGGAGGACTATGTGTCCTTGATTCAAGAATTCTGCAATATCTTTGCTTGGTGTTATGATGAGCTGAGAGGCATTCCTCCCAGCATGGCTGTTCATACTATTCCTGTAAAAGAAGGCAGTCGTCCTGTGCATCAGAAGGTAAGGCGTATGCCTTTTGAACTGAGAGATGGGCTGTTTGAAGAGTTACATAAGCTAAGGAAAGCTGGTTTGATCTTCCCTGTAAAACACACAGAATGGTGTTCACTTGTTGTTATCAGGAAGAAGAAAAACAACCAGATCCGATTATGTGTAGTTTTTAAAGAGCTGAATAAGCAGGCAGTTAAAGATTACTACCCATTATCATTTATTGACCAGATTTTGGATCAGTTAGCGGGCAGGGAGATATATTCATTCATGGATTGCTTTGCAGGATATAACCAGATGGCAATCGCAGAAGAAGACAAGTTGAAAACGACTTTTATTACTATCTTTGATACTTTTGCGTACCATGTGATGGCCTTTGGTTTATGCAATGCACTTGGATCGTGGCAACGAACAGCAGACAAGACCTTTGGTGACATCTCCAGACGAGTTGAAACTATTTATTGATGACCTGGGGGCAGCCACTGCAAGGAAAAGGATGTTGATTATTTTAAGAAAATGCTTTGAGCGTTGCAGACAATTTTGTATCATTCTTAACCCACGGAAGTGTGTCTTTGGAGTACCTTATGGGCTATTGCTAGGCCATGTGGTCAGTTCAATAGGGATTGCAACTGACCCTGAAAAGATCAAGGTCATAGTTCCTATGAGTCCACCATGTACTCCAAAAGAGGTATACAGCTTTCTGTCATCGATAGGGTACTATCGAAGATTTATAAATCCATTGGCAGAAAGAACGTTACCACTAACGAATTTATTATCCTATAACTATCTATTTGCATGGAGTGATGCTTGCAAAATATCATTTGAGGATGTGAAGTAGGAGCTAGTAAAAGCACCTGTTTTAAAAGCACCTAAAAGAGGAGAGGTGTTCTATATATTTTCAGCAGCAGCCACTATGCATAGTATCAGCTGTTGTTTAGCCCAAATTTGGGAGGAAAAGTGGTATCATCCGATAGCTTTTGCTAGTCGGAAGTTGGGCATTTCGGAGATCAACTATACCTACATGGAGAAGTTGTGTCTTGCGATGGTCTTTGGGACTAAGAAATTCAGGCATCCTCTATGAAAAGGTAGTATTCTATACGAAGGCGGAGGGGCTTAGATTGCTTATGAACAAGCTACAGCCGCCTGATCGTTTGGCAAAGTGGTTAATCACTTTGCAGGAGTTCGATTATGAGATTAAGAGTAAGCCACCGAGGTTGCAGGGTATTGTGGAATGCCTTGTGGATTTCGGGGAGCCGAAAGAGACTTTGGCTGAAGGAAGTGATACTGAGGAAATGTTTAAAATTGACACAGCTTCTATTCCATCTTGGTATGCTGCTATTACGCATTATCTATCAACGGGAGAGACGGGAGTTGGTTTGTCAAAGTCTGAAAAGAGAAAAATTAAACAGCAAGCTTTAAAGTTTTCTTTGATCGCGCAGGGACACTATATCGAAAAGATGTTGATGATATCTACCGTCGATGTGTGATGCCTGATGAGGTTCCTTTTATCTTAGAAGAGTGCCATGACTCTGCATGTGGAGGGCACTTCGCAAGATGGTTGACAGCGCAGAAAGCTTTACGAGCTGGATATTGGTGGCCGTCTATCTTCCAAGATTCCTTTGAGTATGTAAAGAGATGTGATACATGTCAAAGGCATGACAATAGAGAAAATAGGAAACGCCCACTTACGCCTATCATGGCTATCCTTCCGTTTGAGAAGTGGGGCATTGATTTTGTGGGTCCTATTACCCCGTCGTCTACTACCCAAAAGAGGTATATTATAGTGGCCACTGATTATTTTACAAAATGGTCAGAAGCACGGGCAACGAGGCAGGACAATGCAAAAGAGATTGCAATTTTCCTGTTAGAGCAGATTATCTGCCTCTTTGGTCCACCAAGAGAATTAGTGTCGGACCGTGGAACCCATTTTCTGAATAAGGTGGTCAAAAGCTTGACAGAAGCTTGGCAAATCAAGCACAATAAAACGACTCCTTATAATCCGCCAAGCGAATGGGCAAGTTGAAAGTACTAATAAGCAGCTTGTGGGGATCTTGTCTAAGATAGTCTATGAGAAGAAACGAGACTGGGACAAGAAGTTGTATGTGGCAGTATGGGCGTATAATACCACGTTCAAGTGAGCTACCAGCCATACTCCATTCAAATTGGTTTATGGGGAAGAGTGTGTGTTACCCCTTGAGATTGAATTGCCAACCATACGGTTTGCAATTAACCATTCTTTAGGAGATAAGGATTCCCTTTTTAAATGTTTCACGACTATAGCCCACCTGGATGAGCTGAAGTTGCAGAGCTTATTACACCAGGAGGTAGCCAAGCATCGGATAAAGCAGTTGCATGACCTTAGAGCGAAGAAATATACATTCAAAAAAGGACAGTTAGTCCTCTATTATGATGCGCATAGGGAGCTGTTTCCCAGGAAATTGGAACCTAAATGGGATGGCCCCTACAAGATAGTCAGGTTAGGGAAGAATAGGTCTACGGCCCTATTAGCTGATCTACAGGGAGTAGAGTTTAAAAATAAGGTTAATCTTAATAAGATTAAACCTTATTATTTCTAAGTCTGTTAATACAAAGAAAATGCATTGCAGGTCCATGCTAGGAATGATTTGAGACCTGCGGAAGAGCTAAAAGTTGGTTGATGGGTTGGTTAATCCCTTATTTGGAGCACCCATATCTAGAGCAGAGATACCATCAGGGGAAACTTATCTGGTGGAGCAAAGAATATAAAGTGATTGAGCAAGAAGACGGAACCTTTGTGTGGGAGATTAAAGTCTTCTGCCATCACTGCTTACGACTGTTGATGAGTATCCCTGTTGAGTTCAATGAAGAAGGTGGGATGGAGCTGTCAGTTCATCCTCTTAATATGCTAAACTTTGATTACCATAATTACAAGTAGAGGAGTTTGTGATGGCAAGCTGTGTAAACCCATTGTGGACGTATACATTATATTTTGACGGAGCGTCCAGGGGCCCTAATAAAAAAGGAAGTGTTGGAGTAGTAATCCGAGATCCCCGACGCAGAGTGACGATGAAGTTAGCTGCTTATCTCGGGGTAGGATTCACTAACAATATGGCGGAGTATAAAGCCTTGATTATGGGACTGCATATTGCCAAACAAGGTGGTATTCGTCAGTTGTTAGTAAAAGTGGATTCCCAGTTGATCCTAAATCAACTAGATGGGACATACACAGTGCGGAATCCCATTCTCTGTATGTATCATCGAACTGCTATGACCCTACTTGAGGAGTTTGAGAGAGTGTCTTTTCAGCTGATTCCACGTTATTGGAATCAGTTTGCGGATTCTTTGGCAAATCTTGCTTATGAAGAAGACCTCTTCTTTAATTGTGGTCCTAGTCTGGATATTGTTATCAATGATGAAACAGGACCCGGTCGCTTGTGGGGTATGTTATCAGAATATGCAATATATGGCAGACGATGGTTGATATGGGTGATGCAAAGAGTAGCTGAGACCAATCTACCATTATTATCCTGGACCTATAGGTTAATTAGACAATATGTTCTGCGTACGCCCCTTACTATATATGCAGGAGGGATGGGTCATAACCTTATGCATTTAGTTTAGGGCTATGAGCCTGTTTTTCCTCCTTGGAAAGGAGTCTATTATTGTATATCTGGATTCTTCCAGGGAAGGTTGTGTAGGTGCTATTCTATTTGATCTCGTTAGGCCAAGAGGGCCAGTGTTGCGAGGTTTTGAATGCTTTATTTCATTAGGCCACGAGGGCCGATTAAGTTTTGTGGTGAATTGCTTTATTTCATTAGGCCAAGAGGGCCCATTGTCTGTTTAGTGCAGGTGCGGTTAATGGTTTCTTGTTTGAGTTCTGTGCTAGACAGGTTTGAAGAAGAGCTTGGAAGGAGCCTTTTGTTGCGTGGAAGCTTCTCGTGGCCCTATCCAGGTGATACCTTTCCTTTATGAGTACTGTGGTTTTTATGCTATATGTGTTCATGTACTTGTTAAGGGGGGTTTTCATTTCTTATTGGGGACCGGCATCCAAGGCATGAAGTCCCAGGTTTAGGTTCAGTAGGTTTGAGGGAGGTCTGAGTAGTCATTGCCTCTTGTAAAGACATTGTCAAGCATTGAAAGACCTGTTTTAGACAGTAGTCCTAGTGAGCCTATTCTGCTAGCCTACTAGGGAGCCGTTCTAGGAGTTCTTGTTAGTTGTGAGGCAGTTAGAGAAGCCTGCCAGAAAAACATAAAGATGATAAAGGGAAAAAAACCCTGAATATCTTAAAGACAACAAATATATATACGGAGGTGTGTAAAAAGGGGTTCTAACCCCTATAAATAGAAAAGAAAAGGGAAAAATCTTATAAGCAGTTGATCATTGCCTTGCGAGGGCTTGGTAGGTTCCTAGGGACGAGTAAGACCCGGGGCCGATGCCTTGTCTTCCTAGGGGTGGCATCTTGCTAGAAAAGACAAAAGTCAGGAAGGTTGGAGCGAAAATAAAAGTGAGCGTTAAAAAAGGATTAAGTGTCGCCTTGCGAGGGCTTGGTAGGTTCTTGGGTACTGAGATAGGACCTGAGGCCGATGCCCTGTTCTCCTTGGGTCACTACGCTCAGCTCCCTCCTTTTTACATGCCCGAGTATGTCAATAAAATAAAACCCTAAAAGAAGAAATGTACTGAATGAAAATACTTCTTGATCAGGCTATAGGAGTCCTCGCCTAGTAGGAGCTCCTAGTTGTGTTGTCCTTAGTTAGGTAGGTAGTTCAGACCACCACTTAGGGCAACCTCTTTGAGAGTTCTTTTTAGTTTGGCCGTGTTGGAGCAGTTGGTTAGTGACTAGCTTTGAACCTTTTATCAGATTATGCTAGGCCTACTCCTTGTGGATGTCATGCCTTGGTGCTGTCAGGGGGTAGGGTGAGTATTGTGTTGTGTTTAATATATATCTATTTTGTATCAACTTGATGCTTCCTTTGGTTGTTTTGTGAGATCTACTGTGGGATTCGACGGGCTGAGTCGCCCTATCCCGTGGTCGCCAATGAAAGTGGAATTTTGATGCCGAGAAATGCTTAAAAATAGCTAAAAATTATGAATATTAAGGGAAAAATATTCAACGTTGAAGGCGGCGGCTCGATCTAGGACGATTTTAAGCGTCAAAGTGCTTTAAAGACGCCCGAGCGACACTTGTTGATTTTTCATAATTTTTTAGACTATCGTGCGGGTTGACAAGAGTTACCGGCCAATGTAGGATGTCAAGCCGGACGCCTAGGATTTTTCAGGGCTCAATTCGGAGTCCGGACAGGGAAATGGCTACAAAGTGGGCAAGATTTGAAAAGGTGGACATGAGTTTGGCCAAAGGAGTGGTGACCTTTGGGGCCTAGGAGGCATTTTATGCCACATTTTTGACATAGCATAAAATCATGGTGAGAGGAGGAAAAAAAAAACGTGATCAGAGGGCACCGAAATTTGCGCCCTCTATGTTGATCTTGGAAGATGGAGGTTGAATACAACCCCTGCAAATGATTATTGGCAGTGAATCCCCTCTGCCTGCTGGTCATATCGCCATGCTTCACTCCTCCAATGGTGGTCTCTATGAAGATATCTGATTTTAGTCTTTCTCTCTCCTCCCTCTCTCTCCCCTAAGGGTAGATTCATGTGGTGAAGAAGAAGAAGAAGAATGGAGGACGAATGCTTGTCCAATGAAGACCGGATTGCTCCGTGGTTCAAGAGGAATGAAGATTGCTAATTCCGAACTATCATGAGCATTAATGGCTTGCTGGAAATCAGTCCCGAGACATGGCAAATAAAAACCTACAACCCGCAAAGAACGGTAATTTCATTTTTACAAAGAAAATTGATGTTTTATGCAATTTTCTTCATAGATATTTGTTCCCATGGGATGATTATGCATTATAATGTTGTTTGCTATGATTTTGATCAGTTTATGCTCAAAAAATCAGAAAATCATAAGTGTTGTGACTGAAATTAATGGTGTAAAACTCATAAAACACGCGAAATAGGGAAAAATTGGGTGTTTTTGAGATATAAATGGAAAATATAATAAGACACACCAACTAAATTTGTGTTTTTGCTACAAATGAACCTAAGGGCCACAGCCCACAACTCATTTTGAATTTTCAGTTATTTAATATTGCGAAAAGTACAAGAAAAATAGGAAAAATAGAAAAAAATAGGAAAAAATAGATTTTGAGTGTCGAAAAGTAAGGAAAAATAAGAACCATGTTTGTGGATGTATGGGTGGGGTCTGAAGTATGAGGTTTAGCCTCAGTTTAGCCCTACCTTTATGTTTTAGTGAGTTTTTATTGCTTTTCATACAATAAAAACATGGAAAATATTACTCTAAACCTATGCACCATGCACGATCTAAACGGGTGAGGGGGTAGAGTGTATAAAAGGTGTTTAAATGCTGAATGAAATGATGAAAAGCTTGCTAGTTTTTATGTATACCATTTAGGTTGGTCGATAATTAAAAATTAAGGATCTAGTAGTACGAGGGTTTCTCAGTGCTAGGTTCATGCAACGCCGCATACGAGCGAGAGTCAAAATCATTGAAAGAAATATTTTCCACATGTGCACAAGTGTTGATTTTCTTAATTGTTTGAGCACATGGGCATTCATAATTTGCATGAAGCATAAAATGATAAAAGGTATCAGACAATACCTCCTGGATGCATAGCACCTGTATTCTCTAGATCGTGACCAACGTTGAGTGAGTAAGGTTGTCCCAAGCTGTAGGCTAGACGTGGGTCCTAGGGGAAAGTAAAGTGAGGTATGGTACATTCCTGGATACGATCAATTGGTACCTTGAGTGGAAATATGTGTGATATTGTGATATATATGTTTTGCGACGCATCGAGGGGCCAATCCCCAAGGTATAGGAGAGTCGCAGTGAGGTAGCGGCAGTCAGCCGTGGGAGGACCTCCTATATTTGTACTTCGTGCTATTTGGCAATGTGTTGGGACTCCCTTTGATGAGTGTTAATTGGGTTAGAGTTGGACTACGAGACGTGATACAAACGCAAGATGTTTAGGAAGATGATGTATGTGTCATCCACGCTCTTGGCCGCGAGGCCGTGGGGTTGTTGAGCGCATGATAGAGGTCGGGCTAGTGCATGAGCCAGTGCCGGCCCATTTTAGGTCCCATCAATAGAGTAGCATCCAAGTCAATGCAAGATCGGTAAGTGGCATAAGATCCTACAATGGTAAATCTCTAGGAGAAGTCCAAGTATCTGTAGTACAACAACATCCAAATAAGTGGCTGTGTAAAGTATATGACAGTAGACAAAGTGCATAGCCAGGTAAGCATCAAGAGCAACTGCTCTCTGACCTGTATGGGTAAAAGCAACCAAACTAGCATAGAAGCTAGGCAACACATAAGCAACAAAGCCATAACTGCTAAACCCAAGCACTTTCAAGAAGCCTAGTGATCAAGGAGAAACCTGCAAAGAACCAAACATCAATGAGCAGTGAAATCTCAATAACCAACTACCAAGACAATAGATCAAGCACTGCTCAAAACATGTATCTGTATCCAAGTAAATCTAAGATCCATAATCGGGGCATTAAGGGCCAAATAGCATCCAAGCTACATAAGTGATAAGCCAACCAAATGCAAATTGCTCCACAAAATTCTCAAATGCAAGTCGATTCAAGCCCAAACATCTGCCATATTGCAGCCAAACCCAAAATCATCTACATTAGATATTAGTCCCAGAATGGGTAGCATGGGGCATAAACCTTGTCAAGTGAAATGCCAGCTACAAAGAAAATGATAGTCAACCGAGAATTGAGCTCTACTCTTTTCTCAAGAAGCATCCGAGAGCATAAGCATCAAAGTGGCATCATCCAAATACATCAACATATCATCCTGAGTAGTCGGGAGCACCCATAGACCATAGACATAAACAAACTGTCAAGAATCGGGTGGCGGGGGGACTTGCTCAAGATGCTGCGCTGAACACACACAGAATGCACAAGGAGAAGCTCACTCGAGAGATAAGAAGAGAGATGGAGGCCAAAACGTTTTCTTGCTGGTTTCTTCTTCTTCTTCCACACACTTTACAATGTACACAAAGTATAGATAAGATACAACATAAAGGAAAGTGGCTTATTAAGTCAAACAATGCATAACTGACTACACTAGTTGACTGGCGCTATAACTATGCAAACTGGAAATAGGTGTAACAACCTGAATATAATAAGTAATGAGTCAATGGCCATGTGAGAGTCATAATGATTACTGACGTGGTTAGTGTAGACGTGTGGATCCATCTAACCAGGCGGTCCATCATTAACGTCCGCATGTGTTGAGCTTGTCATCTCAACACTCCCCCTCAAGCTCAATTGCATCTCTACAACTCCAAGTAAGCTTCGAAACTTTTGAAGCTTCTCTGTACCCAATGCCTTTGTGAAGATGTCAACTATCTGATACTGTGTGCTGACATACACCAAGTCAATCTCAGCTGCTAGTACCCTCTCTCTCACAAAGTGGTAGTGTACCTCAATATGTTTTGTCCTGGCATGGAACACATGGTTCCTAGCCAACTGTATACTGCTCATGTTGTCAGAATAAATGACAACTGGACCTTCCACCTGCACATCTAAATCAACCAATAACTTTTGCAGCCATATTACCTCACATGCTGCAACAGTAGCACCTCTATACTCAGCCTTTGTACTCGACAAAGCAACTGTAGATTGCTTTTTGTTGCTCCAAGTAATTGCTGCACTACCAAGAGAGAACATGTATCCGCTGGTAGATCTTCTATCAGACATACTACCAGCCCAATCTGCATCTGTGTATCCAAAAACCTGTACATCTGTACCTGCCTCATAGAAAAGTCCATAATGTAATGTGGACTTCACATATCTTAATATGCATCTGACTGCATCCAAATGTGGCTTTCTAGGTACTTGCATAAATTGACTCACAAGACCAACAGCGTAGCTCAATTCTGGCCTTGTAATGGTCATGTAGATCAAACTCCCTACTATCCTCCTGAACATAGTAGGGTATTCTATCTCATACCCAACATCAGCACTCAACTTTACATTCTGCTCCAACGAGACTGAAAGTGGTTTGCATGATGTCATACCATACTTGGACAACATATCCAAGCCATACTGTCTTTGGGATTGCCATATACCATCATCACATATGATCACCTCAATGCTAAGGAAGTACCTTAGCTCACCTAAATCCTTCATCTCAAACTTCTTCTTCAAAAAGTCCTTGACTTCAGCAATCCCACTATCACTATCACATGCAATAATCAAGTCATCCACATAGATGACTATGATGACCAAACCTGCATCTCCCTTTCTCACATAAAGTGAGTGATCAGCAATAGAAACATAAAAGCCAATATTGACAAGATACTCTTTGATCTTGTCAGACCATGCTCTAGGTGCTTGCTAGAGCCCATAGAGTGCCTTCTTCAACTTGCACACATACGTGGGATGCTCTAAATATTCGTAACCTGCTGGCTGATCCATATACACTTCTTCCTGCAAATCACCATGCAAGAAGGCATTCTTCGCATCCATTTGTTGCAACCTCCATCCTTTGGTTGTTGCCAAAGAAATCACACATCTAACAGTTGCCATCCTAGCAACTGGACTGAAGGTTTCTTCATAATCTATGCCATATGTCTGGGCATAGCCTTTTGCAACCAGCCTAGCTTTATACCTACTAATAGAACCATCTGCATTGTGCTTAATCTTATAAACCCACTTACATCCAATAGCTTTCTTGCCCTTTGGCAATGATACTAGATCCCAAGTCTTATTGGCCTCTAATGCAGCCATCTCCTCATCCACTGCTGCATCCCAATGAGCATGACCAACAGCCTCCTCAAAACATGTGGGCTCAACATCCTCAATCACTTTCACCATATAAGCATAATGGTGAGCTGCATAACCTTCAAAACCAAATCTTTTAACATGGTATCTCACCCTGCTAGACCTACATACCACTAGATTACTCAATGGAGTCTTTGCATTGACGCATGCTCTCTGCACACCTGGAGTCCTCACTGAAGGAATGCCAAGCTCATCATCCAAGCTCTCTGAGCCACTAGAGTCTCCATCAAGAACTTCATCAATGCTATTTGACACTTTATTCTTTCCTTTGCCTTTACCTGTAGTGCTACTAGTTGCACCTGAAGATGTAGAGCTGCTCAGTCTCCTAGACCAAGGACTACCAGGTGATGTCTCTAGTCCACTAAGAGTCCGTGATTCTTGCTTTTTAGCCTGCACATGAGTGTCATGATCATCATCATCATTCAATGTATCACCACTAGATGCATACCAACTGCTCATTTCATCAAAGATGACATCCCTGCTCACTCTGAACTTACATGTGACAGGGTTATAACAACGATACCCTTTCTGCTCTAAAGAGTATCCAATAAAAACACATTTTTCTGACTTTGGATCAAGCTTATTCCGTAGCTCATCTGGCACATGAACGTATGCAACACAGCCAAATATCTTCAAGTGCGATACATCAGGCTTCTTGCCAGTAAAGCATTCTTCAAGAGTCATACCATGAATTGCAGCTATGGGAGTTCTGTTCATAATATAAACAGCAGTATGAACAGCCTCAGACCAAAAATGCTTAGGCATATTCTTTTTAGCCATCAAGGCTCGTGCAACTTCTGCAATATGCCTGTTTTTCCTTTCTGCAACCCCATTTTGCTGTGGGTGACAAGCTCAACACATGCGGACATTGATAATGGACCACGTGGTTAGATGGGTCCACACGTCTACACTTAGCACGTCAATGGTCATTATGACTCTCACATGGCCACTGACTCATTACTTATTATATTCAGGTTGTTACACCTATTTACAACTGGCATAGTTATAGCGGACATTGATAATGGACCGCGTGGTTAGATGGGTCCACACGTCTACACTTAGCACGTCAATGGTCATTATGACTCTCACATGTCCACTGACTCATTACTTATTATATTCAGGTTGTTACACCTATTTACAGCTGGCATAGTTATAGCGCCAGTCGATTAGTGTAGTCGGTTATGCATTGTTTGACTTAGTAGGCCACTTTCCTTTATGTTGTATCTTATCTATACTTTGTGTACATTGTAAAGAGTGTGGAAGAAGAAGAAGAAACTAGCAAGAAAACGTTTTGGCCTCCATCTCTCTTCTTATCTCTTGAGTGAGCTTCTCCTTGTGCATTCTGTGTGTGTTTGACGTAGAATCTTGAGCAAGTCCCCCCCACCACATGATTCTTGACATGGTATCAGAGCCACGTCACTAAGAGAGGCTGATTTCGAAGGCTGAAGTGAAGGAGAAGAAGCAAGGTTTGAGCAAGCAAGCCACGGGTAAGAAGCTCTCCCATCCTTTCACTCTCTCTCTTGGATAGTGCCTGTGGAGGCACCGGAAGCAGGGCAGAGCAAAAATCTCAGATTGCAGTGAGATTTGGTGTGCACGAAGAGCGCTGTGTATTCTTCAAATTTTCCCTTTAGGGTTTCCTGCAGTTATTTTGGGCATCTAAGGCCATTTCAGGCCCCGTTTTAGAGCCGCAAGGTTGCGGACAGCAGTTCGAGATAGCCTGCAATTTCAGTTGTGTCTGCCGTATACAGGTGCATAGGTTACAGATTTCAGATCTGTAAGTTCAAAGGTGTTTATCAACAAATAAACACAATATTTATCTGCAAACTGGTTGCAGATTGCATGCATTATTGAGCAGAGAGTGAAAAAGATTGTCTGGTGTATTGCTGTGCACTACAGGTCGAGGGTTGCAGAAGATTTGCTTACTGTTTAGTATTAGTATTTTGATAATGGCAAAGAACAGTGGAAGCCCCATCATTGAGAAGCTTGACAAGAACAACTACCCTTCATGGAAGTTCCCTGTCACGAACTTCCTTATTGGAAAAGGCTTTTACGAGTTTGTATCAGGTGAAGAAAAGGAGCCGGAGGTGAGTGATCCTCCAATTGCAGAAGAGACAAAGGCACGGAAGGAATGGAATGCAAAAGACAAAAAGGTCATGTATTGGCTGTCTGCAGTAATTGACAATAATATGCTGGGACATATCAGAAATGCAGAGAATTCATATGCAGCTTGGACCATACTTGAAAGTATGTTTTCTGTAAATACAAAGGCACAAAAGATTCAACTCAAGCAAGAGTTGAATACATTGAAGAAAGGGAAGATGTCTATCAATGAGTATGCACTGAAGGTAAGGAGCATTGCAGATGCCTTGGCAGCAATTGATGCAATGCCTGATGATGATGATTTGGTGCCGTCTACCCTGGGTGGACTTAACAATGAAAAGACTTGGAAGTCTTTTGTAACTTCCGTATATGTCAGAAAGCCATTTCCAGATTTCGATGAGTTGGTCTCCCTTATGATCATTGAAGAGATCAACATGCAAAGTGAGACATCTGAAAGAAGTGATGAATAGATCCAAGATTTCTACTCCAGTTCAGGAAGGAGACGTGGCAGGTTCTCTTCAAGAGGCCGTGGTACAGGATGTAGTAATGACAACCAGCAAAACAGATTGAATCAGCAATTTGGCGATATGCAAGTTTCAGGAGGTCGTGGTAACTTTAGAGGCAGGGGGAGCTTTAGAGGAAGAGATGGATGGCAGAACAGAGGTTCTAACAACTCTAGTATTGTGTGTCACTACTGTGGCAAAACAGGTCATATTGCAGTCCAATGTTATGCTAAGAAAGATGATATTCGTAGTGGTAAGTTGCAACAAGGAAACTATGCATCGTCTTCACGACAGAATGAAGATAAAAATGAACGTCTGTTTATTATGCAGCATATGTTGAATGCTGTTACAGGAAAGGAAACACATGATGATGTTTGGCATGTTGATTCAGGTGCATCCAATCATATGACCAGCCATGCAAAATGGTTTGGAGCAGGATTTGCAAAATGCAGGTTATGTGCAGACAGGTGATGATTCATGCCACCCAATTTCACACATTGGAAAAGTTCCCTTGTCCTTGCATGATGGTAAGACAAAGAGTCTTTCAGATGTATTACATGTGCCATCTATTACAAAGAACTTGGTGTCAGTCGGTCAGATGGTAGAGCAAGGGCTACAAGTCAGATTTAATGCAAAGGGTTGCTTTGTAGAAGACTTCAATGACAAGTGCAGGTTGGTTGCAAAGGGAAGTAGAGTTGGACGTATGTTTACTCTAGATGCTGGAATTCCTACTATGAATGCTACTATGTATGCTAAAGGAAAAGGTGTTGTTGCAGATACTAAAATTTGGCACAAATGCATTGGACATGCAAATATACAAAGGCTGAAATTAATGCAATCCAAAGGGTTAGTTACAGGTTTGCCTACATTTAGAGTTGCAGAATTTCATAAGGTATGTGAAGCATGTCAGTTTGGTAAGCATGCAAGACAACCCTTTTCACATGATAGAGATGTAAGCAGAAATATCCTTGATGTTGTGCATACAGACATTTGGGGGCCTACACAAAATGTATCTCTTGGAGGTAGTTCATAGTTTGTCACATTCATTGATGATTATTCTAGAAAGATGTGGGTATATTTTATGAAGGAAAAGAGTGAAGCATTTGAGCACTTTAGAACTTTCAAGGCTGCAGTTGAAAGAGAAACATGCTTGAAAATAAAGTGTTTGAGGTCAGATGGAGGGGGAGAGTACCTCTCAAATGAGTTCAGTGATTTTCTGAGGTCTCATGGGATAAAGAGACAGTTCATATGCAAGTATACCCCACAGCAAAATGGGGTTGCAGAAAGGAAAAATAGACATATTGCAGAAGTTGCACGCGCCTTGATGGCTGAAAAGAATATGCCTAAGAATTTTTGGTTTGAGGCTGTTCATACTGCTGTTTATATTATGAACAGAACTCCCACAGCTGCAGTTCATGGGATGACTCCTGAAGAATGCTTTTCTGGCAAGAAGCCTGATGTATCGCACTTGAAGGTATTTGGTTGTGTTACATATGTTCATGTGCCAGATGAGCTACGGAAGAAACTTGATCCAAAGGAAGAAAAATGTGTCTTTATTGGATACTCTTTAGAGCAGAAAGGGTATCGCTGTTATAACCTTGTCACATGTAAGTTCAGAGTGAGCAAGGATGTCATCTTTGATGAAATGAGCAGTTGGTATACATCTAGTGGTGATGCATTGGATGATGATGATGACCATGACACTCATGTGCAGGCTGAAAAGCAAGAATCACAGACTCTTAGTGACCAGAGACATCATCTGGTAGTCCATGGTCTGGGAGACTAAGGAGTAGCTCTACATCTTCAGGTGCATCTAGTAGCACTACAGGTAAAGACAAAGAAAAGAATAAAGTTTCAGATGGCATTGATGCAGTTCTTGATGGAGACTCCAGTGGCTTAGAGAGCTTAGATGATGAGCTTGTTATTCCTTCTGTCAGGACACCAGGTGTACAGAGAGCTCATAATAATGATCTTAGATGATGAGCTTGGTATTCCTTCTGTCAGGACACCAGGTGTACATAGAGCTCATAATAATGTAAAGGCTCCATTGAGTGATCCGGTGGTACGCAGATCTAGCAGGGTCAGATACCCTGTTAAAAGATTTGGTTTTGAAGATTATGCAGCTCACCATTATGCTTATAAGGTGAAACTAGTTGAGGATGTTGAGTCCACTTGTTTTGAGGATGCTGTTGGTCATACTCATTGGGATGCAGCAATGGATGAGAAGATGGCTGCATTAGAGGCCAATAAGACTTGGGATCTAGTATCATTGCCAAAGGGTGAGAAAGCTATTGGATGTAAGTGGGTTTATAAGATTAAGCACAATGCAGATGGTTCTATTAGTAGGTAAAAAGCTAGGCTGGTTGCAAAAGGCTATGCCCAGACATATGGCATAGATTATGAAGAAACCTTCAATCTTGTTGCTAGGATGGTAACTGTTAGATGTGTGATTTCTTTGGCAGCAGCCAAAGGTTGGAGGTTGTAGTAAATGGATGTGAAGAATGCCTTCTTGCATGGTGATTTGTAGGAAGAAGTGTATATAGATCAACTAACAGGTTATGAAGTTTTAGAGCATCCCACGTATGTGTGCAGGTTGAAGAAGGCGTTCTATGGGCTCAAGCAAGCACCTAGAGCATGGTCTGACAAGATCAGAGAGTATCTTGTCAATATTGGCTTTTATGTTTCTGATGCTAATCACTCACTTTATGTGAGAAAGGGAGATGCAGGTTTGGTCATCATAGTCATCTATGTGGATGACTTGATTATTATAGGTGATAGTGATAGTGGGATTGTTGAAGTCAAGGATTTTTTGAAGAAGAAGTTTGAGATGAAGGATTTAGGTGAGCTAAGGTACTTCCTTGGCATTGAGGTGATCAGATGTGATGATGGTATATGGCTGTCCCAAAGATAGTATGGCTTGGATATGTTGTCCAAGTATGGTATGACAGCATGCAAACCACTTTCAGTCCCATTGGAGCAGAATGTAAAGTTGAGTGATGATGTTGGGGATGATATAGAAGACCCTACTATGTTCAGGAGGATAGTGGGGAGTTTGATCTACATGACCATTACAAGGCCAGACTTGAGCTACGCTATTGGTCTTGTGAGTCAGTTTATGCAAGTACCTAGAAAGCCACATTTGGATGCAGTTAGATGCATATTGAGATATGTGAAGTCTACATTACATTATGGACTTTTCTATGAGGCAGGTACAGATGTATAGGTGTTTGGATACACAGATGCAGATTGGGCTGGTAGTATGTCTGATAGAGGATCTACCAGCGGATACATGTTCTCTCTTGGTAGTGCAGCAGTTACTTGGAGCAGCAAAAAGCAACCTATAGTTGCTTTGTGAGTACAGAGGCTGAGTATAGAATCTGCAGTCGGCCCAGCTCTGGCTCCTTTTCTTCACCTGAGACAAACTCATAAAGGCCCTTTTCAATGAGGAAGTTCGTCACACGGAACTTCCATGAAGGGTAGTTATTCTTGTCGAGCTTCTCAATAATGGGATTTCCACTATTCTCTGCCATTATCACAAACAAGGATATAGCACAGCAAACTAGTCTTCTACAATCTTCCACAACACGTGCACAGTAATACACCAAGCAACTTTTTTAATTGATTGCTCAATAGTACATGTAATCTGCAACCTGCTTATAGATAAACCTTATGTTTTCTTCCTGAAAACACCTCAAAAATTACAGATTCACAATCTGTAATCTGAGATTTTTTGCTCGACCCTGCTTCTGGTGCCTCCACAGGCACTATCCAAGAGAGAGAGTGGAAGGATGGGAGAGATTCTTACCGGTGGCTTGCTTGCTCAAACCTTGCTTCTTCTCCTTCACTTCAGCCTTTGAAATCAGCCGCTCTCAGTGGCGTGGCTCTGATACCATGTCAAGAATCGCATGGTGGGGGGACTTGCTCAAGATGCTGCGCCGAACACAAATAGAATGCACAAGGAGAAGCTCACTCAAGAGACAAGAAGGGAGATGGAGGCCAAAACGTTTTCTTACTGGTTTCTTCTTCTTCTTCCACACACTTTACAATGTACACAAAGTATAGATAAGATACAACATAAGGAAAAGTGGCCTACTAAGTCAAACAATGCATAACCGACTACACTAGTCGATTGGCGCTATAACTATGCCAGTTGAGTAAATAGGTGTAACAACCTGAATATAATAAGTAATGAGTCAGTGTCCATGTGAGAGTCATAATGACCACTGACATGCTTAGTGTAGATGTGTGGACCCATCTAACTAGGTGGTCCATCATTAATGTCTGCATGTGTTGAGCTTGTCATCTCAACACAAACTGGAGGTAAAATAATCTATCAACCAAGGTAGCATAAATCCCAACTAACAACAAAGTGTTCGCATCCAAATCAAGGCTTAATAGCTCTCAAATACCATATCTAGGCATAAACCATGATGACCAAGCATCAATACATCCAACAAGACACCTAAATCTCAACAAAAGGCATTATGAATAAGCCGTCCCTAATAAAACCTTACTGCCTAAACAATGTATAATAGTAAATCCTTGCATAAATTGAGCTATGGAAGCTCAAACCAAGTCCCAAAGCATCTCAAAAAATTGGGCAAACATCTCCAAAGCATTTGGACATCAAATACCAAGCCTCAGGAGCATCACATAAGCTAAGAGCATGACATTTTCTTGTTGTAAATCAACTCAATTCTCTAAGAGGATTATTACTACTTCAGGCATTAGTGTCTCTATGATCTCTAATCCTCTCTGGAAGCACTTATGTCAATTCCTTTAGGATAGGTTTATGCTTTCCAAAACACCTAACTACCTATCAAAGGAATTATTCACAACTTCCCGAATGATGTGGAAAGGAATTACTATTGATTGGAGTTCCTATCTCTTGTCAAAGACGGATCAACATTTTATCAAAGCTGTACGGGGTAATGTGACTAATGTCACATTTGGTCCCTACCTTTCTATTTTCTTGGCATATGATGCCCCTCCAAAGGAATTTCCTACCTTACCAGTTGATCCTCTAGAGGTTCCTCTTCCTCCTATAGAAAGCACTGATGTTGTTATTGAGGATCTTGATCCCCTCCCACCTATGGTATTTCAAAGGAAGTGCCTCAAATGAGTGGCTAAATCAACCCGAGCTCCTCCTCCAATCTCCATTCCTATTCAGTCTAGCAGTCAGCTGCTAGCTTTCCTCACAATGCCAAATCTTTTCAGAGCGCATCGAGATGGCACTCTAGAGATCTCCATTCCTTCTGTACAACAATTGGAAGTAGGAGATGCAATTCCTTTCTTATGCAAAGACATATAGAGTTCTATTAAGCTCTTGGTGACTGCATGTATCCAGCAACTCTATTCTTCCTATTACGAAGAAGTTCAATAGAACAAAGAAGAGCTAAATAAAGCAAATGATGAGTTAGCTTCTGCTCAAGAAAGGTTTTTTTATCTCTATACCTAGATGGAACAGTAGACTAATATAATTGATGCTCAGAAATTGGAGAAGACTTGTAAAAATTGGAGATCTATGGTTTGTAAACTCAGTTGGCTAACACTAAAACCCAAGTGGTTAGTGTGAATGAGGAGAGAGATAGATTTTTACAAGAGTCTTAGGAGCTTAAAGCTTTGATAGCTTCCTAAACACACAAGAGCTAAAATCAGCTAATACCACCTTAGAATAGAGCAACATTCAGATTCAACAACTTAAGGAATAGTTGGTTCAATCATGTTCTACTTTACAAAGTCCTACTATACTACCAATTCCTTCCTTATCTCCTCTAAAATTAGTGATCCTTCAAAGGAATGCTACCTTATGCCCCTTGTTCCAAGCTAAGGTGGAAAGACTTTAGTCCAGAATGGATTTGTTATGGTATTCATTTGAGTAGTTTTAGGAGTTTGTTCATCAAGACTACTCTTTCTTTGTTCATTATAAGCAACACAAGCTGGCCTTCTATATCAAGATCTGAACGATGGATCTGCCTCTTCGAGAGGATGGTTGGAGTGAAGCTTGATCTGCTGACTTATTGATTAAAGTTGTTAGAATGGGTTTTGAAGACTCTGTGACTACAAACACTATGTTGATGCCTTATATGTATTTGAGAGGTGATTTATTAATTCCAAATGATGAAGATTTAGCTTGGTATGTAGGGGATGTGGTACTCCAAGCTATATTATATGTCAGATATTTGGAGCTATAAATTGATCAAATGTTCCAGGCCCATTTTGTAAAGTGGTTAATTGCCCTGAAACCTCTTGGCATACAATTATTGACTCTATGACCCTGAATCAACGACAAAAAAAAGCCTCCATTCATCTATAGAACACTAACCAAATGAGGGTGGATCTCTTAGCCCACCTTTCAAAACAACCTCCTTTTGACTCATCTTTCTTTGATGCTTACCATTATTGATCTGTTTTAGGTCCATTAGTTCCTAGCTTATCTTATTATTAGCAAATGGCCCATAGATATGATGCTTATCTTTTCCTTTGTAAACCTAACTCACCAGTTATCATACCTCTCCTTTTTCAACCTCAAGGTGCTCCTCAAATTCCTATCTTCACTCACTGTTATTTTATTAAGGATCGAGTATTTTTCCCTTCTTCGTCTTGTCCTTCACTATCTATAAATATTCCTTCACTTTTTCAACCTATTCATTAACATTATTTTTAATAGATTCTCCTAAGTTCTCAACTAATCTCTCTTTAACACATTCTTCCTTTTATGATTTTGCTTATCCATCTCTTCATCCTCTTTCCCTGGTTCCTCTTCCTTCTCCTACCACTTCTATCCCTCATCCTCCTCAATTGGTTAGTGAGTATGTAGGATTTGATCAAAAGATTCCCAAAAGACAATGATGGAGTGCATGAGATTCACTCATACGACCTAAGATCAATTGGCCATTAATTACTGGAGAATGGATGAGCTTTCCACAACTATCCCTATTTTTCTCAGCAGCATTCACAGTCTTCAGATCCCTCAGTGAGATTGATTGCTCACTTAGCTTGGTATCTGGTGTATATGCATAGGCATTCACATAATGATCAAAAGTCGATACCAAAACTGTGCATGAATGTGAATGTGACTATTGATCCTCAATAATTGGATATCTTGTACTTTCATGCTCTTTGTTTGCCTAGTAGATACCTTGTCTTAGTGGAGAGGATGTGTTGTTTGCAATGTTTCCAAAATCCTCCCAAAATTTTTGTAGATGAATCCTTCTCTATGGATCACTTGTGTAATCACCAAGCCTTCAAAAGGGATCATCTTCATTGATACCCATAAATGTAATTTTTTATGATTCATAATGATATCTCTTTTGGAGGTGCCATTCAGATAGTTGTTTTGTACATATGTATATGTGTGTGTGTGATGGTTATTTTGTTTTATGATGGGGTTGTGGTGGTTGGAGATTCAACAATGTTCAAGAAGTTCTTTTTGAAGATTCATGGTGATGATGATACTATGAATGGATAGCTCAAGAAGCGAAGTTATGACTTGGGGGTGTTGTTTGGATGGTGTTTATTGAAGATGCTAAAGAAGATCGAGATGAGCTATATTTTGAGCTTATAATTTGAGCTATATTTTGAGCTTATATTCTCTTTTTCCTAGGTCGCAAGAATATGCTCCCTAATTAAGTGTGGGGATATGTTGAAGGTTGAAATGACTTGATTTTTTTGCTGATTTTTGTTGTTTTTGTGGATTGAATGGTTGTTTTTTGAAGGATTTTGAATGATATTTAGTTATTTTAGGAGTGTTTGAGAGTGTTTTGGATACGGTTGATTGGGTTTGAAAGCTCATGATATTTTATCATGGATATATGATGTTTTGGCATGTTCTATTGATGTCCTATTTAGTGTCTGATTGTGCCTCTTTGAGTCTATTGACCTTCTGCTTTTCTCTGTTTTTCTTCTATATGAGGGGTTAGAATAAGGATTGATAAAGTTTGAGAATGTTTGGAAGCTTTTTGATGGTTTAGAATGATTTAAGAGAGCTAAAGGCTTTTTGATGACCTTCTATATGGCTATGTAGATTCCCCTCTGTTGAGCTTCTATAGAGCCTATGTTTTTGTTTTGTTCTATTATGTATGCTTCTGTAAGTGTGATGATGGATGAATGTGTAGCTTATAAAAGTTTTCCAATCTTGGGAAGAGATGAATATAAGTTCAAATTAGCTCAAAGAATCGGAAGAAGTAGTTGGTGAAGACTTGAAGTAAAGACTGAAGTGATAGTGGCATTGATGAGCTATGAAGTTACACTGTAGTGGCTCTAGTGACCTTTCATATCAGGTGTGCCTCTTGGGAGGGATGTCCACGACCTAAGAGGGGTTATGGATGATTATTATTGATTATCTCATTGTACAATTGAGAGAGAGAATGTATGAGAGAGAGTGAGAGATAACCAATTCTATGAAAAGCAATGTATCTATCAGTGAGAGATTGTGAGAGAAAGCTATGAGACCTTTGAAGAAGAATAATATGTGATGATTTTCATTCAAAAGTGGTGTATTATTTTGTGTGTTTGTGGTTTCTTGATGAATTCTATGAAGAATATAAAGAGCATAATCAATTTGGTTCAAGTTAAAGTCATGGGAGAATTGTTTATATGAAGGTGCGTGAAGATTTCTTATTCCAGGTGTTCTTTTCCTTGTTGTGGACATACCAAATATGAAAAAGATATTTATTGATGATACAATATAGATTTTCTTGTAGTAGAATCCCTATTTTCTTTGTGTTACTCTTGGGGCTCCACTCTAATTGATTTTTGAACACTTGGATCCTCTCATTAGGGAAATGCAGACTCATTTTTGGGCCTTATAAGATTTTCCATGTCTCATCCTATTAAGAACGGGGGCCCACCAAGGACAACTATATCTATTGTACCCCAAAGCTATATCATGTAACATATAATCGGAAAGCTCTTGATATGAGCATTCTAACATACCAAGCTCCAAAAATTTTGGAGTTTATATGTTCAAGTGAGAGCGAATATTTGGAGCCGATTTTGTGGCCTAGGAGCGTAAGAGATCAATTTTTCATGGAAAATGGGTCGCGTACAAATCGATTAGCTAGAGTTCTCCTAGACACATTTCAATGCCATGAATCCAATGCAAGTGCCAGTTTGTCAATCGGAGTCTGTTATTTGACCCCCCATTTAATGGCTATAAGGTTTGGTGTTATGAAGCAGCTACCAGATTTCGGAAGTCGAAAAGCATGTAAGGGAGGCTAGACTGATAAATTTCAACACCAAAAAGCCACCCATCCAGTCGGATCACAATTCTGAGATCATTTGTCCCCTCAACTAGGCCAGAACCACTTTACGCAAGTGTGAAAGTGCCAAAACGAACTAGTTATTTGTTGGATTAATTGTTAACTCAATTAAAGAAGAGGAAACAAAGCAAGAATTGAAACACTCGAGGGGGAGGGGGGAAGGGGGGGAAATTTTTTTTGCGCCGCCTCCATCCCCCTAAAAAATGGTTTTTTTCAGCCCAAGAATGATTCTCTCCCTACTTCTAGGCTTTAGATCCATCATTTTTTCACTCTTTGATGCTTTGATTCTCACAAGAAATGATGTAGTATTCAAGAAGATCAAGTTTTAGTCCCTCTCTCTCTTTCTCTCTCGCCATAAATGTGGATCATATGGGGTGAGATAATGACAGATAATGGATACTAGTTTGCAATAGAATGTGAGGGATAGATCAAGAAACCACCAAGGAAGTGTCAATGGCTATAAACGAGCATCAACGGCTTTCCATTCTCGAAATACACATATGTGATTTTATGTATAAGTGGGCTTCCTCTTGGTTTTATGATGCATATTGATTTCTTATGGTTGAAATTGGTTTCTAGTGTTTGAAAATGGTTCATTCTATCGTAAATATCAACATGAATAGCAAGTCATAAGTATTTATGCACTTTATTCAAAACACGCAAAATTGTAAATTTATGCTAAATTGTCAGTTTTATGAGTTCCATCATGGCAAATTGTGTTCCCATGGGGGAAAATGGACATTAGAAAATGCAAGAAAAATAGAATTTAAATTACAAATAATTGTGAATAATAGAGAAAAATGAGTTTTAATTGAGAAAAAATTAGATATCACATGTGGAAAATTATGAAAAAGTAGGGATATATTTATGCAAGTATAATGGAGGTAGGGCATGATAGTTTGTCTCAATTCACCCCCATTTGATGTTTTCATGCGTATTTATTGCTTACATTATGAAGAAACATACATGGAAACACCTCTTAACCTACCCATCGCAAGCAAAACCCTAAACAGTAGGGAGAGAGGGGGTTTTACGTGCTAAATATGGTTTAAAATCTAATTTTTTTGCTATACTTTTCATGTAGGTTTTGGTCTTATTTTAAGTATTAAGATGTATAGTGGGATGGAGTAGTCTGACACTGCCTTATCATCGCAACAAAGTTGTAAGTGGAATAGAATCATGGAAAGAATGTTTGAGCACATTCACAATGTTGATTTCATTTAAGTAAAATATTTTTGCACTCGAACTCATCCATTTTTCATTGCATTGCATCAATATGGCATAAAAAGAACTACCTCCTAGATGCATAGCACTTGGCTTCAAACTATTGACCCACGATGAGTGTGAGGCTCCCTATACTGTAGGTTTAGTATAATCGTTTCCTTGGGGATAGATTTTGTGAGGAATATACTATCTCTTGGAATGAATATTGGGAAGAGTGGACTTTGCGCACATGTGTTATATGTTGAGATGGCGCATCCTGGGGCCAATTCCTAGGGTATAGGAGAGTTGTAGTGGGGCCACATCAATTAGTTGGGGAGTGCTCCCTTTGTTTTTGTTATGAGGTGCTAGCCACCTATTCGTTTGGGCACTCCCTTTGCTTGGAGTCAGGAAGGGCATCGCCTTGGACTACAATCTAGATATTGTATCTACAAACACATTCTTTCAGAAATCACTTCATAGTATCTATACACTCCTAGCTGCTGTGAAACCATAGGGCTATTTAGGTGAGTATAGGAGGCTTGCAGCTAGAGCCCTAGGGCTAGTGTCAGAGGCCCGTTTTTGGTCTCGACATCAAGTTATGGCCTCCAGATAAAAAAGTAACCTCAAAAGTTTCATAACGTTAGACTCACCCACATTTGTGCTTATAGAATATTACCTAGAATCCCAAATAGCTTAAAAGACCCAAAAGTGAATCCAAATCTCCCTTAATGTTGTGTACACCCAGAAAGGCGAGCAATCTAGCTTATTTAAAGAAAGTTTAGTAGAGATCTTAGGTGATAGACTCACATTTACACTTGAATTCAAAAGTATTGCTCTAAATAGGGGCTTGGAATTATTATGAGATGGAACTCTATCCTTACATGGTTGTATCTTATGAAAGAATCATGTAAAGAAGTTATCATTGATGTGGAAAAAGTAAATTTTCCTTTCAATACATAAATGTAACAAGTTTAAGCTTAAGTAATTCAAGAAAGCATACAAAAGTAAAGAAATCTAAGGGATATACCATGCAATGAAAATCATAAGAGCATACAAGGATGTTTGTTATGTCACCCACACACACACAATGTGTGTGTGTGTGCGTGATGTGGAGCTACAATACTTAGAATCTATCAATAACATCATTTCAATGTAATGTCACTTATGAAATGTCAATAAGATTCCTTTAACTTGGTAGCACTTAGAAAACTTCATCAAATTCAACACGTTTCAAGTAAGTGTATGCTTGAAAGCACAAAGTTCCATGGTTATTTAAGTTGCCATTGGGATATTCTAATCATTTGAAGTGCACCAAATTTCTACAAATGCTTAAATTGTTCAAACCACAAAATTAATAGTTAGTAATCCTTCTTTGCCAAAACTTTCATAGTGCAATATTTGAAGACCTTAAAAGTGAAGTGGTATATCACTTGAAATTACCTGTGTAGATAAAAAGGAAGCAATATCACTACTTTTTAAGTCCACCTTTCCAACATGTATTATGATTAATATGTAACATGATAGATGTTGGATGTCAAAAGTAGAGAGGTTAAAAAGGTGACCCATGATTCTAAAAAAAGTGGTGACGTGGGAGATCATGAGGTCCTTTTCTTAAACTATAAATCATATTATCTTTACAATACTAATTAATAAATCTTGATGAAAAGTATCTTTACATCTCACCATGGTTTGCCTTAAAAGGAAATAAGCTTTAAAAATGATCAACACCTTTCACAAGACATAAAAGATTGTACACTACTACATAAAAGAAACTATTGACCTCATACAATTAATAACAAAAAAGATAAGGCATTGTAATTGAATAAAAATGATCAACACCTTTCACAAGACATAAAAGATTGTACACTACTACATAAAAGAAACTATTGATCTCATACAAATTAATAACACAAAAGATAAGGCATTGTAATTGAATAAAATTCATCCACATATTTTTCATATCAATGGAGATAATATTCATCTAATCTAATCCCTACATGAAGCTTATAGTGTCTTGTTAATTACAATAAAATGCATAAGCTATTATATAATGGATATGATTCATCCATATGTATTACACATTTGTGGATGTCATATTTAGAAACATTAATCAAGATTTAGGAATATAAAAGAAAAGGATAAGAAACAAAATCAATATAGATTAACAACATACCATACATATTGTGGCAAGAATCTTACTCATGGTTTGTGTTCTTATTATAGCTCTTAAAAAATGAGATTTCCATACTTCCCAAAATGAAGTGCAAAGTTTCTCTATGTGGAGACTCACTATGTCTCAAAAAGATGGTCAAGAATTATCTTAACTTTGCTCCAAAAGAGGGTTTGCATGTCTTCCTTGTTTAAGCTATCCCATTGATAAGAGCTTTAGGTAGAATCATAAAGATACATTTAGAGTGCATGAAACCTACAACACTTGTAGTTAGTGACCTATACTCACCCCACTTCATAGTTAAATAGTGACCATTTGTAGGCACAAAGATTAGAGCCTAAACAAATGGTTAAATCAATAAGACTATTTCTAGCTTGCCACTATAAGGTGATAGACTTACATATTTATAGAAATATAGTGAGACAAGTATTATTGAGCAACATAAACATGCATATGATAAAGAATGTGCAAAGAATTTACTCTTTTGGCTAGGAATAGGGTAGAGGGTCCCATTTGGTGACATTTAAGGGACCCCTTACTTCTTTAACTATCTTTGAACTATAAAGATGCATCATGTCTTCTTATCATATTATTCTCAAATAAGGATTATTTAAACATATGTTTGGGGGGGTTGTGATATCCCTTTTCTCTCACTCTTTTTATGGTCAACAATTGTAGGCTATTTTGTGTTTTTCTTTGTTAGTCATGCCTTCCTTCAAAAAAGTGATTTTTTCTTTTCCCACTTTCTTATCTTTCACAAAAGCTTATTATGAATATATTTGTACATCTCAATTTCTTCTACTAATTCCATTGTATTATTATATGAAAAATGTGTTCTCAACCATTTTTAATAGCTTTACCCTAAAGCTCTCCCAATATTATATTAAGGTCTCATAAATTTGTCGAGTGACTAATTTTTTGAGACAAACACATATACATAAACAACTTTGTTTTGCCTCATTTCAACATTAAACACCTTGTTTCAAAAAAATTTGGGTTTTCTCATGTATTAGTAAGTATGTGGCTTAAATTTTATTAATCACACTTGCATTTAACAATGTGTAAATGTGATAAAAAATCATATTTTTAAAATAGACACACTTTATTGCTATTTTTACACATTGATTTGATTGTTTCAAATTCTCACGTGAATAATAATATTATTATTTGTGTAATAAGGACATTATATCCTTGCTTGCTTAGAGAAATAATCATGTTCTTATCTCAAATGCAATTATGGGTATTATTTCTGAAAGATAGTCTCATCCTCCCTAATTGATTTACCATGGGCAACATATAAAATCACATAAGTGTAAAGAAGGGGGGTTTTCTCAAATATTATATAAGTGTATATGCTAGGGGTAGGTCCCCATTATGTATGATACCCAAGCTTAAAAGTAAGAGGAAGGAGGAGGGACTATTGCTCTGCTAGGGTGTAGCATTAACTCATATTCCTTGAAAATATAATGGCATGCAAAGACATCCATGTCAATATCCAAATTAAGTATCCCTAAGAAGATAAGGTGCATATGTATGCAAGTATGCTTTCTCTTTTCTACCCTATCTTGGAGTCAAAGCGTGCACATGTGGATTTCTCCACGAGACAAACTTCCTTGTTGGGACCGCAACCAAAGTGGAACTCCTAGCCTTCATAATAAGCAGTAGACTCTGATTTTATGATCCATGTCAAACACATTGCAATTTGGGTATCTTATTTCTAAGATGGCTAAATGATTGTGAAAGTACATGATCTACAGAGTGTTTAATCAATGATGACTTACAAGATTATTGTGGTAAAAGGCACATATTTTCACCATCCTAGGTGAGTCGTTGTTGTAAGAAGCATTGATTAGAACATATGTAGCTAGTAGACTAGAATTGCCATCAAATCTAAATTATGATCCTTCTAGAACAACACATTTCTCCACTTCACTAGTTAGCATGCTCATCTGCTTGCCTAGAGTTGCCTTTTTTCATTGCCTCCACCATAGTTTCTTCCTTTATTTGTCTTATATGTGTCTCATTCTCACCTTCCATGCATGCCCCTTGATTTCCTAAGTGTGTCATGTTGCATTCTTGACAACACGTGTTACTTTTGAGGTCTTGTCTTCTTCTAGACTTTTTTTTTGTTTCTTAAAGGACTCTAAAATTGTGGCCTCAACTAAGCTAGGTAGCAATAATTTCTAATGTGTGGAAGATGAATTTTGTGTCTATTCTCCACTCTCTCTCCACTCAATTGGACTCTATGTTTTTGTTGTGATCTAGTTATAGAGGATACATGTCCAAGCTTGGAGCATGACATAGGTTGTAGAGGTGATCAACTGCCAAGACCCACAGACTGCTTATTGTTCAAGCGTTCCAAGCCGAGAACTAATGGCTACCTCTCACATAGTTGATGCACTATCCTTCTCTATGGGTGTAGTGAGCTTACCTCCATGCCTGATCGAGTTACCTCCTCTCTCGAGCACTCCGGTAGCTCCATGATCCAAGTGCAATCTTGAAGCAAGCTCCATCCTCAAGCTCCATGCTCCAAGCTCCATTGCCACAAGCAAGAGAAGAGAAGAGAAGAGAAGAGAAGAGAAGAGAAGAGAAAAGAAGAGAAAAGAAGAAAGGAGGAGAAGATGGAGAGCTTCTCCACCACAGTCCCTCACCCTCACATATTCACTCCCTCACACTCTCACACTCCCTCTCTCAAGCACAAGCTCAAGCAAGCAAGCAAGAAGAAGAAGAAGAAGAAGAAGAAGAAGAAGAAGAAGAAGAGAGCTAATTTTGGCTACACACAAGAATGATCTTCTCATTCACTTTTTAACTTTATATATAAAGCCTTGAGTCCCATTTGAGCGGTCATCTCCTTTTTACATGGCTGACCATAGCTTAGGCCCTTTTTTCCATTGTTCTTCTATCTTCCTAGCTTCCTTCCTACCACCCATCTATATTTACAATTTGCACAAGTCAGAGCCCGGTGCTCTTAAAATAAAACACGGTGTGCCTTGCACTCTTTTACAAAAGTATTGACTTGTGCCTTTTCTTGAGCGCCTCTCCTTGATTTAGGATTTTTTCACACTTCTTCTGTTTCCTGATTTTTCTTGGTGTGCCTTCATTCTCCATTCCGCTTTTTCCTTGGATCTATCTTCTCCTTTAGATTTTCTCAATTTTTCATCTTGTTCATTTGAGGGTTAACATTACCCCCTCCTAGTTGAGTTCCAGTCCCATGGCACTTGTTAGGGGATGAGTTGGGCTCGTTTGATGGAGTAGCCAAGTAGCTCTTTGAGTTTGTATGCAAGTTGGGTTGGAAGGTGTGTTGGAGGGATTTATGGAATTGAAGAACCCTTGAGCTTGTGGTCGTGGAGAGAGACTGGTGACTGGATCTGGTGTGGAAATTTAAGATTGTGTTGGATGGATCCGGCGCCTGGCCCTCTGTGGTGACCTTCTTATGCGCTAGTTGAAATGAGCTTCCTCATTCACTGTTCAATTGGGTTTGTTGCATCCGCCCCTTGGGTTGGTGGGCCGGCATGGTAGGATGTTTCATAAGATGGGGAGCACATTGCATGGATGATGGGGTCATTGAAGCTTATAGTGGGGCCTTCAGTTGTACTTGGAAAGAAAAGAAAGGTGCATTACATGTGGGTGTGTCCACTGTCGTGTATTGGATTGTGCACGTGCTAGTGGGATGGGGCACAGGGTGATAGGTCTAACCACAGGTGAGTGTTACCTCCCTAGGTGTGTCCTGCCCTTGATGTGCCCTAAGCAAGAAGTGGGGAACCGAAATAAGGCTAGGGGGTTAGGAATGGAGTCAGCCGATTGGGGCCATCGGATACGCCTATCTTGAGAATCCCTAGGTGCGGTGGATGTCGTGGATGTGAAACTTGCAGGGGTGACTTTCTTTTTTTTTTTGCCATAGGGGTGCTCTTAGATTGTACCCTGTTCTTACTCGAACGATTCGCAAGATGGCCTTAGGGATTTAGTCAAGAAGGCATGGCTTTGTAGGTATTCCTTTGAAGTTATCCCTCGCATTGAGAGGTGTGGTTGACCAAAAAGGGTGGTTCCACCTCATAAAGTGGCTATCATTCATGTTTTGAAGGATCCTCATGTAAAATGAGGGAAGCAGGGTTGCCCTCATCATGAGCCTAGCCATAACAAAACTATCTATTCCCAGGTTAATGTCAAAAAAGAGTGGGGGGGAAGGTGGGCTTGCTCAACCACTGGCTTTTGTTTCAGCAAAAACCTAATGATCCTCAGGTAATTACAAGTGGTTATAAAGGCTTGGTCTGGGCAGGAAGAGAAATCCTCGAGGAAGTGGTTAATAGAAGGGCGCAAGTCCCCTACTCTGAAAGTCATGCATTCCGTAGGAGTTGTCGCATTGACATTGTAGATCTTCGGAAAGTCATACTTGTCATGCACCACCCCTTATTGTAATCCACTCCATGTTTGCAAGGGTAGGGCATGTAGATAGGATCATTCCGTTCTTCCTGTAGAGTGCCACAAAAAGCCATCGACACATCAAAATTGGTGTCTCAAATCCTCATCTGCCACTTTGGCTGCACCTTGTAGCCCTGGACGGTTTTGGGAACCTAGTGGATCTTGTCCTGCCAGTAGTTTGTGCGCTCCTGCCTCCATTGTCTGATGATGATGCTCCGCTCCTCAATCTTTGCTAGAGTATTTCCCAAACGAATGATTCTTTCACTACTTTGAGTGGTAAGACTTGGTTTAAGGGCTAGTTGATGGGGTGCTGATCCTCGCATGGCAGCATGGGCTCATCAGGAAGCTACTGTGGTCGTGCCTATGCCCTGTGTTGGGCTTGTTCCACAAGTTCCTATCTTCTTCTTCTTGCAACAATAACGTGCTCAGGAACCTGGGTGCCCTCCAACTCTTCTGGCAGTAGATTAGGTAAGGGAAAATTGGCCTCCCTGATTTGTGGTTCTTCTTCGAATGCTTGCTCAAGGTCAAACCCTTTCTTGGTGTCTTGCTCCATAGAGAGATGGATTGGGGATGGGTGAGGCTGCTCTTATTCCTTGAATCCAAGTTCCCTAAGCTCGTCAGTGGAGAGGCCAACTTGTCGCAAATAGCTAGGTTACTGCTCATTGGTCATGCCTGTGCCGGTTGGAAGCATGCACTCTTGCAGACCATATCTTAAAGCTCTAGTTGTGAGTTCTAGCTTCCTCCTCATTCTCTCCACCAACTCCTTGCCTTGAGCTTGTGTGAGATGAAGCATAGTGCTAAAAAAGACTTGCCTTTGCATGTTGGAAGTGGCTGTAGCTCTGGACTCTACAAGCACCCTCTCACATTTTGATACTACAAAGTGCTCTATCAATCCTCGCACTCTTTCAAGGTTGCGTTCCTCCCACTGATGTGCCTTTTCTTCCATGTTTTCCTTACCCCTCTCCATCTCTTGAGATAGCATCATTACCACCTATTGCTGCTCACTCCAGATTTCCATCATTTGGGTCTTCTCTTCATCTTGGCGGTTCAGCTGCTCTTCGGATATCCTCCTACCTTACTCAGCCATAGAGTACTATTGGTAGGCTTCTAAAATCCACTCTGATAAATCTTCAGTGGTTTGCACACAACTTTCAAGCTTTGCCCGGTGCAGCATCCTTTCGGTCATGGCCATGGCCATTAGTGCCTCCACCTCCTCCCGAGTGTTCTTCAAGTCATCTTGTAGGCTTCTTGTGGCTTTATCGATGGCCTTGTCCCTCATTTCTAATGTGGCCTCTATTTCTCTCCCCAGCCTTCCTTGCTCTTCCATTGCCATCCACAGCTGGAGTACCAGGGTGTCCTCCTATTCTTGGCGTCATTCTTTTGGTGCCTGGTCTCCTTCTTGTGGGCTTCCCTGTAGTTTTGCATGCATAGCTTCCACCCGCGCCATCTGCTGCTAGAGCTTGGCATATTGCTGGATGAGCCACTTGTGGTCCCGCTGCTCCGCCACCAAATCCTAGGCCTCATCTTCTAGTCTTTGCCTTAGGCGATCTTCATTTCTTGAGCCTTATTTTCTTGGGCACTGAGTTGCTCCTTCAGGCTCTAATCTTTTTTTGGATGCTCAAAGGCTTGTCATGTCATCTCTAGTTGTAGGGCTATGACAACCTATTGTTAAGCCTCTAGCTCCATAGCAACAGCCTTCTTCTCTTCCTTAGCCCTCTTTAGTTGGCTCTGCCACATAAGCATCATAGTCTGCGGCCGAGGGCATCGTTGGCAATGCTATGGTGGATGCTTCTATCTTTTTCCACTTTGGGTCCTGCCTGGATTTGGCAACCGCTGCATGTAACCTTTTGGCTCCTCTCCCTGGCGCCATCTCGTGTAATTTTGTGACTAGGAACTGCATCATGGACATGAGTTGAGTGGTATCCATGGCAGTCATTGGCTCATGTGTGGTGGAGGTGGTGGTGGTGGTTTGAGGTGTGAGATTCAATGGGATGGGGTGCAACGAGGCCTTGCCCTTTCATGTGATGATTGGAGCTACTTTAGCACTGCCACTTGGTTTGCGTTCATGCCATGGGCTCAAGGCGGCCATTCCTCTGGGACCATAGGCCTCCTCTATAGACATGTACATGGCCTCTGCCATGTCTTCATCTTCCTTCCTTTCTAGCTCTTCTGCCTCTCTCTCGCTCTTCTATTTCTCTTGTCTTCGGCTCTCTTTTATTGGGCCTTCCTCAACTCGGCCGTTTCTTCCCTTGTCACCATTTCTTTTTTCTCCTTCTTCTGCTTTGATGGGGTTCCCTTCATCTGTGCCTGCGGCTCTCCATGGCCGGACTGTGTCTCCTACTCTTCCTTCTCACTTATAGTCCTTTTGCTTGATTGCACTTGTTCATGGTGAGGCAGCCGGTCAGGGATTTCCCCTACTCCCTCTCCACCTTCCTCTGTGTCCTTCAAGGCCTCCTAGATGATGGCTATTAGGATCCCATCGAACCTAATGGTGGATGCTTTGGAGGAGGACTTCTTCCAAACTGATCTCGTTGTGGAGGTCCGGAATTCGCCTCTTGCTACCGTTCTACCAGTGGTCAAAGCTTTTGCTGAGCTTTCAATCATTTTGCACACGAAGGCATTCCAATTAATTTCATCTGGGGATCCTATTGTGATGATCTCCAACAATGGCACCCTGATTTTGTTCATAAGGGCATTCCAATTAATCTCATCTGGGGATCCTGTTGTGATGATCTCTAACAATGGCACCCTGAATTTGTTCATAAGGGAATTGTACCTTTAGCTAGAGAAGAGAATATGGACCATCTTTACCTACAGCTTGATCTCAAGATTTGGAATATCCACTAAACTTACCCCATCCACTATGCATACGGCAACATTGTCCATCCCTAGCATGCTGGACACCTCCCTTTTTGGGCATTGCTCGGTCCTACTAGTTAAGCCTAGGGCCCTCTCCACCACCTCGCAATTCCTTTCGGCATTGAAGCTCCTCAGAAACTCTACGCATTTTTCATAGTTGACTGCTTTCCCAACCTTTTCTACGTACTTCTACAGGTTGCACTAGTCCACAAGTCATTTTATGGGTGTTCTTCCATGATGACATTCTCTAGGTTCATGGCTTGCTTGAATGTGAAGTGGCTGTAGCCCCTCATTTCTACCGTCAAGCCATACTTAGCTTGCTCTTCCTCCGTGAATACAAGCTTTCTGCCTTTATCTTTCCCTACCATTTTAGGTTCCTGCCACATATCATGGTTCACTATTAGTATTCCTAAGACATTCTCTTGGAAAATAAACAGGAATAGATCATGCTTTTATGGCAAGAAGAACATGATTAAAGAAACAAAATGAATTTGCCCTTGAGAAGTTCTATTCATTTCAAAGATCTTATGACATTTTTCCTTGATTTCACCTTTCTTCATGTGTACCCCCTCCCCCCTGAGAAGGATCCTCCTAGGATTGGACATGGGAGAGCCAATACATTTGAGTATCATAGGGTGCCATTTACTTGGGCATTAGCCAATTATAGAAATCAAGGTTGTATTCCAATTGGGCATGATGATTGAGATTACAAGGGCTAATGCATACTTGGGTAATGTAAGTCAAGTCATCGGTTAGAAAGTCACCCGAGTTGATGTGGCTAGCCACATGTAGCTCTTCTTCCATAAGGATACGATCAATGTAAGGATGGGACAAGACTTGGCCATCTAGGTGTTTGGAATGTGAGATGGCCAATACCCTAAACGAGGTTGGTGCTATGTATGTAGGGTCATACGTAGTTGTCTTGATGTTGTGTCGCTGCTCAGCATTAGTCATTATTTGGCAACCCTGCTTCTCCCATTGGAGATGTAGGTTACCCCATTTTTGTAGGAACGAGGAGTTAGAGTCAACAAACTAAGTAAGTTTCTCAATTTCAACGGTTGTCTCAAGTCTTTGGGGCTTGCGGTAGGATGTTATCAATCATCTGATGAATGCGTGCTCTTTTGAGATTTTACCATTATCGATCAACTCCTTTGAGACTTTAGGGGATGTTACTATTATAAACTTGTATTCTTCCCAAGTGCAGGACAAGGAACAAACCTCAAAGGCAAGGGGTTCATTAAGCAAGCGGAGGTCAAGTCTTTCATAGCTCCTAGTGAACTTGGTAAAGGTTTCATCCAAGAGCTTGATGCAAGTCACCAAGTCATCTCCCATATTCTTAGCAAGGTCCTTGACAACTGATAGAAATGAATATCGCCCATAGGAAGGCCTAAGACTTATTGGTGGTTGGGGTGGAATTGAGTTGGACAGCAATCGTTCAAGGGGTGGCAATCTAGGCAGCATTGGATCTAAGGACAACTCCGTCGTCTGATCCGCATGTCCAACACTGCTTTGGAGTATTGAGGGTGGCTCTAGTGGCATGGACGGTACATTTCTTTCCTCTTGCGCAGCCACTAGGGTTGAGTTTCTGTTTCAATTGATATATTGGTTGATTCTTTTTTACCTCACCTGTCACGGGTTCTGTGGGCTTTGCAACTCAGGTTCTCAGGGTGTTCCTTGCCTTAGCAAGAGTGAGGCTTCCTGGAGATGGGGTGGCAGTTGATGGTCGTGGTTGGTGGGCTATGCTTTTAGGACCTCTCATCTTGGGTACCCATATCCAGGCGTTGCCTTGGTAGTATCCTTGGGCTTGCAACAAATCTTTGGGAATCCATCCTGGATTGATTGTGCATCTATGCTGATAGCATCGGCTCGGTTGCTCACGTTTTGAATAATAGCTGTTGGCCCTACAGGGCCGTGTTTGCTTGCTGTGCATAGGCCATTTTTGGTGCCTTGGTACCCATTTCAGTCTAGGCTCTGTGGCCTTCAGAATGGCCTTAGTTGGTGGTGGTTTTGTGGTCTCATTGGGTTGTGATAACTCACGACCCCCCTCCTTAGTCTTGGTCCAAGGTGGCTCTATCCGTGGCATAGTAGGCTTAGGTGGAGCCTTGTTGCCCTTGTTGAAAGCTGTCACAATTCGAACGTTGCCAATAGAAAGGTGAATCAACTATAGATCGTAGTCCATGTCGCAATGTTCTTGCTTCTTGAAATTGCATCCTAATAGCATTTCTTGACCTGCATCCTTCGTATTTGGCAATATGTAGAAGATGACTGGTAGGCTCTCAGACTCAATAGAGATTGCAATCTTGCACTTCCCTAGGAGTGCATATGACTTGCCCCCAAATGGGCTGAGTTAAGTGTTGGTGGGATGTAACTGTGGTTGACCAATGAGGGTCCAATGAGCATAGGTCAAGACATTGAAGTCAACTCCCTCATCAATCAGGACATCAAATGATGCCAGGAGGCATATTCCACGGTGGATTCCGTGAGGTTTTACGGTGGATTCCGTAAACTTTGATGGTGACCGGGGCTCAAACACAAAGAGGATTCTTTGTGCGAGAAGTTGATGGGGACGGCTGTCCTTTTCGGGCATTTCATTAATTTAGTGTGTACATGGGTGATTCCATAGCGGGTGATTCCGCAAAATACATATTAAATTAATAAACGTTTATGAGTTTAGAGTGCGCACTCATAATAAATTAAGGTTAGGATTTATTTCTAACCAGTTGATTTATTTATGTAGCTGAAGACTGCTAGGTATTCACTTTTGTCGATTTAATTGTATTATTTTACTAACGATTGTGAATACTTCAGTTGATGTGTAGAGATAGCAGCAGTGGCGGAGGAAAGCATTGGAGTCTAGCGAGTATTCGACCTATGGATTAAATTTTGATAGGCGCCACGCCTATATTTTGTCATGTCTATTGAGGCATCGATTATTTATTATTATTTTGTATGCGCCTATGCGCACGGATATGTTATTTCTATTTGGACATTGTGATTGGGCATGCCAGACTCTTTGGGCACCGTCCACTAGCTTTATTTCTATTTTTGTAAAAGCAAACTCAAAAGCTAAAAGCTTGTCATATTTTTGTAAATTGGGCTATTATTGAGCATGAAGATGGAAATATACATAAAATACATGCTTTGTGAAGCGCTCACACAAGGCATGGGGGGAGATTGAACCCAATTGGTCTCTTGCTCTTGTCATTCATGCTTTTTACATTGTAATTTGTGCAAAAAAAGTAGAGTTCATTGTTCTTGGGGACCTTCCGGGATTCACTACGTGAGCATACAGCAACCGATCTGCACACCAGTGGTATCAGAGCGGAGCTGAGATCAAGAGCTTCCAATCGCTACCCATCTCGTGCGAAGGCAGAGCTCCTGGAACGATCGGGCTCTACGGTCAATCTTGTCGCGAACCGTCAATACATGCAGACTTCTGGCGATCAAGAACCCCTGTTTCTGTTATCAGATCGCGAAGGACCAAGCAATATAGGCGAAGAACCACTCATTCATCTCCATCATCAAGTTGTCAACAGGGAGAGATAAGCTCTATTATTTTTACAATTCTTTCTTTCAAAAAGCTTAAGAATAAGCTTAGAAGCTTGGTTAGAGGCCACAAATCAATCCGCCTGGTATCGGAGTACCTCCGATTTTTTCGCGTGGTAGAAAAAATGCCCCCCCCTCACGACTGCGCCGTTTTTCAGAACTTAAGCCCCCCTCTAAAGCTTAAGCCATTAAGCTTAATTCATTAAGCCTTAATCAAGTCAGACAAATCACCTCTGGTCACAAACTCCAAGTCCCGCGCCTCAGAAATCAAGTTCTACAAGTCATCCGTGATTAAGTTCTGCAAGTTCACTAAGTCGACTAAGTTCTGCAAGTCTGCAACTCTGCAAGTCACCTAAGTCTGCAACTTTGCAAGTCAGACTAGTCAATTGGAGTCAGAACTGACTTGTGCTCAAAACTCCTAGAAGGGCTGTTCCTGTGCAGAAACTCCGAACTGCAAAGTTGTTCGTTGGAAGGTATTCTACCCATACGTAGGTTTGCTGAAGCATTTTCAGCATACGAAGAAGGAAAAATCACAGATTTTCTGAAGATTGAGAAAGAAATACCCATAAACACATAAGCCTTGTAACCCCGAATTTGAGCTACGCTCATCCCGCTAACCTGATTTTGAGTGAGAAATGTCTTTTGAGTTTTACAGGATGACGGAACCACATATGGATGATCCTATGACTGAAGACGACCTACCTGAGCCTACGATGGAGCAAAAGCTGGACTTAATCATGATGCAATTGGAAGAAGAATGAAAGGCTAGGCAAGCATTGCAAGTGCAATTGGCAAAATTACAAAGAGCGTCTACCGACAAAGAAGAACCTCAAGCTGAAGATTTGATTCGACGTACCATCAACACCACTCTTGAAGCTCAAACCATTCGCAAGGAATCAAAGATAAGTAAACGAAGTTTCAAATTTCGTACTTTCAATGGCATACGAGAAGAAAAGACTGTTCTAGCATTCATTAGTCAGTTTGATGACTATTTCCATGAGGAAACTTATCCAGAAAAAGATAAAATCAAGTGTGTTACTAATCATTTGGTAGATAGAGCATCACTTTGGTGGACTGTAGTACGCAAGAGCATAGAATGTCCTGCAACTTGGGAAGATTTCAAGAAGAAGTTCATGCAGAATTTCCTTCCACCGCAATTTCATGAGAAGGCTATCAAGCAATGGGATTTACTCCAACAACGGGATCGTGAGCCTATACCTCAGTATACAGAGCGTTTTTGGAATGCACTCCTATAGCTACGCATGCTTGAAGACGTACCAGAGGCGACACATAAGCGGAAGTATATGTCTGGACTTCTTGGACATTACTACGCTGAAGTGAACATGTTCAAGCCTGCTACTCTTGAAGACGCCATTTCACTAGCTCACGACACTGAAGATAAGCTACGCGGTAGAGGCAGACGACCACAGCAATTCCAAGCCAATGGTAATTATGGATCTAAATAATTCAATTCCAATTTTAGAAGATTTAATCCAGGTCGTTTCTCTTCATCATCTTTCCGCAAGAATTGGGCTAAACCACCTGCATTACCATCCAATGTCAATCCAAATCCTAAGCCTATTCCACAGCCAAATCCAAATGTACCTAGACTTCCTGCCATTGCAAATAATGTAACCAAAGCCAAGCCAATAGTATGCTATAAATGCCACCAGCCTGGACATCTCGCAGCAAATTGTCATTCAAAGAAGCCACCAGCTCATATCAATTATCTTGGAGCCATGGACGAAGACGAACATGAGGATATGCCTGATTTCACTGAAGATGAGGACGACACTACTACTATTTCCGATACTTTACCAGGTATGCCCACTCCACATTCATTACTGACTATGAAATGTTTGGTGCATGGAAAGGAAAATACTATTTTGCATGATGACGGTAGTACTCATGATTTTATTTCAGCAAAATTGGTAAAGGAATTGAAATTACAGATTGTACCTACGCATTATCGCATAAAAGTTGCATTTTTAGGCACTAGGTATAATGGTACACAGGAAGTGCAAGATTTAGAGATTCAAATTGGTTCATACACTGAAAGAAGAAATTTCTTAGTTGTTCCATTACAGTCGAGTGACATTATTTTAGGAATGCCTTGGCGACACCAGCATAACCCAGATATAGATTACTCCACACACACAATGAATATTAATTTTCAAGGAAAATCTATTACATTATATGGTATGCATGCATCTAATGTTTTTCCACTGCTTTCACATACTCAAGCTAAACGTGCATTACGCAAGAGTAGTAAATCCTATCTCATTTGGGTGAATGAATTACAAGTAAAGGAAAATCATATGCACCCTAGGCATAAGGAATTTCTTGCATATTTTAAGGACTGTTTTGCAGAAGACCTACCACCAGGTTTACCTCCTTCACGTCCAGAAGACCATAAGATAGATTTGATCCCTGGCACACAACCACCTTGCAAAGCACCATATAGGCACAACCAGATAGAGCAAAAAGAAATCCAGAGTCAAGTTGAGGAATTACTAAATAGAGGTTTAATTCAACCTAGCAGTTCTCCATTCGGTGCACCTGTATTGTTAGTCAAGAAAAAGAATAATACCTATCGTATGTGTATTGACTACCAAGCTTTAAATAAGATCACTGTAAAGAATAGGTACCCTATTCCTAGAGTTGATGACCTTATAGACAAACTGCAAGGATCTTCTATATTTAGTAAAATTGACCTTAAGTCTGGTTATCATTAGGTGAGGGTAGATAAATCTGACATATTTAAGACTGCATTCAGAACACAGTTTGGTCATTACGAATTTTTAGTCATGCCATTCGGATTGACTAATGCACCTGCTACCTTTAGTAGAATGATGAACCGTATCTTTTTGAAATATCAGTATTGTGTAATTTTTTTCTTTGATGATATTTTGGTGTTTAGTCAAAATGAGAAAGAACATTATGAGCATTTGACATTGGTTTTTCAATTATTGAAAGAAAATCAACTGTATGCAAATCCTGAAAAGAGTGAATTCTTTAAGACAGAAATTGAGTATTTAGGTCATATTGTATCATCTGATGGAATTAAAGTTGATCCTAAGAAAATTGATGCAATATTGAATTGGCCTGTTCCTAAAAACGTGCATGAGTTACGCTCATTCCTTGGTCTTGCTAGTTTCTATAGGAAGTTTGTACGTAATTTTTCATTACTTGCTTTACCATTAACCAAACTTTTGAAGAAAGGAATTGTTTATCAATGGACTGAAAATCAACAGAAATCCTTTGACTTACTGAAACATGCATTACCAATGCTCCTGTTCTACAGTTGCCTGACTTTAATAGACCATTATTTCTAGTAGTGACCGATGCTAGTGGATCAGGAATAGGAGCCATACTTATGCAAGACAATCATCCTATAGCATATTCTAGTTGTAAATTGAAATCTTCTGAGCTGAAATATTCCACATATGATAAAGAACTATTAGCAGTTGTACAAGCATTAAGACACTGGAAACACTACTTAATGGGTTCAGAATTTATGATAAAGACCGACCAGCAAAGTATTAGACATTTACTTAGCCAACCCCAACTCTCTGACCGTCATATCAAATGGGCTTCCTTTATTCAAAGTTTTCATCCTATCATTCAATACCAACCTGGAAAAGAAAATGTAGTGGTTGATGCATTAAGTAGAAGACCTGCCATTCATAATATTTCTGTCATATCTTTTGATTCTTTGATTGTTATGAAAGATACATATCATCAGGATTTTACTTTTCATTCTGATTGGAATAAATTAGTTCAAAATAATTTCATTCCTGTTGATTCATTTTCATATAATGATGGATTTATGTTTTATGAAAAGAGACTGTGTGTTACCATTCCATTCCGATCTTTTGTTTTGAATGAAATTCATTGTCCCCCATATCAATGTCATAGAGGTATCATATCTACATTACGTATGTTAACTGAAGATTTTTATTGGCCGCATATGGATGCAGATGTATCTAATTTCATTTCTGAATGTTTGATTTGTCAAAGAGTTAAGAGACATCATGGTAAACAGTATGGATTGCTTATGCCTTTGTCTATTCCATCTAAACCTTGGGAACAAATTTCTATGGATTTCATTACTGGTTTACCAAATACTAAATGTAACCATGATATGATTTGGATAGTTGTAGATAGATTTAGTAAACAAGCATATTTCATTCCATGTAAGAAAACTTTAACAGCATCACAAGCAGCACAATTGTTTTTGAAAACTGTTTTTACTAACCATGGATTGCCAAAAGTTATCATTTCAGATCGTGATTCTAGATTTTGTAACAATTTTTGGATTACCCTGTTTGCTAATCTAGGCACAAAGATTGATTTTTCATCTGCATTTCATCCAGAAACTAATGGACAAACAGAAGCCACAAACAACACCATTCTAGATCTTTTACGTGCATATACTATTTCTAAATCTCAGACATGGGACACTCATTTGCATTTGTTACAGTTTGCATATAACAATACACCACACACATCTACAAAGAAAGCACCGTTTGAAGTCATTTATGGATATAGATTATCTACACCTGTTGCATCTTTGTCTAATAGAATTCAGAGTGCTGATGATATTGCTAGTATGCATAACAGTATATTTGATGAAGTTAAAGATATGATTGCTAAAGCCCAAAAATCATATACCAAACAAGCCAACAAGAAAAGACAAGCCATGAATTTCAAAGTTGATGATTATGTTTGGCTGAGAATAGAAAAACGTAGACTCCAAAGTGTAGATAGACATCCAGTTGTCAAATTAGCTCCTAGATTCTATGGACCATTTAGAATCATTCATAAAATTAATGACAATGCATTCAAGCTAGAATTACCATCTCATTGAAAAATTCACAATACATTTCACATTAGTCTATTGAGACCATTTAGAGGCCAATTACCTGTCCACCCTGTTTATGAAAACCCACCTTTATTAGAGGAAGAGACTGAAATACTTGAACCAGAAGCTATTATAGACACTGACTTTATGACCACTAGAACTGGCCGAAGGTATTCTAGATATCTAGTTAAATTTAAGAACCATCCTGTAGAGGAAGCACAATAGATGCACGCTAGAGACTTAAATGTTTTCCCCACTCTGTTAGCTCCACATTGAGCTAATAGCAATTGAGGTCAATTGCTATCCCACCCCGGGGGTATGATGCCAGGAGGCATATTCCACGATGGATTCCGTGAGGTTTTACGGTGGATTCCGTAAACTTTGATGGTGACCGGGGCTCATACACAAAGAGGATTCTTTGTGCGAGAAGTTGATGGGGACGCCTGTCCTTTTCGGGCGTTTCATTAATTTAGTGTGTACATGGGTGATTCCATAGCGGGTGATTCTACAAAATACATATTAAATTAATAAACGTTTATGAGTTTAGAGTGCGCACTCGTAATAAATTAAGGTTAGGATTTATTTCTAACCAGTTGATTTATTTATGTAGCTGAAGACTGCTAGGTATTCACTTTTGTCGGTTTAATTGTATTGTTTTACTAACGATTGTGAATACTTCAGTTGATGTGTAGAGATAGCAGCAGTGGTGGAGGAAAGCATTGGAGTCTAGCGAGTATTCGACCTATGGATTATATTTTGATAGGCGCCATGCCTATATTTTGTCATGTCTATTGAGGCATCGATTATTTATTATTATTTTGTATGCGCCTATGCGCATGGATATGTTATTTCTATTTGGACATTGTGATTGGGCGTGCCAGACTCTTTGGGCACCGTCCACTAGCTTTATTTCTATTTTTGTAAAAGCAAACTCAAAAGCTAAAAGCTTGTCATATTTTTGTAAATTGGGCTATTATTGAGCATGAAGATGGAAATATACATAAAATACATGCTTTGTGAAGCGCTCACACAAGGCATGGGGGGAGATTGAACCCAATTGGTCTCTTGCTCTTGTCGTTCATGCTTTTTACATTGTAATTTGTGCAAAAAAAGTAGAGTTCATTGTTCTTGGGGACCTTCCGGGATTCACTACGTGAGCATACAGCGACCGATCTGCGCACCATCAAAAGCATGTGTGTGCGGAGCGGTGGCCATGATGCATAGGTATGATGGTGCTATCACCTCTTCATCCTTGTCCTCTAGTTCGGTGATGGTGGCTACTTGGACATTGACAGGGGCTTCCATCATAGGGGGATTATGCTATGGGTGTGTGGGAAGATAGTACTTCTTTATGCGACTACCATTAATAAAGAATCCTATGCCCTCACCTTCAGTGTCAGATTCTACAGTGTCTACCTCCTCCTTGGTCTCCTTACTATTGGAGTAGCAGTCCTCATACTCATCATCAGAGTTGGCTTCTTCTTTTTGCTCTTTATCCCCCAAAATCTTGTCTTTGGCATGTCCTTCATCAGTAACTAAGGCCCAATACATTAGGTTCAGGTTATGCACCTTAGTCCATCTCCACTTAGGAGTGTTCAAGAGGTCTCTGAGGGGCTTGAGATTAGCGGCAGGATTGCCAGTCAACTTGCCCGCCAGATGCTCGAGGTTCTTGTGCAGTTCTAGATTGTTTCTAGGAACGTGGGAGGGGATAGGTCTAAGTCCACTCCTTGAGCTCTTGGCCATCATATAGAGGGTCACTACGGGCTCCCACCTTGAGAGACTTGCAGTTTTTCAGCTTGTTTGTATGTCTCCTCTTTGTTAGAGAATGGAAGATCGATGGTTGCTAGTATGTGCCTCCAATCCCACTCATCATCATTAGGGCCAAAAACGCTTCAAAAATGGCACTTGTAAGAAAGTGATTAAGTTGCTAATTAGTTGAGGTTTAGGAAGAATAAAACCTCTAAATTTGGTTGTCCAGATGTGATTAATGAGAGAATATTTGGTTCATTGAAGAGGTCGGCCATTAATTGCCCTCATCTTTTAATCCAGGTCAGGGGTCACCTTTTCGGCCGTTTATTGTCTTGGAACTTGAGAGATTTTGTATTTTCGAGATTTTCGTACGAACTTCGCATTTGTTTGCTCCCGCGTTTTCTTTTTATACACTATTCTCTTTTACCATTCCTTTTGCTGCACTTGCTTTCTATCACTGTGAGATTTTTGCTCGGTTCATTTGCTAGAATGTCTAGCAATACTACTTCAAATAACACAGGCACAAGCACACGTAAATACAAGCTATCTATTCAGCTAGATCCGACTTACACATCTTGGAGAAGTATACATCATCGAGTATTGATAGATGAGATTGAAGCCAACAGGTTGCGAACACAAGGAATGAAGCATATAGATTTGTCGGTGGATGGAAATATCTATCCCAAGGATCCTTCTACAGGTAAACCACCTCCTTTTTTGAATGTCCATGACTATATAAGATATGCTGGAGAAGGTTACAATGGAATGCTTGGCTACTGTATGAGGTTATACTCTGCATCTTACACATATATAGCTCAAGTGCACGAAATGAAAAAAGCACTAGAAACTACACAAACAAAAATTTTAGAGTTGACAAGTCAGATTGATATTTTGAAAAATGTTAACAATTCATTGCAGAATAAGCTAATACGCTTGAGAGAAACTCCAGTAGGATTTAGAGAGAGGAAGAGACCATTAAAAAATATAACCAGCTTGTGTGAGAGAGCAAAGAAAAGGAGACTAAATCTTACAAAGAAATATGTCTCTAACATATTAGGCATAAATATCCGAGAGAATGAGGAAAGAATCAAACTTTTGAAGGAAACCATGAATAAGAAAGACATTTTGAGGATTCTTAAGTCACCAGAAAATGTGGATTTGAGAGGTCCAACTCTGAGAGAGTTAGTGAAGGATTTAAAAGGCACAGTGAAAGCAAATGAAATCGTAGAGACATGTGATACTGTGGGTATAAGTCGAAAAGGTTACCGTGCTATCTCTGGATTATGGTTTAAAAATCTTAAACGCAATAGGGTAACTATATTTGGATTGCCTCGAGCCCTTGCAGTTTCCACTGCAAGAATTTCCATGAATCGCAAGATTCCACATGTTTTTGGAGATTACTTTCACATCGAAAGGTCTATGTCCTATGAAAAGCAAAAAAAACAGGCAATTTTTTATTACAATGAGTTTAACAATATATGGGTTGATCTAAAAAAGGTGCAAATTGCAATGGTTCACATGTATAAAATCACAGTAGAAGAAAGTTATGGTGTTCTAAAGTTTGCCTTGAAGTTGGATGAAGCACAGATTCAAAAGGGACAGAAGATGGAAAGAATTAGCATTTGCCTCATGAACATGGCATTGGACCATGGCAATGGCGAGGGCAAAGCTCCATTGCATAAGATCCAATCCGAGATGGAGATTTGGTGGATTGGTGCAGCCCAGGTACCAATTGAAAATCATCAAACGTTGAAATGGTTGTTCAACCATACAGGTATTCCAAATATCATTAAGTCTCAAAGTGAAGGCGAAATGTTGGTAGTTGATGGGGTTGGTAAATTTAATGTGGAATGGCATATGAGTGCTGATTTGAAAACTATCAAATGTATGCTTGGAATATGTAATGGTGCAAATGCAAAATATCCTTGCATTTATTGCATGGAAAGTATTGGATCCAAAGATTGGAGTAGTTTGCGACCAGTAAGAAGAGCCCCAAATAGAGACTCTATAGATTTGAGTAAATTTAAAAACATAGAAGACATCTGGGATCCCATTCTTTTCATCTCTCTTAAGAATGTTCATATTTGTACTTTGCATGCAGAGATTAGAATAATCGATAAGCTTCTCAGGTTGCATCTTGACTACGCATATTCCATTAAGCCATTATCTTTATCAGATGAGTGTATTGATAAATGCGAGGCATTGCTATCGAAAATGGGATTTCATGGGGGCCAAGTTCACTTGAGAAAGGATCCAATACTTTCAGGAAAAACAAGAGATATCTTGGTCGATGTCTCTATGGGAGGCTCAAAAGCTAGACGATTCTTAGGAAACCATTCAGGAAGGCAGGTGAATGCGGCTTGGGAGTGTTGGAGAGAGCTATGTGAGATCACAACAAATGTTGCAAGCACGCCGAGGCTTGTGTTTCTTAGAATGGAGGTCTAGATACACCTTGATGTTTTTCTGAAACTCCTCAGGCAACATAAGACAACATATACATATGCGGAAGAGTTCAAAAGATCAATCACAAAGCTTGTTCAGGCGATAAAAGAGGCATGGGGAGAAAAAGATATCACTTTTTATCTGGTAAAGTAATAATTATTTAATATCGGCTTATTTTGATAGGTTTTTCAATTGGTATAAAATTTGTGTTACTTTGTATTGCAGCATATTCTTCATATTCATGGACCTTTCTTTGTGGAGGAGCATGGCCCCTTAGCAACTTATAGCAACCAAGGCATGGAAAAATCCCACTATCAAGCACGCACAAGTTATTTTCGAAGCACAAGGCATGGGGGAGGAGTTACAAAAAGCAATGCTTTGGAGGAGCTATTCAACTGGTTTTTTCGACGACAACTTCAAAGAATGCAAATAAAAGACGGCAATGACACATGAGCAATCGCACTTTTATATATAAGAAAGAATATATACAAAGCTAGTTTTCCAAAACTCTCACATTCTCTTCCTCCTCAGGAATCTTTCCTCTATAACGTAGAAATTTTTTTCTCTTGTAGCCAGCTATAGATTTTACATCAGTTCTGTCTGCAGCTAAGGCGTAGGATGAAAACGCCAAAAAGTATCCTGCTCTAGAAGCAGAGTAACCTGGACCGTAGCCAAAAATCCTAATTGCTGCAGTCTTTTCCAAAAACATTATTTTGTGGGCATTATATTGTAATCCTGAGAAACCTAGAAGCCTTGTAAGAGCTTTAATACAAAGTATCGGCCATGCTGCGTCCTCTGAGAAACTACTATGAAGTACAAAAAAGGATTCAGGGTCAATCCTAGCCAAGTAGTGGCCGAGTGCAATGTCTTTGGTGGTGTTACTAGCAGCTCTCGATCCTTTGCCATGCCCCAAGAAGTTATCTGTATCTCCAACTGCAAATAAAACCCATACTGAATGAGCATGAAATGTAAACCTACCAATGTGTAAAAGCAAATTCAAAATTATCTTACCACTTGATTTTCATCGTACTCCAATTTAAACGGATTCCATAAATTAATTGATGATGCTGTCTCATTGGTGTTAGTCAATTCTTTAACATATTCAGACTCCTCTCTTCCAAAATTGGAAATGCCGAGCTCGCTTTGAATGCGATCGAAGTCCTCATCAGTAATACTCAACTCTTTCTCAGCTTCTTTGGCCTTTTCAAAACAAAGAGAGAGGGCCTCACCAGCATCAATAAACTTATCATCTAGAGTTTCTTTATCAAGTTTCAGAATCTCTTCCTTTGATTCATTTTCTGTGTCAATTATCCCATTTGCAGCATCAGAAGCCTCTGCAATAATTGCAAGACAATAATCTTCCCTGAGATTAAAATGTTTTTGAATATCTGATAGTAAAATGTACTCCTTGTCCTTGAAAGGTATACATGGCAGGGAAGGAACAATATGGTGAGAACTCTCATCAGGTTGAGGGTTTGTATCTCCTTGGCTCTCCTCAATGATAGTCTCAGCTTTGAAGTGAGCAACATCCAAATTCTCAGCAATAGAAGCCTCAAAATCTGTATCTACAACCTCCTCTGTTTCCCTTTCATCTACCAGATCATCCAACATGCAAAAGCTGGCAGTCTTTGCTCCTTCCAACTGTTGCTCCTCAGCTTTCACAGGGTATTTGACAAGGGTGAAAACAATAAAAGCAGCAGATTTTCTCATCATCTTGCAGTTTTTGGAATGAGTGCAGCAAAATATGTCTGTTGAATAGAACCTCTCCAGAGAGTGGGCCCTACACTTTCTAGTAAATATTGCCTTTTCATTTCCTGTTGACCCAATGGGAACATGGACATATTCAATTGTGCCAACTTCAACACAAGGACCTGCAAGAGTTTCAAACTCCAAAAAGTCCTCCACAATATATTTTTCACAAGATTTCAGAACTTTGTCAAGTTCCCAATCAGGATTAAAAATATTTTTCACAACTCCATAGAATGAGAGATCCATTCCATTCTGAAGCATAAAATCAAGTAGCCTCTCTGATGGAGTGATATCAATGAGCTCTGATACTCCTTGACCTCTCACTACTGACGTTCGCTTCCCTGGAGATGTACTTGTCTTTCTCACACTGGTGGCAGAGGATGGAGAGGAAAAAGAATGCACAGGCTGATCAGATGTTGATGCACTTGAGCCTTTTGAAAGCCTTCTTCTTTTACCAGTTCTTGGAGAAACCTTGGATCCTAGGAATTCTATGGGTTCAGACATGTTTCCAACTTCTGACGATACGGCGCGATAAGAGAGAAACGATTCAGACGGATAGGCCCCCTCGCGCCGTATCGGTGATCCCAGTAAGAAGCGCTAGAGCCACAACAAAGGTGGTCACACGAGCTTGAGGAACGCTGAAAGAAGACTCTACAGAACCTCCAAAACGAAGCAAAGAGAGGAAAGCGAAGAAAACCAACAGTCGCTCTCGCGCCGTATCAGCAATACAAACAGAGGTCGGAAACCGAAAAAAGTCGTACAGATAAGAAACACACCCTTATGTAGGCACGGATTATGCCACCTGGCAGTATCCGTTAGTCTCATACACGTGGCAGTAGCCAGTGGGCAATACGTGGCCGATAACCACGTGGCGAACAAGTGGACCGGTCATTACTTGACACGTAGCATACGTACCATAAATGCAGATACGTGGCACAATCAGTATCGGACATGTGTCTGACACGTGTCATGATTGACCTGGGTATATAAGTGGTCATTTTTCCGACGTGTACACTTTTCATTTCTCGAGCTCTTCCCGCCTTGCTTGAAGATACGGTGCGATACAAGACTTGCGTCGTCTCCGTTTCTTAGCTCTCGCATTGTATCGGTTGTCTTTCGGCTTAGTCCTTTTTTCGCTAGCAAAAAGAGGTGTGCCGATACGGAGCGAGGGCGTCCAAACGGTGTGCTCATTTCCTCCGTATCGCGCCATATCAGCAGTTTCCTCCATATCATGCCAATACGGAGCGAGGGCGTCCTTACGCAGTGTTGGTTTCCTCCATATCGCGCCGTATCGACATCTGATCTCCAATACGGAGCGAGGGCGTCCAAACAGTGTGCTCGTTTCCTCCATATCGCGCCGTATAAGCAGTTTGCTCCATATCGTGCCAATACGGAGCGAGGGCTTCCTTACGCAGTGTTGGTTTCCTCCATATCGCGCCGTATCGGCATCTGATCTCCAATACGGAGCAAAGGCGCTGTTCCATTCTGCTCGCTTTGTTCATATCGCGCCGTATCGGAATTGCTCATTTCGTCACTTTCCTCGCCAATTTGTCTTTCAGTTATTGTCCTTCTGGTTGTTATTTTTGCTTTTCTGGATGGCAAGGACAAAGCAAACTGTAAGAAGAGTGTATCTAGATGGGAAGGACAGTGGGGGTAGAAGAAAGTTAAAATTTGATGAATCTAAGGGGGTAGAAGAAGCTGGTCCATCACAGGCTCCAGAGCATTTTACAACAGAAATCCCCCCTACACCAGGTGTTGTCCTTACATCTTCTATAAATGTTTCTTCATCTGAAGTTGAGGAAGCAAAGGATGAGGCTTACCCTGTGAAAGATTCATTCCCTACAATGGTACCTGAGCCCACATCTGCTGAAGCCACTGAACACCCCAAGCCACAAAAGAGAAAGAGGAAGTCCTGGTTCTTCTATATGCAGAGATGTTTCAGTGAGATCAGGAAAGCCCAGAGAGCTACACAGCATGTCATTCCAAAAGCTGCATTTATAAGGGTGGTTAAAGAGATCTCTGATAGATTGTCTCAAGTGGCAACTGTCTCTGGTCTAAATAAGAAGTGGCAACTCTCAGCCATTCTTGCCCTGCAAGAGGCCGCAGAAGATTTTGTTATTGATTTCATGAACGACGCTTACATTGCTGCCGCCCATGCTCATAAGATCACCCTTATGAATAAAGATTTCAGCATCATTAGCAGAGTGAGGTATAGGTTTGACAAAGTCCTGAGGCCCTTGCCTTCCAATGATCAAAAAGCCTTTGAAATCCTTAACGTTCCCCCAAAATTGTCCAGGAAAGAGAAAAAGCTAAATGTTGAGGATGTTAGTCACCTTTACCCTACAAGGGGTGCCACCCAGCAGGAGGCTTTCTTGAGTGAAGAAAATCAAGAGGTGTTTGAAACTGAAGACGATGTTTACAAGAGGAAAGCCGCATCACTTGCTCCCGTCAACAGCGAGAGGATGGGCAAAGTGTATGGGCAGATTCTTGTGAATGTTGGTGGGGAACCTGAGGAGGAATATCTTAGTATATCTCCCCAGGACAAGCCCATGTTGGAAAAAAGGGATGTCCAACTATCTGACTCCGTGGTATTTTGTTGCATAAGGTAAGGTTTTTTGTTGCATAAGTTAAGTCTTATAGGTTCAATTATATTTTGGATGAAATTGGTATTGAATAGCTTTTGCTATTATCTGCAGGGCATTGGTCTCCTCTCTCACTCTCGATATCCGAAGAACCATATACATTGTTGATCCACTTCTCTCTGTGGGACTTTTTGCAAAATCTGGTTCTAATATTTCACCATTTTTTCGTAGCTTCGATAGTGTGAGATACCACATCTTTTTCCCTTATGTAGAAAGGTATTTTTCTTTTTCTGTAGAGGAAAATTTATGTTCATTTGCTTTCACCCTTCTACTCACCTCTTTTATGAATTTGCAGAGGGCATTGGAGTCTCATCTACATTAATTGTCTTTCAAGGGAAATTATCTTTATGAATTCTCTCAGCGGTGTTCACGGTCAAGCACGAATGTATGTTGGAAGAAAATTACTTACTTTGATTTCTTTTATAAATAATATTTTGAACTTACAAAGCTTCCTTTTGTAGTGCTGGTAGACTCGTTTCTACATTTTTGGATACAACATACGAGGATCTTGCTGATCCTCAAAGGCCGTATACTTTTCTTCTACAAGAAATTCCATTGCAAAGCGATGCGCATTCTTGTGGATGGAGAGTTATCTCAAACATTTGCAGAACAGTGGATTCAAAGCTGTTACAAATAGAAGGAGTGAATGTAAGTTTATTTCATTTGATGTTTGTGTAACCCTTATCATGATGTCTTTTCACTAACTTATAACATTTATTCTTACAGTGTAGAGACTATCCTGAATCATATGTTTGGTGGATAAGGGAGAGATGCATCGAGCTGATTCTAGACAAAGCAATCACACCATATGATCCTGACTCCCCTCTTCCTCCCAAAACTTCAATGGCCAAGGGCACAAGCAAGGGAAAGGTCAAGGGAAAGGGTAAGGACAATGGCAATGGTAAAGACAAGGGCAAGGGAAAAGGCAATGGAACCACTGCTGCAGAGTCTAAGAAAAAAGGAATGCCAGTGCTCTCTCCTCTTAAATTTGATCCATCCCCTCTTAAGCCCCAAGAAAAGAGACTACCTGTAAAGGTCAAATTTTTTCAACAATCAAAGAAAGGCCCTGTGAGAAAAAATATCTTTGAAGAAATCGATAAAGAATGAAAATAGCAAATATAAGCATACACGAGCCTTTTTATTTTGGCTTTGTACATTTTTATGCAATTTTTGTACCTCATTGTGTAATGAAAATTTTCACTTGTAAATCGAATGTAATGTACATTTTATACACGAGCCTTATTATTTTGGCTTTGTACATTTTTATGCAATTTTTGTACCTCATTGTGTAATGAAAATTTTCACTTGTAAATCGGATGCAATGTACATTTTATTTATACACATTCGAAAGGCGACTTGCTTCACGATATCTTATGAAGTTCCCATTAAAAAATATCTTAAGGACAGTCTATTAAGATAAATTCCTACCAAGTTTTCATTCTCAAGGCCCCAAACTCACAATTGTGGGAGACAAACAACTCGTACAAAAGAAAGAGCGCTCGGCTCTTTTACCAATTGTTACACCATTCACTTTGAACTTATATCTAGGGGATGTATTGTCTAGCAATTCCAAGGTATCCCTCACATCTTTCAGACTCCAATTGGAAGTAACATTCACCTTCTTTACTTCTTCATGCGGAAAAACGTGCACCACAAGTTTATATGGTGTGTTATCTGTATCAGAATCCAAGGGAACCCAAATACCCAATCTTAGTTTGTATCGCCTGTAATCAAAGCCCAAAGCAAGATTTTGGTGAGGGATACTGTAAGCCAAAGCCAAGGATTGAGGGCATGCACTGCACCTCAAGATATCACCTTTATGATCGCACTCTCTAGATTTCCAATGCGTCCCTATAGTGTTGTCCAAATCCTCTTCCGAAAAGTTTCTACTTAGCCAGGATACCTTCGTTCTTTGTAAATTTGCTGTTTTGAAGCAAGCCACGAAGATATGGAGGGGTACAAACCATGATAAACGTATTTTTCTTGAGATCCTTCCAGCTATCATGGACTTTTTAATATCCTGAGATATTTTGAATTTGAAACTCTGCACTGTTACCTTGTCAGGAATCTCCCAATTTAGAGATGAAAGACTTGGCAATGGCAAATCTTCGATATTCCCATACCTATCCGCTTTAGAGGGAACCACATACTATGCATAATATATAAAAACCTTGCATTCACTATAAAAAGACACAGTTTGATCGGCATAAATAATGTCTGCCAATACCTTATGAATGGCATGGAAAGTTCCACTTAGGCTTTCCACAGGTTGCCATTCAATACTTGTTGACGGAAAGATATCTACAATGACGAACCGTTTGTTAGAACTTGCATAAATGGAAAAGAATTATATACGTTATTCAACTTATAACTTACAATGTGTTTGTTGGGGAACACGTTCGTTTGGAGGCAAGTGCATATCCTTGGCCATGTAAACATGTTGCACCTTTACAAACCAGCCTTCGGGCATAATTTTGAAGGCAATGATACGCCCCTTCCAGTGATGTTTTATATCTTCTCGTTTTCTTCTTTTCACCTTATGGGAGCCCTTGCAAGATGGCAGCATGGTAACCCAATCGTTTACAACAAAGGTTTTGGGCTCAAAATTTCCATCTACTCCCTGGCTATAGACTGTGCAAGAGTGTATTAAATGAGAAGGGCGCCTGGAGGAAGCCATGAAAAGAATGAAAGCGCAGAGAAAGAAGCTCAAAGAGGGGTGAATGAACTAAAAAGTAGCGCCAAGAACCCAAATGAGTATGTATTGGGCGCCAAAAACAATATTGAAAGATCTCCCGACTTTCAAAAAACTCATTATTAATTTCATCACATCTCTGTCATGTATTTTGTCAGATTTGTAAGTAAATAACGTCTTTGGGACTCCAAAACATGTCAGACTTTAGGGGTTTTGGCTAAAAAAGAAGAGAGAATCAGGAAATGGACTCCACTATCTCTAAAAAAGAGGAGACAAGAATACCATATTCTTGCACACGTGGCGAACTCTCTTTGGCCCTTTCCTTAATCCCGTGATTAACAAAAGTGCATTTTTTGAAGCGTTTTTGGCCCTAATGCAAGGTAGGGAATGTATTTGGTCAGGGGTCTGTGAGACTCCCTCTACATTCCATCAAGACTGGGTTACAGTCTAAAAACCAACCTTTGGCCTACATGTCTAGTTGGCTATGTGACAGTGCTCCTAGAGTTTGCCTCTAGGCCACATGGTCATGATTTCCTCTAGTTACTAGCTTTGGCAAGCCAGGGTGGGTTTCCAGGGGTGTTTTGGTTTTGATCTTGGCTATCTCTGAGCCATGGAACTGGTCCTGGGTCTGTATCTTCTTACTCTAGTTTGTCTATCAGATTCCCAAAATTGGACACTGTCTAATTTTTGGGTGGTCCAACTCTCTGACTGGGATGGTTCCGACTCTAACGAGTGGTCTGCTCAGATAGCTCGGTTTGACTGCTAAGATAGTCCAATTGTTGTGCCAAGTCCAATTGTTTGATTGGATATGTCCGATTAGACAATGCTGTTGGTCGAGTTATGAGGGTCGATTGTCGCTCTCAAACAGTTCAAATCATCCGATCCGACAATTGGACTATAGGGTGATCCGATAGTTGTGCGTCGGATGGTCCGAGTGCTCGATTCTGGGAGTCGGACCAAGACACCATGGTCTAACTACTAAGCGACGGGGCGAACACAACGATTTTGGGTCGACTTCTTCAAGCTTGGTCCACAAATTCCTGCAAGGCTCTCCAGATCACATCTATTACAATCGAGGAAGAGTTTTGCATACCTAGATCAAAGGAGTAGCTCTGAAATCAAGTGCTCTAATCTCTTCTACTCAACAGGTCTCTCTCTCTCTCTCTCTCTCTCTCTCTCTCTCTCTCTCTCTTTCTCTCTCTCTTTCTCTCTCTCTCTCTCTCTCTCTCTCTCTCTCTCAAGATCTCCTTCATCTCTCAAATGCAAAATGAGATCTCCCTTGTCACTCCTGGCCTCTTATTGCCCTACCCAGGTCTGCATTCAGCTTAATCTTGCTCCCCTTACCAACATTTAACCCAAAATTTCATTTCTTGCTGTTCTTTTGCTTGTTTTAGCTTGTTATATAGTAACAGAAAACCCTACTGCGTGCTCAAATGCTTTGCTCCTATCCTACCTATATGAAAGCAAGAATCCTAAAGAAAATACCTACACTACTCCAACCTACTTTTCCAAATCCAAAAAAACCAAAAGCCTACTTGCTAAGGAGATCGAATATCTCTTCAAACTCCCTCGCTTCCTACCTATCTACCTCAAGCACCCGTTCGGGGAAAACCCTACTTCAATGCTCGATTCGAAGCATGCAAGTGCTGAAGGCTTGAATCTGTTGATCTTGGCAATGGAACCAAAATGTAGAGGTGATCAACCGCCAAGACCCATGGACTGCTTATTGCTTCAAGCATTCCAAGCCGAGCACTAATGGCTACCTCTCACATAGCCGACATGCTATCCTTCTCTATGGGTATAGTGAGCTTACCTCCATGCCCGATTGAGTTACCTCCTCTCCCGAGTACTCCAATAGCTCCACAATCCAAGTGCAAGCTTCAAGCAAGCTCCATCCTCAAGCTCACGCTCCAAGCTCCATTTCCGCGAGCAAGAGAAGAGAAGAGAAGAGAAGAGAAGAGAAGAGAAGAGAAGAAGAGAGGAGAAGAAGAGAGGAGAAGATGGGAGAGCTTCTTCACCACAATCCCTCACCCTCACATACTTACTCCCTCACACTCTCACACTCCCTCTCTCAAGCACAAGCTCAAGCAAGCAAGAAGAAGAAGAAGAAGAAGAAGAGAGCTACTTTTGGCCATACACAAGAATGATCTTCTCATTCACTTTTCAACTTTATATACAAAGCCATGAATCCCATTTGGGCACTCATCCCCTTTTTACATTGCATTGTTCTTCTATCTTCCTAGCTTCCTTCCTACTGCCCATCTATATTTACAATTTGCATAGGTTAGAGCCTGGCACTCTTAAAATAAAACACATGAGCCTTGCGCTCTTTTACAAAATTATTGACTTGTGCCTTTTTTTGAGCACCTCTCCTTGATTTAGGATTTTTTTCACACTTCTTATGTTTCTCTATTTTTCTTGGCGTGCCTTCATTCTCCATTCCGCTTTTGCCTTGGATCTGTCTTCTGCTTTAGATTTTCTTGATTTTTCACCTTGTTATTTGTAGGGTTAACATAGGTGATAGTAGATGCCTCGGATAATAATAATAATTGGATTCCCTAGCCAACTAGTGGAGGTGCACATGAAAGGTCAATAGACACATATGCATATGCGATCTATAGACATATGTGCACATGGAAGGTCAATAGACACATGCACACATGGAAGGTTAATAAGAGTTGGTACATGCTGACTTGTAAGGTAAGATGCCTACAGAAGGCTTGGGAGGATCTTCTTATTTCACGTTGATCGTTGACGAATATAGTAGGAAGATGTGGATGTACTTCCTTTGTTATAAGGCTCAAGCTTTTGATAAGTTTAAAGAATGGCTAAAACTTGTTGAGAATGAAACATGGAAAGGTGTGAGGAAATTTAGAATAGATGGTGATGGTGAGTTCAACTTAAAGGAGTTTGAAGACTTTTGCAAGAGCAAAGGAATCAAATATCAATTGACGATGCCTCATACACCTCAATAGAACAGTATTGTGAAACAAAAGAATTGCACCATTATGGAGATGGAAAGGTGCATGCTAAAAGGCAAGGGATTACCAAACCATTTTTGGGCCAAAGCTATAAACACTACATTCTATATTCTCAATTGGAGCTACACAAAGGCACTCAAGGGTAAAACACCTCATGAGGCTTACATTGGTAAGAAACTATTTGTCTCACATTTCAGAGCTTTTGGATGTGAATGCTATGCATATGTTCTTGATGAGAAAGAAAAAAGTTAAAACCAAAAAACAGAAAATATATATTCTTGGGTCATAGTGATGAGAAAAAAGCTTACAAATTGTATGATGAAGAGACAAAGAAGATCGTAGCGAGAGGTGATGTGGTGTTCAAGGAACAATCGCATATAGTGGATGAGGAGACGACAAGTTCTTCCACTTTATCATCAAGCAAAGAAGGAGTCCAGTATGAACTTGTCTCAAGAGCTACCCCTATCCTTAAGGAGGAGGAAGAATCATCTTTAGATGCTGAAGAGAAAGTTTACCAACCTGACATCACACCATTAGAAAAGCATTGACGCAATGGGTGACATAGCTCTATGACCAAAATAATTCTATGTCCATATGTGTTGAGGAGAAGGCAGATGGACCAAGGAGGTCTCAAAGAATAAAGAAGCAAAGAAGGGCTTCTGCTCACATAGTCAATATGGTCTTGATGACTAAGATTATGTGAGAAGTGAAGAAGCCATGTGACTAAAAGGAGCACTTGCAGATCTAGCATGGAAGGTAGTTATGCAAGCTGAGTATGATAGCATCGTGAAGAATGACACTTGGGAGCTATTAGATTGGCCACCAAAGAGAAAAATTATTAGCACCGTGGGTTTGTAAGGTCAAGTATAAGGTTGATGGAACGTTAAAAAAGTACAAAGTAAAACTGGTTGCATAGGGATTTTCAAAGGTTGAAGGGTTTGATTTTCAAGATTCATTTTCTCTAACTACCAGAATGAGAGCTAGATTTTAGGAGTCGAATTTGAGCCATGCTTCAAGCATTTGAGGCCATTTTTGGAGCAAAAAGTGCTCGGAAAGCGCCAAAGATCTAATTTTAATGAAAAATCAAATAGTGGTGGATGGCCAATCCAGAGTTTTCCTAGATGCATTTCGATGTCAGAAATCCAACGCAAGTCTCGGTTTGTCAATCGGAGGTTGTTTGACCCCCCATTTAATCCTCACAAGGTTTGGCGTTATAAAGCAGCTACTGGATTCGGGAGCCGAAAAGTGTGCAACAAAGGCCAAGTTGATGGATTTCAATACTGTGAAGCCAGTTATCTAGATGGATCTCGAATTCGAGTCCGTTTTCCCATCCGAAATCAAAATATCTACTTGCGGGACAATATGAACACAAAAAGATGAATTGATTATTTTAAAAATTTTAACCTTAGGCTTAATAAAAGCCTCAAAACCAATAAAAAAACTTATGAATGGGAGGGGCACAAATTTTTTTGTGCCCTCTCAAAATCTGATCGACGCCTCTCCGATTCACATTCGTTTAGAGAGAGAGAGAGAGAGAGAGAGAGAGAGAGAGAGAGAGAGAGAGAGAGAGAGGAAGGAGATGGCTGTAATCTTGTCTGTTTTTGTGGAGGATTAAGAAATCTAATTTTCTAGTATTTCTCTCTCCTCTCGCCTCCCTCCTCTTTGCGGTTGTTCGTATGCATCCACTCAAGAGAGAAGGGGGAGGATTGTGATGAAGAATCCAGACTAAATGATGATGATGGAGCAATGGAGGACGTAGATCGACGAGCTGAGAGAGTGCATCAGCGGCAAAGAAGAAGTGTTAGTGGCCTCCCGTCTATGAGATTTGAGCCTCAAAATCGCGGTTTCTATGCGTAAGTGAGCGGTTCTTTTATTTTATGGAAAATGATTAAAGAAAGTGCTTGATTTTGATTGTTCTTGATTTCCCATGTTGCATTCTCTCTTAAATTTGAAAGAAAACTAGAAAATATGATGATATAATATTTTTTTCAAAACATGCAAAACTTGCAAGTTGCGATTTTGATAAAATGATGAAATTTGGGATTTTTGTTGAGTGTTTTAGGGTCACATGGGACAAAAATAGACCTGAAAATAATGCTAACTGTCCTTGATCAATAAGAGTTCATAATTCTGAAATATTTCATTTTTATGAAGAAATAAATGTGAAAAATTAGAGAAAATAAGGAAAATTTTAGTTTTTGCGTCTAAAAAACTAGGAAAAAATACATTTCATGGTTATGAGCATATAGCAAGGTTGGAGCATGAGGATTAAGCCTCACTCAAGCCTTTTTTTAATGTTATAGTATGGTTTTATCGATTTTTATATAAAAATTTGCATAAAAATGAATCCTATACCTACCCAACGAAGGCAAAGCCTAAATGGTAGGAGGGTTTGTGAAAGTGGTTAGTTGTTGAAAATGATTTAAAATCTGATCTATTTTTCTACGCATAACATATAGGATGGACTATCATTTGAGTTAAGGAGATTAGTAGCACGAAGAATTCGGTGCTAGTCTCTATCACAACGATGCATGTATGATTAGCTTGAAAATTGTTGAAGGGTTGTTTTTTCCCTTCACCTAGCTGGTTTCTAATGATAAAATGCTTGAGCATAATGGTCATCCAAACTTGCATTGAGCATAACATGGTATCAAACTTGGACGCATTGCAATTGCTTTCCAAACATTGACCTACGCGGAGAGTGTAAGGAACCCGAACTGTAGGGTAGATGAATAGTTTCTTGGGGCAAGCTTGGTAAGGAAATATCAAATCTCTTGGATTGTTCAAAATTATAAGAGTAGATATTATTCGTATGTGCTTTATGTTAGAGCAATGTATCGAGGGGCCAATCCTCTCGGTGTAAGAGAGTTGCAGTGGGGCCACGGCATTCAATCGGAGGGGTTGCCTCCTTTATGTTTGTTTTATGTGGTATATTATACCAAGATGTGTGGGATCTCCTTTTGAGAAGTAGGGAGGGGAAAATGTTGGACTATTTTCTATTATAAGCGTGGTATCTACAATAGCAATTAGGGCAATGTGTCCCTTACATGCTCTTGGCTGCCAGGCTGTGTGGGGTTGTCTTGTGAGTGTTATAGAGGCTTGGCTAGTGCCTATAGCAAATGTTAGGCCCGTTTTTTTTCCCGACACGTGGTGTGTTTGCCAGGACTGCCTACAAGTGGCAGTTTCTGTGCCTTGGTTGATTGGGAACTATTCTCTAGTGTATGCCAAAGATTAGTGAGCTAGACTCACAAGACCATCAAGCGGAGCTCCAAAAGCAAGAAAGGGTTGAATGAGCTAGATAGCAGGCTGAGATAAACAGAAGATACTCTCTGCAAAGGAGTGGACTAGTATCTTTGCAAGGGCGGGATCTTAATAACCATAGCTCGGCACATAGTCCATTAGGGGGAGGAAGCTCTAGTTCCCCCCCCTCTCCAATTAGTCCGTCCACTTTGAGTGGAGCTATAGTCCCGTTTGTTCGAACCCTGTAGTGAATCTAATTGTTACCATGGCGGAAAAACCTATTGCTATACTTACTAGAATGGTGGATTTGCTAGCTTTAGGTTTACCCCTACCCATTTTTAATGGGTTAGCGGAAGAAGATGCGAAACTGCACATTAACAAATTCCAAAAATTGATGTTCAACTGTCATATTCAAGATGAAGGACATTTAATGATGTTCTTTAACATGACTCTCAAAGGAAGAGCTTCCATATGGTATCATGGCCTAGAGGCAAAACCATAACCACTATTGATTTATTTTTCGAAGCTTTTTGAAGGGAGTTTCTGCCTAAAAGGGGTGGTCAATATTGGCTATGTGTACTAAATGTGACACATCAAGAGCCACGCGAGGATATTCGAGCATATGCCAAGAAGTTAAAAGAGGTCTTTTGCGAATTTTAAGCCTCTATCCCTATCCTAGCAGCTGCCCAATTGCAATATTTTTTGCATGGTTTGGATTTCAATATTCAAGTGTAGTTGAGTATTGTCACTTTTTCAGATGTAGACACTGCCATTAGATGAGCAGAACAAGTAGAATCCCGACTACAAGCGGCCTATGCCTCTCGAACCAATCTTAGTATGGGTCTAGTTTCGGGAAATAATTTGGCATTGACCAATGGTAATGGAAGTCAAGGGATAGCTATGACTAACCCGAATGGGAGAGGAAGCATGGTCCAAAATGTGCCTTTATTGCCATCTCCTCCCAGTGACTATGCCTATGGCTAGTTAGATGGCTCCACCAAATGTTGAAGGCCAAGTAACAAACCCTAATGTTGTTCCTATGATTCACCAACCAATGCCCAATCAAATTTTTAGGCCAATGGAATGACGGATAGATGACCACGGCTATGAGTCAAGTGCCTATAATATCCTTGGCAAAGTTAAGGATATGATAAAGCACTACACTGGCATGATTTCTGAACAATATTGGAAAATAGTTATTGATGTCAATTTTGTTTTTAAAAAATAGAATATGATAGGAAGTAGATGCTCTGAAGAGGGTGCACCCTCAAGATTTAGTTGTAAATGGTGTGGCAGCTAGCACTGCCCTCAAAATTGTCCAAATATCAAATGTGATATTTGTGGGAAGTCCTAGCCATTTGGCTACCACATGTTGGAGTAAGATTAGCTCTCTCTAGCAAGGTAGTAAATAGCCAGGTCTTGTAGAAACAATCTTCAGTGAGATAATGGACCAAAGAAATACTTCAAAGAGGAAAGGCTATTGTAGAGGAGCTACCTAGTGGTAGTAGTGTTAGCCTCATTGAGGTAGTACAGGTTAATGGAACTGAAGCTTCTAATCTATGGGCCATTACGACAGGTCAAAAGGGTAGAGAATGTGAAAAAGGTAATGTAAAACCTGTAAATGGAAACCCTAAGCAAAACGACAAAGGGACACAAATGCAAGTCCTTAACCCCGACATGGAAGAAGGACCTTTTTAACTCTTAGAGAGTAAAGCTCATGCCAAGAAGAATAAAGAATTACCAAGGATAAAGGCAAAAGCTAAGAAGGAAGCACCAGTTCAATGACCAAAAGAGAGAATGGTTTGGCGAGAGAAGAGAGCTCTAGCGAATTATCACGAATTCGATTTGGAAGCTCTCTTTGTGAAGTTAAACTTGGCGTGAATCTCTTGCAGCAGCTGATTAAGCTGTCTCCAGGGGTGTGCAATGAATTTAAAAAGATCTTGCGCATTGGGTATATCATGGAATCTTTGGGCATAACACAAGTAGGAGATGATTGGTGGGAGCATGCTAAAAGACATTGCCCAAGGTTGTAGCCTACGTTGATGGAATACTAGTGGATCATGCTATCATAGATACAAGATCATCTGTTAACATCATAAGTTTTGAATTGATGGAGAGGCTAGGTTTAGCAATCCAAAAGGATACCTCCATAATTCTGTGAATGGGTAATGATAGTTTAAGACAACCTAAAGGTTGTATTACCAAAGTCCTTATGACCGTTGCTAGTGTGGAATGCATTATGGACTTTAGGGTTATTAGGTTCGTAGGACAGCCAAGCTATCAAGTATTGTTAGGAAGGCCATGGATCTTGCAATCCAACTGTCAAGTGGATATACCTGCTGGTTGATTGATTTTTGGTAGATGTGCTAACCGTGTGGTAGTAGATGATTACCTTGAGTCTCCTCAAAGCGAGAGAGCTCCTCTATCCTCTACGGAATTAGAGACATTAGAAGATGTACCTGCTAGTGAGACTCATCGAGTGATGAATCCAAAGAAGGGTCCACTATAAAGGACATCTATCAAATAGAGCCAATAGAGCCTCAAGATTGAATAGGAGAAGTGGATGTGATTGAGTTGGATGTTGGTACGCCAAATGATCCGCAACCAATTAAATTAGGGTCCAAGCTCAGTGTGAAAGACAGGGAGGACTATGTGCCCCTTATCCAAGAGTTCTACAATATTTTTTCCTAGAGTTATGATGAGTTGAGAGGTATTCCTCCCAGCCTAGTTGTTCATACCATTCCTCAAAAGGAAGGTAGCCATCATGTGCATCAAAAAGTAAGGCATATGCCTTTCAAACAGAGGGACAAGCTATTCAAGGAGTTGCAAAAATTAGAACAAGCTTGTTTGATCTTCCCTGTTCAAGCACACTGAATGGTGTTCACCTATTGTTATCAGGATAAAGAAAAATAATCAAAATCCGGCTTTGCGTAGACTTTAGAGAGCTTAATAAGTAGATAGTTAAGGACTACTACCCATTGGCTTTTTTTACCATATTTTGGACCAGTTAGCATGTAGGGAATTATATTCATTTATGGATTGCTTTGCGGGATACAACCAGATGGTAATTGTAGAAGATCAACTGAAAATAAACTTTCATTACTGTCTTTGGTACCTTTGTGCACCATGTGATGGCCTTTGATTTATGTAATGCACCTGGTTCATGGCACTGAACATCAGACAAGACCTTTGGTGACATCTCCCTAGAGGAGTTGAAAGTATTTATCGATGATCTAGGGGCAACCATTATAAGGGAAAGGTATTTGATTATTTTAAGAAAGTGTTTTGAGCACTATAGACAATTTTGCATAGCTCTTGACCCACAAAAGTGCGTCTTTGGGGTGCCTTATGGGCTATTTCTAGGCCATTGGTTAGTTCAGTAGGGATTGTGATTGACCCTGAAAAGATCAAGGTCATAGTCCCCATGAGTCCGCCACGCATTCCAAAAGAAGTACACAACTTTCTGTCATCCGTAGGGTACTATCAAAGAGGTTTATATATTCCCTGACCAGAAAGAATGTTGCCACTAACAAATCTATTATCCTTTAGATGTCTATTTGAATGGAATGACCCTTGTAAGGTAGCTTTTGATGATTGAAATAGGAGCTAGTAAAAGCACCAGTTTTAAAAGCACCTAAAAGAGGCAAAGTATTCTATATATTTTCAGCAACCACCATGCATAGTATCAATTGTTGTTTTTTCCAAATATGGGAGGAAAAATGGTATCATCTAATTTATTTTGCTAGTTAGAAGTTGGGCAAATCAGAAATCAACTACACCTACATGGAGAAGTTGTTCCTCTTGCAATGGTATTTGTGACTAAAAAATTTAGGCACTACATTCTCTAAGAGAAGGTAGTTTTCTATACGAAGGCGGAGGGGCTTAGATTGCTGATGAACAAGTTACAGGCCCTTGATCGTTTGGCAAAGTGGTTAATCACTTTGCAGGAGTTTGATTGTGAGATTAGAAGAAAGTCACCGAAGCTACAAGGCATTGTGGGATGCCTTGTGGATTTTGGGGAGCCGAAAGAGACTTTAGCTGAAGGAAGCAATACTGAGGAAATGTTTAAAATTGATATGGCTTCAATCCCATCTTTCTATGCTGCTATTACGTATTACCTATCAACAGGAGAGGTTGGAGCTAGTTTATCCAAGTTAGAAAAGAAGAAAATTAGGCAGTAGGCTTTGAAATTTTCCTTCAACGTAGGAACACTGTATCGGCAAGGGGTTGATGATATCTATCACTGATGTGTGATGCTTAATGAGGTTCCATTAATTTTGGAAGAGTGCCATGACTCCGCTTTTGGAGGGCATTTTGCTGGACGGCTGACCGCCCAAAAAGTTTTAAGAGCTAGATATTAGTGGCCGTCCATTTTCCAAGATGCATTGAGTATGTTAAGAGATGTGATACTTCCCAATGACATGACACGATTATGGCTATATTTCCATTTGAGAAGTGGGGCATATACTTTGTGGGTCCTATTACCCCCTCTTTTTCTATGTAGAAGAGATACATCATCGTGGCGACAGCTGACTATTTTACTAAGTGGTCAAAAGCAGGAGCGACAAGGAAGGATGACACAAAAGAGACTGCCAGTTTCCTAATAGAGTAGATTATATGCCGATTTGGTCCATCAAAAGAATTAGTATCGAACCGTGGAACCTGTTTCCTAAACAAGGTGATTAAAAGCCTGACTGAAGCATGGAAAATTAAGCAAAATAAGACAACTCCTTATAACCCACAGGCAAATGGGAAAATTGAAAGTATTAACAAACAACTTATTGGTATTTTATCAAAAATAGTGTCCAAAAAGAAGCGAAACTGGGATAAGAAATTATATGTGGTAGTGTGGGCATATAACACGATGTTTAAATGAGCCACTACCCGTTCAAGCTAGTTTATAGTGAGGAGTTTCCCTTAGAGATTGAGCTGCCTACTATAAGATTCACAATCAATCATTCTTTGGGTGACGAGGATGCACTCTCTGAGTGCTTTATGACTCTGGCCTACTTGGATGAGCTCAAATTTCAAAGTGCGTTGTTGCACCAGGAAGTGGCTAAGTGTCAGATGAAGCAGTTGCATGATTTAAAAGCAAAGAAATATACCTTTAAGAAGGAACAATTAGTTCTATATTACGATGCACATAGAGAACTGTTTCCTAGAAAACTTGAGCCCAAATGGGACAGTCCCTACAAGATCATACGAATAGGAAAAAATAAGTCCATGGCATTATGGCTGATCTTGAGGGAGTGGAATTTAAAAATAAGGTTAATCTTAACAAGATTAAATCTTATTATCTCTAAATGCACTAATGAAATAAATACATTGCAGGTCAATGCGGGGTTGATCAGAAACCTATAAGAGAAAATATTGGTTGATGGGGCGGCTTATCCCTTACTTGGAACACCTATACTTGGAGCAGCCATATCATCAGGGAAAGCTTATCTGGTGAAGTAAAGGATATAAAGTGATTGAGCAAGAGGACATACCATTTGTTTGGAAAATCAAAGTCTTCTATCATCACTGCTTACAAATTTTGACAAGCATCCTTATTACATTCAATGAAAAAGGTGGGATGGAGCCTTCGGTACATCCTCTGAATATGCTAAATTTGGACTATCATAATTACGAGTAGAGGTGATGATGGCTGGCTATGTGAACCCATTGTGGACGTACACATTGTACTTTTATGGAGCATCCAGGGATCCCAATAAGAAAGGGAGTATAGGGGTAGTTATTAGAGATCCCCGACATAGAGTCATAATGAAATTAGCTATTTATCTCAAGGTTGGATTTACCAATAACATGGTAGAATACAAAGCTTCAATTATGGGCCTGAATATTGCTAAGAAGGGCGGTATCCATCAGTTGTTAGTAAACGGATATTCCCAATTGGTATTGAACCAAATAAATGGAACATACACAGTATGAATTCCCATTTTTTCTATGTATTATCGCATTGCTATGACCCTCCATGATGGGTTTCAAAGAGTCTCTTTTCAACTAGTTCCAAGATATTGGAACTAGTTGAAAAGAGTCTCTTTTCAACTAGTTCCAAGATATTGGAATCAGTTTGGGGACTCATTAGCCAACTTTTCTTATGAAGAATACATTTTCTTCAATTGTGGTCCTCGTTTGGATATCTCTATTAATGATGAGATAGGACCTGATCAATTATGGGGCCTTTTATCAGAACATGCCCTATATGGCAAGCGATGGTTAGTATGGGTGATGAAAAGAGTGGCCAAGACCCATTTGCCTTTGTTAACTTGGACCCATCGGTTGGTCAAACGACATGTTATGCATACACCTCTTGCTATTTATGCAAGAGGTATGGGTCACAATCTAATGTATTTAGTTTAGGTCAAGAGCTCTATTTCCTCCTTGGGATGGCACATCTTGTTGTATATTAACAAGATTTTACAAGGGGGAATATATACGAGATGGTTTGTTTGATTCCATTAAGCCAAGAGGGCCGGTTCTTTTTAAGGATTTTAATGCTTGATATCTTTAGGCCAAGCAGGCCGATTTTGTTAGGTGTGAAATGTGATATTTCTTTACGCCAAGAGGGTCGTTTCTTTTGTGAACTGTTAAATTACTTTAGGCCAAGAGGGCCATATGTCTGTTTGGTGCAGGTACGCTTAATGGTTTTCTATTTTAGTGATTGCATCACACAGGTTGACAAAGTCATTGGAGGGAGTCTTTGTTGCGGAGGAGCTTCCTATGGCCATTCTAGGTAGTATTGTCCCCTTTCTGAGTTTTCCCTAAAGCAAATAATGTTCTATGTGTATGTAGGTGTAAATTTCTTTTCATTTGTTGGGGACTAGTAATCAAGGCATGAAGTCCTATGGTTTGGTTAGGTATATCTGGGGGAGATTTGAGTAGTTGTCCACCTCCTATTACTACATTGTCAGGCAATAAAGACCTGTGCTAAAGGGTAGTCCTTGTGACCCTATCCTTTCTACTTGCTAGGCAATTGTCCAAGGAGTCCCTATTAGTGTGAGGCAGTTAGAGAAACCTACCTAAATATCAAAGAAGATCAAGTTTTGAATCTATCTCAAAAAAAAAATTACAAAGATATGTAAAAAGGGTTTCTAACCCCTCAATAAGGAAAAGGAATGTTGATATATTTACAATCACACCTACTTCAGTCCCTTTGTAAGGACCACTAAGGGCTTAGGACCAGAATCCCATATGCACAGTAGGAGAAAGTACCACCATTCAATTCCTATAAAGCATTGTACTTGCACTCTTTTTCTAATGCAATGATAGTACTCTTTTCTTGCCAGTAAAGTGTCATGTCACTGTCAATACACAATATTGTGTTTATGAGTCCAAGTCTCAATCTTAGAACCTAATTCACTTGTGTGACAATTTGTCTTTGTCAAGGTCAATGTATTCATGATTTTCTTTTTCCTCTTTCAACCTCCATAGCTTCCGCATCTACCATGCTCTAGATCCCACATATTTAAACATGGTATCAGAGCGCATTTGAGCATGGCTTAACTCATTTTAGTAGCTCTTCACCTCTAGTTCATCTCTACCCAACTCAGTCTCAGTCTATGAATTCAGTTTCCATTTCCACCTTCAAGCTTGCCTTCATGACTGGCATAGCCAGCAACACCCTGTCAGATTGAAGCTCTTGTATCTCGATCTTGTTGAAAGAGAGGGAGAGAGACAGAGTGGAGTGGAAGATAAGAATCTGCTCATTGTTGTTCTTCTTCCATTATTCTTCTATCATACTAATTGAAAGAGACTTACACACATAGGTATGACTAACCAAGAATAACTGTGGTTAAGTCACTGGCTACACCGACTTACTGGATATCACACATGTGTACAGTTGTATCCAGCTAATGTTGGTCACACACATAAATATAGACTGACTAAAGAGTAATGGGAGCTTGATATTCTAACACTCCCCCTCAAGCTCAAACCATCTGATAAACTCCAAGTAGCTGTCTAAAGTATATGAACTTTTCTTTACCAAGAGACTTGGTAAATATGTCTACTACCTGGTCTTCAGTCTTCACATGAATCAAGTCAATCTACACTATAAGAACCATTTCTCTTATGAAATTGTAGTGAACTTAGGCGAAGAACCTTCAGGCTACTCCATATATCCTTCCTCAACCAAATCAGTGTTCAAGAAAGCATTCTTGACGTCCATTTGCCATAATTTCTAGCCTTTGCATACTGCCAAAGCAATGACAGTTTTGAGTGTTGCCATTTTAGCGACCGGACTAAAAGTCTCCTCATAGTCAAGGCCATATTGACATACATACCCTTTTGCAACCAGCCTGGCCTTATAGCATTCTAACAAACCATCTGACTTGCACTTAACCTTGCACACCCATTTGCAGCCAATCGATACTTTGCCTTCGGGAAACTCAACCAATTCCCATGTCTCATTTTTAGCCAGGGATGCATACTCCTCATTTGTGGCAGCACGCCAGTTATCATCTGTAACTACATCATCAAACTTTGTAGGTTCTTTGTAACTTTTCAAACTAGCCATATATGCATAATCGTGGGCTGAATAACTAGTGTATGTAAACCTATCAACTGGTTTTTTGACTCTCTCAAATCTCCGTAACTATGGCTCACTCTAAGCTTGCCTCTCATGAGGCGGTACGTAACAACTCTGCCTTGCTCCAAGCATCATAATAGACGAAATGGCCAACTCACTATCCAAACTGTCGATGTTAGATGAATCATAACCAGCTGTAAGTGGACTTGTCACATCCTCAAGCATCTTTTCTTTTCCCTTATCCAATCTCCCCCTCACTAACATATCCGTGTCAGTGGACATAGGAGTATGAATCCGCAAGCGTCCTGACCAAGGACTTACTATAGGTGACCCATCACCTGTAGGACTAGTCATAGATGTACTTAGTGTAGGTGTATTTTTAGCATTACTAATGTTGATTGGATCCATCAGTAGCCACTTCATAAGGATTAACATACCACGATGCTAGCTATCTCTGCTAAACAATGTCTCATGTGTAGACGATACATAACACTTGTAAGCTTTCCGGTCCTATGCATAACCAAGGAACACACTCTTGATAGCTTTAGGATCCAATTTCTATGACCATACAACCTCTCATATGGAGTTACATCATGAATCCCTATTGTAGGGGTTCTATTCAGCACATAGACAATAGTCACTACTGCTTCAGGCCAATAACCATATGGCAAACTCTTCTCATTCAGCATAGCTCTTGCCGATTCCATCAATACCCTATTTTTTCTTTCCGCTACACCATTTTGCTGTGGTGTATAGCTGCAAGTTAACTGTCTTCTGATCCCATGTTTAGCAAGGTACCTATCAAAGTAATTAGATACATATTCTCCACCTCCATCTGATCTAAGACATGAAATTTTATAGCTCAACTCATTTTCAACATGCTTCTTGAAGTCCTTAAATGCATCAAACACATCATCCTTATGTTTTAGTATGTAAAGCCAAGTATATCTGATGAAATCATCAATGAAGGATACATTGTAACGAGCATCACCAAATGAAGCATTATGAGATGGACCCCACACATCTGAATGTACCAACTGCAAGGGTCATGAGCTACTCCGTACATGTCTCATAAATGGAAACCTTACTTGCTTTCCAAACTGACATGCATCACATACATGTCCAAAGTCATGATACTTAAACTTAGGCAGTCCAAGCACAATCTCCTTCTGCTGCATAGATTTCAGTTTTTGTACATTCACATGGCCAATCCGCTTATGCCATATCTCAATATCCCGTATAGCACCATCATCATGTGCAAACATGGCTGCTTTCAATTCTGGAATTGACACATCAAGAGTAAACATTTTTCCATCTCTTCAGCCTCTAGCAATAAATTTGTAGCCATTACCATATTCTTCAACAAAGCATCCATCTCTATTAGTCTCACCTGCAGATTTTGTAACGTGCCCACCCCTCAAATTGCGGGACACATCTTAGCAGCCCATCGAGAGATTAATCTAGAAGGCGCTGCCCGGCACTCCCAAGGAATGACACGGGGTTTGCCAACTAGGGTCTCTTGAGTCTACCTCGCAATGGAACTTATCCGGTCGTTCCCACTAGGATCGACCTGAAGTCCGGGTTCCTAGCAGTTGAGTCTTCCTAATAGCCTTCTAGCATCGATCGACAGCCACTCCACTTTGCGTAGATACAACTGGACCCAAGCAGACTCATATCGCACTTGGTTCAAAGATAATGGGAAACGAGAGGGAGGCATCGCTCGACCTCTCTGCCTGTAGGGCACAGTCCCATTGTCAAGATTGTGGGAGAGAAGGAAGGAGTCTCACTTGTAGCTTTCTTGCTTGCACAATGGGGAAATGCACACACAGGTGGAGGCTGAAAAAAGTTTTCCTCTTCTTAGTTGTGTAAACCAAAAAGAACTCAAGTACATAGAAATAGAAGAACCCTATATATGGGTCTCAAACCAAACTCAACTAACTAAGGTGGCATACTAACTTAGCCATGAACTAGAGTAGATAAGGATAGCTGTCATCTAGCTATTATTCATGGGCGGTGTACCAACCGCATCTACAACTAACAAGTCGGTGACATAAATGCACAACGGTCACCCTGGCATATCACGAGTGGAGCTCGATATCTCAACACTCCACCTTGAGCTCAATCCCAATTCGTGCACACCAAGCAGGTCTCTGAACTTGCCAGCTTCTCTGCGCCCAATGCCTTCGTGAATATGTCAGCTACCTGATCCTCTGTGCTAACATAAAATAGATCAATAAGACCTAGTAAAACCCTCTCCTGCACATAGTGATAATGCACCTCAAAGTGCTTTGTTCTAGCATGATAGACTGGGTTATTTGCAAAGTGTATATTGCTCATGTTGTCACAATAAATGACAACTGGCCCATCTGTAGGCTGATACATATCATAAAGTAGCTTATGCAACCAAGCTACCTCAGATGCAGCCATTGCTGCACCCTTGTACTCAGCTTCTATTCTCGACAAGGCAAATGTAGGCTGTTTCTTGCTGCTCCAAGTGACTGCAACACTCCCTAAAGAGAACACATATCCACTGGTAGATCGTGTATCAGAAATACTACCAGCCCAATCAGCATCAGTGTATCCATGCAACTGTATCTGAATCCCAATCTCATAAAATAGTCCATATTGCAATGTGGACTTCACATACCTGAGTATGTGTCTAGCCGCATCCAAATGCAGTTTCCTTGGAGCCTACATAAACTGACTTACCAATCCAACAACATAGCTCAAATCTGGCCTGGTAATAGTCATATAAATCAAACTTCCTACTATGCGTCTGTACATAGTAGGGTCTTCAAGAAGCTCACCTGCATCTGTGCTCAGCTTCACATTCTGCTCCAAAGGAACTGAAATAGGCTTATAGCCTATCATCCCATATTTGGACAGCATGTCCAATCCATACTGCCTCTGCAAGAGGCGTATCCCACTTGGTGATCTAATCACCTCAATGCCCAAGAAATAACGTAGCTCTCCCAAATCCTTCATCCAAACTTCTGCTTCAATAGCATTTTCACATGAAGGATATCTTCATCACTATCGCCTGTCATAATCAAATCATCAACATAAATGACAAGTAGCATAATACCTTTCTCTGTTTTTCTCACATAAAGTGAGAAATCGGCCTTGAAAATCTGAAAGCCAATAGTGACAAGATATTGTCCTATCTTGTCAAACCATGCTCTAGGTGCTTGCTTCAAGCCATACAAGGCTTTCTTCAACCTGCAAACAAACTCAAGATGAACAGCATGCACATAACCTGGTGGCTGCTCCATATATACCTCTTCTTGCAAATCACCATGCAAGAAGGCATTCTTTACATCCATCTGATGTAAAGACCATTCCTTTGATGCAACCATAGCAATGACTGCTCTTACAATTGCCATCCTTGCAACCGGAGTGAATGTTTCTTCATAATCAATGCCATATGTTTGTGCATACCCCTTGACTACTAATCTTGCCTTGTATCTGTTCACAGAACCATCTGCATTGTGCTTCACCTTATAAACCCACTTACAACCAATTGCATTCTTATCTTTAGGAAAAGGTACCAATTCCCATGTAGCATTTGCTTCCAAGGCATCCATTTCTTCATCCATGGCTTTCTCCCATTTTTCTTTTCCCATGCCTTGCTCAAAAGAAGTGGGTTCTGGTTCTTGTATCACTTTGACCATATAGGCATAGTGAATGGCTGTAAATCCATCATATTTTAGCCTATCCATAGGATACCTAGCTCTCGTAGACCTGCGCAAAGTAGGTTCACTCCCAGGTGCTCTCAGAACATCCCTGGTCTTCCTTACTCTAGGTATAACAATAGAAGGAATACCCAACTCATCATCAATGCTCTGTTCTGAGCCATTGGATTCACCATCCACATAAGAGTGACCTGCATTCACATCAAACATGGGCTGATCTACCTTCTCTTTTCCTTTCCGTGAAACTTGCATACCACTATCTGCATTGTTTTGAGGAGATTCTCCTGATCTTAATCTGCCTGTCCATGGCGAAGAATGTGAACCACTGCTAGAGGACACTCCAGGTCCACTAATATTTTGTGATTGCTGCTGTGAATTCTGTGCAGCATTACCATTTTGTGCATCTACATCATCAATCACATTTATTGGTTTATACCAGCTACTCATCTCATCAAAAACAACATCTCTGCTCACTCTAAACTTATGAGTAGAAGGGTTATAGCATCTATACTCTTTCTGCTGCAGAGAGTAACCAATAAAGATGCACTTCTCAGCTTTTGGATCCAACTTGGATCTCAACTCATCTGGCACATGAACATAGGCAATGCAACCAAAAATATTAAAATGAGAAATATCTGGTTTCCTACCAGTATATCTCTCCTCTGGAGTCATCCCATGTATTGCTGCAGTGGGAGTCCTATTTATTATGTAGACTGCTGTAGCAACTGCTTCAGCCCAATAAAAATCTGGAAGATCTTTTTCATTGAGCATGGCACGAGATACCTCTCCAATATGCATGTTTTTCCTTTCTGCAATTCCATTTTGTTGTGGGGTATGACTGCATGGATATTGCTGCTTTATGCCATGCTCCTGCAGGAACTTTGCAAACTCATTTGAGAGGTACTCTCCCCCTCCATCTGACCTTAGGCATTTTATTTGTAGGCCTGTTTCTTTTTCAACCATAGCTTTAAGAGTTTTGAAATACCCAAAAACTTCACTTTTTAATTTCTACCACGGCCTCCAGATCGGCCTCCTCTACCTCTGCCTCTACCTCTTCCAGCATTTGAGTAGAAGACAGCTTCTTTTGAAGTTCCTCCTGAAGAAGATGCACCACCATTTCTCTGCTCCTCAGAAATTAGAAGAGCAATCAACTCCTCAAAATCACGAAATCTTTCACGGATGGAAATGGATGTTCAGAACTGTGCATAATCCTTTCCTGGAGCATTCAAGGTCACAGAAACTAAATCATCATCTTCCACTAGTGACCCAATGGAAGCAAGTGCATCTGCAATCTTCTTCACCTTCATGTGGTAGACATTGATGCTCATACTTTCTCTTTGCACATTGTGCAACTCTTGCTTGAGCTGCATTTTCCTGGCTTGCGTATTTGTGCTATACATTTTTGACAGAGTATCCCATGCCTCCTTTGGCGTACTTGCATCCTGAATATGCACAATCATAGAGTCTGAAATACTGATAGACAGCTAGTACATAACAATATATCCTTTTCCCATAAGAAAATTCATCATTCTAAACTTCCATGCTTGGAAATTGTTCTTGTCAAGCTTTTTAGTGACAATCTGTGAAAGAGAATCAGATGCCATTACAACTGCAAAAAATTCTGTCACTGCAAAAAACACAGCTTCAGCCTCACAAGGGCAAATCTGCAAAACTGACGAAAGTGGTATTTGACCACACAGTCACTTCCTAGTGACGATTTTGCATCAACAGGCAACAAGGATGATTCTGTAACTCCCAATGTCTCTGCGCACATGCATACGATGCAATTTCTGCAGTAACTTTTCACCGACCTGTAGAACAGTGGTCGCACAGCAAAAATAGGGCCTTTTCCTGAGTGCGTGTGGAAAACTTCCGTCTCCAAAACAGGCACCGAAATGGCCTCAAATCAAAAAAACAGCATATACTGCCCTCTTGCTACACCGCGAAGGGTCTCTCAATCTGAGACAATGCACTCTTGCACTTTCCGGCTGTGCAGAGACTTGCTCCCAAAATAGAAAAATGAAAGCAACGCTGGTCCTCTTACCAGAACACTGTGAACTTGGTTTGCTTTCTTGAGCTCCTTACCATGAACAAGGCTTTGATACCATGTCAAGATTGTGGGAGAGAAGGAAGGAGTCTCACTTGTAGCTTTCTTGCTTGCACAATGGGGGAATACACACACAGGTGGAGGCTGAAAACAATTTTCCTCTTCTTAGTTGTGTAGGCCAAAAAGAACTCAAGTACATAGAAATAGAAGAACCCTATATATGGGTCTCAAACCAAACTCAACTAACTAAGGTGGCATACTAACTGAGCCACGAACTAGAGTAGATAAGGATAGCTGTCATTTAGCTATTATTCATGGGCGGTGTACCAACCGCATCTACAGCTAACAAGTCGGTGACATAAATGCACAACGGTTACCCTGGCATATCACGAGTGGAGCTCGATATCTCAATACCCATTCCGGTCCCCTAAACCAGTATGAATCAGGGTTTCAACTTACAAGTTCTAAGGTCATTGTCTAACTAATGTTCGCATCAAATAAATTCCATTGAGAAAAGCTCTCGGCTAATGGAGATCACCCTGCCGTAGGATGGACCCGATGGTCACATCCACCACGCTTCCCTTGGGGGTTGTTTTAGTTACCTAATTACCTACCACATTATGTTTGACACATAAAAGGAGCTTCCTTAATTAACCTGTTAATCATAGGTTCCTTTACATAATTTAGGGCACAGACACGAAGACAAGATAGCAAGATCAAACACTTCCTTTACATAATTTAGGGCACAGACAAGATATCAAGATCAAACACGAAGACAAGATAGCAAGATCAAACAGGTTCCTTTACGTAATTTAGGGCACAGACACGAAGACAAGATAAATTATCTTCAGATTAATGTTTGCCTCCCGTCCATACATGAGAATTAAGTGTCTCTTTTTGCCTTCGCAGATAAAATCCTTCCGTCTCCCGGCAATAAAAACCCGAAGGTCTATCCTACCAAGGTTCTGCCTTGTAACTAGTATCCAGGCCTCAAGATCCCATCTCGAGTCACGTAGAACACTTGTGTAGGGTCCGGAGGCATTGGTATTTACGGCCAGAGCCCCCTAGCACCCAAGCGTCCTCCTATGCCAAGTAATTTCCACGGAGAGACCTCTCGCAGCGGGTTCAGACTACATTCTCGGTGCGGATTCATAACCCCCTTGGTTAGGGTTTGGCGGTTTGCAGGGGTAGCTAGCCCCATCCTTCCTTAATTATCCCTTTAGGAAATCATCCATAGCTGAAGCAACCAGCCGAGTAGCATTTACTAGGGAAAACATCCCTTTTGTTCCCATGGCAATTTATCCTTATAGTTCCCTCCATGAAAATATAATCACTTGGATATTCATCCAAAACCACAACCAATCCTTAAGTATCCTTCCGGAAACAATCAATCTGAAACAACCAGCCTAACATCGTTTAACTAGGAAAACATCCTTTCCTAATCCAACCGCTCTGCCTAGCAATCACTTTTTCCATCTTTAACAAGATCAACCTTTGTTAAAACCATTTCAACAGTTCCAAGAAACATGCTTAGCATAAATCAACTACCCTAAAGTTTGCTCTCCCCCTTGAGTTAGGGCTTCGCAAGGTCAATTTAACAAATTCCCTCTAGGTCCTTTAAATGATCTAAGTGATTTTACCTTGACCTTTATTAATCATGGATACCTATTTAGGGTAGAAGATCAACCCATCCTAAGCCCTTTAATGGAGAATACATGCAATTCTACCTCTATTTAAGAATTCAAGATGCATGAGAAGAATCTAAATTTTGGTACAATCTGGATACGAGCTATAGTAGCTGGAGGGTTGGTGGTATTCATGTCTCCGCTTGCATTGGATTTGTTCCTAGTTCCGTTTGCAACTTCAACACTTGTGCTTCTTGTAGCTCATCTCTTGGGTGCCATCCTTGTGCATTCTTGGTCTTGCAACCCTTGAGGTAAATTGACCGCTGTCAAAGAGATCGTGCAAGAGCTGCAGAACACGGGGTTCAAGGTACAGCAATGAAAGAGACTGTCAGGAAGAACTCAAAAATTTGATGCCAAAGTTCACTATATTGCTTGTCATGAACCTTTCAAGAGGTCCAAGAGTTCCCATTCTGAGCATTCAGCTTGTATAAGAATTTGCGTAGGCTAAGCGTCTCTCGGCTTTGCACTGCTACAATGTTTTGAAAAAGCTCTTTACATAGATAAGAGTTGATGACTTTTTGGGTATAAAGTCAAATTAAATGACAAAGCTTTACAATTTGTTTATAGCTTTATAATAAAGCTTAAGAACTTGCTTTTCAGGGTAAGATGTTCCATCTCTGTCCCAGTGCCTTCACACCTGCATCAGTCAACTTCTTACAGCATTTTAAAGATATATTTCGAAGCCGCTTACAATGATGTGAAATGAGAACCAACGATGTATCAGTTATTGTTGAGTAGTCAAAAGCCATCTCCAACAAGTTTGGGCATCTCTGAACTAGTTCATACACTGGAGGATCACCAAGGTGCTTGAAGTTGCTAAGTTCCACATGAGTAAGATTGCTACAGAAATTCACTAATTGCATAATAGCAACTTCAGAAGCTGTTGAAATATGAGCTAGCTTTAGCTTCAAAATGCGGAGGGTTGAAGCTCGCTGTATCAGGTGTAGAAGTCCAAGATCAGTCAGCATCAAGGGGTCATTTGCAATGGTTTTATCAACCAAGTGAAGTTCCTTCAGATCTGGACAATTCTCAGATATTAGAGTCAAAGATGTATCTGTCACTGAAAAGCTGTCCTCCTGTCACCGCTTATGGCGGAAGCGTACCAAAGAAATGTCACAACTGAAGACAAAATGCAATGTCTCCTGCCTAAATCGATGAACCTCAGAGAGGCAGCATATAAGAGATGCTGAAACACATCATCTGAAAGCTTTGTACAATGCTGCATACTCAGGTATCGTAATTTCAGACTGGTGTTGCAGAGTACACGAACTGATGGATTTGAAAGAAGGCGACATCCATCCAATCGGACCTTTAGAAGCCTTAATCATCCTTTGGCCAATGCAATGATACCAGAGTCTGAGACATGCTCGCAATAGCTTAGAGATATGTAACGAAGCAATGGAACGAAGAGAAGTGGCGAGATCCACAGAGAGAAGTGTGTCTCCCTCCCTAACTGTCGATGGCGGCTCTGACTTTATGGTGGTACTCCCCAAATTGATCAATCTCCCCTTCACTGTCAATCGGACAAAGCTCCTGCCATGATGAAGAACGCGATCTCTGCAAAGGTCTGCCCAGGAATGGAATAATGCTCTTTTAATCTGCCAAATTGACGTCTTGCAATGGAAGGAAGGCCGCCTTGGCCGCCGCGTTTCTCAGAACGGGGAAGAGAGAAACAGACATAAAGACAGGAACACTGTGTGGATCTGAGTGTTTGTCACGCCTGTGTCACCCAACTCATTTGTTGCCATGCTTCGCGATAGAATCGAATCAATGGTTCGCTTCCTTGTTCCCTTTCTCTGTCTTCTCCCCTGCGGAGTCATTCAGAATGCCCTTTTTCCAATCCAAGCATTACTCCCCTTCCTTTCGCCACAGAAGCGAAAAAGAAGGAACCTTTCCTCCCATTCAAGCGCATGACAATCCATCTTTTTCCCTCCCTTTTGCCATTCGAATACTCTTTTCCTCAATTAGCCTCCTTTTCTCCCTTTTAGCATTTCTCCCTCTCCATTCGTGACCTCCCCATTCTTAGATGCTGATTTGCCTTAAAAGCGAACTTGATGTCCTTCCTAACAATACCACCTATCCTATCACATTTATGGCCCCATACATGTACCAATAAGCCTGGCAATTTCTCTCGGTGCTCCATTACAAGTTTCAGCTTTGTCTTTTGAACTTCTTGTCCCTTTTTTAAGACAGGTCACACATTCGCAGCTTTTGCCTTATCAAACAAAGACTCCATTTCTTTTTAGCACTTCAATTGCTAATACATCTTCATGGCACTGTCAAAACATGGTTGGAGTGGTTTGAGGTCAGTCTTCTCAACTTCAGATAGTAACTCTAGAACATGATCAGTGTGCAATACATTTAAGGAAATATATACATTGGATGTAGTTTATTAAAATGCACCACGCAAACAATGAATCACACGCAGAAATTAACACAAATGCACAACAAAAATGGAGGTGTTCACGGCTCAGATGCGCAGCATCACGACATCCACCCCCTCTAAACCTGCGCATCCTCCGGATGTGCCAACTATCCAGGATCATTCAACTCCACAAACAGGTCAAGTCCATCTTCTGATTCTAGTGGACCTGTTTCTGCATCAGCTTCATCATCTATGTTTTCCGTCTCCTCTGCTTGCCTTTCTTCTACCTGCTCTTCTTCTGTCAATGCTTCAAGTGCATATTCTTCATCCTCTCTTCTCTTGAAAATCTTGACTCGTTTTCCAGCAATAGGCACCCTCAATAATGTTCCATCTAATTCAGCCAGCTCATAAGTACCATTGTCAAAAACCTTTTTCACTTCATACGGTCCAAACCATCTTTGAACCATTTTTCTCATGCTACTATGCTGATTTTCTAGACTACTGTCGTATACTAGAACCCAATCTCCTTCTTTTATGGCTCTAGGCCTCAAGCGATGCCTTAAATCAAACCTGTCCTTATTTCTGAGACGGGCTGCCTTCAAACGGTCAATGGCTAGCTGCACATCTTCTGTTCTTCTCTCTAGTTGACGAATCCGAAGGGCTAACAGCTCTTCCCTTGATAAATTCTCATGCCACGGAAGAACACTCCAAGTGAGAGCACAAATTTCAGTAGGCATGATAGGTTTTTGCCCATACATCAACTCCGCAGGCATGTATCCAGTGGTCACACTATGTGTAGAGCGATCAGCCCACAATGCAAAAGGTAGTAATCTCGGCCAATCTCCAATCCGTCCTCTACAAGCCTTTGCCAATGCTTTAACTATTGGCGGATGTCCTCTTTCACTTTTGCCATTTCCCTCTGGATTGTAGGCAGTAGTAAGAGCCAATTTAATCCCAAGCCGTGAGAAGAATTCTCTAGCTTCTTCAGCATCTAGCTCTCCACGATCAGCTGTAATCTTGCCTATACATCCATACCTGCAAAATATTTCTTCCAACAAGAATTTACATACTGTAGTGGTGGTCTTTGTTCGCAATGGTCTACCTTCAACATAGTTTGTAAGATCCTCCCTAGCCAAGACAAGATATCTCATCTGCCAAAGTCCCACTGGCAAAGTAACCAAGTCTACCACCCACTTGTAATGCATACATAGTGGATAAGTCGGATGCAACTCATCACGATGTCGCACTAAAGAGTAAAGCTGGCAATCCCTGCAAGTCTCCACAAAGTGAGAAATATCTTTATACATCCCTTTCCACCAGTATCTTTCTTTGATTTTCTCATAGGTAGCCCACACACCTCTATGTCCAGCCCATGAGCTCTCATGAAACTCTCGCATAACCTGTATTTGCATCGCTACATCACAAACTACTCTCAAGGGCAAGCCTCCTCTCTTTCTTGGATGCTTCCAAAGAAAACCATCTTTCAAGAAATACCCATAAGCCTTCCTTCTGATTTTCTTGAATTCATCATCTGTCCAATCAGCTCTTCGAGTCAATGAACTTAGATATTGTCCAATTTGCAGCCACTCATCAACATAAAGTTCTTCAATAAAAGCTTCAACAGTAGATACATGACAATCATGAATAAGGACAGAAGCAGCAAACTCTGTCTCATCATCTTCTGCAAGCATTGACTCCTCATCCTCATATCTCGCTCTAGAAAGCATGTCAGCAACTGGATTATCTTTCCCTGCTATGTGTCGAAATTCTGGATTCAATGATTTGATATAGGCAATCCACCAAAGCATCGCTATATCTGGAGTCGAGCAACTAGTAATCATGCCAAGCAAAGGTAAACAATCTGTTTCCACAATAACTGAAGCTCCAATGAAATACCCTTTATCACACTTCAGTGCAGTGACTACTCCCCACAATTCTCTTTTAATCTGTGGATATCTCCTTTGTCGCTCATTAAGAACTTTAGCTCCAAAGCGGATAGCATACCTATTTCCATCAGCATCATCCTGTCCCACAGCCCAACCTATACCAATAGGGCTAGTATCAACTGTCAACATGATCGGCCGTCCACACTGATAATCCGCCTTGCGTAGAGTAGGAGCTGATTGCAATAGCTTCTTGAGCTTACGCATGGCTTTTGAATGCTTCTCATCCCAATGAAATTTCTGCCCCTTTCGAAGCAGCTGATAGAGAACATCTGCAATATGAGGAATCCAAATCATGTAAAATACACAAGCTCCCACAAATCTCCGCACCTCTGAAGTAGTCGAGCAATACTCTGCAATCCTGTTTATGGCATCCACCTTTGCAGGAGAAGGCTTTCTGCCATAGTATCCAACCATATGCCCAACTATGATGACTTCATTAACGGCAAAGACAGATTTCAGCCCTGAAAGTGTCAAATTTACCTCCTCTAATCGTGTCAATATTTGCTCACAAGCATTCAAGTGATCAGCCACAAACTGTCTACATCCACACAAATCAAGACTTTCATTCTTTTCTTCTTTTGCACAACCCTTAATAGGCACATCATCTAGAAAAGGCATGGTATACTGCGGAATATAGTCTCGAAGAACTCTATGCATAGCATTCATCATATGAGCAACTGAGTTTGTAGCACCTTGTGGCAAGGTACACATCCTCACAAGACCAATAGGTGTCCGCATAGTAGTAATATCCCTGCTTTCCAAGGCAAGCTGAAACTGATCATAACCTGAATACAAGTCACCTAGTGAATAGATGGCTCGTCCTGCAAAAGCCTCAGCAAATTCATCCACAACTGGACCTGTACCCACATTCCTGATTGTCACTTTGTTCACGGGCTGCATATCCTGAATAAATCTCAAAGTACCATTCTTCTTTGGTACAGTAAACCACCTGTTAGAATAGGGTGCTGAAGAGGGCTCCAAAATCCCCATTTTAATCTTCTCATTCAGCAACTCTATCAGCTTTGGCAAGTGTGCTTTAGGCACAGGTATAGGACGTATATTCCATGGTACATGAGGAACAGTGAAGATGACCATAGGTGCTACCAATTCGGGACTAATGCAGCCAATTTCATGGGGAAAGAAAGCAAATGCCTTGCCATGACGTCCAAGCATCTCTCTAAAACATTCTTTTTCCACTGGAAGCAAAAAATCTTCATTTCCAATCTTCAATTCTGCAAGTGTTTCAGCTGTAAACTTATGTCCAATATTTGCAGGATCCCTCAACATAGGCTGCTTCATAGCTTTTTCAATCTGCTCATCACTATCAGAAGGAAGCGGGCCTGCAACCGGCTTAACCTTCTTATCAACTGTTTTATATTTTGTGTCAACCTTGGCATCATTCAAGCACTCTTTTCTTTGCTACAATTTCTGCAAATTTTCAGCATCTTTCAACTCTGTTGGCTGAAAAATTTCAGCCTTTAGCTCTATGGACTGCATGGGTGCTCCTGAAACTCTGTATGCAGAAATTTTTCTGCATTCAACTCTGTTGGCTGAATGGATTCAGCCCTCTGCAATTCTGTTAGCTGATCAAGATCAGCCATAAATTCAGTTTGCTGAGTTTTCTCAGCCTCTAACTCTGTTTGCAGCATAAAACCAGAAATTTCCTGAAACATATCCAAGGTTTGCACAGGTATGATCTTTGAACCCTTACATACATCAGTTTTCAGCATTGCACTCATCTCAAACAATGTATCTGCATAAGACATCCCTTCATACAATCCATCCACATGCTCTTCTGCTTGCAAAATACCTGCATTCTTCAACTCTTTCTCCTTACGACCAATGTACTGCCTGGTAGCTCTAGGCAAATCTGAAATTTTCTGATAACTTACCGAACTATCTGAAGTAAACCCAACAAAGTTATTGGAGAAAAACTGACTGCCAGGAGGCGAGATCTCCTCTTTTCTCTGCTCCGTACCACTGGCGTCTCGCAAGACAGCGGTACCTAATGAAAATCCAACTCCTTCGCAGGTAGTGGTGCCTCACGCAAGGAGTCCCTATTTCTCGGATGATTCACCCCAACAGTCATAAACTGAACAGCTCGCATACCATCTTTACTGCGTATCCGTGCATAAGCTGATCTGTCATCCATCACTTTTGTTTCCATTCTTGCTTCTGTAATGAAAGGCTGTCCAAGAATAATCGGATAGGAGCATGAATCCTGAACAAAGCAATGATAATCCTCCTCAACATTACCAATGGAAATTCTGATACTCGGACAAGCAGCATACATATCACCAGAAGTATTATTGGCGGCTCTCATGCGCCAGCCATGCTCTGCATCCATAGGCCACTTGCCACTCTCATAAACACCTCGAGCAATAAGATTAATCTCAGAACCATGATCAACTAAAGCAATCAAGGGAATTTGTTTCTCTCCAATCCTTACCACTGTCTTAGTGGTTGCTCTAGCCCAATGACTTCGTGAAAAATGGCTACGAGGAATGAGAATAGGGGACTCATCATCTTCATACTGCATAGGTTGCACTATTTTCTCCAATTGCGGATTAACAGAAGCATTCTCAACCATCACTGCATCATCATGCTCTTCTCCAAGAGCTCCATGCCACAATCCCTGTAAAGCAGGTCCTTCCATCGCATGTCGTTTCCTCCGCAAAAGATCCTGCATCTGATCCTGTATTTCTCTTCTAGCAATCCCAAGAGCCTCTCCAACAGTAAAAGTAACTTCACTATTCAAAATTCTTTCATGAAAAATCTTACTCATATCCGTTTGCATATCAAGGTCTGACAAGAGCTTGAATCCTGGCTCTTTTCTTGGTTGCCTCTTTTCTTTCTGCTTATCTCTCATTGGTTGATCGGAACCTGTTTGAGTTGGAGAATTTGACATAGGTGGAGCTGTAACAGGTGGTGAATCAAAGTCACCCCCTCTAGTCTTTTTGGAGGAGCTAGGACCCTCCTCATCTCTTCTTCTCTTCTCTTCAACCATGGCATCTAAACCCTGCGTTTTAGCAATATAAGCAAAAATAGAATACCTGTCAACAGGAGAATCCCATCCTGTTTCTCCTCGGATGCTAGAGCCCACACAAGTCATAGTAGAAGTTTGAACTTTCCCTCTTCTCGCTATCTCCAAGGCAGAAGACCATAAAGCAGAGTCTCCATCAGATTTCTGCTCAAGCTGGACTCCAAAAGCTGAAGCATCTCCTCTAACACTCACATAAGCTGATCGCGCAGCCATATCATCAACAAGCTTCTTCATACCTCCCTTACCAAAGTTCGTGTCAAGAGGAGCGCCAGTCTCTGTCAGCCATATCTTCCCATCTTGTCCCCAGAACACTACATTCTTCTTACGTGCTTCCTGAAAAGCATCACAATCTCTGCAGTGTTGGTGCTCTGTACTATCACACCAAATACATCGTCGCCCTTTCCTTTGACCAGCTGGAAAAGCAGTCACTGGAGCAGGTGCTACAGCAGGTACTGACATAAGTTGCTCCTTTAACTTACCAACTTCAGCTTTGACTGCTTCAATCGTCAAATCCGCCAAGCCTTTAATAACATCATCTACAGATAAGGGCACTGGAGCAGCAGGAACTGGTGGATTCATAACAGGAAGAGTAGGCTTAGGCAAAGAAGCAGCAGGGGTAGAAGAAGAAGTCTCCAAGGATTTTTCAGGAACTGATCCTGTATTTCGATGCAATCTGACTCTCCTGCGCTGCTTCTTGACAAGAGCATTCACAGCATCAATGACATGTCTCCACTCAGTCTTTAAACCTGAATCAGTAGCTTGATCTTCCAAAAGATCATCCAACTTTTCCTGCAAATCAGCATCTGCAGCTTGCAAAAATAACTCCACTTTCTGCATCTCCAAAGCTTGCTGTTCAGTCCCATCCAACTGATCATAACGGCTTTCAAACTCTCGCAGAAGAGCGGTAACAGTAAGTCCCTTATTAGGCATAGAAACCCATGCTAAAAAATTCCTGCGATTCATAAGACCTGTATCCTCCAGGAAATATTCATCTTTTAATGCCTTTTTAAATTCAACCCAACCTGCATGTGCTTCTTGAATTTCTGCAATTCGACCTTCAAGAGCTCGAACCACGATCCGCAAGAAGTAGCGGCTCCAAACATCTTGAGAAACCCCAAAAAACTTCATCTTTTCTTCATACAAATGCAGGTAAGTTGACACTTGTTGGCCATTAAACTGCTTCATCTCCTGTTGGACAGCTTTCAAAGCATCCATAGCATCACTGTCACGTTTTGCATGAGCTTGCTGCTGCATATACATGGTAAATGACTAAAACAGGTTCTTCATGACATTATCATCTGTCATCTCTTCTTGCGAGTCTCCCATCTTGCTGATAACGCAGCACTTTCACGTCGGGTTCACCAGAAATGTCGAAGAGATCGTGCAAGAGCTGCAGAACACGGGGTTCAAGGTACAGCAATGAAAGAGACTGTCAGGAAGAACTCAAAAATTTGATGCCAAAGTTCACTATATTGCTTGTCATGAACCTTTCAAGAGGTCCAAGAGTTCCCATTCTGAGCATTCAGCTTGTATAAGAATTTGCGTAGGCTAAGCGTCTCTCGGCTTTGCACTGCTACAATGTTTTGAAAAAGCTCTTTACATAGATCAGAGTTGATGACTTTTTGGGTATAAAGTCAAATTAAATGACAAAGCTTTACAATTTGTTTATAGCTTTATAATAAAGCTTAAGAACTTGCTTTTCAGGGTAAGATGTTCCATCTCTGTCCCAGTGCCTTCACACCTGCATCAGTCAACTTCTTACAGCATTTTAAAGATATATTTCGAAGCCGCTTACAATGATGTGAAATGAGAACCAACGATGTATCAGTTATTGTTGAGTAGTCAAAAGCCATCTCCAACAAGTTTGGGCATCTCTGAACTAGTTCATACACTGGAGGATCACCAAGGTGCTTGAAGTTGCTAAGTTCCACATGAGTAAGATTGCTACAGAAATTCACTAATTGCATAATAGCAACTTCAGAAGCTGTTGAAATATGAGCTAGCTTTAGCTTCAAAATGCGGAGGGTTGAAGCTCGCTGTATCAGGTGTAGAAGTCCAAGATCAGTCAGCATCAAGGGGTCATTTGCAATGGTTTTATCAACCAAGTGAAGTTCCTTCAGATCTGGACAATTCTCAGATATTAGAGTCAAAGATGTATCTGTCACTGAAAAGCTGTCCTCCTGTCACCGCTTATGGCGGAAGCGTACCAAAGAAATGTCACAACTGAAGACAAAATGCAATGTCTCCTGCCTAAATCGATGAACCTCAGAGAGGCAGCATATAAGAGATGCTGAAACACATCATCTGAAAGCTTTGTACAATGCTGCATACTCAGGTATCGTAACTTCAGACTGGTGTTGCAGAGTACACGAACTGATGGATTTGAAAGAAGGCGACATCCATCCAATCGGACCTTTAGAAGCCTTAATCATCCTTTGGCCAATGCAATGATACCAGAGTCTGAGACATGCTCGCAATAGCTTAGAGATATGTAACGAAGCAATGGAACGAAGAGAAGTGGCGAGATCCACAGAGAGAAGTGTGTCTCCCTCCCTAACTGTCGATGGCGGCTCTGACTTTATGGTGGTACTCCCCAAATTGATCAATCTCCCCTTCACTGTCAATCGGACAAAGCTCCTGCCATGATGAAGAACGCGATCTCTGCAAAGGTCTGCCCAGGAATGGAATAATGCTCTTTTAATCTGCCAAATTGACGTCTTGCAATGGAAGGAAGGCCGCCTTGGCCGCCGCGTTTCTCAGAACGGGGAAGAGAGAAACAGACATAAAGACAGGAACACTGTGTGGATCTGAGTGTTTGTCACGCCTGTGTCACCCAACTCATTTGTTGCCATGCTTCGCGATAGAATCGAATCAATGGTTCGCTTCCTTGTTCCCTTTCTCTGTCTTCTCCCCTGCGGAGTCATTCAGAATGCCCTTTTTCCAATCCAAGCATTACTCCCCTTCCTTTCGCTACAGAAGCGAAAAAGAAGGAACCTTTCCTCCCATTCAAGCGCATGACAATCCATCTTTTTCCCTCCCTTTTGCCATTCGAATACTCTTTTCCTCAATTAGCCTCCTTTTCTCCCTTTTAGCATTTCTCCCTCTCCATTCGTGACCTCCCCATTCTTAGATGCTGATTTGCCTTAAAAGCGAACTTGATGTCCTTCCTAACAATACCACCTGTCCTATCACATTTATGGCCCCATACATGTACCAATAAGCCTGGCAATTTCTCTCGGTGCTCCATTACAAGTTTCAGCTTTGTCTTTTGAACTTCTTGTCCCTTTTTTAAGACAGGTCACACATTAGCAGCTTTTGCCTTGTCAAACAAAGACTCCATTTCTTTTTAGCACTTCAATTGCTAATACATCTTCATGGCACTGTCAAAACATGGTTGGAGTGGTTTGAGGTCAGTCTTCTCAACTTCAGATAGTAACTCTAGAACATGATCAGTGTGCAATACATTTAAGGAAATATATACATTGGATGTAGTTTATTAAAATGCACCACGCAAACAATGAATCACACGCAGAAATTAACACAAATGCACAACAAAAATGGAGGTGTTCACGGCTCAGATGCGCAGCATCACGACACCGCTCTTGCCCTCGTGGAAGGAAGTGGTATGTGGGTTCACAAGGAATCTAAGGCCAAACAATGTGACTTCAACATGCATAACTCTTCTTCTTCTTTTACCCTCTCCCCAATTTGTTTTCCATCTATCTCACCCTCTCCATCTCATAATCTTCTCTCCCTCTCTCTTTCTCTTCTCCTCTTCCTCTCCTTCTTTTTTCATCTTCTTCTCCTTTCTCTCTCTTCTTCTGCTTCTTCTTCTCCTCTCTCTCCCTCTTCTTCTCCTTCTTTCACTTCTTCTTCTCCTTCTCTCTCTCTCTCTCCTTCTCTTCTCCTCTCCCTCTCTTCTTCTTCTCCTTCTTCTTTTCCTCTTCTTCTCCTTTCTCTCTTCCTCTTCTTTCTCTTCTCTTCTTCTCCTTCTCCTACTCTCTCTCCCTCTTCTTCCTCTCTACTTCTCCTTCTCTCTCTCTCCCTCTTTCTCTCTTTCTCCTTCACTGAACACGAGGGGGGGGATTTCTCTTGTCATGGCCAGGGGGGTTTCAGACATTGGCCACCGAGGGGGGGTTTCCACCTGACGACGAGGTGGGGGGGAGGAGAAGTCTTTCTCGGAACCCCAGGGGGCGCAGCTGGCTGCCGTAGGGAGGGGGGAAGGTGACGAGCTTGAGGGGGACCTGCTGCACGGCGATCACTAGGGCGGAGGGGTGCTGTGTTCCACGCAGGGAGGGGGAGCCTCCCCTTTATAGGAGGGGGAGGAGGGTGGCATGGCCACCACCCCTTCCACCTAGGGGCTGCATGTCCCCCTATCCTCCACTTCACTCCCTCTCTCTCTCTCCCCGATGTCCTGTTGGTGGGGAGAGAGAGAGGGAGTTAAAAAAAATTGCACTAATGGGGAAGAGCCAAAGAAGGAGTGGTGCTAAAGGCAACCTGGAAGGATGAAGAGGGATAGAAGGTGGGGCAGGGTGAGTCAATGATGAAGTATCACATGTAAGTGAACCATCAATAAGATCCTCAAAAGCCGGAGCCTCATCGAAGATCACATCCCTGCTCACCTCAATCTTCTGTATCGTCGAGTCATCGAGCAAATATCCCTTCATGGTTGTGCTATAGCCCATAAAGATAAGCTTCCTTGACTTTGAGTTGAGCTTTTTCTTCCTCTTCTTCTTGTCCACAATGGACATAGGCATCACATTTGAAGATGCAAAAGTGAGACACGGAAGGCTTTTTCCCAAAGGAAGCCTCATAGGGAGTCATTTCCTATAATGGTGAAGTCGAATGGATGTCAACTATAGTAGCCACTGCCTCACCCCAAAGGGAATGAGGAATACTCTTATGTCAATTGGGGGCCATCTCCACCATTGTCTGATTTGCATGCTCCACCATGCCATTCTTTGATGGTGTGTTTGGATGGAAATACTCCACCCGAATGTTGTGATCCTTGCAAAACTGAGAAAAGAGGTGAGAAATAAACTCGCCACCATGATTAGCTCGAACACCACAAACTTTGAAAGTAGTTTGTGTCTCTGCAAACACCTTCCACTCATGCAAAATTGGGAGTACGCCTCACTCTTGTACTCCAAAAAGTAAGGCCACATATAACAACTGAAGTTGTCAAAAATCAACATCACATACTTGGCCTTCCCAAGGGAGGCAATGCCCATAGGTCTGTAAAGATTGGTATGAACCAACTCCATCACAAAAGACACCTTCCTAGAAGAAACTTGGGGATGTGGCTGCCTATGCTGCTTGCCCTACAAGTAGCTAGGGTACAAAGTGTGAATACGAGGGAAATTTGAAAGTCCCTTCACCACCTTCTTTCAAGAAGCCCACCATATTGCATCAAGGTTCACATGCCCACAACAAGCATGCAAAAGCAACCCAAGCTCATGAGAAGACTGTGCAACTAAGGCTGTGAGCATATAAACCCACCCTCCTTTGTACTTGTCCAAAGAGTAGCACTTGAGGAAGCATCCTCCATGGTACTTGCATCATGTGTAAAGACAACACGGGTACCTAGCTTAGTCAAAAGAAAAGAGGTTAAAACCCAAATCCGATATGTAGAGGACCCTAGCAGAAGAAGTCGGCCGATCTGGTAGTAAGGGAATAGTCCCCACTCGATGAACAAGAATGGAAGAATTGTCACCAATGGTGACTATGACCCCTCGCGAACACATGTCCTGAAGCCAATCCTATCAATAGGTCATGTGAGAAGAAGCCCCATTGTCCACAAGCCAAGGCTTTGCTAATGTAAAAGAAGCAATAATTTTATCTTGCACCTCAAACAAATGTACAAATGCAGATTCTATGGTAGCGGGGGTAGCCTTTGAATCCTTCTCCTTCGACTTCAAGTGTGGTGGTACTTTTTCCAACACTTCTCTTTGGGGTGAGTGCCTTTCCCACATAGTGTGGGTACTTGGGCTTCTTCTCCTTTGAATCCTTCTTGTCCTTGGCCTTCTCCTGCTGCTTCTTCTTCTTCTTCTCCTCACCCATACTTTCAGTAAAAGCCTGGGTGGAGCTAGAACCATTGGCCCCCACCTCTTTGAGTTGCTTGTCGAGCTCCAAGATAAGCTCTGAAAGCTCCTCCCATAAGAGCTTCTAGTGGGTCCTTGAAGTTTTAATGCCCCCATTATGAGGAGAAGCCATGTGTGAGCGTAGACATTGGTAAGTCTTGACTTGTATATTAAATGAGGTTTATGTGACTGAATGGCCAAAAGGTGATTGTTGCAGGTCTAACCTTTGGGTTAGACAAAGTACTTAGAGTTGGTAGAAACTTGAGGCACACTGCATTGAGTTGTAGGGTAAGGAGGGATCCCTATTTTGGGTCTGAGAGCTGCATAAGTAGCCCTTGACTAGGGGTGGAAAATATTTCTTAGAATATTCCTTAGTCAACTAGTGGAGGTGCACATGGAAGGTCAACAAACACATGTGTACATGGAAGGTCAATAGACACATGTGCATATGGAAGGTCAACAGACACGTGCACATGGAAGGTTAACAAACACAGGTGCATATGGAAGGTCATCCATCATGAACCCCTTCATAGGCTATAAAAGGTAGATTCCTTCACAGCTTGCATGATCCTTCGTTTTACCCAATCAAAGTTATTTCAGCTAGCCTCAAGCTCTTTACATATCTTCTATCTAGATTGCCATCTAACCTTCACATTGGAAATGAACGAGTGGACAGAGCTATCTTTGTATCAACTTGTTTGGAGTTTTAAAAATATTTTATTTTTCTCTTATATCTGCTGTGTACTCTCTTTATCTATCTCTTGCTCAAATTCTATTTGCTGCACTGTGTGATTTTTACAACATCTAGGTGCTATACGTGGCTCTTCTTTCAAATTGTAGTCCAATGAATCACCCTTTTGAACTCCAAGAAAAGGGAGCTTCTCATATGTAGGTGACTACTTCACCTCAATTTGCATATACAAAGGGCACCCCCAGCTAATTTTTGTGGCCCCTAGAGCTATCTTACATCCCAGGGATAGGATGACCATCTTAGACCATATAACACATCAAAACAAAGTACTCTCTTAGTGTTTATCATTCCAATAGATTTTTTTGTATCCTCACATAATCTTTCCCTAATGAGCCCATGCTATTCTATAGCTAAGAAGCCTCATTCTCTCAACATGGATCAACAATTTTACAAAGAAGTGCTATGCATCTAGGAATTTGAATATGATATCATGCTTTTATGCATATTCAATGTGCCATGTCAAATGGTGCTCAAAAAATTCTAACTAATAAAACAACTAGGTGATGTGCAAAACCATTATTTTCATGATTTGTTTCTAACATGGTGCTGTGTTGAAGAGATGGGACCAGGCTAACCCGTGCTTCCACTCCTTTAAATATTCGATAAAACTCTAAATGCCTTACTAAAATGCATAAACATTTGGTCCTTCATTGCAAAGATATAGAATTTTAGCATTCATTTTATGTTTGTGTCTTGCGTATATCGATTTCTTATATTTTGTATCATTTTCCATAGAAACTACCCTTCTTTGACCACTTTAACAACAAAGTGAGTGCAAGCTGAGTAAACTCCATGCCCTATTTCTCACTACACATTCATCAATGTTCCCCTAATTTTTCCTATTTTCTAGGCTCAGAATCCATTTTTCGCTATTTTTCCTATTTTCTCATTATTTTTCTTAAATATTTTTGACATAATTGCTTTTAAAAATTGCAATTTTTATCATTAAGCAAAGAACCACATAGCCATGGCAACCAACATGCACCAATTCGCCCCACATGCACCATCACTTTTACCAATTTTATCAATTATCATCATTTTTCTCAATTTTACGTGTTCTTTCCATGGGTTATATAATTAGTTTTTTCATTATGATAATGTCAATTTTTAAATTTTCTAAATGACATCACTTACACATATCACATACTACTTCCATATTAAATTTCATCCCATATCCACCCCATTTCCATGCTCAAACAATTAATAGAACAAAATTTCCATGAAAATTCAAACTTATCAGGATTTTTCATATTTCATATTTTAATTGTTGTACGCCAACGAGTTGGTTTGAATTCTAATTCTAAGCATTGCTAGTCATCATTCATCAGTATCAACACCATCTCTTTTACATCTAGTCCAAGCTGAACAGCCATCCCTCATCCCAATCTTCTCTTCCGTTCTTCACACATGAATCAATCCCAAGAGGAGATATGTTGAGATGGAAAGCTCAACACGTGCGGACATTAATGATGGACCGCCTGGCTAGATGAGTCCGCACGTCTACACTTAGCACGTTGGTGGTCATTACGATACTCACATGGCCACTGACTTATCACTTATTATATTTAGTTTGTTATAGCTACCTACAGCTGGCAAAGATATAACACCAGTCGATTAGTGTAGTCAATTATGCATTGTTTGATTTAGAAGGCCACTTTCCTTTATGTTGTATCTTATCTATACTTTGTATACATTGTATAGTGTGTGGAAGAAGAAGAAGAAACCAACAAGAAAATGTTTTGGCCTCCATCTCTCTTCTTGTGTTCTTGAGTGAGCTTCCTCTTGTGTATACAGTGTGTGTTTGGCGTAGCAGCTCAAGCACTGTTAGATATGATCAATGCCCCACCCTCATTAGAAGCTACCAATGATCCATGGTGCTCAAAGTTGTAAGGCCCCCATTATGAGGAGAAGCCAAATGTGAGCCCGGACATTGGTTGAGTCCTGACTTGTATATCAGATGAGGTCTATGTGACCGGATGGCAAAAAGGTGACCGTTGTGGGTCTAATCTTTGGGTTAGACGAAGTGGTTAAGCTGGTAGCAACTCAAGGCGCATTGCATCAAATTGCGGGGTAAGGGAGTTAAAAGGGGCCCCTATTAGGGGGTCCGGGGGCAGCGCCCCCGGCCCGATGGTAAAGGGAATATTCCCTGGCCGACTAGTGGAGGCTTATATGGTAGGTCGGTCAGGCCAACCTCACGGCCTTCGCAGGCTATAAAAGTTAAACCCCTTCACAGCCATTGATCACTCATCTTTCACCCAGTCAAAGTTGTTGTTCCAACTAGCCTTAAGCTCTTCACCTATCTTCTGTCTAGATCGCCATCTAAGCTTCACATAGTGGAAGCGCACGGTTGGACAGAGCCATCTTTGTATCAGTTGTTTGAAGCTAAAGAATTTACTGATTCTCCACTTTTCTATTGTGTACTCTCTATCTCTATCTCAGATTCTGTTCGCTGCACCGTGTAATATTTTACATGGTATCAGAGCCCAGGGGGCTCTAGAGATCGAAGAGTGTGCAAGAGGCAAAGGCTTCAACAACAAAGAGAAACTATATCGACTTCCGGAAGCCGTTCTAGTGCATCAGGAAGCGGTGCAGGAGGTGGTGTTGCTGTACCGGCTATTCAAACACTGAGGATTCATCCACCAACCTTCAGCGAAGGAAAGTTAGATGGTACAAACTACACCTTGTGGAAGTTCAAAATTACAACTATCCTTGATTCTTATGAGCTTCTGGAGACTGTGCTGGGGAGTGACACAGAACCACAGCCTACCCCCGACCATCAAATCCTGGTGTGATGATTCCTCCGAATGCAGATCTTCTACGAGCTTGGAAACAGATGCATTGTGTGCCTTAGTTACAAGTTGTTCTGACAGTGTTCTGACTTTGATTCAGTATACAACCAAAGCGTTAGAGGCTTGGAATGTACTAAGGAGTCAGTACGAAACACGAAACCAAACAAGGATTCAAAACTTGGAGAATCAACTAGCAGCGGAGAAGTTTGCTGAAGGAGAGACGGTTGAAGCATTCATCACTCGGATTAAGAATCTGCGCGACCAGATGGCTGGCGTTGGGATACAAAAGACTAGCGAAGAGCTAGCTCGGAGGTGTCTTCGGATTTGTCCACAAAAGTTTGATGGACTAGTAACTCCCCTTAATACTCAGGTGAGACCTCAAGCTTTGACTTTTGAGGAGTTTTGTGCATTATTAATGGAGGAGGAGTTGAGGCTGAAAGCCCGAGAAGGAAGCAACAATGGAGATGCTGCATTCTCTGCCAATGCAAAAGGCAAAGGTGGTTCCTTCACCAAAAATGATGGTGACAAAAAGAAGAAGGGCGGAAAGAAGAAGTTTCAAGGAGAGTGCTTCTAATGCAAGAAGAAAGGACATGCAATTGCAGATTGTCGTGTCAAGAAGGCAGATGAAAAGAATCCTACCCTTAAAAGTAAAGGGAAAGAGACAGCCAATATGGCTGAAGCAGAGCTGGAATTATTCATGGCGACCATTGAGGAAGTGTGCTCCTCGACGCAAGAAGAATCTGCCACTAACTCATGGGTGTTGGATAGTGGGGCCTCCCGTCACATGACCAACAAGAAAGATCTATACAATTCTATGCAGCCTCTACAAGAATCCATCACTGTGACGGTTGGAAATGATGCTAAATGCCCTGATGCGGGCACAGGTACTATTTCTTTTGTTGCTGCAAATGGTGAAGTCAAAAAGCTTTCAAATGTGTTGTATGTTCTCGAAATCAGTAGAAATCTCTTATCAGTTGCTACCATAACTGATCTTGGTCATGAAGTGAGGTTCAAGAAGACAGGTGCAAAAATTCTTAATAGTGCTGGCACAATTGTTGGCAAAGGAGAAAGAAGGAACAACTTGTATGAGCTAAGTGCTCTTACAGCCACCGCAGGAGTGGGCACAAGTAAGCTTTGGCATGAAAGGTTTGGACACATCGGATTTGCAGTGTTGAAGGAGATGCAAAAGCAAGGTATGGTTGCTCACCTACCTACAATAACTGAATTGAAGAAACCATGCGAAGCTTGTATGATGGGCAAGCAACAGAGAAAGGCATTTCCACAAGAAAGCAAGAATAGAGCACAGGCTCCTCTAGAGTTGTTGCATGCTGACTTGTGTGGTAAGATGCCTACACATGCCTTGGGGGGATCTTCTTATTTTATGTTGATTGTCGACGACTACAGTAGAAAGATGTGGGTGTACTTCCTTCGTGATAAGGCTCAAGATTTTGGTAAGTTTAAAGAATGGCTAATAATTGTTGAGAATGAAACAGGGAAAAGTGTGAAGAAATTTAGAACAGATGGTGGTGGTGAATTCAACTCAAAGGAGTTTGAAGGCTTTTGCAAGAGCAAAGGGATCAAGCGTCAATTAACGACGCCTCACACACCTCAGTAGAACGGTGTTGTGGAACACAGGAATCGCACCATTGTAGAGATGGCAAGATGCATGCTAAACGGCAAGGGATTGCCTAACCATTTTTGGGCTGAAGCTGTTAATAATGCAGCCTACATTCTAAATCGGAGCTATACAAAGGCTCTCAAGGGAAAAACACCTCATGAGGCTTACACTGGTAAGAAACCATCTGTCTCACATTTCAGAATTTTTGGATGTGAATGTTATGCACATGTTCCAAATGAGAAGAATAACAAGTTAAAACCAAAAAGCAGAAAATGTATCTTCTTGGGTTATAGTGATGAGCAGAAGGCTTACAAATTATATGACCAAGAGGCAAAGAAGATCATCGCGAGCCGTGATGTGGTGTTCAAGGAGGAGCCGCATACAGTGGAGGAGGAGAAGGCACGTTCTTTCACTTTATCATCAAGCAAAGAAGTAGTCCACTATGAACCTGTCCTGAGAGCTATCCCTATCCTTAAGGAGGAGGAAGCATCATCTTCAGATGATGAGGAAAAAGTTCACCAACCTGACATCACCCCACTGGAAAAGCCATTGCCGCACTGGGTGAAGCAGCTCTATGACCACAATAATCCTATGCCTGCATTTGTCGAGGAGAAGGCAGACGGACGAAGGAGGTCTCAGAGAATAGAGGAGCAATGGAGGGCTTCTTCTCACATAGTCAATATGGCATTGATGGTTGAGATTATGAGAGAAGTAAAGGATCCAACTGACTTAGAAGAAGCACTTGCAGATCCATCATGGAAGGCTGCTATGCAGGCGGAGTATGACAGCATAATGAAGAATGACACTTGGGAGCTAGTGGATCGACTAGCAAAGCGGAAGGTTATTGGCACCAAGTGGATCTGGAAGGTAAAGTACAAGGCTGATGGTACCTTAGAAAAGTACAAAGCTAGACTGGTTGCCCAAGGATTTTCACAAGTTGAAGGGTTTGATTTTCAAGAGTCATTTGCCCCAACTGCCAGAATGACCACTATTCGCACGGTACTTGCAATGGCTGCCCACAAGAAGTGGCCAGTGTACCAAATGGATGTTAAGTCATCGTTCTTAAATGGTGACCTCAAGGAGGAGGTGTACGTGGCTCAACCACCAGGGTTTGAGGCCCCCCATTCAGAGAACAAAGTGTGTAAGCTGAAGAAGGCATTATATTGGCTGAAACAATCCCCCAGAGCATGGTACCAGCGGATAGATAAGTTCTTTTTAAACCTAAACTTCAAAAGATGTGCCTCAGATGCTAACTTGTATGTTTACAGGGATGGTAAAAAGTCTGTAGTGATTGTCCTATATGTGGACAACCTTCTTATTACAGGTGACTATGAAGATATGATCAACCAAACTCGAAAGGCTTTGAGTTCTGAGTTTGAAATGACAGACTTGGGCTTGCTACACTATTTTTTGGGGATTGAAGTCTGGCAAGAGCTAGGAAAGATCTTCATCTCTCAAAAGAAGTATGTATGGGAGATCTTGAAGGCATTTGGCATGACCGAGTGTAAGGAGGTAGCTACACCTATGGAGGTGAATGCAAAGTTATCCGTCGAGGATACATCAGCACTAGCAGGCATTGGGAGGTATAGGAGGTTGGTCGATCTACTTGTGTAACACTAGACCAGATATCAGTTTTGCTATTGGTGTTTTGAGCAGGTTCTCAAGCAAACCTCATGAAAGTCATTGGAAGGCTGGGATGCGGGTGCTCAGATACTTGAAGAAAACTCTTAACTATGGTATCACATACAGTTTGGAACTTCTCTTAACTCAGATTGGGCAGGAGACAGTGATTCTAGGAAGTCAATTTCTGGCTATTATTTCTCTTTGGGTTCAGGAAATTTCTCTTGGATTAGTAAGAAGCAGCCAACAGTGGCATTGTCTTCTACCGAAGCAGAGTACAAGGCAGCTTGTTTTACTACATGTGAAGCAGTATGGTTGAGAAGGATTCTATGGCATATGGGAGTGCAGGATGAAGAACCAACTATGCTGAGATGTGACAATCAGAGTTGCATCGCCATTGCCAAAAATCTAGTGTTTCATGCACGCACCAAACATATAGAGATCGAGTATCACTATGTGCGTGATTTGATGGAGGATGGGATAGTGGAACTGGTCTACTGTCCAACAGAGGAGAATGTAGTAGATATCTTCACCAAAACACTTACGAAGGATCTGCTTCAAGTTCATCTTCAGAGACTTGGCATTGGGCCGAGGAGATAGTTCACCTGTGGGTGGATATTGAGGGGGGGTGTTAGATATGATCAATGCCCCACCCTCATTAGGTGCTACCAATGATCCATGGTGCTCAAAGTTGTAAGGCCCCCATTATGAGGAGAAGCCAAATGTGAGCCCAGACATTGGTTGAGTCCTAACTTGTATATCAGATGAGGTTTATGTGACCGGATGGCAAAAAGGTAACCGTTGTGGGTCCAATCTTTGGGTTAGACGGAGTGGTTAAGCTGGTAGCAACTCAAGGCGCATTGCATCGAGTTGCGGGGTAAGGGAGTTAAAAGGGGCCCCTATTAGGGGGTCCGGGGGCAGCGCCCCTGGCCCGATGGTAAAGGGAATATTCCCTGGCCAACTAGTGGAGGCTTATATGGTAGGTCGATCAGGCCAACCTCACGGCCTTCGCAAGCTATAAAAGCTAAACCCCTTCACAGCCATCGATGACTCATCTTTCACCCAATCAGAGTTTTTGTTCCAGCTAGCCTTAAGCTCTTCACCTATCTTCTGTCTAGATCGCCATCTAAGCTTCACATAGTGGAAGCGCACGGGTGGACAGAGCCATCTTTGTATCAATTGTTTGAAGCTAAAGAATTTATTGATTCTCCTCTTTTCTGTTGTGTACTCTCTATCTCTATCTCAGATTCCGTTCGCTGCGCTGTGTAATATTTTACAAGCATATCCCCTCATCATGCGATTCTTGACAAGGTATCAAAGTCACACCACTAAGAAAGGCTGATTTTGAAGGCTGAAGTGAAGGAGAAGAAGCAAGGTTTGAGCAAGCAAGCAATGGGTAAGAAGCTCTCCCATTCTTCCACTCTCTCTCTTGGATAGTGCCTTGGAGGCACTGGAAGCAGGGTCGAGCAAAAATCTCAGATTGCTGTGAGATTTGGTGTGCGAGCAGATTACTGTATATTCTACAGATCAGCCCTTTAAGGCTGTCCCGCAGTTATTTTGGGCGTCTGAGGCCGTTTCAGGCCCCGTTTTAGAGCCACAAGGTTGCGGACAACAGTTTCAAGGTACACTGTGATTTCGGTTATATTGATCGAAAGTGGGTGCACAGGTTACAGATTACAAATCTGTAATTTTTGAGGTGTTTGAAAGAAGAAAACATAAGGTTTATTTGCAAACAGGTTGCAGACTACATGTACTATTGAGCAATCAGTGAAAAAGGTTGCTTGGTGTATTGCTGTGCACGTGTTATGAAAGATTATAGAAGACTAGCTTGATGTGTTGTATCCTTGTTTGTGATAATGGTAGAGAACAGTGGAAATCCCATTATTGAGAAGTTTGACAAGAACAACTACCCTTCATGGAAGTTTCGTGTGACGAACTTCCTCATTGGAAAGGGCCTTTATGAGTTTGTTTCAGGTGAAGAAAATGAGCCAGAGCTGGGTATCCCTCTGACTGCAGATGAATTAAAAGCATGGAAAGAATGGAATGTGAAAGACAAAAGGTGATATACTAGTTATCTGCAATCATTGATAATACGATGTTGGGACATATCATGAATGCAGAAACTTCACATGTAGCTTGGACAATTTTTGAGAGCATGTTTTCAATAAATACAAAGGCATAAAAGATTCAACTCAAGCAAGAGTTGAATGCCTTGAAGAAAGGGAAAATATATGTCAATGAGTATGTGTTGAAGGTGAGGAGCATTGCAGATGCTTTAGCAGCGATTGATGCAATGCCGGATGATGATGATTTGGTTTCATCCACTTTGAGTGGCCTTAACAATGAGAAGGCATATAAGTCATTTATTACTTCAGTATATGTACGAAAGCCATTTCCAGATTTTGATGAGCTGATCTCTCTCATGATTACTGAAGAGATTAATATGCGGGGTGATTCGTCTAAAAGAAATGGTGAACATGTCCAAGAATTTTACTGGAGTTCAAGAAGGGGATGTGGTAGATCCTCTTGGAGAGGCCGTGGTATGGGACGTGCTAGCGATAACCAACAAAATAGGTCAATCTAGAGTTTGGTGAAATGCAGGTTTCTGGAGGCAAAGGAAACTTTAGAGGCAGGGGGAGCTCTAGAGGAAGAGGTGGATGGTAGATCAGAGACTCTCGAAATTTTGCTATTGTTTGCCATTACTGTGGCAAAACAGGACATATTGTAGCCAATTGTTATGCTAAGAAGGATGATATTCGCAGTGGTAAATTGCAGCAAGGAAACTATGCATCGTCTTCACGACAGAATGAAGACAAAAATGAGCGTCTATTTGTTATGCAGCATATGATGAATGCGGTTATAGGAAAGGGGACACATGATGATGTATGCTATGTTGATTCAGGTGCATCTAATCATATGACCAGTCATGTTGAATGGTTTGGAGAGATGCATGACTTACAAAACCCAGGTTATGTGTGGATGGGTGATGATTCACATGCCACCCAATTTCACACATTGAAAAGGTTTCCTTGTCCTTGTATGATGGCCAGAAAAATCGTCTGACATATCATGTGCCATCAATTACAAAGAATCTAGTGTCTGTTGGCCAAATGGTAGAGCAGGGGTTGCAAGTCCGATTCAATACAAAAGGTTATTTTGTAGAAGACTTTAATGATAAGTGCAGGTTGGTATCAATACAAAAGGTTATTTTGTAGAAGACTTTAATGATAAGTGCAAAAGGAAGTAGAGTTGGCCGAATGTTCACTTTAGATGCTGAAATTCTTGCAATGGATGTTGCTATGTATGCTAAAGGAAAAGGAGTAGTTGCAAATATTGAAATATGGCATAAACATATTGGACATGCAAATGTGCAAAGGCTGAAATTAATGTAGTCTAGAGGATTGGTTACAGGGTTGCCTTCTTTTAGAGTTGCAAAATTGCATAAAGTCTGTGAAGCATGCCAGTTTGGTAAGCAGGTGAGACAACCCTTCTCGCATGATAGAGAAGTGAGCAGAAATATACTTGATGTAGTACATACAGATGTTTGGGGGCCTAGATAGAATGTATATCTTGGTGGTAGCAAATACTTTGTCACATTTATTGATGATTGTTCAAGGAAGCTATGGGTATACTTCATGAAGGAAAAGAGTGATGTGTTTGAGCACTTCAAATATTTTAAGGTAGCTATTGAAACAGAAACAAGCTTAAAAGTGAAGTGCTTAAGATCAGATGGAGGGGGAGAGTACCTCGCTAATGAGTTCAGTGGCTTCTTGAGGACTCATGGAATAAAGAGGCAATTTACTTGCAGGTATATCCCACAACAAAATGGTGTTGCAGAAAGAAAAAACAGGCATATTGCAGAAGTTGCACGGGCATTAATGGCTGAAAAGAATATGCCCAAACATTTTTTGTATGAGGCTGTCCATACTGCTGTCTAGATTATGAACATAAGTCCCACAGCTGCAGTTCATGGGATGACTCCTGAAGAATGCTTTACTGGCAAGAAGCCATCGCACTTGAAGGTATTTGGCTGTGTTGCATACGTTCATGTGCCAAATGAGCTACAGAAGAAGCTTGATCCAAAGGCAAAAAAATGTGTTTTTAGTGGATACTCTTTATAGTAGAAAGGGTATCATTGTTATAACCTTATCACAGGTGAGTTTAGAGTGAGCAGGGATGTTATCTTTGATGAGATGGGAAGTTGACATACACCTGCTTGTGATGTTTTGGATGATGATAATGATCAGGACAGCTATGTGTAGAATGATAAACAAGAATCACGGAGTCTTAGTGGACCAGAAACATCATCTGGTACTACACCTACAGTGAGCCCTTGGTCTGGGAGACTAGGGAGTAGCCCCACATCTTCAACTGGATCTACAAGTATTGCAGGGAAGGACAAAGGAAATAAGAAAGTGTTGGATGGTAATGATACATCTACTAGTCATTTGGGATTTGATGGAGATTCTAGTGGTTTGAAGAGTTTGGATGATGAGCTTGGCATTCCTTCAGTCAGGACAACAAGTGTACAAAGAGCTCATAGTAATGTAAAGGCTCCATTGAGTGATCCGGTGGTACGCAGATCTAGCAGGGTCAGATACCATGTTAAAAGATTTGGTTTTGAAGGTTATGTAGCTCACCATTATGCTTATATGGTGAAACTAGTTGAGGATGTTGAGCCCACTTGTTTTGAGGATGCTTTTGGTCATGCTCATTGGGATGCATCAATGGATGAGGAGATGGCTGCATTAGAAGCCAATAAGACTTGGGATTTGGTACCCTTACCTAAGGGTAAGAAAGCTATTGGCTGTAAGTGGGTTTACAAAGTCAAGCATAATGCAGATGGTTTAGTTAGCAGGTATAAGGCTAGGCTAGTTGCAAAAAGCTATGCTCAAATATACGGTGTAGATTATGAAGAGACATTCAGTCTAGTTGCTAGGATGGAAACTGTTAGGTGTGTGATTGCCTTGGCAGCAACCAAAAGTTGGATTTTGCAGCAAATGAATGTTAAGAATGCCTTCTTACATGGTGAATTGTAAGAAGAAGTGCATATGGAGCAGCCAGCAGGTTATGAGGATTTAGAGCATCCTACATATGTGTGCAAGTTAAAGAAGGCACTCTATGGGCTAAAGCAAGCACCTAGAGCATGGTGTGACAAGATTGGAGAGCATCTTGTTAATATTGGATTTTGTATTTCTGATGCTGATCACTCACTTTATGTGAGAAAGGAAGATGCAGGTTTGGTCATCATAGTCATCTATGTGGATGACTTGATTATTACAGGTGATAGTGACAATGGGATTGCTGAAGTTAATGAAGAAGAAGTTTAAGATGAAAGATTTGGGTAAGTTGAGATACTTTCTTGGTATTGAGGTGATAAGATGTGATGATGGTATATGGCTGTCCCAAAGGAAGTATGGCTTGGATATGTTATCTAAGTATGGTATGACAGCATGTAAGCCTCTTTCAGTACCATTGTGTCAAGAATCGCGTGGTGGAGGGGGTTGCTCAAGATGCTGCGCCGAACACACACAGAATGCACAAGGAGAAGCTCACTCAAGAGACAAGAAGAGAGATGGAGGCCAAAACGTTTTCTTGCTGGTTTCTTCTTCTTCTTCCACACACTTTACAATGTCCACACAGTATACATAAGATACAACATAAAAGGAAAGTGGCCTACTAAGTCAAACAATGCATAACCGACTACACTAGTCGACTGGCGCTATAACTATGCCAGCTGTAAATAGGTGTAACAACCTGAATATAATAAGTAATGAGTCAGTGGCCATGTGAGAGTCATAATGACCACCGACGTGCTAAGTGTAGACGTGTGAACCCATCTAACCAGGCGGTCCATCATCAATGTCCGCATGTGTTGAGCTTGTCATCTCAACACTCCCCCTCAAGCTCAACTGCATCTCTGCAACTCCAAGTAAGCTTCGAAACTTTTGAAGCTTTTCTGTACCCAATGCCTTCGTGAAGATGTCAGCTATCTGATCCTGTGTGCTGACATACACTAAGTCAATCTCACCTGCTAGTACCTTCTCTCTCACAAAGTGGTAGTGTACCTCAATATGTTTTGTCCTGGCATGGAACACAGGGTTCCTAGCCAACTGTATACTGCTCATGTTGTCACAATAAATGACAACTGAACCTTCCACCTGCACATCCAAATCAGCCAATAGCTTTTGCAGCCATACTACGTCACATGCTGCAACAGCAGCACCTCTATACTCAGCCTCTGTACTCGACAAAGCAACTGTAGATTGCTTTTTGCTGCTCCATGCAACTGCTGCACTACCAAGAGAGAACATGTATCCACTGGTAGATCTTCTATCAGACATACTACCAGCCCAATCTGCATCTGTGTATCCAAACACCTGTACATCTGTACCTGCCTCATAGAAAAGTCCATAATGTAATGTGGACTTCACATATCTCAATATGCGTCTGACTGCATCCAAATGTGGCTTTCTAGGTACTTGCATAAACTGACTCACAAGACCAACAGCGTAGCTCAAGTCTGGCCTTGTAATGGTCATGTAGATCAAACTCCCCACTATCCTCCTGAACATAGTAGGGTCTTCTATCTCATCCCCAACATCAGCACTCAGCTTTACATTCTGCTCCAACGGGACTGAAAGTGGTTTGCATGCAGTCATACCATACTTGGACAACATATCCAAGCCATACTGTCTTTGGGACAGCCATATACCAGCATCACATCTGATCACCTCAATGCCAAGGAAGTACCTTAGCTCACCTAAATCCTTCATCTCAAACTTCATCTTCAAATAGCCCTTAACTTCAGCAATTCCACTATCACTGTCACCTGTAATAATCAAGTCATCCACATAGATGACTATGATGACCAAACCTGCATCTCCCTTTCTCACATAAAGTGAGTGATCAGCATCAGAAACATAAAAGCCAATATTGACAAGATACTCTCTAATCTTGTCAGACCATGCTCTAGGTGCTTGCTTGAGCCCATAGAGTGCCTTCTTCAACCTGCACACATACGTGGGATGCTCTAAATCTTCATAACCTGCTGGCTGATCCATATACACTTCTTCTTGCAAATCATCATGCAAGAAGGCATTCTTTACATCCATTTGCTGCAACCTCCAACCTTTGCCTACTGCCAAAGCAATCACACATCTGACAGTTGCCATCCTAGCAACTGGACTGAAGGTTTCATCATAATCTATGCCATATGTCTGGGCATAGCCTTTTGCAACCAGCCTAGCTTTGTACCTGCTAATAGAACCATCTGCATTGTGCTTAATCTTATAAACCCACTTACATCCAATAGCTTTCTTTCCCTTTGGCAATGATACTAGATCCCAAGTCTTATTGGCCTCTAATGCAGCCATCTCCTCATCCATTGCTGCATCCCAATGAGCATGACCAACAGCCTCCTCAAAACATGTGGGCTCAACATCCTCAACTAGTTTCACCATATAAGCATAATGGTGAGCTGCATAACCTTCAAAACCAAATCTTTTAACAGGGTATCTCACCCTGCTAGACCTGCGTACCATTGGATCACTCAATGGAGTCTTTGCATTAACATGTGCTCTCTGCACACCTGGAGTCCTCACTGAAGGAATGCCAAGCTCATCATCCAAGCTCTCTGAGCTACTAGAGTCTCCATCAAGAACTGCATCAATGCCTTCTGACACTTTATTCTTTCCTTTGTCTTTACCTGTAGTGCTACTAGATGCACTCGAAGATGTAGAGGTACTCCTTAGTCTCCCAGACCAAGGACTACTAGATGATGTCTCTGGTCCACTAAGAGTCCGTGATTCTTGCCTTTCAGCCTGCATATGAGTGTCATGATCATCATCAACATCCAATGCATCACCACTAGATGCATACCAACTGCTCATTTCATCAAAGATGACATCCCTGCTCACTCTGAACTTACATGTGACAGGGTTGTAACAGCGATACCCTTTCTGCTCTAAAGAGTATCCAATAAAGACACACTTTTCAGCTTTTGGATCTAGTTTCTTCCGCAACTCATCTGGCACATGAACATACGCAATGCAGCCAAATACTTTCAAGTATGAAACATCAGGCTTCTTACCTGTAAAACATTCTTCGGGAGTCATACCATGAACTGCAGCTATGGGAGTTCTGTTCATAATATAAATAGCAGTATGAACAGCCTCAGACCAAAAATGCTTAGGCATATTCTTTTCAGCCATCAAGGCGCGTGCAACTTCTGCAATATGCCTGTTTTTCCTTTCTGCAACCCCATTTTGCTGTGGGGTATACCTGCATGTGAACTGTCTCTTTATCCCATGAGACCTCAGAAAATCACTGAACTCATTGGAGAGGTACTCCCCCCCTCCATCTGACCTCAAGCGCTTTACTTTCAAGCCTGTTTCTCTTTCAACTGCAGCCTTGAAAGTTCTAAAGAGCTCAAAAGCTTCACTCTTTTCCTTCATAAAATATACCCACAGCTTTCTAGAACAATCATCAATGAATGTGACAAAGTATGAACTGCCTCCAAGAGATACATTTTGTGTAGGCCCCCAAATGTCTGTATGCACAACATCAAGGATATTTCTGCTTACATCTCTGTCATGTGAAAAGGGTTGTCTTGCCTGCTTACCAAACTGACATGCTTCACATACCTTCTGAAATTCTGCAACTTTAAAAGTAGGCAAACCTGTAACCAACCCTTTGGACTGCATTAATTTCAGCCTTTGTACATTTGCATGTCCAATGCGTTTGTGCCAAATTTCAATGTCTGCAACAACACCTTTTCCTTTGGCATACATAGCAGCATTCATAGTAGGAATTCCAGCATCTAGAGTCAACATACGTCCAACTCTACTTCCCTTTGCTACCAACCTGCACTTGTCATTGAAGTCTTCTACAAAGCAGCCCTTTGCATTAAATCTGACTTGCAGCCCATGCTCTACCATTTGACCGACTGACACCAAGTTCTTTGTAATAGATGGCACATGCAATACATCTGAAAGACTCTTTGTCTTACCATCATGCAAGGACAAGGGAACTTTTCCAATGTGTGAAATTGGGTGGCATGAGTCATCACCCGTCTGCACATAACCTGCATTCTGCAAATCCTACATCTCTCCAAACCATTCTGCATGGCTGGTCATATGATTGGATGCACCTGAATCAACATACCAAACATCTTCATGTGTTCCCTTTCCTGTAACAGCATTCACCATATGCTGCATAACGAACAAACATTCATTTTTGTCTTCATTCTATCGTGAAGACGATGCATAGTTTCCTTGCTGCAACTTACCACTGCGGATATCATCTCTCTTAGCATAACATTGGGCTGCAATATGACCTGTTTTGCCACAGTAGTGGCACACAATACCAGAGTTGTTAGAACCTCTGTTCTGCCATCCACCTCTTCCTCTAAAGCTCCCCCTACCTCTAAAGTTACCATGACCTCCTGAAACCTGCATATCGCCAAATTGCTGATTCAATCTGTTTTGCTGGTTGTCACTACCACGTCCTGTACCACGGCCTCTTGAAGAGAACCTGCCACGTCCCCTTCCAGAACTGGAGTAGAAAGCTTGGACCTGTTCACCACTTCTTTCAGATGTCTCACTCTGCATGTTGATCTCTTCAGTGATCATAAGGGAGACCAATTCATCGAAATCTGAAAATGGCTTTCTGACATATATGGAAGTTACAAAAGACTTCCAAGCCTTTTCATTGTTAAGTCCACCCAAGGTAGATGACACCAAATCATCATCATCAGGCATTGCATCAATCGCTGCCAATGCATCTGCAATGCTTCTTACCTTCAGTGCATACTCATTGATAGACATCTTCCCTTTCTTTAATGTATTCAACTCTTGCTTGAGTTGAATCTTTCGTGCCTTTGTATTTACAGAAAACATACTTTCAAGTATGGTCCAAGCTGCATATGAATTCTCTGCATTTCTAATGTGTCCCAGCATATTATTGTCAATTACTGCAGGCAACCAATACATGATCTTTTTATCCTTTGCATTCCATTCTTTCCGTGCCTTTGTCTCTTCTGCAGTTGGAGGATCACTCATCTCCGGCTCCTTTTCTTCACCTGAAACGAACTCATAGAGGCCTTTTCCAATAAGGAAGTTCGTGACACGGAACTTCCATGAAGGGTAGTTGTTCTTGTCGAGCTTCTCAATGATGGGGCTTCCACTGTTCTCTGCCATTATCACAAAATTAATACCAAACAGCAAGAAAATCTTCTGCAACCCTTGACCTGTAGTGCACAGCAATACACCAGACAGTCTTTTTCACTGTCTGCTTAACAATACATGCAATCTGCAACCAGTTTGCAGATAAACCTTGTGTTTACTCACTGTAAACACCTTTGAACTTACAGATCTGAAATCTGTAACCTGCGCACCCACGTTCGGTCAATACAGTCGAAGTCACAGCGTACCCTGAAACTGCTGTCTGCAACCTTGCGACTCTAAAACGGGCCCTGAAACGGCCTCAGATGCCCAAAATAACTGCGGGAAAGCCCTAAAGGGCCTATCTGCAGAATACACAGCGCTCTTCGCGCATACCAAATCTCACTGCAATCTGAGATTTTTGCTCTGCCCTGCTTCCGGTGCCTCCACAGGCACTATCCAAGAGAAAGAGTTGAAGGATGGGAGAGCTTCTTACCCGTAGCTTGCTTGCTCGAACCTTGCTTCTTCTCCTTTGCTTCAACCTTCAAAATCAGCCTCTCTCAATGGCGCGGCTCTGATACCATGTCAAGAATCGCGTGGTGGAGGGGGTTTCTCAAGATGCTGCGCCGAACACACACAGAATGCACAAGGAGAAGCTCACTCAAGAGACAAGAAGAGAGATGGAGGCCAAAACGTTTTCTTGCTGGTTTCTTCTTCTTCTTCCACACACTTTACAATGTCCACACAGTATACATAAGATACAACATAAAAGGAAAGTGGCCTACTAAGTCAAACAATGCATAACCAACTACACTAGTCGACTGGCGCTATAACTATGCCAGCTGTAAATAGGTGTAACAACCTGAATATAATAAGTAATGAGTCAGTGGCCATGTGAGAGTCATAATGACCACCGACGTGCTAAGTGTAGACGTGTGAACCCATCTAACCAGGCGGTCCATCATCAATGTCCGCATGTGTTGAGCTTGTCATCTCAACACATTGTAGCAAAATGTGAAGTTGAGTGCTGACGTTGGGGTTGAGATAGAAGATCCTAAACCACTCAAGGAACCGAGGACCCAAGATATAGACAAACCATCAAAGTGCAGATCATGACCAAGCAAGGGGCGCCAACGACGTGGATTTAACAAGTCTACTGAATCTGATTGACAGCTTGGTGGAGCAAGACAACTCGACAATGGCAAAGGAAAGCTTAGACCCCTGGTCAAATGAGGAACTCAATTTGAACGTTTTCCCAGATGCTATTCAGCTATAGTTGGTAAGCAGTTACGACGCACAAGCCCGGTATGAGCACCGCGGTAGGATTGCAGACGCTATCATCGCAGATCTAGAAGAGGAGAGAAAGCTAGCCCACAAAGCATTGCAAAGCATAACTGAATACAATAGGGATCAGCTGGCTGAAGCCAACAACAAAGTGCGGAGTTGCGCGAGGTATAGCGAGTGCTGAACTTAGTAGGTAGGAGCCGAACAGATCATGAGAGAGCCCTAGAGGGGGACTTGACATTGAGCGAGCTTCTCATGAAGCGACTACTGGATAACACAGCTGCAGAACAAAGTGCCTCGGCACTAGCGACATTGCTGCTTGTTGAGATGACAAGCTCAACACATGCGGGCATTGATGATGGACCACCTAGTTAGATGGGTCCACACGTCTACACTTAGCACATCGGTGGTCATTATGACTCTCACATGGCCACTGACTCATTACTTATTATATTCAGGTTGTTACGCCTATTTACAGCTGGCATAATTATAGCGCCAGTCGACTAATGTAGTCGGTTATGCATTGTTTGACTTAGTAGGCCACTTTCCTTTATGTTGTATCTTATCTATACTTTGTGTACATTTGTAAAAGTGTGTGGAAGAAGAAGAATAAATCAGCAAGAAAACGTTTTGGCCTCCATCTCTCTTCTTGTCTCTTGAGTGAGCTTCTCCTTGTGCATTTTGTGTGTGATGGGTGCAGCATCTTGAGCAAGTCCCCCCACCACACGATTCTTGACATGGTATTAGAGCCACGCCACTGAGAGAGGCTGATTTCAAAGGTTGAAGCAAAGGAGAAGAAGCAAGGTTCAAGCAAGCAAGCCACGGGTAAGAAGCTCTCCCATCCTTCCACTCTTTCTCTTGGATAGTGCCTGTGGAGGCACCGAAAGCAGGGCAGAGAAAAAATCTCAGATTGCAGTGAGATTTGGTGTGCGCGAAGAGCGCTATGTATTCTGCAGATTGGTCCTTTAGGGCTCTTCTGCGGTTATTTTGGGCATCTGAGGCCGTTTCAGGGCCCGTTTTAGAGCCGCAAGGTTACTGACAACAGTTTCAGGGTACGCTGTGACTTCGACTGTATTGATCGAAAGTGGATGCGCAGGTTACAGATTTCAGATCTGTAAGTTCAAAGGTGTTTATCAGTGTGTAAACACAAGGTTTATCTGCAAACAGGTTGCAGATTGCATGTATTATTGAGCAGACAGTGAAAAAGGCTGTTTGGTGTATTGCTGTGCACTACAGGTCCAGGGTTGCAGAAGATTTGCTTGCTGTTGGTATTAATTTTGTGATAATGGCAGAGAACAGTGGAAGCCCCATCATTGAGAAGCTCGACAAGAACAACTACCCTTCATGGAAGTTCCGTGTCACGAACTTCCTTATTGGAAAAGGCCTCTACGAGTTTGTTTTAGGTGAAGAAAAGGAGCCGAAGGTGAGTGATCCTCCAACTGCAGAAGAGACAAAGGCACGGAAGGAATGGAATGCAAAAGATAAAAAGGTCATGTATTGGTTGTTTGCAGTAATTGACAATAATATACTGAGACACATTAGAAATGCAGAGAATTTATATGTAGCTTGGACCATACTTGAAAGTATGTTTTCTGTAAATACAAAGGCACGAAATATTCAACTCAAGCAAGAGTTGAATACATTGAAGAAAGGGAAGATGTCTATTAATGAGTATGCACTAAAGGTAAGGAGCATTGCAGATGCCTTGGCAGCGATTGATGCAATGCCCAATGATGATGATTTGGTGTCATCTACCTTGGGTGGACTTAACAATGAGAAGGCTTGGAAGTCTTTTGTAACTTCCATATATGTTAGAAAGCCATTTCCAGATTTTGATGAGTTGGTCTCCCTTATGATCACTGAAGAGATCAACATGCAGAGTGAGACATCTGAAAGAAGTGGTAAACATGTCCAAGCTTTCTACTCCAGTTCAAGAAGGGGACGTGGCAGGTTCTCTTTAAGAGGTTGTGGTACAGGACGTGGTAGTGACAACCAGCAAAACAGATTGAATCAACAATTTGGCGATATGCAAGTTTCATGAGGTCGTGGTAACTTTAGAGGCAGGAGGAGCTTTAGAGAAAGAGGTGGATGGCAAAACAGAGGCTCTAACAACTCTGGTATTGTGTGTCACTACTGTGGCAAAACAGGTCATATTGCAGCCCAATGTTATGCTAAGAAAGATGATATCCACAGTGGTAAGTTGCAGCAAGGAAACTATGCATCGTCTTCACGACAGAATGAAGATAAAAATGAATGTTTGTTTGTTATGCAGCATATGTTGAATGCTATTACAGGAAAGGGAACACATGAAGATGTTTGGTATGTTGATTCAGGTGCATCCAATCATATGACCAGCCATGCAGAATGGTTTGGAGAGATGCAGAATTTGCAAAATGCAGGTTATGTGCAGACGGGTGATGATTCATGCCACCCAATTTCACACATTGGAAAAGTTCCCTTGTCCTTGCATGATGGTAAGACAAAGAGTCTTTCAGATGTATTACATGTGCCATCTATTACAAAGAACTTGGTGTCAGTCGGTCAAATGGTAGAGCAAGGGCTGCAAGTCAAATTTAATGCAAAGGGCTGCTTTGTAGAAGACTTCAATGACAAGTGCAGGTTGGTAGCAAAGGGAAGTAGAGTTGGACGTATGTTTACTCTGGATGCTAGAATTCCTACTATGAATGCTGCTATGTATGCCAAAGGAAAAGATGTTGTTGCAGACATTGAAATTTGGCACAAACGCATTGGATATGCAAATGTACAAAGGCTGAAATTAATGCAGTCCAAAGGGTTGGTTACAGGTTTGCCTACATTTAGAGTTGCAGAATTTCATAAGGTATGTGAAGCATGTCAGTTTGGTAAGCAGGCAAGACAACCCTTTTCACATGATAGAGATGTAAGCAGAAATATCCTTGATGTTGTGCATATAGACATTTGGGGGCCTACACAAAATGTATCTCTTGGAGACAGTTCATACTTTGTCACATTCATTGATGATTGTTCTAGAAAGCTGTGGGTATATTTTATGAAGGAAAAGAGTGAAACTTTTGAGCACTTTAGAACTTTCAAGGCTGCAGTTGAAAGAGAAACATACTTGAAAGTAAAGTGCTTGAGGTCAGATGGAGAGGGAGAGTACCTCTCAAATGAGTTTAGTGATTTTCTGAGGTCTCATGGGATAAAGAGACAGTTCACATGTAAGTATACTCCACAGCAAAATGGGGTTGCAAAAAGGAAAAACAGGCATATTCCAGAAGTTGCACGCGCCTTGATGGCTGAAAGGAATATGCCTAAGTATTTCTGGTCTGAGGTTGTGCATACTGCTGTTTATATTATGAACAAAACCCCCACAGCTGCAGTTCATGGTATAACTTTTGAAGAATGCTTTACTGGCAAGAAGCCTGATGTATCACACTTGAAAGTGTTTGGCTGCATTGCGTATGTTCATGTGCCAGATGAGTTGCAGAAGAAACGGGATCCAAAGGCTGAAAAGTGTGTCTTTATAACCCTGTCACATGTAAGTTCAGAGTGAGCAGGGATGTCATCTTTGATGAAATGAGCAGTTGGTATGCATCTAATGGTGATGCATTGGATGATGATGATGATCATGACACTCATGTGCAGGCTGAAAAGCAAGAATCACAGACTCTTAGTGGACCAGAGACATCGTCTAGTAGTCCTTGGTCTGGGAGACTAAGGAGTAGCTCTACATCTTCAGGTGCATCTAGTAGCACTACAGGTAAAGACAAAGGAAAGAGTAAAGTGTGAGAAGGCATTGATGCAGTTCTTGATGGAGACTCCAGTGGCTCAGAGAGCTTGGATGATGAGCTTGGCATTCCTTCAGTGAGGACTCTAGGTGTGCAGAGAGCACGCGTTAATGCAAAGACTCCATTGAGTGATCCAGTGGTACGTAGGTCTAGCAGGGTGAGATACCCTGTTAAAAGATTTGGTTTTGAAGGTTATGCAGCTCACCATTATGCTTATATGGTGAAACTAGTTGAGGATGTTGAGCCCACATGTTTTGAGGAGGCTATTGGTCATGCTCATTGGGATGCAGCAATGGATGAGGAGATGGCTACATTAGAGGCCAATAAGACTTGGGATCTAGTATTATTGCCAAAGGGTAAGAAAGCTATTGGATATAAGTGGGTTTATAAGATTAAGCACAATGTAGATAGTTCTATTAGTAGGTACAAAGCCAGGCTGGTTGCAAAATGCTATGCCCAGACATATGGCATAGATTATGATGAAACTTTCAGTCCAGTTGCTAGGATGGCAACTGTCAGATGTGTGATTGCTTTGGCAGCAGCCTTGGAGGTTGCAACAAATGGATGTGAAGAATGCCTTCTTGCATGGTGATTTGCAGGAAGAAGTGTATATGGATCAGCCAACAGGTTATGAAGATTTAGAGCATCCCACGTATGTGTACAGGTTGAAGAAGGCGCTCTATGGGCTCAAGCAAGCACCTAGAGCATGGTCTGACAAGATCAGAGAGTATCTTGTTAATATTGGCTTTTATGTTTCTGATGCTGATCACTCACTTTATGTGAGAAAGGGAGATGCAGGTTTGGTCATCATAGTCATCTATGTGGATGACTTGATTATTACAGGTGATAGTGATAGTGGGATTGCTGAAGTCAAGGGCAATTTGAAGAAGAAGTTTGAGATGAAGGATTTAGGTGAGCTAAGGTACTTCCTTGGCATTGAGGTGATTAGATGTGATGATGGTATATGGCTGTCCCAAAGACAATATGGCTTGGATATGCTGTCCAAGTATGGTATGACAGCATGCAAACCACTTTTAGTCCTGTTGGAGCAGAATGTAAAGTTGAATGCTGATGTTGGGGATGAGATAGAAGACCCTACTATGTTCAGGAGGATAGTGGGGAGTTTGATCTACATGACCATTACAAGGCCAAACTTGAGCTACGCTGTTGGTCTTGTGAGTCAGTTTATACAAGTACCTAGAAAGCCACATTTGGATGCGGTCAGACGCATATTGAGATATGTGAAGTCCACATTACATTATGGACTTTTCTATGAGGTAGGTACAGATGTACAGGTTTTTGGATACACAGATGCAGATTCGGCTGGTAGTATGTCTGATAGAAGGTCTACCAGCGGATACATGTTCTCTCTTGGTAGTGCAGCAGTTGCTTGGAGCAGCAAAAAGCAATCTACAGTTGCTTTGTCAAGTACAGAGGCTGAGTATAGAGGTGCTGTTGTTGCAGCATGTGAGGTAGTATGGCTGCAAAAGTTATTGGCTGATTTGGATGTGCAGGTGGAAGGTCTAGTTGTCATTTATTGTGACAACATGAGCAGTATACAGTTGGCTAGGAACCCTGTGTTCCATGCCAGGACAAAACATATTGAGGTACACTACATTTTGTGAGAGAGAAGGTACTAGCATGTGAGATTGACTTGGTGTATGTCAGCACACAGGATCAGATAGCTGACATCTTCACGAAGACATTAGGTACAGAGAAGCTTCAAAAGTTTCAAAGCTTACTTGGAGTTGCAGAGATGCAGTTGAGCTTGAGGGGGAGTGTTGAGATGACAAGCTCAACACATGTGGGCATTGATGATGGACCGCCTGGTTAGATGGGTCCACACGTCTACACTTAGCACGTCGGTGGTCATTATGACTCTCACATGGCCACTGACTCATTACTTATTATATTCAGGTTGTTACGCCTATTTACAACTGGCATAATTATAGCGCCAGTCGACTAGTGTAGTCGGTTATGCATTGTTTGACTTAGTAGGCCACTTTCCTTTATGTTGTATCTTATCTATACTTTGTGTACATTTGTAAAAGTGTGTGGAAGAAGAAGAAGAAACCAGCAAGAAAACGTTTTGGCCTCCATCTCTCTTCTTGTCTCTTGAGTGAGCTTCTCCTTGTGCATTCTGTGTGTGATCGGCGCAGCATCTTGAGCAAGTCCCCCCACCACGCGATTCTTGACACTGCTCGCAGGACTAGGGGTGAGCCAAGGCTCAAAGAGCCAATCCAAAATACCGATCGTTGCCAAGCAACTCGACAAGTACCAACCCCATGCTGACCCATACAGCTTTGTTGAGCAGTTTGAGCAAGTCTACGAAGCCAACGGCCTCAACGACCTAACTCAATGCTCGCAAGCGTTCTAGGACGTGGTATACGAGCCTAGATGCTGTAGAGCGAGCCAACTTCAATGACCTCAAGGATCTCTTCGTAAAGAGATTTTCCAAGCCCGGATACTCCGATAACCTACTAGTATGCTTGATGAACGTCAAGTAGAAAGAGAAGGAGGACATCCGCAACTACGTAGCCCATGTGAGGAGTCTCTTCAAGAGATTCCCTCTGGGCGAGTGACCGACTGAAAGAGCATTTTCGACTGTATTCATCATCGGAATTCGAGATGAGGAGTTATATAAGGCTTTAGCAGGCAATTCAAGCTTGCAGGGAGACGCGGTGGCTAGAGTGTTTGAGGAAGCCATCAGAGTCTATGATCAGCTGAAAGAGCAGAGCTCCAGGGGCTCGAACGTAGAGGAGACCAACCCACGAGGTTCAGAGAGAGCGTCAGCCTCTAGTGAGCGATCAATCCCATCATCCCAAGATAAGGGAAAGGCCACCGAGACACTTGGTTGATGTCAAGTTGGAATTAGCCAAGTTGTAAGACATGTTGAGACTACCAATGCGCTCGCACGTCCAATGCGTTCGCACGTCCAATGCGTATACTGTGGCAGAAACCACTTACCGGCCCGAACTGCAGGCTCCGTCACAAGAGTCATCACCCGCGGAAGTCAATCTGCCTCCCCAACTCCAACCTGGATGCAGCAGCCCGTCCGTCGTGGCTGCTCCTAATCCACTTAACATCTAAGCGGCCCAACCACAAACTCCCAAAACCCCCCCACCACCCATCTTCGTTGTCAAAAGCTCTTGTTCTGTCAAACCTCGACCACCTATTGGCCTTATGCCCTCCTATGAATGAAAATCCTTTCTAGCGCTAGCCGCTGACCTCACTGAGGACACCGGGGATGACATGGTGGATTGTATTAAACGACTAGATGCCACTTTCGTGTCACTCGCGCTAAGCTATGACCGCTTGGACCTAGGTCTATTAGAAGAACCCTTTGCAACAGAAGTACAAAATATGCCTTGCTCTTGGGAAACCTTTGAATTCGCGTTCGCAAAAGCTTCTCGCTCCGCTGCTGAATTGATTAATAGCGAAATCTCCAAGGAGCAAGCCATCAAACAATGCCTTATCACGTCATACGATCCACGAACCACTTCTGTTATCACTGCGGAGTTATCACACCTTGCTGATACTAGATCACCTTTCTTAAGGCAGTGGTATGCTCTTAGGTTGCAATGGGAAGTTGAAGGATGTCGCATAATGACCAATGCTGAGCAACGCCGCGTCATCAAAATAGCAAGGTGATCCCACTTACGTCGTGCCCACCTCGTATAGAGTGTTAACCACTCTTCGGGGCCGACCCATGGATGAACACCTCAAAGGACACCCCTACCTTAATCGCTTGTTGACCAAGGAAGAGCTACACATTGCTAGCCATGTCGACTCTGGTGACTTTCTCACAGATGTTCTCACATACATCATGCACGTGGGAATTTGACCCTTTGATTTGGACCGTGCAGCTCAATTGGAATACAATCCAAATTTCTATACTTGGCTCCTTCACAAATAATCCTACCCCAACATGCCGAAAGCCCTTGACCTTTTGACCCCCAATCCTAGGAAGGATTCTTCTCAAGATGGAAGGGGAGGGGGTAAGGTGGTAAGGTGAAATGAATCAAATGAGAAATGAATCAAAGGGGATAAATCAAAGTAAAATCAGTGAAAAGCATAAACATGTATTATGAAAAACGGATGGGTTAGGAAAATGGGCATGAAAACTTTGAAGTAAAGGGCAACAAGCCCAAGTCTAAAAAGGAAGATCTAATGGCTTCTTAATGAATTCATTCAAAAATCATAGAGTTTTTCTTTTCCAGCAATCAACGAATTAATATGTGGAAAGTACTAATGAAAGTTACGTTTATGGCAGGAGCATAAAATGTCGCAACAAGACCGCGCCCATCGACTCCCGTTCACAAATGAGGAAAGGGAGAAATATCGTATCCATCTAGAGAACCGTGCCTTCATCCAGCTCAAATTTCGAACCATCCACAACATAGAAGTTGTGGTGGCCAAGGAGGAAGCAGCCAGGAGGGTGGTTGAACAATGCAACCTCATGAGGTATCTTGAAAAGTTCTCACAGGAGCCAGACCACCTGAAGTGCGTGGAGTTCCTCAGAACATACAACCCAGATCAAGAATGTGGTACTGTGACGGTGGGCAGAGGAGAAGATGCAAAGCAAGTATAGGTCTGCTTAGACCCAGCCTTGGTGGAGAAGGCTTTAGGGTTGGTACCAAAGACGGAGAGGAAACAAAAAAGGGATGTTTATGCCATGCTTAAAATGAAGAAGGAAGATGTGCTCACAAATGATGGCATAAGCATCTAGGATATCCCTGACGCAGAAGCCAGGATGCAAGCCAAGCTGATACATGTGCTCTTCTCCAGCCAGCGCTACAATTCATTGATGCATCGAATTAGCGTACCTGTGCTGGAGAATGTAGTAGTCCATACCCTAGATGAAGTAAATTGGAACGGGCACGTGCAAAAAATGATCAATTAGGCAACCAAAGCATTGGCCCTAGGAAGTGTACCAGTAGGAGGAGAATCTCCAGCCTCTAAAGTTACAAAAAGAAAGAAAGCCTCCTTCATCGGGTATGGAGGTGTCTTGACTGCGCTCATCCAGGAGGCAGTGAAGGAAGCACAGGACGTGGAAGAAGGAGAAGGAGAAACATCAAAAAGGTCACCTCCTCACCAGGACAAGGATAGGTCCACCGATAGAACTGAGACAGAAGAAGAAGGGGAGGGACAGACAAGCAAAAAGACAACCAAGAAACCCAAGAAGAAGACAACGTAGAGAAATAAGAAGGATGACGAAGGCAGAAAGAAGGAGAGAGAAGACTTGGAAAGGGCAAAGAAAGAGTCCCTAAAAGAGGCCAAGGAGAGAGAAAGAACGAAGAGACAGGAGGAGGAGATATGTATGGGTTCACGTAGGTCTCCTCTTCACTAGGTTCTTTCACATAGTGAACAGGAGCGTCACTCGATGGATGGGTTACATAGGGCCCTGGTGGTCTGGGTATGCCTGTTGGGTTCATCTCTAGCCTAGGAATGGCCGGTCTTGCATCATTTGGTGCTCGAAGTGCCAACTGGGCTCCCCTACCAAAGAGGTTAGGTGGCCTATTGCCTAAGTATGGAGGGTTGTATTGCTGTGCATATGGGAATCTCCTTGGCAGTCTGCAATGTAATGTGTCATGACCAAACCTATCGCAATTCGAGCACAACCTAGATCTAGAATCTTGGCACTCAGCTGGGAGGTGGTTACCGCCACAGTGTATACACTGCACATGCGACCGCACAGGTTTTCTCATTTGGTCTTGCAATTGTGCAAGCTCCATTCTCACCTCAGCCAGCTCCTGGCCTTGGTCAACACTCTTTCCCTTATCCTGTATGCTAGAGTTCTCTCTCTCTCCTGAAACTATTGACCGCTCTGGAGCTAGATGCGTGTGCCATGCTTCAGTACAATCCTGAGTTCTACAATTGGTTTCTATCCTTGTGAAGTGACAGGGATTTGAAAAAATGTATATATATAAACAATGATTTTTGTATCACCCTGTATAGACACTATCAACACACACAAGCAATAAAAAGTCAAGCGCAGACAGAAGAAGCGGGGCAAACAGGCTAGGCTAGTTCGGTCCCCCTTTCGCATGATCATGTCTATCTCTGGGCGAGGAGCATGCACCATGCATTGCCACCATGGAAAGCCCTGAGCAACACCTCGGATAATGTAAGCAGGGCGCAGCCCCTCTCTATGCACTTTCTCCTTTCCGGCCTACCCTTCCAAGGATGAGCCCCGTCCAACCGCAGGACCACCAACCGATGTAACTCGGCGTGAGTCAAGGTCGGCTAGTAGCTAGAGGCTAAATGGGCACTATTACGGGGGCCACCCCTCAACAACGAGTATAGCATGTTCCACACCTTCTCTTCTAGTCATATGCATTTGATAACCCACACTGAAATCCCTCCTATGCGAACAATCTTATTCCGTATCAAGGCCTAACCCTTGGATTGCATCTTGCAAGCCCCCAGAAAGAAACATGGAGAACCACGGGCAACTAGTATGCAGAGACGCTCTACGCGGACGACGGGAACATGCTGCACGCACTCCTCTGCCGGTGTGCTATGTGCCCACTCTCAAGAGATATGCAAAGAAACGCTGACCCAAATGGCACCGTCCCAGATGAAGGCCTAAAAATCCTAGGACCAGGAAAGTCGAAGCTCAACGAAGCATGCAAGCCGTGGCAACACCAGTTGCACAAATCCCCCATGAGCGCTCAAGCACCAGATGCCCAAGGGCAGGAAAGGTGGCCAGGGACAGGGAAGAGTTCAACGAATTGTTTAAAGACATTTTGGAAATGGTGGCGGCCCAGGACCATACCATCCATGTCCCGGCCGACATGTGCCCTGCCCGACCTCATGACAATCCCGCACCAACACCAGCCCAGTTGCCCAACCAATCGGACTCGCCCCGCCTAGTAGAAATCGACTAAGCCCTATGATGTACAAGCAGTGTGACAAGTTATCAGGACCTAACTTTTTGTCTTTTGATGGGTGAAAGGGCAACTCCCCACTCGTACAACTTCTTCTGCCTAGCGCTAATGTATGCCGCATCTTTGACAAGTGATTGCATGGGCATTGCAATTAACATCATAGCATTTCGAAAAGTCATGTTTTAACATAACTACATTTGTTGAATTACCATGTTATCTCACGACGTGACAAGTGGATGCAGGATAACACAGGTCTTCGTGCAAACATGTTCAACGCATGGGTCACCGCAAAACCACGACCCTACACTAATCGCAACAAAGTCACGCTACTGAACGCGAATAATCACCCTTGCGAGTACCCACATCGCACAAACCAATGCGTAGTCATCTATACTCTCTTCTTGGGCCAAGCTCTACACTCACGATGGGGGACGCTGCAATCGTACCAATATCGCAACAACGGCTCCATTTTTTACAAAGGAAATTTGCTTCTTGTTTATGTTTGATGGTCTAAATGAAATTCATATGGAACAAAAAAAAAATTGGAGATTTTTTTCATTATGATTGAGGGCTGTGCATAAAGAAATTGCAGACCGGTAATGATAAATAGTCATAATAATTAAATTATGACTTGAAAAGCACATTTTTAGTGTAAAAATGAAGGATTTATTAGTTTCGGGTGGGGAAAAGAGATGTGCATGGGATAAAATTTTGAGACAAAACATCTTTCAGCTATCATAATCAGCCATTAATCAAAAATCAAAAAATAATCTATTTTTATGCACAAATAAATAGAGAAAATGGCTAAAAATTTAAAAAAAAGATTTTTGCGTTATAAAAATCTAGAAAATTATGATTCGTGGTTGTGGCTGTATAACAATGCTAAGGCATGAATTTTGGCTTTAGTTAAGCTTTGTTTATGTGTCGTAGTTCATATTTTTTGTTTTATGTGAAAATTACATACAAAATAATACCTACACCCATGCAACGCAGCACAACCTAAACATTAGAGGGAAAGGGTGATGTTAAGAGATTAAGAGGGCTGAGAGGGTTTGAATTTTTGAAGAAATTAATCGTACATTCCATTTAGAATTGCAATAATTCAGTCTAAGGGGCTAGTAGCACGAGAAATCGATGCTAGTCTCCATACATTGAAGCATACATTTAGTGAAAATCATGAAAGGGTTGTTTTTCCCACATTACAAAAGGCTGATTGGATAAATATTGTTTGTGCACTAGGATCATATGCACTATGCATGATGCATGACATGGTATCAGTCCTGGGTTGCATAGCAATTATCTTCCTAGGATATGACTTAGACGTTGAGTGCAAAGGAGCCTTTGCTACTGTCGGTCAGTTGTACGCTTTCCTTGGGACTGTTTGGTGAGGATTTATATATTCATGGATCGTGCAAAACAAGAAAAGAGTGGATTTTGTACATTATGTCTTATATGTTGGAGTGATGCATCTTGGGGCCAATCCCCGAGGTGTAGGAGACTCGCAGTGGAGCCACGGCAATCAGTCAAGGGGAGCTTCCTGATGTTTGTGTGATGAGACACTATGCCTACATGTTATGGGATCTCCCTCTGAGGAGAAGGGAAGGTAAATGTTAAACTATATATCAACTACAAACACATAATTAAGTTTATTTATGTGCATCGATGTATTACAAACGCTTATGTATTGCGAGGCCATGTGGTGGGGTTGTTTGTTGTATGCATGAGCTCCAGTTAGTGCCATAGCCAGTGCCCACCCATTTTAGGTCCCATCAACCTTTTCTTGGAATAAGGCCTATTATGATAGGGAATTTCTTCCTTTTCTTCCACAACAGTTTTATTTTATTTTCTTTTCTTTTTCTTTTTCCCTATTCTGGAAGGTGTCTCCACCTTTTCTCGAAGAATAGGGCGGCATGATAGGGACCGAAGTCATTTTCTTCCATGATTGATATGCGTATTTATTTATTTATTTCATCTTGTGAAGGAGGAGAATGGTAGTAGGAACACCATGTATCAGAACCATCCTTGCCACCTCTATTGGATCATACGGAAAGGGAGCACTTTTGGGGTGGAAGGTGGCTGTGAGGGGATCCTGACAATCATGCCGATAGCCCCTTCACTGCCGATAGCTCTGTCAATTCTTCCATAATCTTGTTGAGAAAGTGAGTACGTCGGTCACTTTACGAGCTCTAGGGGACTACCAAAATGGGTGATGATGTTCTCATACAAGAACAGGGCCATACTGTTACCATCATGTCGCTTGAGAGCTTTGGCTTTACACCACTTTGTAACATAGTTTGTACATACCAATATGTATCTGATCTGTTTCCTTTTGGTTGGCCGACCAATAGGGCCCACGAAGTTGATTCCCCATTTCTCGAATGGCTTTAGGGAAAGGATAGGTTGCAGTGGCATAGTGTTGGATTTGGTAGAATTTTCCATTCTTTGATAAGCATCACAACATTTGCAGTAGTTATAGGCATCCTTATGGAGGCTCAGCCACCAATATCCTGCAAGCAAGGCCTTTTGGCTATTTCTTCTCATGCAAAGTGTCCACCACAGGGCTCGTCGTGGCATGGTTTCAACATTATTCCAACCTCTTCTCCTACAATACATCTATGCAGTACTTGGGGAAGGACAAGAAGCGAGATTTTTTAGCGAGTTTTTTTGGCAACCCCTCTATTGTTAATCCACATAGTTCACTTATTCCAACCTAAGATGTACCCATCTCCACTTTCACTTCTACCATCACCACCACCACTGCCGCCCTCAGTGGTAGCTATACCACCACTGCCGACATCATTACTTATACCATCACCTTCACTCTCTCTCTCTCTCTCTATCTATCTATCTATCTCTACATATAAGTAGCTCATTCTCTTTGTCTCTCTCTCTCTCTTTCTCTCCTCTCACACAACACACACACACACACACACTCTCTCTCTCTCTCTCTCTCTCTCTCTCTCTCTCTCTCTCTCTCTCTCTCTCTCTCTCTCTCTCTCTCTCTCTCTCTCTCTCTCTCTCTCTCTCTCTCTCTCTCTCTCTCTCTCTCTCTCTCTCTCTCTCTCTCTCTCTCTCTCTCAACCCAAAATTAATTTATGCTAGCACTTTGGATTGATAGAATCTATATTATATTGTATTATGAAAGGTGTTTCAGCAAATTGTTCTCTCTCTCTCTCTCTCTCTCTCTCTCTCTCTCTCAACCCAAAATCAATTTATGCTAGCACTTTGGATTGATAGAATCTATATCATATTGTATTATGAAAGGTGTTTCAACAAATTGTTCTCTCTCTCTCTCTCTCTCTCTCAACCCAAAATCAATTTATGCAAGCACTTTGGATTGATAGAATCTATATTATATTGTATTATGAAAGGCGTTTCAACAAATTGTTCTCTCTCTCTCTCTCTCTCTCTCTCTCTCTCTCTCTCTCTCTCTCTCTCTCTCTCTCTTGACAACACCTAAATATATGCCATTTATTGCAACAATTTTTTGGCAAAACTGTATACAATTGATACCTTATTACTAAATTTTTACATAAATTTAATACAGATGCGGTGTTCGTTGTTGTTGTCTTTGGAGGCTGTGTCCTTGCAGTCTAGCTAGGAGATGTTGGTACGAGAAAGTTCTTGTATGAGAGGAAGGTGGAGTTTTAGATAAAAATCTGATAGGTCTATTTAGTGAATCTCAGCTATGACTGTTTAAAATTTTCCTGTAGGGATTAGTATTACTTAGAGGAGATAGGACCTTGTTATAAATTAGGAGTTTTCGGGGGAATTTTAAATAAACCACAAGGTCTTGACAAGTTGATAGGATATCTTAGTATTAATCTCAGGGATGGGGGATTTCATTAGTTATGCTACCTCCTAATGATGAAATTTTTTATGAAAAATACATAGCATTATGATTGTGATTATTGTCTACAGTAATACTGCAGTGATGATTAAAGGGTGATCATTAGATCATTGGTGATTATTATGGAGATTTCCTTGGGGAGGTGTTGAATATCAGATTCAAGAGAATGACTCTTGGCAAGGACGAAGTAATTCAAAAGGGACTGCTCTGCTACTAGGCAATTCCCTATAGAGGCCAACATGGGTGTTATAAAGGCAATTTGTAAATTACCCATGTGCATCAAAGTAACCATTAGCAGCCTTTGACCATGTTGAATATGTCCTATAACCTCGTTGTCAAGGCTTTGGCACTCAAAATTAAGGTATTATTAGCTTAAGTCATCCACTCCCAGCATTATGGCTTCAATTTTTTTAATCAGAAGATAGAAAATGCCATCCCTAGCTTCGCAACAATTATTGATTAAGAACTGATTGGTGGACAGGACTACCTTCTAGTGAATGGATTTTGAAAGGCATATAATCACGTTCTTAGGATTTAGTATGCATTTACCTTGAAGCAATGGTCTTTGGAAGGAAGTTCTTTAGAATAATTATGACACTCCTTTCAAGTGTAGAAGTTAAGAATATCCATTAAAGGGCCGGTCTCCAAATCCTTTGAGCTAAAAAGGTCTTTGAGACAAGGTTGTCCCATAGCCTTGCTTCTCTATGCCATAGGAATTAGCCATTGCAAAGAAGATTAGACTAGAGGGACCTTGCAAAATCTAAGGATGCATGATATTAGGGTAAGTAATAATTCAATTCTTTGTGGAGGATAACTCCAACATCATCACGGCCCAATGAATTCAATTCAACACATTGTTTGAGGCTTTTCAAGATTTCTATGACTTATCGGGTTCAATAATAAGCAAGACCAAATTTGAAGTGTTGTAGCTAATGACACTCTTGAATGGCTTCCACTATTAGGCTTGTAGATAATTAAGAAATGGGGGATTTACTTTGGATTGCCCCTTGTTAGGTATGGGGATCACTATCACCTAATCCTTCAATTTACCAAAAAAGGCTTTACTAGTAAGGGGGTAGTTACAATTTGGAGGTCTCTCCCTCTCTCATGCATCCGTCGAATGGTCGCCAAGAAAAAAAAGGGAAAATTCGTGGCTCCACGGATCTCAAAAAAAAAAAAAAAAATCCTGCAAGCCTTCTCCCTTACTCGCCAAGATCGTTGGGTCGCTGACATGATTTTCGGGTTATGGTGGGCTTGGCTGCGCCTCCTTTTCTGCAACGGATCCTTCTCTCCCACTCTGGGCCCGCCGCCATAGCCACGCTCATTTCAGTCAGAGGAGAAGAGGCGGATATAGATAGAGAGAGGTAGAGAGAGAGGTGCCCGTCTTCTGCCCCCTTCTGTAGAATGGTGTTTTCATAGCCTTTTAACTTCATGAGTGTTTGCTGGGGGTCGTCCGTCAGGCGTGGCTGGCCTGAAGGCTTAACGTAAATTCTATACAAACTTCTTCAGACAGAGAGAGAGCCTATTTAGGAGAACTATAGACAGAGAGAGAGAGAGAGTCTATGGCGGCCTCCTTTTTGACGGTTGCTCCTATCAGTATAGTCTTTGCTTCATCATGTCTTGCATAGCCCAAGTGGTAAATCCCTTGGAGAACAAGAGGTTCGAGACACCGCCATATGTTCTTTCTCTGTCATCCGATCAAATCGCCAAGGAGATCGACTCCATCGTATCCAAGGGTTGGATTCCTTGCTTGGAGTTCGACAAGAGAGGTGGAGGAGTGCAAGCCTGCTTATCCAGATGCATACATTCGGATGATGGCATATGAGAGAAAGAATATTAAGGAGAGGCATCGTCTTCCAAGAATTAAGGGGAGAGAGAATTGGCAAAGCACTTGCAGAGTCAAAGGGAAATAATTCCACAATTGTCATCACCACAATAAATCCCCATAAGTTTAAATTTAATCAAGATTAAATTTTAAGAGAATTCTAAATGCTCGTTCCTATAGCAACAATGCAATTTGCAAAGGAAAACGTAAGAAAGCGAAAAAGGGTGAGCTTGCTATTCCAAATGACTGGATAGACTTCTTCTTGGTTGGACTGCAAGAGGACACGGTCTTCAAAGACAACACAACGATCAGCGGGATTTACAAGTACATGCCTACACTGTTTATCTAAAATGAATGATATATATTATAAGTAAATGTTTAGTTAATATTTTTTAGGAAATGCTTTGAAACTTGTTTTTCTATGTTGAATGGTTGTTTGCATTTATGTGAACTGGTTTCTATTTATTGAAAATAGAAAATAGTCGAAAACGCTTAAAAATGACTTAAATATGACTCAAATAAATTTTTATAAAATGGCTGATTGAAAATTTATAAGTTGTGACATTTTTTATATAAAGGTTATGACTCAGGAAATTTACTGAATTTTTATTAGAATTTTTATAGATGGTTTAACATATTTAAAAATTCAAAACTAGTTATGTTCAAAGCAAAATAGCAGTTTTCATTTAAATAAAACATGTTCTCTATCAATAAAAATATGGATTTTTACATGGAAAGCTGAAAAGACAATTCTTGATTACTGATGAACTTTTGTAAGCTTTAAAACAAAAAGAAACAATAGTTTAATTATATTCTACTGAAAGAACATTTACACATAAATCTAGTGTTTTATCTTGAGTAAATAAAACGATACGTGATGTACTATTTAATAACATGGGGATGGGTAAAAAATTGAGAGATGTAATAGTATTTTATGATATTTGCTGATGATAAGAAAATTATAACTTTGAATTCAGATTACAAATATTGGAAACGTAATAAAATAATTGTTTGATGGTATGAGGGAAAGCCTCAGCATCCAAATTTAAGATTTATATTTTGTTCATATTAAAAAGAAATCATCTGATGATTGCAAGGAAGAGTGAAGGGCTACTAGGACTTATTTATAAATTAACAGGGAATATGGGGATGTAAAATGAACTATGTATGTGATTTCGTTAGAGTGTGGGAAGTACCTGGTTTAGTCCTGATTTGTATTTAGTGAAGAGAAGAAGAAAATGACGTTATATTTGCAAAATGAATTAAGTATTTAAATACTAATAAGCAACGACGAAATTGCGGTACGAAGTGGGGAGACGTTTATCAAGGGATAAAAGTTATGGGTTGTTAGAACGTTAGATTGTTTTGATTTGAATGTTTGTTGTTAATTAAATGAATAAAATGAACTAATTTTAATCAGTTGAAGAAGATAAATATACAAAGGAACTTAAATGGAGATATTTAAATAGATCCAAGGGATCTGTTATATGAAACAAACTTCTTAAAGCCAAATATTAAAACTTCCTGGATAAACCGCCACTAGTTGGCAGGAGAAATTTATGAGAAGCTGCTCCTGAAAGATGGAGGGAAACCGTAGTTATCCTAGGTTTAGCGTTTTAGTGCCCAATATCAAGATCTAGCTGTAAAAGTTGAAAAGATTAAGTATGTTTACTGGAGTTTAGATATTTATAGTTGGACTACTACAAATAAAATGTCATGCAATTAATGGAAGACTAAATCAAATTAGCATTGTTAGTAGTAACAATCACCTGTTTAGTGCAACAACTCTTAGGAGTTGGCTTGTTGACCTGGGTAAAAGTGGCTTGGTCTTTGGCCAGTCATTTTTTGGTGCGTTTGCCGGGAGCCAAGTGCGCTCTAGCGGGTGATCAATTTTCCTAGGGTATTCAAATCCTAGGTGTTATTTATGAGTGAATACGCAGTCTCTTTTCTAAGGGACTATTTTCCTAATCTGCCCCAAGGGTGTCAAAGAAAAGTGCTAGATTGGGCGAGGGATACAGAGTTAGTAGAGGGAGGCACATATTTTGGGCCACAATTAACTGTGGACGTTGAACAATTATCTTCTTGGAGCTGGGGTTATAACGACTATGCGCAAACCATAGTTCTAATAGCGACACACTTTGGGTTAATAGACGCGGTAGAGGTAAATACAATCAGTGTATTATACCACTTTGATTGGTATCACCGCACAGCTTATCGGACGTTTAGAAGAGTAGTGTGGGATGATGTGTTGCCTTGGATACGTGTATCCAGAGGTTTAAAGGTTGCTTTCGATACGAAAGACGTTAGAGAGGTTGCTGAAATTCTAGGCTTAATCCCCGAGCAAGAAGAAAAGTTACCTTTTGGGGAGATAGACCCAGAGTTGCCGACTATTTTGAACCTTCTAAGCGCGCATACAAGCGACAACCTAATTTTATAGCTTCAAATAAAACGAGCGTAATTTTGGAGTATGACAGTAAGAGCTAGTTTAGTACTTGTGGATGAATTCCGAAGAGAGACGGAAGCAACAAAACGAAGCTAGGGATCAGCGAGTTAGAGAACGAACAGTGCGGCAAGAGGCTTGGTTATTAGAAAGGCTAGAGAGGGTCAATGCATTGCTGAATTTGGGAGTAGACGCTGTGTCTAACTCAACGGTAGAACCTCTTCAGCCTAGCTTATCAACTGATAGAAAACCATCAAAGGAAAGTGAAGCAGCTTCATATCAATGGGATCAAGTTGTCTCCAGTACTAGCAGTGTCACTGGGGAAAGAGGTAGGCAAAATAGTGAAAATAGGGAGAGTGAAGCTAATGCTACGGTCGGGAGTATTGAACTGCTCTTTGACTGGGATTTAGAGTCAAATTTCGGATTGCGTCAATTATTTAAGAAACCTCAGAAACCTCCGTGGTTTGATATTATCAACGATTTAGGGTTAGGGCTATTATTTAGAGAAACAATGGCTCGCAACCCAGTCAGATTAGCTGATTTCACGCAATTCGGGGGGCTATGGGACGAAGATCCCGATGCCCATTCGCAAAGATTTGAGGTGACTTGCGTCGCCAATGAGATAATAGATGACGACCAGAAGCTTCATATCTTCCCTGCAACATTAAAAGATGAAGCAGCGAAATGGTATGGGAATTTAGATACTCAACATAAAGGGACCTATGATGTCTTATCAAGAGCTTTTCTAGAAAAATTTAGACGACAAGGTTTTCAAGATAGATTGGCTCTTCAACTGGATTATTTGTCCCAAGGAGCAACTGAAAGTGTTGAACATTATATTGAGCGCATGGAGACAATCATTCGTAAGATGAATCCTGCTCCTGACGATCCCACGCAAAAACGTAAGTTTATTGATGGACTTAATCCTGAAGTTCATCAGCATGTTAGTTTACAACGACCAGCTGCGTTGGCAGATGCTAAAACACATGCTAGATGGTGGGAAGAAGTGCAGCTGAGTCAACAACGACGGAGAGATCTATTCAAAGAATCTCGGACAGAATATCCAAGCACTTCAAGCGGGGTACCTAAGAACGTGTCTTATGTGACCGTTCCTTTAAATCCCTCGGTAATCGCAAGTTCAAACATGTCGAGTGTACCTCTAAATCCGTACACTTCAATTCCAGCCTATATGATGCAGACAGGAATGCCTTCTATGCCGCAATCTCAATCTCCTCTGGATGAAGCAAAAGTAGCAGATATTATTGCGAAATCTCTAGGAAAATTAAAGGAGGAAATTATGACTGCAGTACAAGCGCCTTTGAAGGAAATTTATTCGATAACGACACAAGGATCTAGTGCTCAACAATCGTCGGGAAATTCGACTTCAAACCCACCTCGATCTAATATCTGGTGTAGTAAGTGTCATGGTTACGGCCATGTGGCTACAGAGTGTCCGACGCCTTTAAGGTTAATGCCTGATCATCCACCATTTTGCTCTTTTTGCCACAAAACCGGTCATTTAGATACAAATTGCTGGCATAAATTAGGTCAAGAGCAACAACAAGCTCGTTCAATGCAAACGAATTACAATTATATGGATCGTAATAATAGGACTTATGAGATTGGACCACCCAATCAACCTTTTAGGCCACGAGGATTGCCCACCCAGGGTAGACCCCCAGTGCCTCGGAACAATTACAACAGTGATGGCAATCGAGGGAGAAATTCTCCTTTTAGAAGAAATAATGGAAATTTTCGTAATCCAATGGGACAAGGTGGTCAACAAAGACCTAGGGGACCAGTAATTTGTTATCGATGCCAACAAGAAGGTCACATAGCCACATATTGTCCAAATGCGCAAAAAAATCAAGACTATACTCCTCTTTGCAGGAGGTGCAGTGGTGAAGGACACTATGAAGAGAATTGCCCTAAGCGAGAGGATAATAAAATTTCTGACAAAGGGAAACAAACCTCTAACGAACCTTCAACGCCTGCTGCAAATTTAGTTGAAGTAGAAACAATAAGGAAAGATACTGGAGTTAAGTCAAAATTTATACCTCGCAAGGTGACTTTTAGAGCTGACCCGATGATTGGTGTCATTACGAGGGCACAAAAGCAACAACAGAAGGAGCAAGATTTAGAGGAAGCGAGTCCACAATTAAACGGAGCAGTGAAGGATAAGTCTAAGGACATAGATCCTAATATAGAACTACCTGAATCGGATTCTCCGCAGCATTCCTCTGACCATCCGTTATTACCTGTGCCCTTAGCAAATCCTAAGATTCAAGTGGGAGTAGCTCCTTTTCCCGAAAGATTGGTTCCTCCTAAGGAAGGGAGTAAAGATTATGCAGAATCCGTAAATAAGACCTATGATCTTTGGGCTGCATTAGAAGAAATATCATTGACTATTAACCTTCGGCAATTGCTAGAAATAGCGCCTGTTTGTCGGAAACAACTTTACCATAAATTAGTTCGGCGTCGAAGAAAGAGGATTGAGATAAACGCTTCTAAAGTCAGTGAAAATTCTTCCAAAGGTAAAACAACTAAGGATGTAAAAATAGTAGATTTATTTGTGGACCCAGGAGCTCCAGTTATCGATACTACTATTAATGGCCACTTGCTACATGAAGTGCAGTTAGATGGTGGCTCAGCAGTTAATTTGATGACAGAACAGGCAATGCAAGAATTAGGGTTGAAGGATCTAGAACCTACTCATATTGTTTTACGGGTGGCTGATCAAAGAAAAGTAACTCCTTTGGGGTTACTGCGAAATGTGAAATCTGTAGTAGCTGGATTAGAATTTCATGTAAACTATTTGATTGTTCGTTCGCAAACGAATATTTCATCATATTCTGTGCTGCTGGGAAGACCTTGGTTATACCAAGCAAGATGCATTCAAGACTGGTATAAAGGTTCAATTGTGATTGGTCCTCGAAATGATAGGGTTAAAATACAAGTTATTTCAAAAGGATTTTTGAAAGAGTCAGGAGATGAGGCAGTTGGTGAAATGGATGAGCAATCCAACAGTGAGTTTTATGATTCGGACATGGAGAGGACTGATCATGAAGGGCCTTATGCCTGGTTATTTAAAACACCACACGCAGCAACAGCAGAAAAAGTAGAGGTCAATATAGTACATCAGCCTCACAAGGTAGAACAGATGGGTATTGGTGAGTATGCTGTAGCGTTTTCATCTGACAATGATTCGGATAGTGATATTACTCAGTGGTTATCCACATCCGAAGATACAACCCTAGATTGCTTAATGCTTTCAACAGAGGAAGCTGAATATCTTGATGATTCGCTTGAAACATGTTTTCAATTATCTACGGATCAAGAAGGAAATAATCAAGAAGATGTATTTTCTGCATACAGCAGGTCGGAAGCGGTTTCTGTGGATGAATTAGGGGAGAAAGAAATGCCTGAGTTAATGATATCTGATGTGGCTAACATTTCAATAACCTCTTCAGAAAGTATGGGAGAAAATGATGTTACTAATAATAATAATAGTATGCCTGAGAGTAGGATCTTAGAAGCTCTTCCTTTTGGGGAAAATGCTTTACCCTTTGGATTTGGACAACTGCCAGATAGAGCTAAAAGGATTTATTACTACCAGCTAAAAAGGAAGGAAAGAGAAAGGAGAAGTAGGCATGGGTGCAAACCCTTACAAAGATCACTATCTCGTGAGGATGAGGATGATTCAGCTTCGGATTTTAATAGGTTTTCACAGACTTCTCGTGAACATCATGGTAATTACGCTAGGATTATTAGAGAATTGAACGAGGCATTGGAAGTAGAGCGTGAGGCAGCGTTGACTGCTGTAAATGAAGCAATGAAGAAGATAACTGAGTTGCAAAAGGAAAAGGCAGAGTTTCAGTTTAGAGAAAGGCGATATCTAGATGAAATCTCGCTTTTAGAATTTTATTTAGAAGAAGAGAAATCTAAATTCAGTAGGGATGAGTTACAGATGGAACAAGCGTTATCTATGGATACAAATTTTTGGGAAGAACATGAAAAAACTAATAGGTTTTTGGAAAAAAATAAATCTAAGAGTGCTTTTGAGCCAGAGACTCAAGAGAAAAACCCTACAAATGTTCCCTGGTTGTGTCATTCTTTTAAGCGTTCGACCGGAATTGCGCAGAAGATTTATCGTTGTTCTAGGGGACCAATAATTGGTTATCAACGAATCCAATCTGAACCCACTAAGGTTAAATTGCACAGTATGCAAGCGGTGGTGTTGCCTCTTCCAAAAGAAAGAGTAATGGATTTTACTATTTATGGGGATGGGCAAGAGTCATAACTTAGATGGTTTGAACATGCAGCACCTAGGAATTTTGTGGAACTGAAACAAGTCATACATTATTTGGGCTGTCGAATTCAGGGCGAGGAGGATGAGAATCTACATTCATTAATTCTCAAGCTTAAAGATAATCAATGGTTTTGGAGTTTAGATGATCAGGAATGTCTAGAAAAGAATAACGAAATTTTACGTCGATATCGCCGTAGGTTACATGCTCAATATCCATGTAATTCAGAGCAGATACCTAGCGTAATTGACTCTGTAAGAACCTCATTTACCATGAAATCTCGTAAAGATGTAAATGTCAATAATGGCTGTTTAGATAAATATGGGAAGGGATATACTGAAAAATCCTTTCCTGAGTTAGTAAATGTTTATGGAGTAGAAGTTGATGGTGCTACGCAAGATAACCTGGCTATTATTCCTTATAGGGCTTTACCCTTAGTAAATTCTGTGAATGTGGGAGAAGAAGTACCGAAATCAAGTACTAAGAATAACCTGCTTGAAAATGTATTGATGCAGATATCTGAAGATGTGCCCACAATTAAGCCAGGAAGAATAGGCTCTCTATTTATTGAAGAGCCTGAGGTTGAAGTAGTTAAGCTTAAAATGGCAGAAGGAAAATATTTAAATTTAGGAGACCAATTGGAATCGCCACATCGTGAAAGATTCGAAGAAGTCCTACGAGTGCATGTTGACGCTTTTGCTTGGTCATATAAGGACCTTAAGGGTATCAAAGCTGAATTATGTCAACATTTTATCGATCTAGAACCAGGCACAAAACCTGTATGTCAACGTCAACGACGAACAAACCCTGTGTATGCAGAGTTAGTGAAAGCTGAAATTACTAAGCTTTTAGATGTTGGATTCATTTATCCTGTTGCATACAGTGAATGGGTATCTCCTATTGTGGTAGTGCCCAAGAAGAATAGTAAGAAGATTCGCATTTGTGTCGATTATAGAAAGCTGAATAGCAAAACACGTAAAGATCATTTTCCTTTGCCATTTACTGATCAGGTACTTGATAAGGTTGCTGGTCATGAGCTGTATTCTTTCATGGATGGATTTAGCGGTTACAACCAAGTACTAATTCATCCTGAAGATCAATCCAAAACTACATTTACTACTGAATGGGGGACATTTGCTTATAGAGTAATGCCTTTTGGTTTGTGCAATGCACCTGCAACATTTCAGAGAGTTATGATTTCAGCTTATCAAGATTTTTTACGTCAATGGATGGAAGTTTTCTTGGATGATTTTTGTGTCTATGGTACGGCAAAAGAAATGCCTGAGCTACTAACACAAGTGTTTGAACGTAGTGATGAAGTAGGTATATCCTTGAATCCTGATAAATGTGTTTTTGGAGTACCAAAAGGAACCTTATTGGGGCATATCGTTTCTAAAGAAGGTATTGCTATGGACCCAGCTAAAGTTGCCAAGATTTCTTCACTTCCTCCACCAACAACTCTTAAACAACTTCGAGGTTTTTTAGGACATCTAAATTATTATCGGAGATTTATTTCCGATTTTGCAAAGGTGGCATCACCTTTGACAAATCTACTACGAAAGGATACTCCTTTTACTTGGGATGATGTTTGCCAGGAAGCATTTGAATTTCTTAAACATAAGTTAATTGAAGGACCAGTACTCGCACCCCCAGATTGGACAAAAGAATTCCATATTCATGCTGATGCATCTATGTATGCTGTAGGAGCTGTTTTGTGCCAAGCAGATGATAATAAGGTGGATCATCCAATTTATTATGCGAGTCGAAATTTAAGTGATGCAGAAAGGAATTATACCACCACTGAGAAAGAATGCCTATCAATGGTATTTGCGGTGGAGAAATTTCGTCATTATTTATTAGGGAATAAATTTACTATATATGTTGATCATGAGGCGTTAAAGTACTTGCTTAATAAAGCAGAACTTTCAGGACGTGTGATTCGTTGGATGTTGTTATTCCAAGAGTTTGATTTTCAAATAGTTACTCGTCCTGGTAGAGCTCATGTTCTAGCAGATCATCTATCACGATTATTAACATCAGACAAGGAGGAAGGTGTGGAAGATGATTTGCCGGGTGCATCACTTTTTACTGTGGAGACACAAGTTCCATGGTATGCTGATATTGCGAATTTTCTTAGTACTGCTCGATATCCACCTGGTGCTGATAAGCGCAGGAAACGTCAGATATTAATGCAAGCACGCTCCTATGGATTACTAGGGGGTTACCTTTATAAATTTTTTCCACGCGAGGGTATCTATCGACGTTGTGTAAGGGAAGATGAAGTACTAGTGGTTCTTAAGGCATTGCATGATGAGCCGTGTGGTGGCCATTTTGCCGATGAATTGACTGCAAGAAAAGTTCTATTAGCTGGTTATTGGTGGCCTACCCTATTTAAAGATGCTTATTATTATTGTCGAAAATGTGATGTATGTCAAAGGACTGGTCGTCCTTCTAAGAGTTTTGCTACGCCTTTGACACCTATATTAGCATTAGCGCCTTTTGAGAAATGGGGAATTGATTTTGTAGGCCCAATTGATCCGCCTACTAGATATCGATCGAATCGTTATATCTTAGTCTGTACAGACTATATTACAAAGTGGGTGGAAGCGAAAGCGCTTAAAACGGATAAAGCCATTGATGTGGCTAAGTTTATGTATGAGAATATTATTACACGTTTTGGTTGCCCACTGGAATTAGTAAGTGACCGAGGTTCCCATTTCTTGAATGGTCTTATCAGGGAGCTAATGGAAATCTATAAAATTAAACATCGCAAATCAACACCTTATTATCCCAGAGCTAACGGTCAGGTTGAAGTAACCAATTGCATTATCTGTGGGATTTTAACTAAAACTGTTGCTTCCCACAGGCGAGATTGGGATAAACGTTTATATGAAGCGTTATGGGCCTATAGAACTACTTATAAGGTGACATTGCAAAATACACCCTTCAATTTAGTTTATGGCACTAATGCTATATTCCCTATTGAGCAAGAGTTGCCCACTTTACGAGTAGCTCTATCATTACGACTAGGTGAGGTTGAATCTTTGAAACAACGGATTTTACAATTGGTAAAGTTGGATGAGGAAAGATTATTAGCTCTACAAAGTCTAGAAGCAATGCAAAAACGTCGTAAAGCATGGCACGACCAGAATATTAAAGTACGGGAGTTTAAAGAAGGCGATTTAGTTTTACTTTATGACAGTCGTTATTATAAATTTCCTGGGAAGCTTAAAATTTGTTGGTTGGGACCTTTTAAGGTGATTAATGTTTATGATAATGGTTCTCTTGATGTGCAGGATATTAATGCTGAAAATGAGATATTTAGGGTCAATGGCCTGCGCCTTAAACATTTTGTGACTTAGGCTAGCTAGGTATAGTTAGGTTAGTAGTTACAATAATATTTTGACTAATCCACCTTTGGATGTCTTTTCTTTCTTGGGGGGGTTTTTTAAATGGGATGCAGGTATGGCCTTTTTGTGGATGGATGCGCTTTACCCTCGTATTGATGCCGATAATACTGATCCTGTTCATGCTGGACCTTACGATATTCCGCGTTTTCAGACGCATGACAGGTTTTTATATGCACCGAGAGGGGAGGCCTGTTATGGTTCTTCTTTTGTGATTATTTTTTGTTTACAGTATCATCCACCTTTTGGTTGTAGGTCCTGTCAGCGGCATTTATTTGTGCGTGCTCAGTTCTTGTGTTGGCAGTGTCGCACATACTTTCGACGCTGTGGTACCACTGCCATGCAGGAAATGATTGGTTATACCTACCAGCGTCATGATTATAATAGTGTTTTTTCTCCTGAGCGCGGCGCTGGTCAGTCTAGGGTAGGCCGAGAGCAAGCAGAATTTGCGAGATATCGTTCCACTGTCTACCGCCTTACTCCATCTTACCATGATTTGCAGACTAGTGTTCCCTGCCCATGTTGGGATTATATTTGTTGGTATGTGGATGCGACCGAGGGGCATTCTTTAGATGCTTTACCAGTAGCCCCTATGCCCTACTATGATGATGTAGCTTCGGCTTCGCTCCATGATGTGATGGAGGTTCTTAGCGATGCACCTGATAGCGGATCTGTGACTTCTGATATGCCTACGCTAGAGGCTATTCTTGAGCATCCTATAGCTGATAGTTTAGTTAATAGATTTGACTTAGATAGTGTTGATGATTTCGGATTAGGATTATTGTTTTCACTAGAAGATCTCAGAGACTTTGAAGATTTTAGTCTAGATATTTTGTTTTCTTAGTCTTTTATGTTTTTCTTTTATTCTACATTTTGAAAAAACAAAAAAAAAACAAACAAACAAACAAACAAATATATATCGTTTTAAAAAAAACATACAATGCTTTGAGTTATTGATATCCTGTAGGTTTTCATGCACTTTAGTTTTATTTTCCACGTAGTTAGGTGGTTAGTTGCACGCACGGTAAGGTTATTCCTCTCAGTGCTGGGGTTTGGGATATTTAAGTTAGTAAGATGGACAGTTCTATATGCAAGAATGGTTATCAAGTGGAGAAATATACTGCTTCTTAAACAACCAAGCAGTGGGAGCGTTACGACAGTCTAGTTGATCGAGATTGTGCCATGAGTATCTGACAATTCTTTTGCACAGGGAAAAGTTTTATTATTTATCTAACCCTTTAACATTGTACTGGCTAGTGTATGTTTCATGAGCAGATTTGACTATGATTTTGCGTTACACACTGTTGTATGCTTCTGTTGCTGATTCTTGGAGTTGCAATATCCACGAACATACAAGGTTGTTTCATACCTAAACTTTTTATTTCATATTCATTTTGGAAAAAATACATGAATAAAAAAATTGATGGAATGAAATTAGAGATGTCGAAGAAAGAAAGGAAAAAACACTTAAGTAATTACAGAGGAATTATAAATAAATATTTTAAACGAATATGAATGAAATATATACAATTCTCTCTATATGAAGTCCACTCACAAGGGATGGGACTTAGCATTAGGGAGTGATTAAACAGGGGGTGAGGTGTGTGCATAACATAGTGACTTTCATTGTATGGGTGTCCGATTAGGAATCCTATAGAGTTTTCCCCTATCTTTTGGTCGCTTTTCTAGCGATATGTGGGGTAGCTGAATAACAAGGTTCTCTCCAGGAAATTTTGACTAGGAGTAGCGTGGAAGAGAGATGCTGAGCTGATGAGTATTCTTTGCTTATCATTTGCCTAGGCAGAGTGACTAGTATTATGCGCTAGATTAGATTCCTCGAGCAAAGTTGTTGAGCTGAAATGTTTGACCGTTCAATTAAGTAATGTATTCTTAGCTTTCTAGCTGATCCTTTAAAAAAAACTATTTAAAATCCAATCCGACTACTAAAAGTTCGGAAGAGTCTATATATTTATTCTTTTAAAGAAAGATAGAAAGGAAAGAGAAAAAAAAAACACCCTGAGAGTGCAGGGTTTGAGAAAAAAAAAACAACCAAAAGAAGATAACCATCGCCTCTGAGGTCCTGGTAGGCTGTAGGGATTTCCTTGACGGGTGCCTTGCGTCCGATGCCTTGTATCTCTCTGGGGTGGGACCTTTTGGGAAAAAGAATCAATGTATATACTCTTTTGACATTTTTTTTTTAAAAAAGCCATTAAAACATAAACTTAAAAGAAAAGCCTTGGACAATTAGAAGTTACGAACCATTGGCTGGTTGTTCTAGTAGAACGTGGAGGGTTAGCAGCTAAACCCTAGGAGTCCTATTTAGTGTTGTAGTATTAGTTTGCCTTGTTTGGGTTCTTTGTTAAGTAACGATCTTATCAGTGACGCTATTTCAGAAGCAATATTTTTAGTAGGATAGTAGTGTGGCAATTTATTGCCTAGAGGGATTATTGTTGTTTAGCAGCTCTAGACAGCTTCCTAGTTGGTATATTCTATGCAATGGATGAAGCTCTGTTATGCATTTCAGTGGGGAGAGTGACTAAGGGGAATGTTAATTTGCATAAGTTTTTATACAATTTACTTGAAATGTTTGTATTGTTTGCATTTTACTATGACACCAACAAGTATTTTTCCTATCTTTTTAGTGTCTACTAGTTGTCCGTGTGCGGTTTTGCAGATGATGTAGCGGTGCTCGCGAGGACGCTTCGCAATTAAGTGGAGGAGAGTATATTTTTTCTTTCAAAGTTGTGTAGCAGTGTTCGTGGTAGTTGTGTTCGTGATGATGAATGTTCGTGATGTAGCGGTGCTCGCGAGGACACTTCGCAATTAAGTGGGGGAGAATGACAACACCTAAATATATGCCATTTATTGCAACAATTTTTTGGCAAAACTGTATACAATTGATACCTTATTACTAAATTTTTACATAAATTTAATGCAGATGCGGTGTTCGTTGTTGTTGTCTTTGGAGGCTGTGTCCTTGCAGTCTAGCTAAGAGATGTTGGTACGAGAAAGTTCTTGTATGAGAGGAAGGTGGAGTTTTAGATAAAAATCTGATAGGTCTATTTAGTGAATCTCAGCTATGACTGTTTAAAATTTTCCTGTAGGGATTAGTATTACTTAGAGGAGATAGGACCTTGTTATAAATTAGGAGTTTTCGGGGGAATTTTAAATAAACCACAAGGTCTTGACAAGTTGATAGGATATCTTAGTATTAATCTCAGGGATGGGGGATTTCATTAGTTATGCTACCTCCTAATGATGAAATTTTTTATGAAAAATACATAGCATTATGATTGTGATTATTGTCTACAGTAATACTGCAGTGATGATTAAAGGGTGATCATTAGATCATTGGTGATTATTATGGAGATTTCCTTGGGGAGGTGTTGAATATCAGATTCAAGAGAATGACTCTTGGCAAGGACGAAGTAATTCAAAAGGGACTGCTCTGCTACTAGGCAATTCCCTATAGAGGCCAACATGGGTGTTATAAAGGCAATTTGTAAATTACCCATGTGCATCAAAGTAACCATTAGCAGCCTTTGACCATGTTGAATATGTCCTATAACCTTGTTGTCAAGGCTTTGGCACTCAAAATTAAGGTATTATTAGCTTAAGTCATCCACTCCCAGCATTATGGCTTCAATTTTTTTAATCAGAAGATAGAAAATGCCATCCCTAGCTTCGCAACAGTTATTGATTAAGAACTGATTGGTGGACAGGACTACCTTCTAGTGAATGGATTTTGAAAGGCATATAATCACGTTCTTAGGATTTAGTATGCATTTACCTTGAAGCAATGGTCTTTGGGAGGAAGTTCTTTAGAATAATTATGACACTCCTTTCAAGTGTAGAAGTTAAGAATATCCATTAAAGGGCCGGTCTCCAAATCCTTTGAGCTAAAAAGGTCTTTGAGACAAGGTTGTCCCATAGCCTTGCTTCTCTATGCCATAGGAATTAGCCATTGCAAAGAAGATTAGACTAGAGGGACCTTGCAAAATCTAAGGATGCATGATATTAGGGTAAGTAATAATTCAATTCTTTGTGGAGGATAACTCCAACATCATCACGGCCCAATGAATTCAATTCAACACATTGTTTGAGGCTTTTCAAGATTTCTATGACTTATCGGGTTCAATAATAAGCAAGACCAAATTTGAAGTGTTGTAGCTAATGACACTCTTGAATGGCTTCCACTATTAGGCTTGTAGATAATTAAGAAATGGGGGATTTACTTTGGATTGCCCCTTGTTAGGTATGGGGATCACTATCACCTAATCCTTCAATTTACCAAAAAAGGCTTTACTAGTAAGGGGGTAGTTACAATTTGGAGGTCTCTCCCTCTCTCATGCATCCGTCGAATGGTCGCCAAGAAAAAAAAGGGAAAATTCGTGGCTCCACGGATCTCAAAAAAAAAAAAATTTCCTGCAAGCCTTCTCCCTTACTCGCCAAGATCGTTGGGTCGCTGACATGATTTTCGGGTTATGGTGGGCTTGGCTGCGCCTCCTTTTCTGCAACGGATCCTTCTCTCCCACTCTGGGCCCGCCGCCATAGCCACGCTCATTTCAGTCAGAGGAGAAGAGGCGGATATAGATAGAGAGAGGTAGAGAGAGAGGTGCCCGTCTTCTGCCCCCTTCTGTAGAATGGTGTTTTCATAGCCTTTTAACTTCATGAGTGTTTGCTGGGGGTCGTCCGTCAAGCGTGACTGGCCTGAAGGCTTAACGTAAATTCTATACAAACTTCTTCAGACAGAGAGAGAGAGCCTATTTAGGAGAACTATAGACAGAGAGAGAGAGAGAGAGTCTATGGCGGCCTCCTTTTTGACGGTTGCTCCTATCAGTATAGTCTTTGCTTCATCATGTCTTGCATAGCCCAAGTGGTAAATCCCTTGGAGAACAAGAGGTTCGAGACACCGCCATATGTTCTTTCTCTGTCATCCGATCAAATTGCCAAGGAGATCGACTCCATCGTATCCAAGGGTTGGATTCCTTGCTTGGAGTTCGACAAGAGAGGTGGAGGAGTGCAAGGCTGCTTATCCAGATGCATACGTTCGGATGATGGCATATGAGAGAAAGAATATTAAGGAGAGGCATCGTCTTCCAAGAATTAAGGGGAGAGAGAATTGGCAAAGCACTTGCAGAGTCAAAGGGAAATAATTCCACAATTGTCATCACCACAATAAATCCCCATAAGTTTAAATTTAATCAAGATTAAATTTTAAGAGAATTCTAAATGCTCGTTCCTATAGCAACAATGCAATTTGCAAAAGAAAACGTAAGAAAGCGAAAAAGGGTGAGCTTGCTATTCCAAATGTCTGGATAGACTTCTTCTTGGTTGGACTGCAAGAGGACACGGTCTTCAAAGACAACACAACGATCAGCGGGATTTACAAGTACATGCCTACACTGTTTATCTAAAATGAATGATATATATTATAAGTAAATGTTTAGTTAATATTTTTTAGGAAATGCTTTGAAACTTGTTTTTCTATGTTGAATGGTTGTTTGCATTTATGTGAACTGGTTTCTATTTATTGAAAATAGAAAATAGTCGAAAACGCTTAAAAATGACTTAAATATGACTCAAATAAATTTTTATAAAATGGCTGATTGAAAATTTATAAGTTGTGACATTTTTTCTATAAAGGTTATGACTCAGGAAATTTACTGAATTTTTATTAGAATTTTTATAGATGGTTTAACATATTTAAAAATTCAAAACTAGTTATGTTCAAAGCAAAATAGCAGTTTTCATTTAAATAAAAAATGTTCTCTATCAATAAAAATATGGATTTTTACATGGAAAGCTGAAAAGACAATTCTTGATTACTGATGAACTTTTGTAAGCTTTAAAACAAAAAGAAACAATAGTTTAATTATATTCTATTGAAAGAACATTTACACATAAACCTAGTGTTTTATCTTGAGTAAATAAAACGATACGTGATGTACTATTTAATAACATGGGGATGGGTAAAAAATTGAGAGATGTAATAGTATTTTATGATATTTGCTGATGATAAGAAAATTATAACTTTGAATTCAGATTACAAATATTGGAAACGTAATAAAATAATTGTTTGATGGTATGAGGGAAAGCCTCAGCATCCAAATTTAAGATTTATATTTTGTTCATATTAAAAAGAAATCATCTGATGATTGCAAGGAAGAGTGAAGGGCTACTAGGACTTATTTATAAATTAACAGGGAATATGGGGATGTAAAATGAACTATGTATGTGATTTCGTTAGAGTGTGGGAAGTACCTGGTTTAGTCCTGATTTGTATTTAGTGAAGAGAAGAAGAAAATGACGTTATATTTGCAAAATGAATTAAGTATTTAAATACTAATAAGCAACGACGAAATTGCGGTACGAAGTGGGGAGACGTTTATCAAGGGATAAAAGTTATGGGTTGTTAGAACGTTAGATTGTTTTGATTTGAATGTTTGTTGTTAATTAAATGAATAAAATGAACTAATTTTAATCAGTTGAAGAAGATAAATATACAAAGGAACTTAAATGGAGATATTTAAATAGATCCAAGGGATCTGTTATATGAAACAAACTTCTTAAAGCCAAATATTAAAACTTCCTGGATAAACCGCCACTAGTTGGCAGGAGAAATTTATGAGAAGCTGCTCCTGAAAGATGGAGGGAAACCGTAGTTATCCTAGGTTTAGCGTTTTAGTGCCCAATATCAAGATCTAGCTGTAAAAGTTGAAAAGATTAAGTATGTTTACTGGAGTTTAGATATTTATAGTTGGACTACTACAAATAAAATGTCATGCAATTAATGGAAGACTAAATCAAATTAGCATTGTTAGTAGTAACAATCACCTGTTTAGTGCAACAACTCTTAGGAGTTGGCTTGTTGACCTTGGTAAAAGTGGCTTGGTCTTTGGCCAGTCATTTTTGCAAAAAATGACTGGCTCTCACCCAGCACTCAAGAAAGCATAAAACCAGGGTACCGAGCAGCAAAGTATATGCTTGGAGCTTTGCTCCTCACCATGAGACCTGCAAACAAGCCTCTCTTGCCATGAAAACACACACACAAAAGACTCAAGACACACCCTCACCAATCAAGAAACAAGATCAGGAGGCTCCTCCTCTTCCTCTACACACTCAAGATCCATGGTTGCAGCACACAGGAAGAGCAAGAAGAAGGATGGACAAAGAGAGTTTGGAAAAGAGGGAAGAGAGAAGTTAAAGAGGCACCACAATCTGCCGTGCTCCAACCTCCTCAACCACTTTTCCCCAAGAACCCCAATTGCACCCTTTTGAACCTTTATTAAATCAAATATTTTGACCATACAAAAGCAAAGGTTGAAGCCCTTATGTGTTGCATGCATTCTAGGCAAGATTCCTAAGGTTTTTAAAATCAAGGAACATATGCAATGGCTTTTATAGCTCCAAGCCAAGCATTTACAATGGTAAAAATATATATCAATGAAGTACAACTTAGATACAATATCACAAACATTTTTGATAAAGTGAATAATTTGTCGATGTAGATCCCAAATCTTTTAGCCTTTTTTATGACAAAATTGGAGGCTATCATTCCTCCCACACTTAAATTGGTGAGCTCCCGGGAACCAAAGAACCATGGTAAACTTCCATTGTAAGCTTCAATAAACACTTCATATCCTCCTTCTCATTTCTTCACACTTCCATGGATCATTTGTCCACTTCTTCAACAACCATTATCTCTTCACATCAATATTTTGTCTTGATTCCAAACACCCATCACTGACTATTACACTGATAAGGATGAATACCACAATACTTTGATTTTGGGAGACACACTATCTCCATGAAGAAAAAACATTGAAAATCCACCAATTTGACACCAAAAATGTGAAAAACCCACAAAAGATCTTCAAAGTAGCACTCCCACTTCATCAGATTTAACTTTAATGTTCTCCCACCCGAAAAAATTCTAATGCTTTGGCTTTCTTTTCAAAAGCAAAGATTGATATGTTGCATATGAACTAGCTTTATAAAGACCTTAGGATTTTAAGGTTTTGATAAAAGTATAAGATTATCTTATCCTTCTTTGTGGTGCCGTTTCATGCTGATGCCGCCTGTGGATGAGGATGAGGATGCACGGTCTGCTGTAAATCAGCGAGGGAAACGAGAGCAAAACAGATCGCCATGTTGAAGCTTGCTTCCTCTTCTCCTTCTTCTTCATCATATTCTTCTTCTCTGCTTTTCCAGCTGTGACCTGCAGCACTAAGAGCATTGCTGCTGCTAATAGAATTCGCAGTTGCTGAAGATTCTCCAGGAAGTCGCATATGACGGAGGCTCTTCACAGCCCTATGGAGACGCTCTAATCTAAAACTCAAATGATTCCATCAAGCTCTTTGCAATCTTCGCTATTTCCCTGAAATGAGACCTTCGGTTTTCCAACTTGATTGTTGCAAAAGTCAATGGTGACCTTATTGTCTGTACTTTTGAAGAGTGATCCAGGACGTGTGGTATCTATTGATGCTGATTTGAATTCATATCGCAGGCTGTAGAACCGGGTAGACGAAGAGGGCTCCCGAAAGGTAGACCCGAGGGTCAAAGGAAACCATTGTTCTGGGGGTGGCGCCGAGTCAGGTTCCTTGACCTTTGAATTCATCTCCTTCTCCTCCTCCTCCTCCTCTATGCTCCTTGCCCACCACCTCGTCTCTGGCCCCATCATCCATAAGATCCGCCATGACGAGGCCTTCATCTCAGACCCATCGCACTCCGCTGCCGCTGATGTCCGCGTCGAGGAGGACCTCGCCTCTTCCTCTTCTTCATTACCTACCTTCTTCTCGTGCTCGGCTTCTCCCTCCTCTATAGGCTGTTGTTGTGTACAACGTTGCCTGCGTGTACACTCAGAAGTCTCTATCTTACTGCA